>NC_090310.1:13370000-14067500 GCF_039906515.1 Pseudorca crassidens
TAATGAAATGGCATTTCTTTCTTAGATCTTCCTTTTTCCTGCCTCTTAATACCAGTCAACAGAATCTGTGGGTGTGTTAGATGTGGGGGATGAGGAAAAGGGAGGAATTGAGGATGATCTCTAGACCCTTAGCTTGAGCCATGGGATGCAGGATGGTGGTACCATTTCCTAAGATGGCAGAGACTTGGGTGGGGGGAGAATGTATGTCGCAGGGTGACTTGTAAGTTTTATTTTGGCTGTGTTGAATCTGAGATACCTATTGAACGTTTACGTGGACATGCTGAGTAGGTGGCAGTGGCTGGATATATGAGTCTGCAGAAATCAGGGCTGGCGTGAGATATTTGGGAGCTCAGTGTCATTATTTAAACCCATGAGGCTGAGAAGGTCACTTAGAGAAGATGCATAGTTACACAGAGAGAAAAGCAGAAAAACACCACTCAGAGGGCTGGGGACACCCACATGTAGAGAAGGATTAGCCCCTGAGCAAGGAGGAAACCCAAGAGAGGGTGCAAGGTACCTTTGACCAAAAGGGAAAGTGAGTTGCCCTGCCCCCCAGCCAGAAGCATCATCCTTGCCACCTCCTGTCCCTCACCCTCCGTGTCCCATTCAGCTCTCAGTGCTATGTCCTGAATTTCTCTCTAGGCTCTCTGCTTCTCTGCCTCTGTGCTGCAGCCCCCCCTAGACTAAGCTGCTGTATCTTTTACTTGCACCTCTGCTGTAACCTTTGGAATGCTTTACTGCCATCCCCTTCTGACATTCTCTTCTTTCTATCACAATCCCAGGGTTTTTGTCAAAATGCAGATTGGATCACACACACACACCCATGCTTGAGTGCTCACACATTAAATAATGCAGTGGCTTCCCCCCAGCTTTTAGGATTAGAAGTCTCATCCTTTACTTGGCCCACAGAGTCAGGGTGCTGTGGCTGTATCTACCTCTCCAGCCCCAGCTGGAACAGTTCCACCCCCCGCTTTGTTTGTTCTCACCCCACCAGCCCTCCTCCTCTTCTTCCTGCTGCATCGCCCCCTGCCACAGGGCCTTTGCACATCCCTCTGCTGGGATGTCTTGTCTTCCCTCTTCCATCAGTTAATTCCTTCTCATCACTCAGAATTCAGCTTCTCTGGAGAACTTGAAGGGCACTCTTGATGAGATCAGATTCTTCTATTATACTCTGTTAGCATGTGCTTCTCCTTCTGGGTGTCCAACTCCAGCGATTCCACAGTTAATTGTGTGATTATTGGATTACATTTTCATCCTGAGTATAAGCCCCTTGAAGGCCCTCCGTAGATGCCTCTTCTCAGAGTACTTAGCAAAAACTGTGAGGACAGAGAGAGAAAGAAGTGATTATGTCTGCCAGCATTTCTCTTAGCTCTTTAAAAAGCATTTCAGGATGTGTACCTGAAATGTGGAAGCCGCAGCCTTCATGGCTCTAGTACTTTTTTTTTCTTTCTGCCTCTTGGCTAAAGCAAAATCAAGAATCAAAACCAAGCAGGAGGCCACACCAGCTGAGTTACAGAAGGAAGGCTTCAGAAAGGCGCGTTCGATGCACCAGAAGGTGTGAGGTCTCCACCCCATTGCCCCTTCCTGGACACAGCAGTTTTGATCCTGAACTTATTTGGTAACCTGTTTTTTTTTATACAATGAAAATGAAATTCAGGGAATTCCCTGGTTGGTCCAGTGGTTAGGACTCCACGCTTCCACTGCAGGGGCCCAGGTTTGCTCCCTGGTCGGACAACTAAGATCCCAAAAGCCACATGGCGGGGCCAAAAGAAAAGAAAAACAGAAATTCAGCCAAAATGATGAAAAACACTTGGTATTTATGTATGCCACCGAGGTGTTTCTGGAGAAAACCTTGTCACGGGTCTGGAATAATTTTAAGATGGTCTGCTGGAAGTAAACACTTATCCCAGTCCCTTTTGACCCTCAAGTGGGGAATTTTTTTTTTTTGTGTGTGGACTGCCTTGATACACTGAAGAAATAAACTGGCTTGTGTCTGTGGACATGCATCTTCTGATTACCTGTTTATTACCTGCTGGATAAAAGAGTAGTCTAGAACATTGCACATTTTCCCACAGGAGGAAAGGAGCTACAATGCAGGTGTACATGGCTGGGAAGTGTTTGAAGGGGGGACGAGGAAGGGAAAGGAAGCATCTCCCTCCAGGATAAGCCTAATTGTTTTAAGAAGGGGATTTCAAGTTCCACACACCTGAAATCAGCATTCAGCTCACAGGCTTTGCTAAGCTGGTGTGACAGGATAAGCTCCTTTGTTCAATGCCCGAGAAGGATATTTTCTGTATTATTAGACAAGTCAATGAAGATAAAACAAAATATTAAGTATCTTAAGCTGCGCTAGTCCACCCACAAGAAATTAAGCCACTGCATTCTAATCATGCCCAGCTTTCCTTGTCCTAACGAGATGGCACTGAGCCGCGGGCATGAAGTGTTGGGTTTGCAGGGGTCCAAAGCCGTGCACTCACTACGAGCACGCTTCACCTTTCCTCCACTTTGCTTCTTTCCCTTGGTTGATTTGTAGAGCCTGGGGACCTTGTTTCCAGGCGAAGAAAGAAATGAAATCTAAACGAAGACCACAAGGGTGTGACATCCATCAGCATATTTTAAAAAGTCATCTTATGTCTCTTTTGCAATTATGGTAAGCCAGCTAATTCTGGGTCTGGGTTTTGGCAAGTTGGAAACGTTACAGCAACTCATCAAGCAGAAACTGCTGGTCCCAGATTTGCATCTGTGACACTGCGCAATTTCCCATTGGCTGTTTAAGACAGAGACATACGTGATATGGTGAGAGCTTTGCCCGCTTTTCCGGTTCCTTTGAGTGGGAGCGGCCATGAAAAACCAAAGGGGTGAACACACACAGCCCTCTTCTGGCAGGTCAGCTGAGGAGGGGCCGCTGTCCTGGGTGCAGGTGACTGTTCCAGGCTCCTGCCCACACCGGTCCTGATGAGCTAAGTCTTCCGGCTCCCCAGTCCTGCCCAGCTCAGGGCCATAGCCCTGGTTTTGCAGATTAGGAATCTGTAGTAGGAGGTGTGACAGTCTTCGTGCTTCACTGCCCTCCAGAGGACCGTGGTCCCTCCCCACGACAAGCCTCAGACCCAAGAACTACCATTCTGGAGTGTCGGAGGTTCCCGGGAGAAAACCACGAATGCCATTGTGTGTGTGTTGAGCGCATGCACGCATGCGTGTGTGCACACGTGTGTGTGTGGACAGCTCCTCAGCCTAACAATCTTCCAGTCACTCGCCTGTCCGCTGCACTCACTCCTGTCTCTGTTAGTTCTTGTGCTCAGCGCTGTTCTAGATGTTTATGTTTGCTGTCTTATTTAATTTTCACAAGAATGTTTATGAAGTGGGTGTAATTATCTCTGTTTTGTAGCTAAGGAAACACTTGGCTTCCCTGAGTCTTAAACTTGCCCAAAGCTAATAAGTTTGTGGCAGAGCTAGGATTCAAACCAGAGCCTATGTCTTGGTGGGGGGTGCCCCCAAAGACCCCGAGGATGGGATTCGAGGCAAGCAGTTTATCGGGGGGAAGGTTCCAGAAAGCACAGTGAAGGGGAAGCAAGGCAGTGGGGGGGGGGGCTTTTAGCAAGTGAGCCATTGCTGAGGGTGGCGGGGGCCAGCCCCGTGGGACCTTGGAAAACCTGCATGGAACACAGTCAGCATTTTCTCAGGAGACTCAGGGTCTTTTTATTAAGAGTTTTATTGAGATGTAATTCATATGCCATACAGTCCTCCCGTTTAAAGTGTACAACTCACTGGGTTTTGGTATATTCACAGAGCTGTGCGTCTCTCACCATAATCAACTTTAGAACATGTCCATCATGCCAGAAAGAAACCCCGTACTTCATAGCCGCCATCCCTCAGCTCCTCCATCTCTCCCAGCCCTAGATAAACACTAGTCTACTTTCTGTCTCATAGATTTTGGAGATTTCGTTCACCAGAATTCTTGGGTCCTGCATCACTTGGGTCACTCCTGGGTGAACCTTGATGCCCTGGCACATCCTGCCTGCCCAGAGTACAGGCTCACAGGCCAAGCTCACATCCACCCGGAAAACACAAAACACCCCCAGGCAGAGAGGCCTGGAAACAGAAGACCTCAGCAGGTGTCTGTGTGTGTGTGTTGGAGTGTTCCAGGGCTGCGGGCTGGGCTCTGACGGCATCTGCTTACCATGCTGCTTCCCGATGCTGTCCGTGGTCCTCTTCGCACCCAACTATCTTCTTTTTTTTTTTTTTTTTTTTTGCATTACACGGGCCTCTCACTGTTGTGGCCTCTCCCGTTGCGGAGCACAGGCTCCGGACGCGCAGGCTCAGTGGCCACGGCTCACGGGCCCAGCCGCTCCGCGGCACGTGGGATCTTCCCGGACCGGGGCATGAACCTGTGTCCCCTGCATTGGCAGGCAGACTCTCAACCACTGCGCCACCAGGGAAGCCCCCAACTATCTTCTTTGCTTCCCTCCGTTAAACGGCACCTCTTTCTTCCAAGATCCAGGACCGCTGTTGTGAAAAGCCTCTCCTCCTCGTGTTCATGCCATTTACTGCATCCTCTTCCCAGGTGGGAGGGACTGTGGCTTTCGAAAGGCTGGTCAGGGCATGCGTCTCCCCTCTGAGACCTGAAGGAGGATTGCACAGCCGAGCAGAGTTCTGGGGGGACAGCATCCACAGGCAGATGGGCGAAGCAGGAACAGGCTTGGAGTTTGCAAGGATCGGGTAGCAAGCCCGAGGGCCTGGAGTGGGACTCCTGAGGGCGGAGGGCCGTGATGAAGTGGGAACAAGAGCCTGCACGCAAGCTCTTGGTGACCTTGGTGAGGTGTTTGGATCGTATTCCAGAAGCAGTGGGACGCCTTGAAGAGCGTTAATTAGCAGGGATGCGACCTGATCTGACCTCCTGCTGAGACGTGGTCCACCGACTTAAGGACTTCATCCCTTTAGCCCTGGATTCCTGTTAGTCTTCTCCAGCCCCACCTGGCCCTCATCCAGCCATTACACTCCAGTCCCATGACAGGTTGCTAGCACCCTTGCTGGCCCCAACAGCACTTTGTGCAAATTAGGAAAAGGCACGAGACACTTTACTGCCCTCTGCTGGAAAACCATCATAATTAATATACACATCTATGGTGTTGCCCCCCGAAATTTGGGCAGTGCACAGCCTGCACCACCACGTGCAGCAGCCCTGCCTGCCATCCACAGCAGACTTCTCTGACACTGTTGGGAGTAGCAGGGTTCCCTTCTCTTGTCAGACATCCCAGAGTCCTACCTCCGCTATGTGTGTCTGATAGTCACTGCCACATGCCACTGTACTCCTAGGACCCATGTCCCATCTTCCTGATTGGAAGGAAATTCTTTCTTTCTTTTCTTAAATGTTTTTTTTGTTTGTTTTTTTGTTTTTTTGTTTTGCGGTACGCGGGCCTCTCACTGTTGTGGTCTCTCCCGTTGCGGAGCACAGGCTCCGGACGCGCAGGCTCAGCGGCCATGGCTCACGGGCCCACCGCTCCGCGGCATGTGGGATCTTCCCGGACCGGGGCACGAACCCGTGTCCCCTGCATCGGCAGGCGGACTCTCAACCACTGCGCCACCAGGGAAGCCCCTTAAATGTATTTTTTATTGAGATATAATTGACATTGTTTTAACTTAAGGAATTCTTTCTTTTACCTGCAGCAGAGTTTGTCCCCGTGCACTGACTGTATATCAATGAACAGATAATTAGGGATCCATCTTCCTGACCTCACTGAGGTCACCCTTCCTTGTCCAGATGTGCTATGAGGTGTGACAGTGAGAAGTGGCTTAGGGGACGTTTTTTCTAGCTCTGTTCTCACCACCTGTGTGGACAGCCCCTGACTTCGAGCACCTAGGTCAGCCTGGCCGCCTGGACCTCACAAAAGACCTGTGGCCTCCACCTTTCAGGGAGCTGCCGCGTGAGAAAATGTCTGCCTGGGTCATTGCACAGAGGTCTAGAGGGCCGCTTTGCTTTCCAGCTCCCTCTGTTTCCTTGTTCTGGGCCTCCTCCTTACGCAGTGGGGGGTGGGGTGGGGGGGGTGAGAAGTGTTTGAGGTTGGAGATGTTTTCCAGGCTCTCAGCTCCACCACGTGGGAAGTGGCCCAGTTATCCCATTCGGCTATGCCCCAGTTATCCCGGTACTGAGCTGTGCTCTGGTGCTGCCCTGGGCATCATTCTCTCTCGCTTCTGACGGCCAGGCACAGACTTGGCTCCGTGTATGTGTGTGTGTGTATGTGTGTGGGTGTGAGGAATGTGGTATGGGGGGCGCGTGAGGAGAAACAGGCCCGGGGCCCAGGCCGCCTGTCAAGGGAAATATTTCGTTGTTGTCAAATGGGCCAAGATTCCTTTAGCTACAACCTGGCCTCCTCTTCTGGAGCTCTGCGATTTCCCAAAATGGCAAGCGGAAGCTAAAACACTACATTAAATAGCATTTCTATGCAACGAAAACACATTAAAATGGCAATTAAGTTTCACAAACAGCCGTCTCTATGTTCCCCGGGTGGGGTTGGCTGTTTGTGTAGCTCTTCAAGGATGGTCTGTTGTAACTAAAGGCTGAGTCGTCTTTTTAGGGAATGAGCCACATTCCATGGGAGGCAAGGAACCCTGCGTTCTAAATCTTTTATTCTTCCCCTGGCGATTTCAGTTTCTTTTTAACTCTTTATTATGGAAAATTTCAAGCATTTACAAAAGTAAAGAGAACAGTGCAACATACCACCACGGACCCATCACCCACCTTCAACAAAGATCAACTCGCAGGGGATCTCCCTTTGGTTATTCTTCTTTCCCCTAAGGTACTAGTTATCATTTTTCCTAAAGAGAAAAACAATGTAGGAAAATTCTGGGAAGAGAAGTTGACATGGGCTAAAAGCTTTCTGATAAACCATAATGGAAAAGAATTGAAAAAAAAAAGAATATATATATATATATATATATATATATATAAAACCGAATCACTTTGCTGTACACCTGAAACTGACAAAATATTTAAATCAACTCTACATCAATAAAAATAAATGAATAAAAACTTTCTGGATCCCAGGACTGTGGCTGCAGTGATTTCAAAGACAAGTGGTACCTGGCCCCAAGGAGCTTAAGGTCTGGCTGGGAAAACTGATGAGTCAAGTACAAGAAGTCATGATGTGATTGGTGTTATTGCCCCTACAAGGCATTACGGGATCATGTGGGATGCAGGGTCCCTAACTCAGCTAGGGAGTGATCAGGGAGGCATCCTGGTCAAACCTGAATGGGTAGGCATTAGCCAGGTGAAAGGTAGGAGCCTTTTGGACTGATGAGCAGTGTTCCTTCCTTTTCGGGACTGGGGGTCTTGCTGTCAGAGACGCCTTCCTTGAGAGATGAGGGACCGGTTCCTACTGGCTCTGCCATCGTAAATCTCCACCAGCTGTCCCCTCTCCACCTGCGCCCTCGTCAGATGCTCATTCCTCTCTTTTGGCAAACTGGCTCATCCCCTTCAGCCATACACCTGTCCACCCTCCCTCCCAGGGTTAATACTTCTGAAACCCACTCTCATCCTATCATTACCTTGCTCGACCTTGTCCCGCCTCCAGCCATGTCCCTTCCTCCACAGATTGAAATCCAAATGCTTGCTTTGCAGTCACGGCATCTAAATTTCTTGCTTTGGTCAGTTTCAGTCAGATAGTGAACATGGCCGTGGGCAGTAGAGGCAGTGAGCAGTAGAGTTGACATCCCCCAGGAGTGTACCTATCCTCTCCCCCTGACTCCCTAGGGGTCTGTGCAGCTGCCGGGAGACCCCCTGGATAGATGTCACTGCTCACCTCCTGCTGAAGCGTGTTCGTGTATATAGGCTACATCACCCCAGTTTCTCTGTGTCTTTCATTTTCCCCCTTGTGGGCTCTGTGGTCTAGAAAGGATTTCATCAGGGCTGGCAGTAAGGCCTTTTGAGGTTGGACTTCTTAGGAACATTCCCTAAGGTTCGGACGGGGCCTGTGATGGTCCCCCCTCTCTCCTCATTCAGGGGTGCAGGACCTCTTTAAGTTGGCTCATCCATTCTTTTTCTCCCTGTGGGGAGAGGTGAGATATTACCTTTCTCATCCTTATAGTTGTGGAACTGAGTAATTGTTCAGTGTCTATGGTGATTAGTAGCAGAGGAGGATTGGGGCTTGGGTTTCACTGTCTTGGAGGAGAGACGGAACAGTCCTCAGCCTGTGTTCACAGGGTCGTGGGGTCGACTGTAGAACCCCTTCATTCTAGAACAGGCCGTCTGAGGGGTGGAGAAACAGCCCTTCTTCTCCTCCTCCTTGCCTGCTTCCTGAAGAGCTTGCTGCAGATCGCAGAGGGCAGAGGGGGCAGGATGCACCTCACGCTCCCCGGGTATGTAGGTTTCTTGGGGAAGATGGAAACAGGCAGGAGGTACCTGAGGTCAGCCCACAGGTGTCACAGAGCAGCCTCCCTGCCCCAGTTGGCACCCACTTCCTCCTCTTCTGCCCGCCCCCCTCTCACCCACCACAGAGTCCCTGTTCATCCAAGATTCCTGCTTTGTCCTTCGGGGCTGGACGTACCGTGTTTGTCCTAGCTAGAAGCTACTCCATTCTCCCAGTTTCACCCTTGGTGTCTTTGAGCTTAGAGCTCACAGCGCCCCAGTGGGGGGTTTCCTGGGCCACCTGGGATGAATGTCCTCTTGGCCAACTTTATCTTGTCTCTTGTGTCACCATTCCTCAGAGCTTGAAGTCACCCCAGGGGCAGCTGACAGTCGTGTAGGGATGTCAGAGAACTCAGGAGGGGACCACTGCTTCCCCTGCTTGTTTGCCCATCTTCCTGATTTTCATGTGAAGCTGTTTTAGGAATGACACAACTTCAGAGTGTCCTTTTTCCAATCCATTTCATTGAATTCTGTTTTCAGTTTTGTGGTGGTTGTTTTTCCTATTAGATTAGACATCACTCTATATAAGACTTAAGGACGGGGTGAGGGAGGGATAAATTAGGAGTTTGGGATTAGCAGATACAAACTTCTATATATATAAAATAGATAAACAACAAGGTCCAACTGTATAGCCCAGGGAACTATATTTAATATCTTGTAATAAAACATAATAGAAAAGAATATATATATACATATGTATGTATAACTGAAACACTTTGCACAGCATTGTATATCAACTATACTTCCATTTTAAAAGAAGACTTAAGATGAATATAGGATAATGAAGGTCAATCATTTAATAAAAAAGATTTGTTGGCTGCACCTACAGTTCTCCATGGGGGATACATTCCAAAAGCCCCAGTGGATGCCTGAAGCCTCGGATAGTACCACACTCCATAAACGATGTTTTTTCCTATACATACAAACCTATGATACAGTTTAATTCATAAAGCAATTACAGTAAGAGATTAACAACCATAACTAACAAGAAAATAGAACAATTATAAGAGCATCCTGTAATAAAAGTTATGTGAATGTAGTCTCAGAGCATCTTAGCGTGGACATGTAATGCCTTTTCTGTCTTAAACGCTTATCATGCACTGTGGCCCTAACTTTTGCATCTTGAAGTGTGACAGCAAAACTAGCACACATTTCTTTTTCCTGCTTCACAATTTCACGGAGAGAAGATTGCGTCTTCCCGTAGATCTTAGCAACCTCAACGTATGATTTTTTTTCCCTTTCATTACGAAGCTGAGACGTTTCTCCTTTTCACTTAAAGGAAGCACTTTACAGCTTCTCTTTGGCACAAGTTGCCAGCATCCCTCCTCTTGTGCTTTGGAGCCATTATTAAGTAAAAAGAGTCAGAGGAATCTAAGCGCGGTGATTCCTCGACAGTTCATCTGATAACCGAGGCAGCTACTAAGCGACCGAGGGGCAGGATACGCTGAACAAAGGGGAGATTCACGTCCCAGGTGGGATGGAGTGGGCTGGCGTGCCATTTAAAACTTCTGAGTTGGGGAGGATGGCTGTCCCTATGCCAGGGGCTGTTCCAGATGTAGGGATCTCAGTGGTGAATGACACAGAGAACCCCTCTTTCCACGGTGCTTACAAATGACAGTAGGGAAAATCATGAAACCAGCCAGCCCCAAGCAAATTAAAACAGAGAACCTGAGTCTGTGCTAACTGTCCTGTAGGAAATTGAGTGGGGTGACGTGAGTGTGACATGGGGACTGCTGCAGGGAAGCTCAGGAAGGATCAGCCATGGGGAAAGGGAGCGGCTTATGAAAGTCCCCCGGGGAAGGCAGTGCTTGGCCCCTTGTGGGAACTCAAGGGCCAGCAGAGAGGCAGGAGCCGGTGGGGGGAGCAGAGAAGGCAGCCAGGGCCAGGTCAGGGGGGCCTTCTCTGCCAGGGCAAGCAGGGAGCATTTTATCCTTAGCTCAAGGAGAAGCCTTTAGAGGGTTTTACATAGGGGCATGAGTGATCTGATCTAGTTTATAGAAACGAAACGCAAGGATGCTCCTAGGTGAGGACCAACCTGTGCGTCTTCTTTCTTATTTTCTATTGGCTCTGCTCATTTGCTTCCCTTGATTTCTGAAGAAGACAAATACTTGATCTTCATATCGTCATTTTTACTGGCCCTTTCCTTTGGGATCCAAGTTCTCACCCAGAAATTGCTTTCCCCAAGGAACTCTGGTTGGGTGATTTGCCATCGCTTCAAGTCATCCTAACCTGCTCCACTTGATTGTGGAGTTTCTGAAAGTCCTGGATAAGCTGTGAAATTTAATCACCCAAGAGCCACAGTCCAGCATGTACTACTCAAATCAATATGCCTTGAGACTGTTATTTCCAGAATGTCTTCTCAACTCGGTGAGTCACCAGGAAGCTTTAGCGTAGCTGTAAAGCCCCAGAACACAGCAGCTTTTTCTCTAATCATGATTTGGATAGACTCTCACACAGCCCCTTGGGCGGGAGGAGAAGAGATGGATGTTCTGAACAACACATCTTTCTAAAAGCCACTGCCAGCCAAGATTAAAACCTTCGCCTGGAAGGAAATTGGAAGATTCTCTGAGTTCCAATAAATGGTTCCATGCCTATTTTTACCCTGTCCCTTGCTTGGATTAGGTCAATGGTTTAGTCAGTGAACATTGGCCAGTCCATTCATTTATTCTCACATTCATTCTTTTTGTAACCACACACTCTGCCAGATGTCCTGGAAGACACTGAGAAGAGAAAGACAACGTTTCTTCCCTGCAAGAAATCACAGGGATTCTTTAAGGTCATGGTTGAGGACATTCAGGAATATTTCTGTTTTCCAAGTTAACGCGTTTGCGTCAGGTAGGGGGGATACCTTCAGAGCAGAAAAAGCCAGGAGAAGCAGATAAGTTGGCTCAGGGGGGTGACAAATAGAGAGGTGTGATCTAGAAGTAGGTTCAGCAGTTATTCTAAAGAGATCTGTGTAACTACCATGTCAGTATGGGATGCAGGAGAGGCGGAAATGAGCTGGGGCCATTATCTACCAGAAGGCAGCGATATTCATTCATTCAGTGAACATTTATCCAGCACTTACTATGTGCTGGGCTTCTAGGAGGCTCTGAGAAGTCAGTGAGATGCAGCAGCCCTGGCCCACCAAGAGTTCACAGTCCAAGGGGGAGACATCCATTTAGGTAGGTTATTATAATACAGTGGGGTCAGACTATGGTGGATTTATGCAGAGTCCCATGAGGACCTAGAGTTGAGGGGGCTTCCCATCCTGTGTGACCTCTCCAAACCTCTTCCTGGAATTCCACGTTAGGGGAGATGGGATGGGACATCTGGGCAGAGGGACCAGCATAGGCAAGGAGGTAGGAAGCAGGATGGTGTGTATAGAAGCTACAAATGCATCCTTGAAGTGGATGATGGGAAAGGCAGGAAGATGGAGGGGCCACCCTCCCTTGCCCTGGATCCTGATGCCAGGAAGTTGACTGTTTTATTCTTGGTCAGGGTGATTCCTGGAAAGTTTACTAGGCGGGGGTGGGGTTAGGAGTCTGGAGCAAGCGTGGAGGGAGAAGATGGGGTGTGAGATACAGGAACCCAGCAAAGGCACTGCCAGGAAGAGAGACTAGGAAAGAACGAACGGGAACAGCCAGTGGTTGGCTTGGACTCAGTTTGGCTCAGTGGTGAATGACGCCGGTTCCCTCTGTTTCCCCACGGAACCCTACAGTAAAATCTGCTACGGGGTCAGTGTGATCTTGGGCGCTCTCTCCAGGTAGGGGGGAGTGGAGGAGAGCGAAAGCGGACTGTGGGAGATTCCTGAGGGCCATGCAGAGCCTGATGATCCCGTGTGTGTGTGTGTGTGCTGGAGTCCAGAATGTCACATACACCTATTTGTAGCACAACAGAGCTGTGACTACAGGTGCCCAGACAGATGCCAGCTGTCTTTCTGAAGGCAGATTCCAGGGCTGGCATGGGTTTACTTCTGCGTTTGCATGCCAGCGAGTCAAAGGCCAGGCTTAGCACACCTGTCCCCAGGTGGCCAGAGTGGCCAGGTCTGCCCAATATAGAGGTTGCTTTCTGCCTCTATGCTTGTTCACCTGCCCAGGGAACCTCCTTCAGCCCCTGCTCACCTCTCCCTGGGGTCTAGACCACCGATTTGCAGGGCCTGCCTGGGACCCCATCTTTGTATTAACGGCTGCTGCCCGCACCCTCTCCATGGAACGTCCTTGGAACGCTGGTACCGACGTGGCAGCCTTTCTGCCCCCAGTGGATGAGGACGGCAGTTCATTCAGATCACAGTGGCTGAGCCCAGCTCTGGGCCTGCTGCTGATGTAGGCTCCTCCACTCTCTTCCTCTTGGACTTCTTGTGTCCAGGCTCTGAGCCATGTGTCACCATGCTGGCTTGCTGGGAAATGGTTTCTTCCCAAAAAACATTTGGTGGCAAGTTGAATATCGTCAATCATACTGTAAAGAAAGGACAACAGATTACTAGCTGATGGCATTGTGTTTATGACATATCGGAAACGGTAACAGATGGTCTGTATTAGAAGCGTAACCGTTGAGTGAGTACTCCCACAATCCTAGAGGATTTTTTCCCCTAAAGTTTTGCTTCTAGAAGGAGTCATAGAACATTAGACCGTAAGAGCCCGTGAAAAGCTTCTCATCCAAATGTCTCATTTTGCAAACAAAAAAACAAAGTACAATGACGCTAAGTGATTTGCCCATGGTCACTGAGCTATTTAGTGATGAAGTTGAGATAAAACCTGGGCCCCTGGCATTCAATCTGGTGTTCTTTGCGCTGTACCCTTGGGCCTCAGGACCTGCTTTGTCTTCTCTAGGAGAAAAAAAGAAGAACGTGCCAGAAACCCACAGAGTTGATGTGTTCCTGGCACAACATCAAAAACTGCAAACAGTCCTCGCACCCTTTCTGCAGTGATGCAGGTGATTCTTGGGGCCTCTGCTGGCGTAAACTGACCACACACCTTCACTAGCCCTCTCCTCAGGCCAGTGATGTGGTCACAGAGCCCGGGCCTCCTCCCTGGTGGAATCTGGTTTCCCCTGGGGTAGTTTTCTTAAGATTGAGAATGTTTGGATCAGTAGGGGAATAAATCATCCAAGTTAAGGGTTCTCGAAGTTTGCTTCCTAGACCAGCAGCATCAGCATTCCCTGGTAACTTATGAGAAATGCAGATTCTCACCTTCCCTTCCCCCAGCCCTAGTGACTAAGAAATTTGGGGGATGGGCCCAGCAAATCCTCCAAGTGACTCTGATGCCACCCACATCCAGGGACCACTGGTCTAGGCTGTCCCGGGTACACAGAGCTCCAGCAGAACTCTACCCAAAGTCCACGCATGACCTCGGTCTCCAACCAGCTGAGCAGATGGCCACGGTAGACCACATGGATTTCCTAAAACATTTGGTACTTGCCCTCGGAGAAAGCCGTTCAAGGAAGTGATGTCCTTGTGTTCCTGAGATTATAACCCCTCTGTCTCAATCTTATGAAAAATAGTGAGTGGGCCTTATCAGCGCAGCTGTCTGATTTCTATGGGCTAGAGGCACTGACTTTCATTGTTCTGAAATTAATGCTGCCACCCTTGTTTTCTTTTTGTTTGTTTTGGCCTGATAAATCTTTGCTGATCTTTTTAACCTTTCTCTGTCATTCTGTTTTCAGCATGCTGCCTGTGAGTCGTACGTGGATGAATTTTGTTTTTAAACTTAGTGTAAGAGCCTTTCCATTTTAGGATGGGGTTCTGAATTCTATGTGATTATTGTCAGGAAAAGACATCATCGCCCTTACTTGTGTTCTGGTTTTTGCCTCCTGTTTGCAAACTCCCTTGGCCTTCATTTTCTACCTTTTTCTCTGCTGTATGTTTTCTTTGTTTTTGTCTTCTCCAGTGATTTGGAAGACATACATTTTCCTTTTAGTTCTATTACTTCTATTTATATTTTCAAAAACACTTGAAGTCTATATTTTTAAATGATCAAACTTAAGAAGAAATCCCTATTGGTTGACTCCATCCCAAATAAGACAAGGTGTTGAACTCATTTAAATTTTTCCTGTCCCTTGTCTTCCCTGCTCCATTCCTTCTATTAATGAAATCTGAGGGTTTAGGCCTACATTATTCTCAGTTTATTAATTTTTACACTAGCTATCATCTCTTTGAAGAATAAGACTTGGGCTTCCCTGGTGGCTCAGTGGTTGAGAGTCCGCCTGCCGATGCAGGGGACACGGGTTCGTGCCCCGGTCCGGGAAGATCCCACATGCCGCGGAGCGGCTGGGCCCGTGAGCCGTGGCTGCTGAGCCTGCGCGTCCGGAGCCTGTGCTCCGCAACGGGAGAGGCCACAGCAGTGAGAGGCCCGCGTACCGCAAAAAAAAAAAAAGAATAAGACTGACAGTTGCATGTGTTTCTGTGGCCACATCTATTATAATCATCAGACCTGTTTAAATGTGTTTAGTGCCAGCCACAAATTCGTTTAGTCCAAAATTTTCCCACTTTTCCTTTTTCATTTGGATTCTTCTTTTAGTAGGATGTTAGACTTTTTTCTCAGCAAAAAGTTGTTGTGACTGCTGCTTACACATGGTGCCAGGAATAGAAACAGGACCTGGGTCATTTCAATTTCCTTCTCTCTCTCTCAAACACCAACTTCTTTTCCGGAATCTGCAGCCAATTCTTCACAAACTGGTTGAACCTAGCCAGAGGACCCGGCAAAGCTTCTCACTTGGAAATGCAAAATACATTCTTTTGTAAACTGGAGTCACACCATGCTCGCAACATTTCCAGACACTGCCCTGCTTCACTGGTTTAACCGGCAAGGTTACATCTGCTTAAAACGACCTCCTCGACTACCAATGCCCAGAAGCAGGCTCAGCCTTCCCACTGCCACCTCCTCCGTGAAGCCCACCTTCGTCTCCAAATTTGATGTAATCTCTCCACGGCCCCTCCGTCTGCACCTCCTTTATGGCAACGGTCATTTCCTTTGCTTTATTAGTTATTAAATGTCATATCCCTATCACTTCCATCAGCCTCCAAGTTCTATGAGAGTCTTTCATTAGAATTTTAAGTTAGAATCTAGTCCTATTTATTTATGTGTCCAGCCTGTATCTAGCACAATGTATTGCTCATTTATGAGCATGCCATCCACTGTTGTCATAATTATGATTGTTGATGGAGATATTCAGTAGACTCTGAATGAATGACGTGAATTCAGCATACTTGAAAACATCCCTTCAGTAAAATATTAAAAGGGAAAGAAGGTCTAAAAGATAGTTCAGTATGATATATAAAAATCACACAGGAAAACCATTATGCACGTCATTAAGCAATACGAATCCACAGAGTAGAAGAATTAGAACCAAGTCATCACAGAACGCCACCGTTTAAGTGTGAAGAACGACTGCTTTACCTCTGATTATGTGAGATCAGTCCTTCGAGAATGTCGTTAGGTTTCCTGGGATGTAATTGAAAGAGCTCTCAGGCTGGGGATTTCAGAGCCCCAGCTACGTGGAGATCCGTTTTTCCTTCCATTTTGATCTGATTACTATCCTGTCCTCCACAGGCTGACGTTGAAGGCTCACTTTAGTCTTGACTTTAAGGACTGTGTAAACTTTTAACTGTCTTTTCTCACGGTGCTCATTTTATAGTTGGTTTGTTAATAAATGTTTGCCCTCTGTAGCAAATCCTCAAATGTCTGCAGTGAAAAGCGAGACAGGGAACCTGGCATTTCATCAGAAGAGACCTTGATTTTCTCCTTAAGTACGCACACCTGTGTGCTCTCTCTCTGACACACACACACACACACACACACACACACACACACACACACACACACACACACACACTCCCTATCACCGTCCCCTTTCTGTATTCATCTTTTCTCCACTTTTGAAATATGACTGTTGGACCAAGATTTTTACCAACATTCCCTTCCATTTTTGGGGGGCTAAGTAATTGAGGCTAGTGTGCCAAACCCAAAGGGTCTCTGCAGGGGAGATATAAACCCGGCAGAGAGCCTGAAAATGACTCATAGCAGGACAGGGGGCTCCAACCTCTCCTTGACGTCTGGGATACAGGATTATGGAGTGCCCTTGGATTTCATTGTTGCAGTTTTGGGTATCACCTCATCGTCTGGGAATTCTTTCTGTTTCACGTACTTCTGTTTTCTTGGCCAGAAGGTTTCAGGCAAGCGTAACACACGTGTGTCTCTGGCCTTAGAGCAGGCATGGTGTCCCACGAGCTGATCCCAGCTGGGATGCGCCGTCGGATTGGGGCCAGGATTCCAGTCTTGTCCTTTGGCATCAGCAACAACCAAGCTAAGAAGAGCGCTTATGCTCTGTTATGTGGCATAACCAGTGACCCCGCATCTTGGTGGCCTCAACAGCAAAAGGTCACTGTTGCTCATGTCACATGTCATCTACGGGCAACCGTGTGACTCTTCTCCGGGCTGTGGATTGACTGGGAGTCTGTTCTACGTCTTCTCGTTCAGGGACCCAACCGAAGAGTCGTACCTGTGGGTACGTGATAGTCTTATGGAGGGGGCAGGAGCAATCAGAGCCAGAACGCACAAGGGCACTTGAAGATCTTGTTTGAATACGGCCTGCATCACCTCCATTCACACGCCATTGGCCCAAGCAAGTCACACAACCAAGATCATGGTCGGTGAGGCGGGGAGCTACCCAGGAAAGCATGGTCAGAGCAGGGAGAAGACGAACAATTGTGTTCGGTTAATACAGTCTGTCTCCCTTTGTAACTCTGGTATGTTCGGGGGGGCGGGATTAGAAATCCTAGTGAGTTTAGTTACCAAGTGGTAGCTGTTACCCACAGCATGGAAGAATCGTTTGGCTGGACGAGTGGATGGATGGATGAATTTACAACCACCTATTTGCAGAAAAAATGTGAGGAGACTTACAGTAAAAGCATAGCTATATAAAACTTAAACCATGTGACATAAGATTAAATGTGTAAAAAAGATTTAATGTAAAGTAAAATATAAGGTTACATATAAAATGAAAATATGAAGTTTCAGTGATTGAAATGGCCCACCTAGCAGTCAGGGCAAAGGAGGGATGGAATACTCAGCTCTCATTTGGTGCTGGTGAGATGTGTACAAGCACATTGCAAGAGACAACTTTTCCCAGCTCTGCGCTTCCAGAACATTTATGATCTGGTTCTTTGCATAAAGGGAATCAGCAGCCTCTTGACTCCGTAGCAGATTACGCATGCCACGTGCATCTTCTCTGTAGGTGGGAAGGTTGAGGGCACGTGTTGCAAGCACTGCTAGGGAATTAATAATCCATGAATTTTAGTCCTGTTTACTTCAATATTTGCAAAGCTAATTGCACAATCAAGAATTCATCGTTACAAACGTGTTGTTTAAATCTGACTCGTGGGCTTTTCTACGGAAAGCTTCTGAAGTATAAATACCAATAAAATGTAAACATACTTCTGTTTAAAAATAAAGATTAATTGTGACCGTCAAAGGAGAAGCATTTGCTAAACAGTGAGCTCTGTGATTCAGAAGGTGAACAGGAACAAATGGTTTGTGACTCAGGCAGCTTTGGCTACTGTTATCCTTTCTGCTACTTACCTGGTCGCCTGTCATGTAAGGACAGCCTTCCGCTGAGAAGGTGGCAGAACAGGGTCCCTTCTGTCCCTTCAGGACAGTGGATATGCTCCTGATCATCTGGGTTGACAGAGATTTTGCTTTAAGTTGGAGCCATCTCTGGAATTGTGATTTCTATTATTCTGGTTAATTGTGAGAGAACAGTATTTATGTTTGTGTATAACACACACACACACTTCTCTTGAAGACATTTTAGGAGGCGTGTGAAGAGACAAATACCCCATCCGCATCTCAGTTACCCTTAAAGTGTGGTTGGGGAAGACCCACATCAGCTCCCTTGAGGGGTCCGGTGATCAACCCTGATTGCACAGACCCTCTAAATCAGCATCTTTCGGAGGAGCCCAGGAATTTTATTTTTAACAAGCTGTCCAGTTGATTTCTAGGCACATTGTCCAAATAGAGCTTTCTGGGATGATGGAAATGTTCCCTATCTGCTCTTCCCACTGTGGTAGCCACGTGAGCCCTTGAAATGTAACCAGTGCAACTGAGTAACTGAATTCTTCATTTAGTTTTATTTTCATTAATTTATGTTCAAATTTAAATCGCTACATGTGGCTAGTGCCTACTGTATTGGATAGCGTTGCGATAGACGTTAATTTAATAACAGTAGCAGATGTAGTGATATAACAGTAGTAACAATAGCCGGTCGTATGTGACTTGACTCTTGGGCTTTTCAAGTTTACTAGATGCCAGACGCTAGTCTAAGTACTTTCCACGTATTAACTCATTTAAGCCTCACAAAATTCTAGGATATTTCCTAAAGGTAGTGGGTCAGTCAGGATCCAATCAGGAACAGAGGTATTTCAAACACAGAGGGTTTTTTTTCTTTTAATTTTTATCGGAGTGTAGTTGATTTACAATGTTGTGTTAAGTTTCAGGTGTACAGCAAAGTGAATCAGTTATACATATATCCACTCTTTTTTAAGATTCTTTTCCCATATAGGTCATTACAGGGTATTGAGTAGAGTTCCCTGTGCTATACGGTAGGTTCTTATTAGTTATCTATTTTATATATAGTAGTGTGTATATGTCAATCCCAACCTCCCAGTTCATCCCTACCCACCCCCCCTTATCCTCTGGTAACCATAAGTTTGTCACATCTGTGACTCTGCTTTTGTTTTGTAAATAAGTTCATATGCTCAGTTCACCTGGGGACGCAGTGCATGTGGTACCAGGAACTCTGCAGTTCCCTGGAGTTTGGGGCTCTCGTCTTCCTTTGCTTCTTGAGAGATGTGGCTCCAAGCCCAAGACAGGGGATGAGTCCTGTTTCCTTCCCCTGACTTCCTGCCTCCTGCCAGTGCCTCCCATTGGCAGACGTCTAATTTTATGGCACACAGAATCCACAGAACCTAATTTAATCAGATTCTAATCAGAAATCTAATCAGAATATAATCAGGCGAAGGGGTCTGGGAAATGTCATTTGGGGACTTCCTGCCCCAGTATCACAGTGCCGGGTTGAGAAGAGTGGGTTTGGCGCTGAGGGAGATTAGAAAAATCATCTGAAGACAGTTTCTTGATTAGCATGTCTTTTTTTTTTTTTTTTTTTTTTGCCACACTGCAGGGCCCGTGGGATCCCAGTTCCCCAACCGGGGATCAAATCCAGGCCTTTGGCAGTGAAAGCGCAGGGTCTTAAGCACTGGACCGCCAGGGAATTCACTAGCGCGTCTCTTAAACTTGCGTTATGTCTAACTGTATGAAGGACATCATCACTTTCCAAGCTCAATAGCACAGATCAGACCATGTCTCCTGAGATGGTTTGGATCTAAAGAACCAAATCTTGACTAATTGGCAGTTTCCACATTCCCCTCAGCTGGGGTCTGTGCATAGGAATAAAGGCACGAGAGGGCTACCAGCCCCTTTCGTGGAGATTTCTTCCCTATTTTGCTAATTGGTCTCCTCTCTGTTAAGCCTTGGGGCGTCTTCTCGTGCAGAGCTCGAAGCTCTAGAGGCAACCCCAAGGAACCCACTTTTTGCCTTCCCCCCCGGGTCCACTCCTGTCCATAGCCCTCCAAGGCTTGCTGCTCTCAAGCCGGGAGGAAAAAAGGAACAAAAAATACATGGAAGAGAAGTTGCTTCTTGCTACACCTGTTTACAGGTTCTGTGCTTCTCCCGGTAAAAGCCCCGTTGCCTTCGTAGGGCCTCTGTGTCTCCTCCTTTCGGCCAAGCTCTTCATCTCTGGAGATGCGCCTCACCTCCACCCACAACCCCATGTGAGGGACCAGAGGAGTTGATGCTTGCGTTTCTCTTTTACCCAACACTCAGACCAAACATTTAGAAATATACTTCTTATTAAAAATTTGAATTACCTAAAGGAACGTATCTTCATCGTACAAGTTAAAAGTCCTCCCGTGGAAGCAAAGCTGAGGCATTGAGGCAGGAACCAACAGGATTCAGTAATATGAGTGACTAGCTCATGAATTTATTCAACTGTAGGGGAACAAATATGTGTCCTTCTTCCCTGCCAGAATTCGTAAAATAAATATGACGTATAATGTCTTAGAAAATAGACTAGGGAAGATCATGAGACTAATGCAGTGGAGGATGACAGACTTTTTCTTGTTTTCAGTTTCTGGTTCCTGTAGCTGGTAATTTCAGAGCTCTACTCTTTCTTGGAGACTTCAGGAAGATATTTTCTTTCCCTTGCCTTGCAGTGTTTTCCCACAGACTGTCATCCTCAGGAGACATGCCGGGCAAAATGGTTGATTAGCTTAGGCTTGAGGTGGCAGTCAGGGCCCGTTCTCCATCCTTACAGCCACACGGATCACAGGTAGACGTCCGGAAGCTTCATTTATGAGCCTTTGCTGGGCTGAGGTGGCATCATATCTTTACCCCATCCCTGGGGGGTCTCTAAGGCATCATATCTTTACCCCATCCCTGGGGGGTCTCTAAGGCATCACTCTCTAAGGGGTGAGCCTTTGCGGGGCTGAGGTGGCATCGTATCTTTACACCATCCCTGGGGGGTCTCTGAGGCATCATATCTTTACGCCATCCCTGGGGGGTCTCTAAGGCATCACTCTCTAAGGAGTGAGCCTTTGCGGGGCTGAGGTGGCATCGTATCTTTACCCCGTCCCTGGGGGGTCTCTAAGGCATCGTATCTTTACCCCATCCCTGGGGGGTCTCTGAGGCTCTGTGCATTTGCTCCTCCATGTTTGTTTGGGGGTTCTTTGCATGCATGTTGCATATTGAGTCTCACTGTCTCAGTGCTACCTTCTCCCTTCCCTGCTCACTTGGGAGAACTGCACTTCTGTGATACGGTATATCACATTCCCTGTGGCCATATTTCCAGCCTGTTGTTTTCTGGGAGTTTTCGTTTCCTAAGGGAGAATGGGACAACCCAGTATCTTGTCCCGTAAAAGAGTAAGAGCCAAGCTGCCCAGTTTTTTTTTTCTCTCTCTACCCATGAGCCTTTGGGCCAGGGGGAGGATGGTGAGAAAGCATCATTTAGCTTTCTTCTCATCCTTCAAGAGGGCAAGAATACTGTTTCAAGAGTGTCCAGAGTTGTGTTTGTCCCTCCAGCCCCACTTGACATGTGGTTAGTAGCTGTTTTGGCCAGATTCTGGCCATAGCTTGCCTGAATCCAAGCTTTAGAATGATTAGAAATGTTTATATTCTTCTGTATGTCCATCCATCTTACCACGTGGCATGGTGGGCGCTAGCCAGATGCTGACTGACCTCTGAATCCAGCTCATGCTGTCCTTATTCTCCTGTCTCTTTGTTCTGAAATGTTATCGGGGTTCATGCTCCCTGGAAGATGAGGACACCAGATCAGATCTGTATGGAAGAGAAGGACAGTTGAGTAAAATCTGGTACATTTCCTTTCATTTCTATGCATTTTTACCTGTGAAGTCAAAGTAGATAAAAATTCCGTTGGGGGACCATTGAATTCTCATATCCACAGACGAGTGTACAAACAATAAGTCATCCCACTTTGTGACGCTTCCTTCTAACATATGGCTCGGTGGTGACCACACTGTCTTTGTCTCCAGAGTTTGCATCAAGCATCTGTGTTAGGAGAAGTGGTGGGCGTGAAATCTGTGCTCATGGGGTTATGATTTCATTTTATCTGCTTATTAAGAAGATAGATGTTATTTCTGAACCAAGTGTCAAGACCCGACCAGGGGTTACTTAGCAATTGGAATATGAGTTGGTAAACATTAAGTATTTCTGCACCTGAGGCCATTCCCCCAAGGCAATTTAATTTGTAGAAATAAATGCATTTAATTTCCAACAGTTGGAATTTTCGACTCTGTGTATAGTAATGCTGAAGCCATATCTATATAACACCCCAGCCAGGCCATTATCGGAGTGTGTTTACTCATAAAAATCAATGAATTCTGCCTAACAACTCATACTATGACTCAACTGACTGTCTTAACAATCAGTCTCTTTGGGTATTTAGCCATCAAAGATTAAAGACCAAACATCAACGGCTGTTCATAGCAGGAGAGGTTGTTTATCAGCGTTAGCCTTTGCTCTTTTCACTAAATTCTTTTTCCCAGAGATAGCTCAGTGAGCCGGCTGTCATTAGTGGACTTGTTCCCCCGGTCATACCCAATACTCCGTGTTTGGGGGGCTCCTACATCTAGGCCTCACCCTTTCTCCAGGCACAGCTGGAGCAGCCTGGCCCAGGTGTCCAGCCTCAGACACAGTCATGTTCATTGCTCAGGAGGAAGCACAGAAGAGAGACCTTGAGCCTTGAAGAGCTCCTTGTATAATGGGGTGCACACAGGTATAGATAAGTTTGAAGTGACTAGTCCTTGAAAAGTTGAGTGATGGCAAGTGCTTGGCAAGATGTAGAATTGGAAGGACCAGATCCTTCACAACCTGACCCCATATGGTAAACCCCGTCTCCTGCTTTCTCCCCCAAGACACACACACAAGGATGCTATGCTCCTGTCCCCTTGGGTGGCTTTGCCTGCTCCGAACACACCGTGCACGTTCAAACCTCCATTCCTTCCTCCATGAGCCCGTGATCTTTCTGCTGCCTGGGATGCCCATTCTCATCCTACCGCATCTCTGTCTGCCTACTGATGGCTTACTTATTCTTTAAGGCTCAGCCCGAATGCCTGCTTCCTCTTCTTTATAGCTTTCTCCTAAATCAGTCTTCCAGCCTCAAGACTGTTGTTTCCATCTACCTTTTATATTTCACAGCACATTGTATCACACTTACTTGATGATATATGTATCTTTGTATCCTCAGTGCTTACCATAGAGTGGCAGATTGAATGACGCCCCCCCACAAAGGATATGTGCACATCCTGACCCCCAGAACCTGTGATTGTGACCTTACGTGGAAAGGAGGCGAGTCTTTGCAGATGTGATTGGGTTGAGGATGTCTAGATGAGACCATCCTTCATTATCCAGGTGGGCCCTAAGACCCATGGCAAGTGTCCTTACGAGAGACAGAAGAGGAGACACACAGAGGAAAGGGCTGGAATTGGAGTTATGCAGTCACAGGCCAAGGAACTCCTGGGGCCCCTGGAGGCTGGAAGCGTCAAAGACAGATTCTTCCTTAGAGCCTTCCGAGAGGGTGCGGCCTGCTTATGCTTTGGTTTTGGACTTCCAGCTTGCAGAATGCTGAGAGGATAAATTTCTAATGTAAGCCACCCAGTTTGCGATTATATGCTACGGCAGCCCAAGGAAACTAACGTACAGAGTGACTAGTACAAAATGGGGGCTCAGCCGTTAACTAAATAAACGTTGCTAATTTTGTGCTTAGAACACTTACAGTGGTTGACAATATTTAAAAAGAAAAGGAAAATTCTAAACGTGTGTTGTGCCCAAATCACATTTTTATGAGTCCGTTTGAGACCCTGGAAATCAGAGCTTCCCAAGGCTGTTTCGAGAACTGTGCTCCATCCTTCATCCTTCCTGAAGGATGAAATGGCCTCTTATTTCTTTAGCCCTTAAGCCAGCGGCACATGGAGGTCGACCGCACCCGCTCTGTTTCACCTTCAGTGGGGATAAGAGACCAAGAACTCCACATCGAGCCTTACTGTCAACCGGATAGGACATGGCAGATGGCAGAGCAAAAGTGCATGGACGAGATCGTCAATTAACCTAATAAAATTGATTTAAAGGCCTTTAAACTTGAGAGCGAGTTCAGTGCCTGTGAAAGTTCTCCCTAGTCCCTTGAAGTGATGAAATAAAATGATCAATTGCCCTTATCAATCTCCCTTTCTTTGGGTAATGTGGTGGCGGGAACACCTTCTCCATTGTCAAATTAACCCTCATTTTATGAAGGGTTTCTCCAGTCCCTTCTCTGCTCGCTGTGAGTTCAGGAGCTGAGCCCTTGGAATGACTTCTCCGTCACCTCACATCCTATTGGAGGGCTGGAAAGAACAGCCTCGGGCCAGCGATGATTATCCACTGCCCTTTATGCAAGTTACTGGCCCTGGCCCTCGGCACAGGGAGATTTTCTTGGAGGCTGAGTGGTTTTTTTTAATGTTTAAATTTCAAAACTAGAAAAATGTTTGTTGTAAAAAATTCACCTCTTGGAGAATTACATAAACTGAGAGTTCCTTACCTCACTCCCTTCCTTTGAGCTGTTTGTATACAGCCTTCCAGACCCTTTATGCATTTACCAGTATGTGTGCCTGTGTGTGTAGCACGTACATGTGCTCATAAACATACATGACACCTTCTGTGTAAATTCAACAAACGTTTTCCAGCAAATACACACACACACACACACACACACACACACACACATATTTAAAATTGAAGTGTAAGTCATTTACAATGTTGTGTTAGTTTCAGGTGTACCGCAAATTGATTCAGTTATATATAGAGATATATAATTTCTTTTTCAGATTAACGATAGGTTCTTATAAGGTACTGAATATAGTTCTCTGTGCTATACAGTAGGTCCTTGTTGTTTATCTATTTTATATACAGTAGTGTGTATCTGTTAATCCCAAACTCCTAATTTATCCCTCCCCTAAGTTATTTTCTATGTCTGTGAGTCTGTTTCTTCCAACAGATATCTTGATGACACCTACAAGCACCAGATTCCTAGTACCTCATTCACTTTATTCTGTAACTTGCTTTTTTTTACTTAATATACATCAAGGACGCATGTCCGTAGCTGGAATTTAGTTCTGCCTCAGTCCTTTTAACAGTCGGATGCCGTCCTGTTCATCTTGTAAACACTTACTAAGCACCTCCTGTGCGCCAGCAGTGTTCTAGGTGCTGGGCTTACGGCAGTACACGTGACAGACAGAAGTCCATCTGTCCTTGGAGGCTTTTAATCAGGACCTATTGATGGACACTAGGTTACTTCTATTTTTTTTTATTCCAACAAATACAATAGTGATTAGCCTCAAATGTCCATTTTGTTACACAGACATATTTCTAGGCCAGTTTCCTAGAAGCAGAAGTGTTCTGTTCAAACACGTGAGCATGACTGTGTCATAACTCACAAACCGGAACTGCCCATGAAGACAGTGTTCACCAGTGGGCCATTTTCTTTCTTAACAGAGGCTCGTTACCATCCATAATGCATTAGATCCACTTCGGCTTTGAATCTGTACTCTGCACTTGCCGGCCCTTGATTCTTTAAGCCACCACACAGAGTTGAACTGGAGGAACAGTGGTCCTGCTACCGGGTAGTGTGGGGAGGGGATTCTTCAGTCTCCTGTTCCCACTCCCAGCCCCCCTTCTACGTGTGTAACGTGGCCACTATTCTACTCTTTCCCAATCTGGGACGATGTAAGGAGCTAGAAGCTGGAGCACCTTCCTATGAATTCTTCCTGAGAACCAATGTGATCAGGCTGCAAATCTGAAACAAGAATGCAAAGGACAACTTCATTACGAATATGACCGCTTAGCGACGTGCGTGCCATTTCTTTCTGAATTCCTGCCGCTCTCGTGTGAATACACAGGAAGGCCCTTTGCAGAGAAGGCTTTTTGAAGCAGAAAGCTTACCAAAGAAAGAGTGTCCCACTCAGGCCCATCCATTCATTTGCTACCCAACAAATATTTATAGAGCACTTACTCAATGAAAGATATTGTGTTAAGTGCTGTTCATGATTAACAAGGGAACTAGAACATGGGCACATTTTTAGAGCAGAGCTCAGTCATGTAGGTGGATAATGGCCATATAAGGTGGAAAGCAATAAGTGCCTAAAAGAGGTGAGGAACGAAGCTTGCTTAGAGTCTAGAGGACATACTTCCCTTTGCTGTTGGTTGCCCTGTAACTCTGGGAGAAGCCACGTTTCTTTAATAAAAGATAATCATCATCTTGAGAAGGTTATTGAAGTTGACAAGGATGTAGCTGGAGCAGGACCTATAGATCTGCATTCTACTTGCCTTGCCCTTTTGAGAATTAAAATACACAACAGATATTTTGCAAGCAGCTTTACCCAGGCTCCTTCTGCCAAGGGTAATGGATGCACAGACTCGTCAGATTTGAGATCCCACCTGGCAGATGTGTTGAACCCCAATATCTTCTAAATTGGGGATATCAGAGTATAGAAATCAAGCCTGTTTGGTGTGTGAGGGTGTCTGCAGCTGAACAGTTTGTTTCCGTGTCTGTGGCGGGGAAATGCTTGAGAGCCCACACACCCAAAGAATTTCATTTCTCCTTGTCCTTTGGTGAAAGAGTTGCAGTAACCCGTGGTTGACTTATGGTTTCAACCCACGGTTGAGAATATGTTTCTTATCTTGTGCCCTGCCTGTGAAATTGACCCTAACAGAGTTCCCATCCAGTTTATTTGCCCCTAAAATAGGGAGGAAATGAATGAGGCATTCATTTCCTCCCGCCCAAAATGATGAAGCCCAGGGTGGTAGGAGTTCATTCTGAGAACTGGCTGCAGCCAGCAATTCACCTTTTTTGCAAGCCAGTCCAGGCTAGTTCTGCCTAAGCAGATAGCGGGTGCTCTCAAAGACAAGGCAGGAAAGTTGCTCTGTGGTTCTAAGGTTCTATGGTTGACTTCACACTGTGGAGACTCAGGTAACTTGGCAAAGTTTCCTCCATTATCATCCCAGTTGGCATCTGCTATGGTCTGAATGTGTGTCCCCCCTACCCCCAAATTCATTTGTTGTAATCCTAATGCCCAATGCCCAACGTGATGGTATTAGGAGGTGAGGCCTTTGGGAGGTGATTAAGTAGTGAAGGCAGGACCCTCATGAATGAGATTAATGTCTTTAAAAAGGCCTGAGACCTCTCTTGTTCCTTCCCTATGTGAAGACACTGAGAAGTTTGCAACCCAGAAGAGGGTCCTCACCCAACCATACTGGTATCCTGATCTCAGACTTCCAGCCTTTAGAACTGTGAGAAATAAATTTCTGTTGTTTATAAGCTGCCCGGCCGGTGGTATCTTGTTACAGCAACCCAAACAGACTAAGACAGCAGCACCCTTTGATTAAGAAATATTCATCAGGAAGGGATGTAGTAGAGAGGAAAGGCTCTTGGATTCTGAAGATCCCCTTTGGTTTTCAAATTCACCATTGATGAGCTGTATGATTTTATGTAAGTCCCTTACATCTTTCTTAGCTTCCATCTTTTCATCTGTAAGGTGAGTAATTTAGTACCTGTAGCTTTATTGCATGGATTTTTAAAAGATCAAATGAATTATAGGAATTAACCTCTAAAGTTTTGTTTATAAATTATAAAGCTTTATTTGAATGTAGACCATTTAGTAATTTCCACTGCTGTTGGCCACAGGGAGGAATTGCCCAGGCACCAGTAGCTTGCTGGCTAATGTTGGCATGTCAGGATCCAGCTTTCATTATCTCTTAATCTCTTTTGCATATTTTCCATCTCTTTATATGCACTAAGGGTAATTTCATCAATCTCTCCCTTTGTTCGCTCCATTTCCCTCTTCAGCTAAGTATAATTTACTCTTTGACTTTACTATTACAAGTTTACTCGTTACAAGTTTACTATTTGTCTGTTGTGTTTTAAATTTCAAAGACTATATTTTTCATTTCTAGAAGTTTCATTTGCTTATTCGGCTTGGGTATTCTTTATAGGGTTTCTTATGTTTTGGATCCTTATTTTTATTTATTTTTATTTTTTATTTTTTTTTTTTTGCGGTATGCGGGCCTCTCACTGCTGTGGCCTCTCCCGTTGCGGAACGCAGGCTCAGCGGCCATGGCTCCCGGGCCCAGCCGCTCCGCGGCATGTGGGATCTTTCCGGACCAGGGCACGAACCCGTGTCCCCTGCATCGGCAGGCGGACTCTCAACCACTGCGCCACCAGGGAAGCCCTATTTTTATATTTTTAATCATCCTGAACACTTTTATTTTACGGTCTCTGTCTGGTAGTTGTTGGGGCAAGGGCGTTGGGTGTTTCCCCCTCTACCCCTCTTGCCTTCTTTGGCTGGACTAATAATAAAATTGACACAAGACAGATTAACAGGAGAAAAAGAAACCAATTTTTAATTCGTGAGCATGGAGGTCTCATAGGAATGGGTCTCGTAGCGGTGGCCAAAGCAGACAGCTTTTATTTTAGACAAAGAAACAATACATTTGAGAGGAACTGATAAGACAAAGAGACTTAGGTTTTGGGTGCCCAACTAGTGAAGAATCTAAACAGAGTTTGGGTTTAGGGTAGCAAATTAAAGAAGTAACAAGGTTAGTTTGTAGACTTCTCAGCCTGAATTTCTTCTCTCTGGCGATAAGGGTGGCCTTCTACCTCCAGATGCAAGGAATGTACCTTTTGCTTGAGAGATTTATTTCCTCTTTTCAAGGAGACAGAAAGCAGAGTGTCAAGAGTGTTTCTCTTGCATTGGCCATGTCCTGTGTAACTTTAATTCAGAATCATCAAAATATTCAATATGCCATTGTGGCATATTCTGGGATGGTCTGCCCTGAGCCCCAAGATAGTTCTATTATCTCAAGTTCTTGGGGGTTCTAATCCTGTTGTATTTGCTGACTCTCACTCATGGTGGATTGTTTCCTTATATTTTTGTAATTTTAGATGATGAGCTCACCTTCAGTGGAGCTTCTGGGTTGGAACTCAGTGTTGTCTGGCTCTGGGTTGAATGTAGGTGTCTCCAGTGAGGTTTTGCATTTGCTTTTGCAAATTGAGCTATTTGTAATGAGGTGGATAGATCTAGAGTCTGTCATACAGAGTGAAGTAAGTCAGAAAGAGAAAGACAAATACCGTATGCTAACACATATATATGGAAGGGTGGGATAGAGAGTGTGGGAGGGAGGGAGACGCAAGAGGGAAGAGATATGGGAATATATGTATATGTATAACTGATTCACTTTTTTATAAAGCGGAAACTAACACACCAGTGTAAAGCAATTATACTCCAATAAAGATGTAAAAAAAAATAAAAAAATATAGGCAAACTTTGGAAGTGTGGAATCTGGCACAAATGAAAAAGAAAAGAAGGTTCTGATGGGGTGTTATATTGTCTGTGTTGGATTGTGTACAGAAAAGAGTTAGCATAGGAGGCCTAATCATTTATTCTTAAAACGGCCTGCTTACAAGGTTGGCCCTTGGCCGACATCTTGGATATCTGGTAAGAGTAACTCACTGTATCTGAATTACTTGAACAAACAATATGGTTTATGCTAAGCGCCTGCTTTCCGTCCGGGAGACTGGAATTTTGGTACATGCTAGGCAGAGGGTACCTCCACGATCACCCTTCCAGTAGACGCCCAGGCTCTCCACTGAGCCTTCCTGGTAGACACCATTTCACACGTGTTGTCACAGCTCGTTGCTGTGCCGTGTAACTCCACTGGGAGAGGATCTTGAAAGCTTGTGCCTGGTTTCTCCCAGACTTTGTTCCATGCCCCTTTCCTTTGCTGATTTTTCTTTGAATGTTTTTGTTGTAGTAAGTCATAGCCATGGTATAACCATAGTTGTGTCCTATGAATCTTCCTAGTGAGTGCTCAAACCTGGGAGTAGTCTTGGGGACCCCCTGATGCAGATGTCATTAGAACTGAGGCTGCAGTAACACAGTGTACCGGACTCCCCTAAACACCTCCGTCGCCCCTGTGCCCTTGACCGCACAGGACTCAGAGCACAGGCTGTGAGTCTCAGCAGGGTTTGAGTCTCAGAGAAAGAACAGGAGGCAGGGATCTGACTGAAGCAGGAAGGATGCAGGCTAGAGGAGCTGGGAAGGTATACGTTCCCTGGAGACAAGAGGCTGGAAGATCAGGGATGCTGGAGTTCGTGGGGAGGGCATGCAGGAAGAATCTGCCTGAAGGAGCACATGCCCCAGGGGAGGACCAGCCCCATCGCTGCTCTGTGGACCACTGCCAGCAGTGTGGTTCTCCCCCAGGCAAGGGCCAGGACTCACCCAAAGGTGAGGCAGACAGGTGGAGAAGGTCAGGTGGGGAGAAAGCGCCAAGGGCCTTGCCTGAGAGCCCGAGTTCCGGTCTTGGCTACACCACTTACTAGTAGTTTGCTACTGGAAAAATGATCTACTTCCTTTGTGCCTCAGTTTCTTCACCTTTAAATTGGGGATATTAATAGCCTCTACCGCATAGGTTGTTGGGAGGCTTAGGTAGAATAATGTTTCGAACATAATGCTTAGGTAAATGCTTAGAACAGTGCCTAAGACTTGCCAGACACTCAATAAACCTGAGCTGTTACGGCGCTGGTGGCAGAGCAGCAAATTTAGTGGCTCAAAACCCACTGCCGCTCAAGCTGGGCAGCAGAGCGTACTCACAGCTGACAGGTGAGGAGAGGTACCCCCAGGCTCATAAAAACCAGCTGAAATCGTAGCTGCCCAGCCGATCCTCGGGGGATATACTTCCTGCTCGGATATTTGCTCTGCAACTCCTCCCTGTGGGTCCGGACTTGACTCTGACCCTGAATTTGGATGTTCTGGCCTCTCCCTGGAAAACGTGTGGAGGCTTGTCTTTGAAACTCTGGACCTGGCCAGGCTGCCGGGCACACCCCAGCCCTGTACAAAAGGCCAGCCTCTGCTGATCTTCCGGGTTCCATCCCGGCTTGCCAAGCTCCCTCCTCCTACCCAGCTGCTCCCTGTGAGACAAAGCTGTTCTTAGTATCTCATTCCCTTCTGGCCTCCTCTCAAAGCCCACAGTGACAGAATTATTCTGCTCTTTTGGACCCAATCTGATGTGTGGATGGCAGGGATGCGATGCAGTCATCATATCCATTAAAGGCTGACTCATGCGCTGCTGCTGATTCATGGTACCCAAGCGCTCCCATCGCTGAAGCCTGTGGGCACAATGTCTGATTAGGAAAAGAGCAATATGGCCATGCCCCCAGTCCTGCGACCTGAAGGTAGGGGTGGGGAGACATGGAAAAGTGAAAAACAGAACAGTACACTTGCCAAAGGACTGTTGCAGACAGCAGGTACTCTAGAGGTGGAGAGCCGCTGTGCCGAACTGGCCAGAAGACTCATGGAGGCCACGGGGCTGCAGCCAACCCCATAAAATAGAAGGACTTGAGGAGAAGGGAGCAGAGGATGGCATAAACACAGAGGAGGAAGCACAAATGCTCTTGGCGTGTGAGTGAGGATTCACAGAAGGGATTGTAGATAAGACATTTGGGAAGCTAGGAAGGGGCCAAGTCTCTGCCAGCCTTGAATGTTGCCCGGGAGTTTGAGATCCATCAGGCAGGTGTTGGGGATGCCTTGAAAGTGAGCATGGGAGTGACCTTTGAGAGGCTATTGCCCGTACCCTTGGAGGTGGCTGGGAGAAAGCATTTCAGGGGTGGTGTTTTGAGGCAGAGCCAGCTGGTCTCATTGTGCTGGCTGTCCTGTCTTCTTCCTCAGAGCAGAGACGTTTAAAACAAGAATGATTTCATTAAGGAAAAAAAAAGCAGCCAAAGTCCCGTTCCTGTAGAGTATTTTGCTTAATTCCATGTGTTACATCTCCATGTAATTATCAACTAATCAGCCTTGGAAGCAAATAACGGACTGCAGTTGATTTCACTGAGCCAGGAAGCGAGTGAGGGTGTGTGAGAAACCGCTTTCTTCTGAGGCTCTGGGGGTTCTGGATCCAGTGAAACCCCTTGCCAGCCTCTGGACCCTGGTGATTACTTGGCCTTTATGAAAAACCACTTCCTCGTGTCATTATCTCTGGGATGGCAGGACAGTACAGTCCATGCTTCATGTGCTCTGAATCTTACTCCAGTACGTTTCCCACACCCCAAGCCTGCTTGGCCAAGGTTATCAGTCCTGGACACCTGCTTCTTTGTCAGTTTGATTCCTGAATGGAATTCCAGAGGCTGTTTAGACCCGTGTGGGATGAAGAGGTGATAGAAGGAAGTTTTCCTTCATGAGCTTCTAGGTCAAGCATCTATAAGACCATGAGAAAAGATCATAATATTAAAGATTTAATATGTCTTCTTATACTAGAGGAGTGTTTCTTTTTTCTCCTTGAGTTGTGTTAGAAAAGCCCTTCTTGTTATCCCAGCTCGGTATATGTCAGGCCCAGGAGGGGATGGGGACATGCCAAACTGCTGCAAGAATATTTTGGGGAAAAGAATCCCATCCTGTTACATGGTCTGCTGTTAGGAGAACAAAAGAAAAGTTTTAGAGGGAAAGCTTGGCAGGCTGTCCATAGAAGCGTCCAGAAAAGAGCAGCTATATACCAGCCTCACTCAAGTAATACCATGTTTGAACATTAACCATCTCCTGACTGTCTTTCAGTGCATTAACCCCAAGTTACTTAAAAATAGAATAATTAGAACGTGACATGTGCAAAGTAAGCGTAGCTCAAATGGGTCCTGCCCCAATTTGGAACTGAGAACAACAAAGATGGTTAGTGTTGTATTTTTCAATGAAACTAAGCAAAAGCCATTTTTGTTTCTGATTTTAAAAGCCAACAGGTTCATGGCATAAACATGACAAAAAGTTCAAAGAAGAAAATAAAAATAACCCACAGCCTCGAAACTGGAAATAATGATTGGTAATATTTTTAGCATATTCCCTTCCAATATACCATATATATTTAAAGAAAGAGATCATACATTGATACCATAGTATTTTGACTTTTTTTTGTTTTTGAACACAGGTCATTTTATGCTGTTGATAAGCTGTCTCGTTGTGGTTCCTTCTTTATGTCTTTAGCAGTAGAAGATATTTTCTGGTAGGTTCTGGTCTTTTTCATCAGTGGCTGTTCTGCATATAGTTGTGATCTTGGTGCACCCATGAGAGGAAGTGAACTCAGGGTCTTTCTACTCTGCCATCTTGGCCCATCTCCTGAGAAACTGTATTTTGACTTTTTTATTAGCATTAAATTCAGTATTTTTAAAAATGATGTTTTAATAGCTGCATACATTTCATCATAGGAATATGCCAAAATATATTTAACTATATCCCTATTGATGGAAATTCAGAAGGTTTCCAGTCTTTCTTCATGATAAGTAATGTTTTGATTAAAAATTTTATACAAAAACATTTTTTAAAAATCTTTATTTCTTTTTCTTTTCCCTTCTGACTGCTTATAAGATTTTGTCCCTGTTCGTTTAACTTTTTAAATTTCATTATGACATGTCTAGGTGTGGATTTCTTTTCTTTTTTTTTTTTTTTAATTCTGCTTAATATTTGCTGGGCTTCTTGAATCTATGGGTTGATGTCTTTCTTCCGTTCTGGGACATTCTCAGTCATTACCTCTTCAAATATTGCCTTGCCCTATTTCTGCTCTTCTGGGATTTCTGAAGCCTATGTCAGACCTCATCATTGCATTCTCTGTTTCACTTATCCTCTTTCATGTATCTTCCATCTTTTTATCTCTGTGCTTCTTTCTGGAAATTTTCTTTTGATCTATCATCTACTTCAATAATGTTCTCTTCAGCTGTGTCTAATCTGCTATTAAACTACCCAGTGAGTTCTTAATTTTACTCAACTTTTCATTTCTAGATTTTTCTCTTTTTTTCAAACCTGACGTGTCACTTTTTGTAACTTCTAGTTCTCTGTTGAAAATTTTAAGTTTTTTTTTAAATCTCCTCAAACATAGTAAACACAGTAAACATAGATATTTTGCAATTACTGTCTGATAGTACCAATATCTGTAGGTCCTGTGGCAAACTTTCCCTTGTCTCTTATTTCCACCAGTCGAACTTTTGACATCTTGATTCCTGATGCTTCTAATTATCTTTGGTTTTATGTTAGAGATTGCATTTGAAAACTTATTTACTGAAATAATTTGAAACCTCGGGTGGTATGATCTGCCTATAGTGAAAATTTTTGCTTACTTCTGTAAACACGGGAGTGCTAGCAGCCCTGGTGCCCTTAATTGAATTTTAAGATTTGAGGTTCTCTGGACCACCCAGATGACATGATGCAGCCTGGCAGCCTGTGGGAGGGCAGGTTGATTTCCAGTAGACAGTTACTCTAAGGACAGCCTTTCAGGGTCCTAGACAGAAATGGAGGGCAGCTTCTCAGGTTGTTCATCCCTGGGGAACCCTGAAGTCCAACTTTTAACTCCCTAGTCTTTTGAGGTTGCTCCTCTGTATTCACTGCCGACGTTCGTGTTTGTAGTCCTAATCTTCAGGCCAAAAATGCAACCTCAAAAGGGGACTCAGCCTCTCAGCTTCCTTTCTGGACTAGTACATACCTCCGAGCAGAAGCAAACCGACTGCTGGGCTTCTCTCTCTTTGTTCCATTCTCAGTGAGATCTCAACTCAATCATTTCCATGTGTTTGTCTTTAGTGGTTTTATTAAGATTTCAATTTTTTGCCCAGTTTCTTCCATTGTTTTCACCTAGACAGTTGTGCAAATCACATAATCTGATATTCTCAGAGGCAGATGTCATTATTATTCTCCAGGATATATTCCTAGGAATGAAATTTCTAGGTCCAACACATGTCCATTTCTGACACTCGTGTGACATATTGCCAAATTCTTTTCCAGAAAAGTTGTTTCTCTTATGTGACTCCTTTGTTCTTTTTTTTTTTTTAACATCTTTATTGGGGTATAATTGCTTTACAATGGTGTGTTAGTTTCTGCTTTATTACAAAGTAAATCAGTTATACATATACATATGTTCCCATATCTCTTCCCTCTTGCGTCTCCCTCCCCCCCACCCTCCCTATCCCACCCCTCTAGGTGATCACAAAGCACGGAGCTGATCTCCCTGTGCTATGCGGCTGCTTCCCACTAGCTATCTACCTTACGTTTGGTAGTGTATATATGTCCATGCCTCTCTCTCGCTTTGTCACAGCTCACACTTCGCCGTCCCCATATCCTCAAGTCCGTTCTCCAGTAGGTCTGTGTCTTTATTCCTGTCTTACCCCTAGGTTCTTCATGACATTCTTTTTCTTAAATTCCATATATATGTGTTAGCATACGGTATTTGTCTTTCTCTTTCTGACTTACTTCACTCTGTATGACAGACTCTAGGTCTATCCACCTCATTACAAATAGCTCAATTTTGTTTCTTTTTATGGCTGAGTAATATTCCATTGTATATATGTGCCACATCTTCTTTATCCATTCATCCGATGATGGGCACTTAGGTTGTTTCCATCTCCGGGCTATTGTAAATAGAGCTGCAATGAACATTTTGGTACATGAATTTTTTGAATTTTAGTTTTCTCAGGGTATATGCCCAGTAGTGGGATTGCTGGGTCATATGGTAGTTCTATTTGTTTTTTTGTTTTTTGCAGTACGTGGGCCTCTCACTGCTGCGGCCTATCCCGTCGTGGAGCACAGGCTCCGGACGTGCAGGCTCATTGGCCATGGCCCACGGGCCCAGCCGCTCTGTGGCATGCGGGATCCTCCCGGACCGGGGCACGAACCCATGTCCCCTGCATCGGCAGGCGGACTCCCAACCACTGAGCCACCAGGGAAGCCCTATTTGTAGTTTTTTAAGGAACCTCCATACTGTTCTCCATAGTGGCTGAACCAATTCACATTCCCACCAGCAGTGCAAGAGTGTTCCCTCTTCTCCACACCCTCTCCAGCATTTATTGTTTCTAGATTTTTTGATGATGGCCATTCTGACTGGTGTGAGATGATATCTCATTGTAGTTTTGATTTGCATTTCTCTAATGATTAATGATGTTGAGCATTCTTTCATGTGTTTGTTGGCAGTCTGTATATCTTCTTTGGAGAAATGTCTATTTAGGTCTTCTGCCCATTTTTGGATTGGGTTGTTTGTTTTTTTGTTATTGAGCTGCATGAACTACTTGTAAATTTTGGAAATTAATCCTTTGTCAGTTGCTTCATTTGCAAATATTTTCTCCCATTCTGAGGGTTGTCTTTTGGTCTTCTTTATGGTTTTGCTTGCTGTGCAAAAGCTTTGAAGTTTCATTAGGTCCCATTTGTTTATTTTTGTTTTTATTTCCATTTCTCTAGGAGGTGGGTCAAAAAGGATCTTGCTGTGATTTATGTCATAGAGTGTTCTGCCTATGTTTTCCTCTAAGAGTTTGATAGTTTCTGGCCTTACATTTAGGTCTTTAATCCATTTTGAGCTTATTTTTGTGTATGGTGTTAGTGAGTGATCTAATCTCATACTTTTACATGTACCTGTCCAGTTTTCCCAGCACCACTTATTGAAGAGGCTGTCCTTTCTCCACTGTACATTCCTGCCTCCTTTATCAAAGATAAGGTGACCGTATGTGCGTGGGTTTATCTCTGGGCTTTCTATCCTGTTCTATTGATCTATCTTTCTGTTTTTGTGCCAGTACCATGCTGTCTTGATTACTGTAGCTTTGTAGTATAGTCTGAAGTCAGGGAGCCTGATTCCTCCAGCTCCGTTTTTCGTCCTCAAGATTGCTTTGGCTATTCGGGGCCTTTTGTGTTTCCATACAAATTGTGAAATTTTTTGTTCTAGCTCTGTGAAAAATGCCAGTGGTAGTTTGATAGGGATTACATTGAATCTATAGATTGCTTTGGGTAGTAGAGTCATTTTCACCATGTTGATTTTTCCAATCCAAGAACATGGTATATCTCTCCATCTATTTGCATCATCTTTAATTTCTTTCATCAGTGTCTTATTCCTTTGTTCTTTTTCCCTCTTTGTTTTCTCTTGCTGTCTTAGAGTCCATTTATTTTTCTAAGTACTCTAAATACTTCTTCTAAGTACTCTGTAGCAGGTTTTACATTGCAGTTGCAAGTCAGATGTAAAAAATACTGACTTATTTTTTCATATTTGAAATTCAGCTTGGTCTCTAACTCCTGTTTCACTGATGATGGAAATGAAAACTAATCATGTCACTTCAAGGTAACTCAGTTTCTTCCTATTTAAATCCCCATCTCTTTGAAGTCAGTTGCTCAGCAAAATCAGGATTAAGCGGGGTATATTCTTTGTAAGGGCCACTCTTCCTCCTCAGAGGGTTTCCTTCTCTCGCCTCCCCTCTTGAATAGCACTTAGGAGCAAGGGGAGCTGGCCATGGGGAGAGGTGCTGGGCTGCAGGCTGCCCTCTGGAAGCTTCCTGGGCGCTGCTGGTTCATCTCACACATGCCCATCTTCAGAGCTTTCCCCCTCTGTATTCACTGCTGACGTCCTTGGTGTTGGTCTTGAACTCTGGGCACAATATCTACCTATTTTGTGCCCTCCAGTCTCCTGACTCCTCGTGATTCAGCCTGGTAACTATTTTGCCAACCCTTCCCTGGGGAATGCAGGAACGTCAGGATTCCGTGCCACACCAGGAGCTGGCTGTGAGCACTGGGAGTGCTGTTGTAGGTCTCCTTTCTGCCTAAATATCTCTCCATCATATCTGCCCCACTCTGGGCACCCAGCAACACTTTCTCCCTCCCCCCGGAGTTCTAGGCAGCAAGCAAGGCATCATCTCAGCTGCCTTCCTAGTCTATTTGCAGGCTTCCTCTCCCCACCCTGACTTCCAGCCTAAGCAGTAAGACTAGAAGAGCTCTTCTCTCAGGGCTTTTCTTTTCTCTACTCCCCCTCAGCCTTCAACCCCAACCCAGGAAAAACTAGCCTCCTTTTGGGATTGGACACATCCCGTCTGTCATGGTTCTCAACCCTCGTTGCACTTTTGACTCAAATATGGATGTAGAACAGTTGAATCAGAGTGTCTGGAAGGGAGCCCGAGCGCAGGTAATTTTTCAAAGCTCCCCAGGTGAGCCTAAGGTGAGTGAGCATCGAGACCCACGGCGCTGTTACACCTTCCATCCTCTGGCTTTGCCTGACCGCCATCCTTGATATTTTCAGCGATGTTCCCAGTTTAGAAAACACTTCTCCCGTGTCTAGCTCATGCTCATGAAATCCTGGCTTTGAGACTGTTTCAGAAGTTAGCTTCAAGGGTTGGTTTTATCGTCACAGCCGAAAATTCACATCTTTCTGCTTCTTTTCATCCTAGTCTTAAAGCATCCCAGTCCCATCTCAAAGCTACTGATCTCAGGTGGCCTCAGCCTGCAGCGGCTTGAAGCAGGATTTTGGTTCCCGGCCAGAGACTGAAGTCAGGGCGCAGCAGCGAGAGCGCTGAATCCCAGCCACTAGACCACCAGGCGCCAGTGGCCAGTGACACGGCCCTGGCCCATCAGCTGTACAGAAATGAATTTCTACATAGAGACAGAACATAGTGAAACATGTAAAGTGTTTATTAGGAGGAGAAAGGGTACATGTGGATAGACACACGGGTGGACTCAGAGAGAGAGTCGCGTCCTTGTGGTAGTTTGAATCACTTATATGGGGCATTTCTTCCGGGTTTCCTTTGACCAATCATCTTGCTTTGCCTGAGATGAGTCCGTATTTGGTACATCTCATTTACTTACTTTTAATTTTATGTTATCCCATAGAGCCTGCATTTATATAGGATGTTCTAAAATCTTCTCAGGAAAATTTTCCAGCATGCGCAAATCTCAACACTCTTCGTTTGGTACGGGAGGAAAAATAATTTCCCCTCTACCCTTCTAGGTTCTCAGCTGAGGACCGCCACCCCATAATAAAAAGACAGATTAATAGGAGAAAAACAAACATCTGTTTAATAACCTGTATGCCTTGGGTATTCATGGAGATAACCAAGAACACTGAGTAATTCCCAGAAATGGCCAAAGCCACCACCTGAAATACCATCTCCAGCTAAAGACAAAAGAAGATGTTGGGGAGCAGGGAGGCCTGTTGATGGAAGGTGAACAAGAAAAGCACAGTAGGCAAAGGTAAGGTTTGTTACGTAGATTTAAGCTGGTGTCTCCTCCATTGGGGAGAGTTTATAGAGACTTAGGGTCATCCTTTTCTTCCTGGTGCAGAGAGGGAGACACCCTTACAAATGGAGATTTCCTTTCTGAATGTAAACTTCTCTTTCAAAAGAGTTACTTTTAGATTTTTCAGAGCTTCTCCTAAGTCTGCTGTTTCTTAAAAATAACCAGCTCAAGATAATTCTGTGCCAAAGAGGCGTATTTTGGGGTGGCACATTCTGCTGCCCTTCACTTTCTTTTATAGAACAACACGTGTGTCGAGAGCCTGATGCCATTTTCAAGTGTACGGCCCAAAGCATTTATCAAATTTGTTCTTACATCAGCTCTGGAAGCTGCAGCAGGACTGTTATCCCCCTTTAACGGATGAGAAAGAGGCTCATCTATCTTCCAAGTCTTTCCCTCCCCTGAGGCCCTTATCTATCCTTCTCCAAGTTCCCTTCCGGCCACTCGCCAGGTAGGTACCAAGTTGCTCCACGTGGCATCTGGATTTCCCTCCAGGGCTCCCGTTCTAGAACAGAATTCGGCAAAATTTTTCTGTAAAGGGACAAATAGTCAATATTTTTAAGCTTTAGGATCCAAGACACACTAAATCAAAGCTATTATGTAGGTACTTTTGAACAAGAGTGAAAACCAACTTCCACAAATATTTTACTGGTGAAATTCAAAATATAATAATAACGAGTTCAATTTTTTGGAGTCCGGGTCTGCTAATGAGGAACACTGAATTTTTGCTGGGGGAGGGGTAGCCTTTTGCTTCACTGAGATTCAAAGCAAGTGCTTCCATCTTCAAATGGATTATAAATGTTCGTCTGTGAAAAATGTTCTTAGCTCTCTGTCTGGACAGAAACAGCCAGAACCTTGCTCTGGACCTTTCTTCTTTTTCTCTTCCCCAAACATTCACTGAATCTATGTTTCATCTCACAAGATAGCATATGTCATATATATATATATATATATATATATATATATGCGCCATATATATCGATGGCTGATAACTACTTAATGTGTTACCACTTCTTCTGAAACTTGATGCTTTTACAGAAATAGCCTTCAAAGGATACTTTGCAAATCGGTTTCTCAAAGCCTAAAGAAACTATGATTAGCAAAGAGCAAAAGTGTTATGCTGAGAAAATTATTTATAGGAAACGTCTTGCTGCAGAGTTTTGTTAGGGTCTCTGTTTTAATAAATCCAGCCCAGGCGAATCAGTGAGCCAAGGAAAGGCGTTTGGGACCGGCAACTTCAATCCCCACTGACACTTTCTGCATCTGTGAAAAATCGCACTGCAGAGAGATGAGCGCTGCCTTTATCCTTCACAAGGAAAGGCTCTTAATACCCAGACAGTTCACTCCCCAATCTGGAGGAAGTTGTTTCAGCATGAATTATCTTTTCAGCAACAAAAGGGAACGTGTTACCTCTATTTAACAGGCGAAGCGCTGGCCTTTGGGCCCTATTTTCTGGTGGGATATTTGTGTGCTGGATCCAGCATTTGATGTTTTAGAAAGGCAGCGGTACTTACCCTTTAGGTATTTATATGTATAGCAGAGGCAAATGGAGCTCTGAGTATTAAATAACTGTACTGTGCGAGTTGAGAATTCTATGAGAGCCAGCCAGCTCCTTCCCCCAAATTGTATTTTTACTGTTCAGCGGCTGCAAGTTCCCAGGAATCTTCAAAGTAGGACCACTTACTTTACCCAGTGCGAGAGCTCTTAGCTGCTGCCGGTGTTCAGTGATCTCGTCTGGGAGGCAGCAGGATACCTAGGACGCTGTGGGATCAGACACCACCAGGTTGCTCCTAGCTCCGAACTTATTTGCATGTGTCTGCCCTTGGACAGTTCACTTAACCTCTAGCCTCAGTTTCCTTGGCTGGAAAGTGGGACTAATAACTACCAAGTAGAGCTGCTTTGAGGATTAGGTGTAATTATGAATTATACTCCTGCAGCGCCAGATGCATCTGCAACAGGGCACTGCTGGCCTGGGTGACGCAGTGCCTGCTGAGTTCTCCTCTCCCGTCCCTGCCCTGTCTTTTGGTCACTTTAGCAAACCAGTGTCTGTGCCAGAGGGTGACTGAGGAGGGTGACATCCACATCAGGAACTTGTGTTTATTAGGAAATGGTGTAAAAGAACTCATGGTGTGTGATGTTATAATAAAATGCACTGAAATCAGTGCATTTTTGATTAACCAAGCTACTTATTGCTGAAAAACGTGATGGGACCCCCAAAATACCCAGTGCTGGCTGGGCTCTGAGAACGGGATTTGCAGAAATTCATGCAAAGACAGCTCCAGGGATGGCAATGAGTTGTCTATGTTTTTCTTACAAATGGGGCCTTGGTGTTAGAAGATTCTCAGCTAACAGGCCTGGTTATTAGCTGAGGCAGAGCTGGGACCAAGGAAAATGGCAGGGGTTGAATCTGAGGACAAAGAAAGGCAGTTTGGCCCAAAGAAAAGAGAAGAGAGAAAACAGGGTAAGCTCCGGACCCCTGACTCCTGAACCATCAGCTAGACATGCCTTTGGAGATGTGGCCACTGGGCTGGCAGTGGTTGGGGGCAGTTGGGAGCTCCAAGAGCGGCAGGAGGTAAGAGGTGGGCAGGGCAAAGCAAGGGGCAGGCAGACACTCCAGCCCCTGTAGCCACCGTGGTGACCTAGACAGCCAGCCACGCTGTGACACACACACACCCCAGTGCCCCGGTAAGAGCCGTCACTGAAAAGGGGAGGAGGGAAGACCCTTCCCGATGGGGGCTTTGTTCTGAAGACAGCTCATCACCGTGTCCACACGCCACAGATCCACAGTCTCCGTTTCTAGCTCCTTCTTTCCCCTGCACCCCTGGAGTCTGCTCTTTCCACTCCAACAGCCTTGCTGACGCATACAGATGCAGACATATAGATACATAGCTGTAACTCCATAGCTTCAACCAGAAATCGTTTTTACTGAGGAACACCAAGAACTAGTGCTTGCTTTACTTCCCCACTAGGACGATCTCTTAGTGTGTTTTTATCTCCTCAAGTGCTTGCTACATAGTCTAACAAAGGCATCCTCCATTGCCTGGTGATGCTTGTTGACCAGATGAACAAGTGCACAAATTAGCAGCCACACTTGACCCCTACTCAGAGCCCTTCTGTGCCGTGCGGATAAGGCGTTGAGTTGAACAAGTGCCAGGAGCAGCAAGGAGGTGGGATCTCACGCATTTTCTCCTTGACCCCACAGGCTGAGGCACAGACTGACCCTGACCTCAGGGCTGAGAGGAGGTGACCTCTGGACGGGCTGGGCCATCTGCGGGGCTAAGCGTCCTTCACCCGTCACTGCGAGTTGGACAGGCATTTCTCTTGGGCCACTGTGACTGCCCCACTCTCTTCCCTGGGTGTTTTCATACACCCACCCCTGATACCGACCTCAGACTTCACACCTTTATACCATGTTGTGTACTAGACTTCCTTATTTCTCTTTCCTCCTAGAACTCAGGCTTCCTTCGCTGCCTGTCTCGTTCTAGACCCAAAATATTTCCTGGAGGGACACCATTTGCCGGGATACTCCCTCACCAGCTTCTTCCCTCTGTTCCCCTCCCCCTCAGTCCTTCATCCCTCTGCTTTTCTTTCAAGTTCTTGATAACACCTCACACGTGTTGAGTACATTGTCCTGCACGGAGACCATGTGTTTTCATCACCTCATCAGATTCTAACCACAGTCCTATAAGGTGTCCAGGGCAGAGTCTCATGCCCGGTTTACTGATGAGGAGACTGTCACAGAAGGTTGGACACCACCCAGCAGGACGTTTAGATTAATATGCTTTCCCTGAGCCCTGGGGCCGTGTGTCCTCACCCATCCTAGAGTGAGCACCTTGGTGTTTGCGCCATTTATCCCAGATTGTGAAAATGTGGTGTTTGGGCTAAAACTGGAAGCATCTTGGGATGGTATCTCCAGAGTGTTAGAAAATAGTTTCCATGAATAGAAGGTAAGGATGGAGATAGAACCACCCCTGCAGTCTCCTGCCCTCTGTTTACCGGCACCTGGGAAATTTGGGTTCCCATTTATAATGTAATGTACAATCAAAGGAAGCTTAAGAATTATTATCACCAGTTCCACATTTTTTTATTGTGGTAAAATACATATACAATTTACCATTTTACATGTATAACTCAGTGGCATTTAGTACATTCATAATATTTTGCAACCATCACCACTATTTACTTCCAGAATATTTTCCTCCAAATGGGAACCCTGTACCCATTAAACAGTCACTCCCTACTGTCCCCTCCCCACTGCCATGTTACAACGTGTCTCAGAACTGTCATCCATTGTACAGGTGGACCATGTACATTTTGTTTATCCATGCATCCATTGGGCTCAGCCTTTTGGCTCCTGTGAAAGATGCTGCTGTGAACATGCATGTACAAGTTGTTGTTGGAATACCTCTTGTCAGTTATTTTTGAGCGTATACCTAGGAATGTAGCTGGAGCGGAGAGGGCAAGAAGAAACTCGGAAACACAGGCTGTCCGGATGGAGCCTTGGAGGCTGTTGTGAGACCCTGACTTTTACTCTGAAGGAAATGGGGAATCATGGGAGGGTTTCCAGCAGACGCATAGCCTGATCTGACTTGTGTTTCAATAGATCATTGAGAGTTGGCTGCAAGAGAGCGGGGTGAAAGCCAGTTGGGAGCCATGGTGGTAATCCAGGCAATATGATGATGATGGTTCAGATTACATGGTGGCAGTGAAGATGGTGAGAGGTTCTCAGATCCCAGACGTATTTTGAAGGTAGAGCCATAAGAATTTCTGACCGGTTGGCCCCAAAGCCAACACCAAGGTTTTCACCCCAACATTTGGAAGAATGGAGTTGACATTACGTAAGATAGAAAAGATAGGTGGGATGGGTTTGAGTGGAAGGAAGGTTAACGATTCCTTTCCAACTGTGTCTGAGGGATCCCTTAGACATAATGAGCCATTGGATGTACCGGTCTGCAGTTCAGAGGAAAGATTCAGACTGGAGTGTGAATTTGGAAACTATTGGCATATAAATGCTACTGAAAGCCAAGAAAGCAAACATGATCACCAAGGAATGAATGCAGATGGAGAAGAAAAGAGATCCAAGGGCTCTGCCCTGGAGTCCTTCTACCCTGAACATCAGAAAGCAAAGGCAGAGTCAAGAAGGAAGATTGAAAGGGGCGCGTCCACGAAGACAGCCGGGCACGGAGAGCCTGCTTCCAGGGAAAGGGAATGGTCTGCTGTATCAGATGCAGCTAGGAGGGCACACGTGACGAGGACTGAGAATTGGCCATTGGATTTAGGATGAGTTGTCTCTGACCTTGACAAATGCACTTGCCGTGGAGTGGTGAGGGTGAGAGCCTGGTTGAGTGGCTTAGAAGAGAACTGCAGAGAAAATTGGAGACATCAGGTGTTCACAGCTCTTTAATTTAATTAATTCATTCATTTATTTTTGGCTGCATTGGGTCTTCGTTGCTGTGTGCAGGCTTTCTCTAGTTGCGGAGAGCAGGGGCTACTCTTCATTGTGGTGCGCGGGCTTCTCATTGCCGTGGCTTCTCTTGTTGCGGAGCATGGGCTCTAGGTGCGCAGGCTTCAGTAGTTGTGGCTCGTGGGCTCAGTAGTTGTGGCTCACGGGCTCTAGAGCACAGGCTCAGTAGTTGTGGCACACGGACTTAGTTGCTCCGCGGCATGGGGGATCTTCCCGAACCCGGGCTCAAACCCGTGTCCCCTGCATCGGCAGGCGGATTCTTAACCACTGCACCACCAGGGAAGCCACTACACAGCTCTTTAAAGGGGCTTTGCTGTAAGGGGGGAGCAAAAAATGAGGAGAGGCAGCTGTAAGGGAAGTGGGTCAAGAGGGGAATTGTCGACTGTGAGCTGCTAGGAATGAGCCCACCCAGGACGGAAGATGATAATGTACAGTGTTGTTCTAACACGTACTCAGGGTTTTTAAATTCAGATATGGTGAGGACAACAGAATATTGCCATTAAAAAGATAGTTTGTTACCCACAGTTTCCAAGAGAAGGAGGCCTGCCATGCCACACAGGGCCATCCGGGGAAGCACCTGGGGCAGTTAGGAGGAGAAGAAGTGAGGAGAAGGCAAGGGCCCAAGTCTTTACTGTGGTTTCTTCCAGAAGAAATGGGCGAGGCAGCGTAAGCAGCTGATCTGGCTTAGGATCGGCTAGTTGGAACATTTTGGGGTGTAGGGGGCTGTCTCCAGTTATCTGGTTCCTGGCCCTGGGATGATCAGGGTAGAGGGCTGTTGCTTCCTGGAGTGTAAAGACCAGGTAGAGGAGGTGACTGGGGTGGGCTCTGGGCTGGTTAGTTTGCATAGGAGAGGCATCCTCTCCAGCTGGTTTCTTGCTGTCTCTAAGAATTGGCGAGCCCTGGGAGGGGCAGTCTCTCCCCAGTCAACAAGGCCCCGAGTGTCAAAGCACCAAGAATACAGAAAATAAGAATAGATTTTAACACAGGTGAATAGATATTTAATACAGGGGTATTCAGGGGAGGGGGGATGGCTGAAGTGAGGTCCTCGAGCAGCAAGAGAGGATGGGTGGAGAGGTTGGCCTCAGCTAAGAGCATGGACAGTTCAATTACAGCAAAAGGGAGGCAGGAGGGTGACGGGGCCCACTAAGTGGGTGGACGAGGGAGGTGGGGACATTCGCTTTTGTTTGCTGCTTTCTTAGGGAAGTGGGAAGGAACGTGGCTGCTTGAGAGGGAGGAGGTCGTGTGGGAGGTTTGCGGAGGAAGGAGAAGCTGGGGCAGAGTCTCCTAGGAGAGTCAGGCTGGAGTGACTCGGGCCCCGGAGCAGGATTGTAGGACACCACTGAGGACCCACTGGACACACACAGCCCTGAATTTAAAGCCAAATCAGAGTTGCACTTATCAGCATCAGGGTTCTGCCAACAAAGCAAAGTGGGAATGGGGAAGCCGGGGCGCTCTTACAATAAGCAACCATGGCTTTGAGCTTGGCGGGTGGGAAAAACACAAGAGAAGGGGTTCCACTGTCAAGGTGGCAGCGCCAGTGGACTGCAGGTCCCAGTGGGGTGGATCCGGTGAACTTGAGGAGGTGAACTGGAACGATAGCGGCTGGATGACAGAGTTGAGAGCTTATGGCCAGAGAGCACAGATGAATTTATTGTTTTCTTATTTTTGTCAAGGTATATTTTCTGTAAGACATATATCTTTGTTTTTTGCAACAGAAAAGATAAATATGTTTTGAGAGGTGGTTAGGATTTGGGCAGACGGAGGTGGTCCTGTGGAGGACATTTCTGGAGAAGGACGTCCAGACATAGGTTGGGACACGTTTCCCGAACAATGAATTGCCCAGTGTGGTCAAGCCATGGGCAGGCATGCTAAGAACTTTATTTAACTCAGGAGAGAGTAGGGAGCCAGTGAAGGGCTTTGAGGGTGGACACATCTAGAACACAGGTGGGCCCTTTGTCACCAACGAGGAGAGGAAGCAGTGACATTGACAAAGCTCTGCATATCCGGGTGGAAATTCCTGGGCCTGCCGCCCTGTCCTCTCCTGTCTCTCCCTCCCTTTCCCCTCTCTCTCAGCTGGAACCGTCGTGTATGTTGCCTACATTCTCTGGAACAGCAACAATAAAAGCGATTATTTTTAATTTCCGTTCTTCTCCTCCGTAATGGAGCTATTAGACTTTGGCAGATCCCTTAATATGATTATCCTTTTTGAATGATTTCGAACTGAAATGTTTGTGCTGATGGTGGTAATCGCAGTGGAGTTTGAAGAACGAGGCTGTAGGCTCGCGCTCCAGGAGCTCGTGACCCCGAAGTACCATCAGCTGTGGTTTGATGGGCAGGTGAGGATGAAACCTTGGAGGGGAAGTGGGGCCCCGGTGGGCTCTTGGTTCTGCCTGTAAGGACGGGTCTGGCTAACCACGCCACCAGTGCAGTGGGTCCCAGATAGGCCAGGTGGAGGCTTTCTGTTGGAGACCTGCTTCTCCCGAGCAGTGAGGACAGCTGTCCATCATCAGTCCAGAATTCAGAGCAGTCATCCAGCAACCCTCGCTGGCCCAGCCAGGGGTGAGCATACGCCTTTTAATTAGTCTCCACATCGACCAGGGATACATCAGTCACCTGCTTGAACCTTGCCCCGCTCCCAGCACAGTGGGGCAGCCTCGGAGCCCTGCTGTTTGCAAGACTGGGTTCTTGACTTAGCAGGGAAGCCGTCTCCTCGGGGCTGGTCTCCCAGGCTGCTTCCAGTCCCTCCTCTGCACCATCCCTGTCAAGCTTGGCCTCATTAGAGTGCCAAGATGGGTACCAGCGCCCAGGCACCCTCTTGACATGGTGGCAGGTGTTTGACCGTGGCCTTTAGGGGACCTTTCCACATGCCACCAACAGCAGTAATGATCACATGCTCATTCCACATCTTCGTTGCGTGAGGACCAGCCTCCTGCCCTTGATCTTTGGGTTCTGACAGCCCGCCAGGATGCAGACAGCAGCCTGCTTGTCTGTGACCTCTTTGTGGGGCCTCGTGACAGCTGGGTGGCTGCTGTGGCCTAACTTCACTGAGGAGGCACTAGGGGACCTCACCGTCCTGTCGTGGGGAATCCTAGGGCTTCTGCTGTGGGACCTGCTGGAATACGCTGAATACAGCTGTGAGCAGCAGGTAGAGGACCCAGGGTGACTCATACTGTGAATCCATCTCTCCTCGCCACCGCAACCAAACGATGTCATCCGGATAAAGCCAGTTACATGAAGAGATCAGGCTGCGTGATGGCGAAAGATGTTTCCTAAAGGGCGATCTGAGAGGTATCGGGAAGGAAGAAGCGGCCTGTGTCCTTGACAGTGAAAGTCCTGTGCCTTGAATCCTTCCCTCCTTCTCTCCCTCTCCTTCCCTCCTTCTTTGTTCATCCCTCCCTCCCTCCCCTAGCAAACGCACACTGTCCTGCTGCCCTTGGCTTCTGGTTCAGGTCAGCTAGTTTGTCCCTGGGGCATCACGGGGCCCTTCCCCACCAGGGGCGGTCACCAGATCTGTTACACTCATTCATTCACTCAATAGTATCTAGCTCTGTGTCAGCAAGGCACTCACTCCTGGGAATACAACGAGAACTTAGGGGGATAACTTCTCTGCTCTTGGAGACCTGGCAGTTCAAGAGGGAGATGGCTCTACAGGCTGCTTCTGCTGGTACAAACACAAATTCCTAAGTCCCGTCTCTGTAAGTCTGGTTCCATGGTCTGGGCTGCACCCAGGAATCTGCATTTTCTAAGGAGCCCTCCGGGTGATGCTGGTGTAGGTGGATCCTGAACCAATCTCAGAGAAACATGCTTTTCAGCCATGGGGCTGTGCCCAGAGCCACCCCTTCGAGAGTGTTTGTTGACTGCTGTGCCCTGTGATTCTGACTGCCCTGCTTGCCCTCGAGGGGTTAGAAAGCACAGCGTCTTAGAGCAGGATCTTATTACGCATGCGTGTTAGCATTGGGAATTTTCAGACCTTGAGTTTAGGGGTTGGAGAGACTGTTCTGACTTCTCAGAATTTCTTGATGTGCTCAGCAATGGCTCTCTAGAAAACTGAGGTGACACCAGCACTGGCTCCCGTTCCCCCTTCTCTGCAGACTCCCGCCCTCCCAGGACCACATGTCCCGTCTCCAAGCACACACGTCACTGGCATTTCTCCATCACTCGAGTGACCCCGGCTTATAACTCTCCCAGAGTGAATCTTCCCTGAAGTTTGCCTCTTCTGGCTGTGTGATAAAACATGCACCCTCCCCCGGATCATAAGGAGAGGGTGGGGGAGATGGCACGTGTCATAAGAACAGAAACCTGTCTAATACGGGTTAAGTCAAGGAGGACAGATCGGGCTTCCCTGGTGGCACAGTGGTTGGGAATCTGCCTACCAATGCAGGGGACACGGGTTCGAGGCCTGGTCCAGGAGGGTCCCACATGCCCCGGAGCAACTGGGCCCATGGTGCCACAACTACTGAGCCTGCGCTCTGGAGCCCTTGAGCCACAACTGCTGAGCCCGCTGTGGCACAACTACTGAAGCCCACGCGCCTGGAGCCCGTGCTTCGCAACAAGAGAAACCACCACAATGAGAAGCCTGCGCACCCCAACGAAGGGTAGCCCCCGCTCGCCGCAACTAGAGAAAGCCCACACGCAGCAATGAAGACCCAACGCAGCCAAAAATAAATAAAATTTAAAATAAATAAATAAAAGGAGGACAGATCGCAAAGACCCAGGGGGCTCGCACATGACCCGGGGCAGAGAGCGGAGCCAGGCCTGTCAGCAGGCGGGCAGCCGAAGACACCAGGCCGCCCCCCATCCCGTGGTCTCACACCTCCACAGTGCATCTGCCTCCCTCTGCTCAGCCATCCTTGTACAGGGACCACCGGAGCTGCCCCCAGATGGCAGCCTGAGCCCTACAGATGGATGAGACCATCTAGTTCTAGCTCCTAGCACTGTCTCGATCCCAAGTTTCGGGAAAAACATAATCTGATTGACCCCGTTTGGGATCTGTGCTAACTCCTGGTTCAGTTAACTGAGATAAGAGTTGGGTTCACATAGTGCTTTTGCAAGCAAGGGGTCAGCTGCTTCTCTCAGAGGGACCAAAGGCTGCAGGAAATGACTGACGGTGAAGTGGTTGCCGTCCTGGCGTAACTGGTACAGCTGCCCCAGTAGAGGGCAGTGTCCTGTGTCCATAGGTGGGATTGGTGTGAGCTTCCGGGAGAAACGCGGAGGGCAGAGGAGCCTTGTTTATTGAGCCCCTGCTCTCTGCACTGAGCTCATTGCATATCTTTTCACAGCGATACTCCACAGAGAGTTAACTGGGATCCAGGAGGGTCCATTAACTTCACACAAGTACACTTTCCCATGGCAGCACCCATGTTCATCAAACTAGGTCCGTTCAACTCTGAACACTCACCTTTCCAGTGAGTCCCACTGCTGCCGCACCACGTGGGCACCGAGAGGGGTCAAAAATCTGGACGTTAAGGACAAAGTCAAGCTCAGGATCTGGAGGAGCGGACGAAGATCGAACGTTGAGGTCTACAGTTCAGCTCAGGAGCCTCCCACCGGAGAGCTTCCCGGCGGCCCCAGTGGAGTTTCACGGGGCCTCCCGCATGAGACGTCTGTTTCGCCCGGGAAAGCATCTGAACAGCATTTCTGGCGTTTGGCAGTCTGGGCGTTTGCCGGCTCCTTCACGAAGCCATTTCTGAAGAGTGCAGTGAAGCAGAAAGGCTAAAATGAAGGGCTTTGCAGTTGGCTGGGTCCTGACCTCTACTCTATGATTCATGCCAGGTCGCGAGCTCTCCGCGGGCTTCGGCTGGAGAGGTCCTACCTCCTTCACACGACCATGGATGTTTTTAAGTGAGAGAGTGTGTGAAATGTGCTTTGCCTTTATGCTTGAGTTGTAGTAATGACTCGATAAATGGCTGCGATAATCATAGTAATAATAATAACTTAGTTGCTTGAACGCAGGAAGTATGTCGTGTGTTTCTTTACCCCCTACGGCACCAGTAAAATGCCTTAGAGGCGGCTTCTTCTCCTCCCCCTCCTTCAAGTGAGATACAATTGACACATAACACTGTGTAAGTTTAAAGTATACAGCATGTTGACTTGATCTCTGTATTGCAATAAGATAACCACCGTAGCATTAGCTAACGCCCCTAACAGGTCACATAATTATCGTTTCTTTTTGTGATGAGAATATTTAAGATCTACTCTCTTGGCAACTTTGAAGTATATAAATACTGTATTTTTTTTTAATATTTTATTTATTTAGGCTGCATGGGGTCATAGTTGTGGCACAGAGGATCTTTTAGTTGCGGCATGAAGGCTCTTAGTTGTGGCATGTATGTGGGATCTAGTTCCGCAAACCCAGGCCCCCTGCATTGGGAGTGCGGAGGCTTACCCACTGGACCACCAGGGAAGTCCAGTATTCTTTTTACTTTTTATAATAAATTTATTTATTAATTTATTTATTTTTGGCTGCATTGGGTCTTCGTTGCTGCGCACAGGCTTTCTCTAGTTGAGACGAGCGGGGGCTTCTCTTCATTGCAGTGCGCAGGTCTCTCACGGCGGTGGCCTCTCCCGTTGCACGGGCTCCAGGCGCACGGGCTTCAGTAGCTGTGGCTCACGGGCTCCAGAACGCAGCCCCAGCAGTTGTGGCGCACAGGCCCAGCCACTCCGTGGCATGTGCGATCCTCCGGGACCAGGGGTCAAACCTGTGTCCCCTGCGTGGGCAGGTGGACTCCCAACCACTGCGCCACCAGGGAAACCCCAAGTCCAGTATTCTCAACGATAATCACAGTGCTGTGCATTAGATCCCCAGAACTTGTTTATCTTCTAACTGCAACTTTAGACCCTTTGACCAACATCTCCCCAATTCCTCCACCCCCCAGCCTTTGGTAACCACCAATCTACTCGTTGTTTCTATGATTTGACTTTTTTAGATTCCACATATAAGAGAGTTCTACAGTATTTGTCTTTCTCTGACTTGTTCCACTCAGCATAACGCCCTCAAGGTCCATCTGTGTTGTTGCAAATGTCAGGATTTCCTTTTCTCGCGGCTGAGTAATATTCGCATGTACGTATCACATGACTGTTGCCTCTTTCTCCCTCCCGCAGAACGCCAGCCATGATTGGCTGCTCGTTTGTGGTCAACAGGAAGTTCTTTGGTGAAATTGGTCTTCTGGACCCTGGGATGGATGTGTATGGAGGAGAAAATATCGAACTTGGAATCAAGGTTTGTGTCATGGCATCCTTTCCTCTTAGTCTGTTTGTGTTTGTGAGTAGAACTGCCTGGTCATTTTTGCTGTGTATTTGAAGCTTCTTTAGCTGGTGAATGACAGAATCCTTCATCCCACTTCTGTTCCTAAAGATGTTCCAGCAGGGTTGTCACCCCTCCTCAGACTGGGGGAGACCTGGCCTTCGCCCCTCGAAAGGTTGAACAATTTTTTCATGCCTGGGCGACCCAATCTGGACATTAGCTAGAGAATTTGGTCCCCACTCCCATCCAGTTTCACTCTCTCCTTAAATTTTTCTTAAAATTAAATCATCTCCTTAAATTAGAATTTACATGCTACATGTTTTGACTATTCATGTACATCATAGAGTCATAAGATGCCAGAGGAGAGAAGGACCATGTTCTGTGGGACTCTCCCATTTCTCAGAAATGCTTCTACGGAGGATAATGGGAGTGGGGAGAGGAAGAAGACACAGAATGGCCTCTTGCTGGCCCCCCATTCAGATCCGCTCCACTGCTGGATATTTCAGACACTGGGTATTGCTTAAGATTCTGTTTGAAAGATGAAGTTCACCGTAAACAAAAAAGTTGGACAAATTGATGCATTCCAACCTCTTCACTTTAGTGAATGAACCCGAATGAGGGGTGTGGATGGGGGACACCTGGTAACCGCTTAACTGGTACGTCCTCCTCCATACCGCAAAGAGGGGGGTCCTGGGGGATGATGCCCAGCTGGGGTCTCTGTGTCCCCACTGCTCCCTGTCCTGAGCTTGTGCATTCCTGAGCCCCTGGGAAGTAGGCTTTTTGGAAACGACTCAGGACACAACTGTAAGGTTTAAGTTTATTGAATTTCTTCCTCCTTCCGCTGCTGGAATCTCCTTCTTGTTCTAGCCAGGCAAGTACCCAGTACCTAGTGCAAGTACCCCAGTCAAAGCCTGCTCTCTGTGTCAGATTTCACTCGTTATCCCTAACTGCTCAGGACCTTTAAGACACTGCACTGCCCCCTCCTCTACACTTGAGCCCCCTTCGTGGAATGGAAGGCTTCATGTCCTCATGATGTAATGAACGTCCAGGCTGCAGAAGCAAAGAGGATGGTGGAGACCTTCCCTGGATCCTAAAATCACTCCCTTTTGGAGACTGCAGACTCTTGCTGTGTTTTCGGTTCCAGGCTGGGTTCTTTCCTAAGTGGAATTTACATAAGATTTCTTTGAAAGTCGAGCAATTAAAAAGCCCATGAATATGTTACCCTAGCTAATATACTTGGCATTTACCCATTTGAAATTTAATTGAAGGAAAAAATTTGGGCCCAGCATGTTGAACTTGGCCTGTAACTTCAGTCTCTGCCCTGCTCCCATCTCCTCATCCCTTCTCACGCTGCTCTTTTCCTGAGCTCTCATCCGCTTCTAGCACGCCAGGGAACTGACTTATTTATTGTGCGTATTGTATTTCTCTACCTTTACTAGCTAGATTGCAAGCTTTATGGGGCACAGATCTCTGTGGGGCTCACCTTTGCATCCCAAGCATGTAGAACCATGCTTAACACATGGCTCAGTAGGTATCTGTTAGACTGATGACTGAATGCCTATGAGGACCCAACATGCGTAGAAGCAGCGACATCATGGAGACAAGCCCGATGGTGAAATGGGAGGTGATAACTTGTCCAGGTACTTATTTGTGAAGGGAAGGAGCTGAAGGCAGCCCTGCATTGAGATGGTTAAACTTCTTAAATTTTTTATAAATTTTATGATAGTTTATAAAATTTTATGTATATAATATGTATACAATTATTAAAATTTATAATAAGTTATTAATTTTAATAATTTAATACTTTTATTAAGGGAGATTTGAATGTCTCTATATGCTGTAAGAAGGAACCCAGTGGAGGGTCAGACGTCACCAACAGAGGGGAGAACAGGATGAGGGAGCACTGTCCCTCCGGAGGCAGGGGCACAGGTGGAGGGGTTATGGGCACAGGAGGGCCCCCAGATTTTATTGCAGGGGCAGGCTGCGCTCCGGGGAGAACAGAGGTGGTGACCGCGGAACCCACTGATAAGGCTTTCTAGGATGTTGGTCTCCCCATGCTTGCACAGCAAAGGTCTGGGTGCCAGGCTCTGCCAGGCTCCATGTTGATGACAGTGACAGTCCTTCGTGGCTACCCGATCCCTGCAGGAGGGGAGGGGCTTGTGAGTCTTGGTCCTGCAGCAGCACAGCCTAGTAGAGCACAGCCCCTGTGCCATGAGCTGAGGGCCCGTGAGGTCCGCTCTGCATCTCCATGTGGCAGGCTGGAGCAATGGGGCCCAGAGCCTGCTCTCTGACTTGTCTTCTCTGGGGTAGCTGCGTGTCTGGCTGTCCTCCACACGTCTTTATGTAAGCATCCGATGGATGGGGCTCGGATCCCACCCTCATGCAATCACTTGCCTCTTATCCCGGGCACGTCCGGCATCCACGCTGGACATTTGGGAATGTTTATGCCTCTTACTTCCATAGACCGTGTCATCCCATGACCTACGAGCTGACTCTCCACAGAAGCTTTGGTTTTCTGCTGATTCTCAAAGCAGGAATTGACTGCTGTTGGTACCCTAAGGGCCAAGGCCTGGGTCTAGGGTCCACGTAGCCACCATCTACACAGTAGTCTGTGTTCTTAAGATGTGGTCCCTGACCAGCGCATCCACGTCACCTGGCCCTTGTTACAAATGCAGGTTCTCGGGCCCCATCCTACACTTACTAACACTCTGGGGTGGTGTCCAGCAACCTGTGTTTTAATAAGCCTTCCAGATGATTCCGTTACACACCCAAGTTTCAGAGCCCCTGATCTACACCCGACCTTAGCCGGCTTCCTGGCAAACACGTATCTATTCTCAGAAACGAGCCCAGGTGAGAGTCCACATGCTTCAAGGCCCACCTTGAAAAATACATTATTAAGAAAGCCATCCCTGCTGCTTGAAAAAACTCAGAGCTTATGTAATATGTGTACACATACATACACATATATAATTATATAAAGTGTACACACATACATTATATAAATTAACCTATAATAACCTGTAAGAAATGACACAAAATTCTATGCTTTAGTTAAGTGGGGAAATTTTAACATGAGACCACATCTTTGTAATTTCTTTGACTAAGAAATAGGTCCATCTGTGATCTAACTATTCTCTAACATTTTTCATTACTTTTTAATTCCATCCTCAGTAATTAAAGAACAGGAAGAATAGAAAGTCTCACTGTGGTTCAGGGAAATAAAAACAGTAGGATTTACTCTAGGGCTATTGTTTGTATGAAAGGCAAGCTTGCCTGTGACCAAAACAGTCGATACAGTGGAGGGGAAAAAAAAAGCTTTCCAGGGCTGAGAAAATAAATGAGATCAGAAATTGAAAGGTTTCATCTTGTTCTGAGTAACATTAATCAGAAACCATTAACGAGGCATGTTATAGTAACATGTCTAAATGGTAAGAGGAAAAAAAATTCTCCGAGGAGAAAAGACCAGATAGATTACTTTTAAGTGGTATAAAATCAGATGGCCTCAGGTTTCTCCAATATATCCGTCTGCTTTGGGAAGAAGAGGCACTGTCTTATTCTGAGCTCTCATATAAGAGCGTGACATACACCACTGCGGAATCCTGTCTGGCAGCTAATCTGAAAGGAAGGTGATAGAAAGATGCTGTCAGATCCTCAAGCCACCAGAAAAGGTCTTAGCTCACCATGAATCTCAAGAACTGAATAAAAGGCAGAATTCCTATGTGTGTACATTGTTGTTGAAAATATTGTCGAGACCAGCATTTGAAGGACTGCCTCCTTCAAAGGGCTTAGAAATTATGGGCTGTCTGGGGTGACCTAAGTCCCAGGGCTCCAGATGAACATGGAATCTCCCTCTCCCACTCTTTGCCCCATCTCTTGTTCTTTTTTTTCTTTTTCTTTTTTTTTTTTGCTCCCGATCTTGTGTCTTGTCTCTGACAAGCTGGTGGTATAATTCAGTGTGAGTCCAAAGGCCTCATAATCAGGGGGGCTGATGGCATATACAGTCCTGGTCTGACTCTGAAAGTTCAAGAATCAGGAGTACTGATGTCTGAGAGTGAAGATGGATAACTCAGCCCAAGTAGAAACATGAAACAGCTCTGAAAAGTGCTGTTGACTGATGCTCTGATCCCCACCCCAGCCACTCCTCTGTCCATGGGCTTTGGGACTCATCACCCAGCATCCATTTTAACGTGAAGGCTCCTCCCTGCCCTCTATCAGACCCTTGACATCAAAATCCCCAATGTCCAGAAGCCTCTTGTGCCCTTTGTCTTCCGTTTGGAACTCTTGGTTTTAAGTCTGCTCTATCTATTGGATGTTGTGATTTGGATAATGGTCACTCCTGGAGGTGACCAAACCATCAGTTCTGTCTCGTTTTCCTAATCCTTAGACTGTATGAGTCTTTGGTTCTTCCTTCCCTATTGGCCTTGGTCATCTCTGGCTATGGGAAGGTCTTCATAGCGCAGGGTTAGAGTATATACCTGTGATAAAATTCAGAGCGAAAGTCCCTGGTCTCGTGTAGATAGAATAGGCTTTGGGATTTCACCGACTGGTCTTTAATCTGGATGCATCTATTTCAGGTGGCCAACAGTTCAGATGAATGCTTCTGGATATAACGGGGAGCCTTCTCTGCTCTAGCAGACGCTTTTGCTAGGGAGACCACAGTAGACAGACACGGTCCCTATCTCCATGAAGTTTATAGTCAGGCAGAAAAACCATTCATTTAATAAGTAATTACCAATGGGATGAGTGTGAAAAGATAGGACAAGGGGAGAATAGAGGAGAAGATAACAGGAGAATATATGCTACTCTAGGGAGTTGGGAAGCGCCTCCCTAAGGAGACGATGTTGAAGACTTGAAAAATATGTTGAATTTAGATAGGCCAAGAAGGTGTGGAAGTGGAGTGTAAGAGTAAAAGAATATTCCAGGCAGTTTTGGTTGTATGAGATGATTAAGTTGTAGAGATCTGTTAGACAGCATAGTACTTATAGTTAACAATGCATTGCATACTTAAAATGTTGCTAAGACGGTAGATCTTATGTTGTATTCTTTTCAAAACAGGTTTGTTTGTTTGTTTGTTTATCTATTGAGATATAATTGACATACATCACTGTGTAAGTTTAAGGTGCACAGTAATAATAAGTAAAGAGTGGAGGAGGAAACGTTTGGAAGTGATGTGTATGTTTATAGCATAGATTGTGGTGATGGTTTCCCAGGGGTATACTTATCTCCAAACTCAAGTCGTATACGTTAAATATGTACAGCTTTTTAATGTCAATCATGCCTCAATAGACTGGTCTTAAAAAGAAAAAGGATATTTCAGGCAGAGAGAAAAGCATGTGCAAACGTTTGGAATTCTGGGAAGGAAATATATTCTGGGAACTGCGAGGCGTTCCAGGTGGCTGGAGCAGGTAAAGGGAGAGGGAAATATGTTAGATGTAGTGGCAGCAATCTAGTGGTGTTAGATTATGCAAGACTTGTAAACAAGAATTTGGCTTTCTCTTAAGGACCACTGTGGACATTTTGAAAGAAAAAAAAAAAAGACATGCGATATAAGAGACATATATCTGTGTGTGTGTGTGTATCTACACATAGTCCCATGTTTTACCCATAACCCAGATCCTCTGGAGGCATCTAAGGGGAGCGAGGTTATCAGAATTTTTTTTTTTAATAAGAGGACCATTATGACTGCCGTGTGGAGAATGGATGATAAAGCTGGATGGACTCAGAGGAAGGGCAGTGAGAGAGCCTGGACTATGGTTGGGGCAGTGGGAGAGAAATGGACAAATTCAGAAGGCAGAATAGACAGGATCTGAGGATTGAGTGTACAGAGGGGATGAAGGGAAGCAGGCGTCAAGGCTGACTCTCAAGTCACTAGCTTGAACAATTGGGAGTTGCTGTTCTCTGAGATGAGAAGCACCGTTGGAGGATGCCTGGGAGAAGGCAGAAGATGATGCTTTCTGTTTGAGATGTGGTCAGTGTGAAGTTCCTGACACTGCCGAGTTCATCCAGTAGGCAGTTGGTTGTGTGGAGATGAAGCTAAGGGTAGAGGACAAAGCTTGAGATAGACTTGAGCATCTTTGGTACCTAGGTCATATTTGAAGTTGCCAGAGGCAACAGGTTGCATAGAGAAATGAGAAGAGGGGATAAGACAGAAGTCCAGAAAAAAAGCAACATTTAAGGTGTGGAAGGAGTGGCTGGAAAGGAAACTGAGAAGAAGGGACCCGGAATAAGAGAAAAACCAAGAGAGAGTGGATTTGAGAAGAATGTGTATACATACCCAAAGCAGGCATGGAGAGGAAGGGATGGATCTGGGCACCATTCAGGAGACATGATGAACAGGAGCTGGTGGATGATTGAACATGAGGAATGAATGAGAGGGGAGTGTGGGGTAGCTCCCCGGTTTCTGAGCAACCGGGTGGATTCACTTAGAGAACACTGGCAGAGAAGAAGGTCTGTAGGTGGGAATTCGAGAAGTTCCATTTTAGAAACATTGAGTTTGAGGAGTAACAGTCCTCTGTGAGCTGGCAGTGAGATGTTGAGGGAACACAGGCATAGGACGGGGTCCCAACCAAGAGCAGGAATTGGGACGAGGTTCCAGGAGAAGTATGGGGTGTTCACCGTGCCACTCTGGGCTCCACTGGACAGTGGGGCTCAGGGTTTAGGCTGACTTATCTCTAAAGTGTATTGCCATCCTCTTAAATAAGAAAAGCTGAAAAAACACACATATGCGTATACACACCCCGCCCCCCAAACAAGCCTTCCTCAAGAGACTTTCCCAAGGACGGCCAGCAACATCATGTCAGTTTGTAGAATAAAATGGTTTCCATAGAGTTTCTAAAATCTTTAATGATAATTTTCTACTGGCTGGGAATTCCACCCCAAGTGGATGAAGGGATTAGACGATACTGCCTCTTGTTACTTTTTTTTTCCCTCAAAACAAATTGGAGAATGAAGAATTGTCATTACATTTTATGTTAACTTCTTTTATTTTTATTCAACATTTTATTATGGAAAAGTTGAAACATACACAAAAATAGAACAGTCTAATGAATCCAAATGTACAAATCATTCAGCTTCAACAAATAGCAACATTTTGCTGTGTGTTTTTCAGTTGCCGCCTCTCAGCTTTTAAAAAGCAAATCCCTAGACATCATATCCTTCTGCCTATAAAAACTCTAGAGTGCATTTCTAATATATAAAGACTTTTCTAAAGCGTAGGCTCGAAGTAAATTTACACATAGTAAAATCCATTACCAGTTCATGTTTCTCAAAAATATTTCTCAAAATTCTGTGAGATTTTCTCAGCAACGAAAACAACAACAAATGCGATTTGTAGACCTTTCCAAACAAGGTCTACAAATTGCATTTGGTTGATATGCCTCTTTTGAGTTTTTTTAATTTTTAATTGAAATAGAGTTGATTTACAATATTGCGTTAGTTTCATGTGTATAGCAAAGTGATCCAGTTATATATAATTTCAGGTTCTTTTCCATTATAGGTTATTACAAGATATTGAATAGAGTTCCCTGTGCTATACAGTAAATCCTTGGTGTTTATCTGTAATATATAGTGGTGTGTGTCTGTTAATCCCATACTCCTAATTCATCCCTCCCCACCCAGATTCCTCTTAAGTATCTTTTCATCTAAACATTTCCCCTCACCTTTGTTATTCTCGCGTCATTCATTTACTGAAGACGCCAAACCATCTGTCTTGTAAAATTTTGCACAATCTGGACTTGACGGGTAGATTCCACTTAATGTCTTCGACATGTTCCTCTAATCTCCATCTTCTCTAAGCCGTATTCGATCTAGAAGGTTGATTAGACTCAGTTTCCTTCTTTCTAGCCCTTCCTTCTTTCCCACAGGAACACTTTAGGTGATGCTGTAAACTTCCTATCACATCACATTAGGAGATGCATACCATCTGGTTGTCTGGATTTTAGTGATGTTAAGATTCAACAGTAGGTCCATGTGTTTTCAGACTGGTTTATCCATTATAAAATTCCCCACTCAACCTTTCACCTAATGGTTTTAGCAGCCACTGGTGATCATTGCCCAGATCCATTGTTTCATTAGGGCTTACGAAATGGTGATTTTTTAATTTTACCTTCATCCTGCGCCTCTAAGCCGTAATTCTACTAAAAATGAACTTAACCTCATCAACTATTTGGATACTCTGAAATATAGTTGAAATAGGAAAGGCCGGATAAATGCTTGCTTCTTTCCTTTTATTTAAACAGTTTTAGAATATTGATTTGGTGCTATAGCAACCTCCAAAGGTGACCAATAGGCTCTTTTCCAGTAGTGTTATTTTTTTTAAATATATTGGAGAACGGACTTGAGGACACGGAGAGGGGGCAGGGTAAGCTGTGACAAAGTGAGAGAGTGGCGTGGACATATACACACTGCCAAACGTAAGGTAGATAGCTAGTGGGAAGCAGCCGCATAGCACAGGGAGATCAGCTCCGTGCTTTGTGACCACCTAGAGGGGTGGGATAGGGAGGGTGGGAGGGAGACTCAAGAAGGAGGAGATATGGGGATATATGTATACATATAGCTGATTCACTTTGTTATAAAGCAGAAACTAACACACCATTGTAAAGCAATTATACTCCAATAAAGATGTTAAAAAATATATATATATTTTTTTATGTTTCTAAATCCGTTACAGTCATGATTCATTTTTGGCCCATTCTGTATGTGTTTTTATTAAAGTCCTATTTAATACAGTAAAATGCAGATTTTCAGTCTTCAGTCTGATGGGTTTCACAGTTACATACATCCCAATAATCACCTCCCCAGACATGATATTGAACATTTCCTTTGCCTGAGAAAGTCCCTCGTTGCCACTTTCCTATCTTTTCTCTCTACTCCCCTACACCACCCGCTCCAGGCAACCATTTTCTGATTTTTATCACCATAGGCTAGTTGTGTCTGTTCTAGAACTTCCCATAAATGGAATCAAACCTTATATACTCTAATCTTTTAACTAATGAATGTTTCTGAGATTCCTCCATGTTGTTTTTATTTCTGAGAAGTACTCCATTGTGTGAAAATATGATCATTTGTATATTCAGTGTTTTGCTCAAGGATAGTTGGGTTCTTTCCAATTTAGGACTGTTATGAACATACATGTTAAAGTCTTTTTTGGACATATGTTTAGATTTTATTGGGTAAGTACATAAGAATTTAATAGCTAGAATGTAGTGAAGATGCATGTTTCACTTTTTAAGAAATGGTCAAACAAGTGTCTAAAGTGTTTGTACCATTTTCCCCTCACGCCACCATTATATGAGAGGTCCAGGTGTCCACATCTTTGCCAGTATTTGGTATTGTCAGTATTTATTTTAACGAATCCAGTAGGTTTAAAGTGGTACCTCGATGTGGTTTCCTTGATAGCTGATGATGTTGAATATCTCTTGTGCCTATGGATAATTTGCACATCTTCTTTTGCCCATTTTTAACCATTGTGTTGTTTATTTTTATTGTTTATTTGTAGGGATTCATTATACGTGTTCTGGGTATGATCTTTTTTTCAGATATACATACTGTGAATATTTTTCTCTAGTCTATGGCTTGTTTATTCATTTTCCACTATATTTTCTTCTGGAAGCTTTATGGTTCTAGCTTTTACCTTTGGGTCTATGAGCCATACAGCCCTGAAGAAAACAAAAGAGAATATCTTGAGGTAGGCAATACTTTTTGGACTGGGTACAAAAAACATTAACAGTTTTTTAACAAAGTGATCAATTGGATTTAATCAAAATTTAAAATTTCAGCTCATCAAAGCATAACCTTTAAAAATGTATAGGCAAGCCACACACTGGGAGAAGTATATCTGACAAAGGAATCTTATCCAGATTCTATACAACACAAGCTAAAAGTCAAGACTAAAAAATGGCAAAACACCTGAACAGCCACTTCGCAGAGCTTCCTTGCTTTCTGGCCCAAGAGGTTCCAGACTTGTCGCATATATTTTATGTCTCAAACCTGGAATCAGCCATTACTCTAAGGATCCCCGATTCCTTCTAGTGGGAAATTAGAGACCAGAGTCTTGTCAGTGAAGGTGCTCGCTGCTACTGGATTGTTATCTTGTCTGAGACTTTTCAAAAAAGCTGGACAAGACTGACTTTTTTAGAAAGAGAAATGTAAGTCGTTCTTTCATACGAATATTTCCAATTCAAATTTGTGATTACAGGATTTTTACTTCTTTGATTTTATACTTATCTTTCACTGAAAGGCTTATTATAATATACATAGAATGTCATATTCTTATTGACATAATTTCTTACTTGCTTTATTCTACTGTATATATTATATATGTATGTATATATATTCAAAATAAGAATGCCAGCTAACAAGTTGACTGAATGAAATTCAGTGTTTCTTTATGGTTTATTTTGTTCTTAGAATGTATTCCACTAGTCATGTGTGGTCAATGCTCTGTGTTTTAAAGGTATTTGAAATCATTTTTCTCTCTGTGGTTATGCCACCTCCTTGATATAGGATGTTAGAGTCAAATGACAATGAACAACAAAATTTACTTTTCTAAAAAATTTTGCTGAGGTTACAAGTCAGTTGACGACTTATTTGACCTGAAGTTTCGGCTATTTTTTAAGATTTTTTTTTGTTTTTTTTGTTTTTTGCGGTACGCAGCCCTCTCACTGCTGTGGCCTCCCCCGTTGTGGAGCACAGGCTCCAGACGTGCAGGCTCAGCGGCCATGGCTCACGGGCCCAGCCACTCCATGGCATGTGGGATCTTCCCGGACCGGGGCACACCCGTGTCCCCTGCATCAGCAAGCGGACTCTCAACCACTGCGCCACCAGGGAAGCCCAAGACTATGTTTTTTAAGAGCAGTTTTAGGTTCACAGCAAAATTGACAGCACAGTAGAGAGATTTCCCCACAGATACATAGCCTCTCCCATTATAACATCCCTGACCAGAGTGGTACACGTGTTACAGTAGATGAACCTACACTGACACATCCTAATCACCCAAAGTCCATAGTTTACATTATGTTTCATTCTTGCTGGTGTACATTTTACGGGTTTGGGCAGTGACAGGTGTCCATCCTTGTAGTGTCATACACAGTACTTTCACTGCCCTAAAATTTTACTGTGCTCCACCTACTCATCCCTCCCACCCACCCCCAGCCCCTGACAACCACTGGTCTTTTTACTGTCTCCATAGCTTTGCATCTTCTAACATGTCTATTTGTAATTGTACAGTATGTAGCCTTTTCCGATTGGCTTCGTTCACGTAGTAATTTGCATTTAAAGTTCCCCCATGTCTTTTCGTGACTTGGTTGCCCATTTCTTTTTAGTGCTGAATAATATTCCGTGGTTTGGATGTACCACAGTTGACTTATCCATTCCTCTACTAAAGGATATCTTGATTGCTTCCAAGATTTGGAAATTATGAATAAAACTGCTATACGTGCCTGTGTGTAATTTTGGCAACACTGTATAATCATAGCAGCATGGGCCAAGCCCTCTGTTTTTAGGCTGATTTCTACCCAGCACCCTCTCAGGCTTTTGGTTCTGTGATGTCCAGCAACCCACACTGCCAGAGGAGCTGCAAGTCTGGACTGCTGCTTCACGTGGATTCATTTTGTATATAAATCTGTCCCAGCCCACCTTCACTGTGGCTGAGCTCATGTGTCTGATTCACCGGGGGCTCTAGGATTGTTACTGTTGTTAGAGTATTGGAAAAAAAAATTCAAAAACTGCCAAGCATAAAAAAAAATACTCCTCCCTCCCCCTCCCCTGCAAAAAAGCATCATATTGATTGTCAGAGCTAAATTAAATCATTGCATACCAAAGCCAAACCAGGGCCTTCGCTGGTGGCGCAGTGGTTAAGACGCTACGCTCCCAATGCAGGGGGCCCGGGTTCGATCCCTGGTCAGGGAACTAGATCCCACACACCTGCCACAACTAAGAGTTCGCATGCCACAACTAAGGAGCTGGCGAGCCGCAACTAAGGAACACACCTGCCACAACTAAGAGCCGGCACAACTGTAAATAAATAAATAAACAAAGCTAAACCACAGAGGAAAAATTACCCATATAGGGGTAAAGACAGGACCCCAAAAATTCTGAAAGTGGGCAGAGAACGTCAGGAAACACCTACACCATCATCAATAAGTAGAGGGACACCAGGGAGAAGAGAAGGGAGGCCCTGGTGAGAAGAACCCACAGGCTTGACCTTCTCTATAACCTTCACTGTTGCAGTACTTTTTTGCACCACAGTTAGTCTATATTCAGTTAGTCTGTACTCGGTGCTTAAGAAGAAATTCGGGCATTTCCCACAAATGCCATGACGTTTAAATGGGAGAGAGAAACACTTAATAATATCTGCTGTTGGTTGGCACTAACATTGGGCCAGACACTGTGCCCATAGGCACTTTACAAACATTAGGTTATTCAGTCCCCATGAGAATCCTGTGAATTAGTCATTATCGATGCCATTTTACGGATGACACTGGGATTGTTAGGAGGCAAGCAATTTGTCCAAGATCTTACAACTGATAAATGGAAGAGCCAGAAGTCAACCCCAATTTGTCTGACTCTAAAGCTCTCTGAGGTTTTCGCTCACCTATTGCTTAGAATATTTATTCATCCAGAGCGCTGCATCCCTCCACCCTGTGAATGGAGGTGACAACACTGCTGATTACGTAATGATGTCATCATACAGTAGGTGCTCAAGATGTTGGTTGTCTATAATACATATCATAAAGTACTTCCATTTGCAATAGATTCAGTGCTCATAATTCCTGTGTAGACACCCAGATAGACACGAAGCCCATCCACCTCTATCATGTAATACACTATCTCATATATAGAGAACTGTACTTATGCAATAAACAAAAACGTGTTTGAAACAGCATGCAATTGGATTTCCTCATCCATAAATTGTGTGATATTTATGTGTAAGTTATAGTTTGAGAACCGGAACCACGATGTTGATATTTTTATAAATGGTGTCTAATGGATTTCTATTAAGGGGAGATATATTTGCCTTGCTGAAATGTATTATCATAATAGCCAAGCCATCTACTCTAGCACTGGAAAATATTGTGGTGTTCCATCTGGAATTTCACTTGCCTGCTCCCAAACTGCCAGATCTATTGTCAATTACTGTAGGCATCTGTGAGTTATTTATAGGAAGCATTCATCTATTTTTACAACTCTGAAACGTCTGTCACTCTCATTCATCTCCCTGGGAATAAAGCAGTAATTTGATTCTCTATAAATGTGAACCTGAATTTACACCATCCTCTCCAGTTAAGACTGTAGTGATGTGGGTGGTCTATAGCTCTGGGTTTCTGGGGCGGGAGACTGGAAGGTAGCATCCTTGCCTGGTGTGTTTGTTGCCATTTTCTACTATTTCTACACGAAAGGGGGTGGGAATCAACCTGTCCCTCTTCTACAATATTTAGGGCACAATTGTCTCGTTCCCTGTACCATGTAGGCTTGTGGAATGCCATGCCACAAAGAACAGCCACCAGGATCCTGAGCCACTGCATTCAGCCCAGGATCCAGTAGTGGGGTGGATATCTGCAAACATGGGCCTTGGGCACTGCGATGTGCTCAGCTTTCAGGAAAACTGCCACTGCAAAGTTTTTAGGGCTTCAACAGGAAAATAGTTGAATGTCTGGGGGCCTCTCAGATATTTGCTGTCGTGCAGAGAGCCAGTTGGACAAACCCAGGTTATCCATCCTTGGCATCCCATCTGTTGGCCCGTTGAAGGAGAGCTTGCCTGAGAAACGTCAGTGTTTTATCCCCTCTTCCCTTGCTGAGGTGCCAAGGAGGGAGCCATCCTTAGTCAGCTGCCTGGGGTCCTATGGAACCAAGGCTGTTTGGGCCTAGAAATCTGATGCTTCCAGGGTCAGGGAAGTGGGCAGTGGGAAGAGAGCTTGAATAATCACTAAAATGAGAACATAAGGGGCATGAGGAGGAATCGGGGCTGGAGTGTGTGGCCAGAGGATTGGAGAGCTGGGAAGACCAGAGGGAGAAATGATGGACCGGGCAAGCAATGTGGAGAGAAATCCTGGAGGAGTACCGGAGACAGGTGGGTTCCAGCGCCCTGGGCTGTCTCCCTCACGCATTCTGCAGCAGGATGCTTGCGTGGGCTGGCTGCACTGAAAGGCCCTCAGAATAGGGCAACCCTTCACTCAGCTGCAGTCCCCCCTGAGGGAGCCGGGTTCAAGCATGAAAGCACCTCTGACATCTCTTTATCATGTTCTGAAAATGGAAAGTTTGTGCCAGAGACTCTTCCCAGATGGAACCATTTGTCCTTAAAGATCATTTCCTAAGTATTACATACCAGCCTAGCTCAGCAAAGAAACTCTTTGTTTATGCTAATGGCCTTTATTTTTGTGGAAGCTCTTATTTAAGCCAGTTAGTTTTGGGGAAAGAAGTCTAAGTGGACATATGGTGAGTGGATTTGCCGAAGGTTACCCTCAGCTTTGAAGCCACCATTCGTCCACGTGCAAATGCCATGTAGGGGCACATCTTCCAGGGACAGCCACGCATAGCCACTGTCTGCTTCACCGAGCATGAAACGGCACCTCGTTTGACTATTTTGTAATTAATCCCCTCCCCGCTTTGGAAAATCTAAAAGGGAAATATATTGTGCATTTGACAACGCCATAAATTTTAAAGTACTCACGCTTAGAAATACATCTATATGTTTCCTCTACGTGACAGAAATGGGAGGCATTAAAACCTCACATATGTTTTCTGACTGGCAGTTAGAGTCTTTTTAACCTTTTGGTGACACATTCACATTCCACTCCTCCTACAAGAACAACCATGTAGGATATTACAAAGGTCCATTCTATTGATGCAAAGAGGCCAAAAGAATGTGCAGATTTCAGTGAAAGGTTATCATTTTCTTTTAAAAATGTTTTTTACCTCCCCTGATGCTCATACCAAGTTCTCCTGTTTTGCTCACCCAGAAAATCAGCCAGTCCTTTGGGCTTAGAATGGTTATGGCAAATTTGGGGCTCTTTTTTGGAAAGTTATCAAAGATAAATTAGCCCAGAGGCAAGATGCTCAGTCTTCTTAAAGAACTGGCAGCTATGACAAACTCTAGTAAAGCTGTTAAGAAGAGATCTGTATCCAGGCAGGAAAGTGGGAGGCACAACTTCTTAAGATCCAGATGATGGAAGAGTTGGATGGGCTTGAGGGAGTTGGTTGATGTTCCAGTTCTATTTGCATAGAAAATAGCCCCAGGGAATTCCCTGGTGGTTCAGTGGTTAGGACTCCACTGCAGGGGGGCCGGGTTCAATCCCTGGTCGAGGAACTAAGAGCCCGCAAGCCGTGTGGCACAGCCAAAAAAAAGAAAGTAGCCCCCAAATGAGCGGATTAAAATAGTAGCCATCATTTCGTCATCTCTCCTGTGAGTGGGGAATTCAGACAGGGCACAACGTGTTGTGAGACGAATTATGCCCCCCTTCCCCAAGAGATGTTGAAGTCCTAACTTCCGGTACCTGGGATTGTGGCCTTGTTTGGAAATAAGGTCTCTGCAGATGTAATCAAGGTAAAATGAGGTCATTAGGGCCGGCCCTCATCCGGTATGACCGGTGTTCTGATAAGAAGAGGCGAAGACACAGACACGTCGTGAGAACATCTTGTGACAACAGAAGCAGATATTGGAGCGATGCAGCTGCAAGTCAGGGAATGCCAAGGAACACGGAGAACTGATGGCCAAGGAAGCGTTCAGAGAGAGCACGGTCCTACCAATACCCTGGTGGACTTCCAGACTCCAGAACTATAGAAAATACATTTCTGTTTTCAGCCCCCCAGTCTGAGGTCTTCATCACAGCAGTCCAAAGAAACTAATACGTGTATTGTGGGGATGGTTTGTCTCTAGTCCACCCTGCCTGGGGCCTTAGCTAGAAAGACTTACAGGATGGGAGTTGGAACCGTCTAGAATATTCAGGCACATGTCTGGCAGCTGGTGCTGGCTTTTAGCTGTCTCCTGAGCTTGGCTCCCAGGTAGGACACCTCCACATGGCTCTCCAGGTCGTCTCCCGGGTGGGCTGGTTTGGGCACCTTCTCAACATGATGAGACTAAGCATCTCAAAAGAGCCCAATGGAAGTTGCATCACCTTTTATGACCTTGCCACCCAAGTCACCCAGTGTCATGTCTACTGTAGTCACAATTCAGGGGAAGCCTGGGGTTCAGAAGGAGGGGGCATAGACCCCACTTCTGGACGGGCAGAATCACATTACAAAAGAGCATGTGGAATGGAAGAGATGGTTGCGGCAATTTTGGGGGAAATATAATCTACACATTGGAGAATGTTTTCCACTTCCTCTTGGGTGGATTAGACATCCACCATCCAATGGCAGGGGGCTGAGATAGTCTCTTCAGTCTCTCCTCCCTCCCTTCCCCTGTTGACTCTGCCATCTCCTTTATGGGTTGTCCCTGCTGCCACGTCTGGTTCTTGCAACCTTGGTCTGGTCTTCCACCCTAGAAGGAGTTACATTTAGTCCAATAGGCATGTCTGGAGTCCTGCATGCAAGAAAGTGAACTAAGTGTCGCATCAGGCCCCGTGTTGGCAGAGAGGGGAAAGGTTGCAGGCTGGGAGGACCTGCGGTGATGGAGAACAGTGATGGGTGTGCAGCTGACCGCGGTACAGGCCAGATGTGATTTAGTGCTGCATGTCACATGGAAGCAAAGTGGTGGGGAATCAGGAGATTGAAAGAGGGTTCCTGGTGGAGGTGGTGAAGATTGGTTCCATTTCTGGGTCCCCCTATGACAGGTGCTGCAAGACTGCCTTGCAGGACAAGGTGGGGCCTGCGGGTCTCTGCCCCTGATGTCTCTCTGTGCCCCTCAGATTCCTCACCTGTTCCCGTGACCCCTCCACTCTGCTGTAACCGCACCTCAGCTTCATTTCTTACTCTGACAGAAGACGCAGAAGACGGTTCTTCTAGAACCGCCCAGGTTCTAGAAGAGACTGGCCTCTCTGATAACACTGACTGAGGGCTGACTGCCTCAGAAGCAGCAAGGTGTGTCCTTAACATACTGTAGCTAAAAACTGGCTTCCTTGGCCAGCAGGGATACTGGTGACACTCACAGAATGTGTGCTGATCTCACCCACGTGGAGACGCAACAGCTGTGCTCGCCTTTTCTCTTACCTGCATTTGGTGGTAGTTTGTGGTTTCCAGGGTGACTTTGGGGTTTGTCTGGAAGCTTTTGATTCTTTTTGTATCTAGGGTGTGCTGGCACTCTGAGAGGCCTGGGGGTTTCAGGTCTCTGACATCATAGAGCTGACAGTCTGGTTGGGGGATCATACAGTAAGTAACTAAACACACACAGACAAACAGTGATGCCTTGAAATACGTACGTTATAGGAAGGAAGAGCACTAAGTGCTCGGGGAAAGCACAGGAGACGGTAGGCTGTCCCCAGGGTGGTAGGCTGGGGACATTTGTGGTCAGGGAGGATCTGTCTCGGGAATGATATTGAAGATGACTGGAAGGGGGAAGGAGACAGCAGAGAACAGAATTCACAGGGCCTCGAACTCCAGAGACAAGTGGGTTTGTTGAGCTCCAGGCAGGGATGGCTGAGCAGATCGGTCAGCGTGCAGACTGAGAGTGAAGAGGTCAGAAAGGCAGGAAGGGCCCAGATCACGTGGGGCCCCAGAGTCCGCCATGCACGTTGGGTACGTGGTTCTCATTGAAGGGAGAACCACATGACCCACAACACACGTGGATGAGAGACAGAGCTAAGGGAGACGGGCTGGTCCAATTGCAGTGGAAATCTCTGATTTGCTGGTAGGGGCTTTGCTCTCTTTTATTTAAAAGGTCAGGGCTTCCCTGGTGGCGCAGTGGTTGAGAGTCGGCCTGCCGATGCAAGGTACACGGGTTCGTGCCCCGGTCCGGGAGGATCCCACATGCTGTGGAGTGGCTGGGCCCATGAGCCATGGCCACTGAGCCTGCGCATTGGAGCCTGTGCTCCGCAACGGGAGAGGACACAACAGTGAGAGGCACGCGTACCGAAAAAAAAAAAAAAAGGTCAAGGCCACCCGCTGACAATCAGACTCTTTTGAGGCTCTGCAGGACAAGGGCTTGGCAGGGGTGACCAGAATTGGGGTCTCCCCGGGGCCTGGGAACCTCATTGGCAGTGAAGGTATGGTCTTCGCTAGTCCCTCTAGGAGCCCTGAGTTCAGGTCTTGTGCTATCATTGCATCACGCCATGCCATCTTAAGAAAGGCCCTTCCACCTGTGAGAGCATCTCTGAAAGCCAGCCAGAGCCCGGCTGAATTTTAAACCTAGAACACTTCTTCTGTTGGAGGTGAGGACCCTAGAGGTCTCGAGGGTCAGAATTTCTCACCTGGACACTGTTGACATGTAAGGCTGGGTAATTATTGGTTTAGGGGGTAGCGATGCCTTGTATGTTATAGGCTGTTTAGCAGCATCCCTGGCCTCTACCCCCAGTAGTGCCCACTCCTCACCAACCAAAAATATATTCAGACATTCAGACATTGCCAAATGTCCCTGGGGAGAGGGGAAGGGGATAAAGTTGGCCTTGGTGGAGAACCACTGATTTAGACCATGCCCTCTCCCTGGGGCACTGTGGCCCCCATGGGGGTAGGGGGGTAGGTAATAACACTGGTTCTTGAAGGGGGCAGATCTTAGCTATTACAATGGTTTGTAATGCTTCAAAGGGCCATAGTACGTACATAAACAGTATATCCGGGACTTCCCTGGTGGTCCAGTGTTTAAGACTCCATGCTTCCAATGCAGGGGGTGTGGCGTTGATCCCTGGTTGGGGAACTAAGAGCCCACATGCTGCGTGGTGTGGCCAGAAATAAATAAATAAAATTAAAAAAAAAAACAAAATAACAGTATATCCATGATACTAAAATTCCATGAGAGAGGAAGGCAATTAGCAAAAAATGTCTAAAAAGACTTCGGAGGGGCAGGGGAGTAATAATAGAAAACAAGGTTGAGAAACACTGCTTTAGACCAAGGGGGAGCCATTTTTTCCGGGAGGCTATAGGACAGGAATTTGGAAATTGAAATGGGGAACCAGAGGGCAGCATGGAAGGGTCGGGCACCAGGGACCACTCATCATCACAATAGCTAACGAGAATCACTGCCCACGTGCCGGGCACTGGGTCAACTGGTTTAATACACACAAGCAATGCCACGCACCATAAAAGCTCTTATTTATTTCCCACTTTACAGCTGGGAAATGGAGGCACACACAGATTGACAGTGAACACTCAATGTCCAGAGACTGTGACCTGTGACCTGGGTCACAGCCAATTAGATTAGGAGGGTTTGCACCTTGAGGGGTAGTTTGGGATCGTGAGAGAGCAGGGAAACTCTGGGACAGGATGGAGACAGAGCTGGGAAAGGAGGAGAGGAAGGCGTGACAGTGGGGCATGAATCAGAAGAAAACTGAAATTTGAGAGATTCGATGTGAGGGAGGGAGGGGCTAAGGATCCGCAAGCATGGAATGAATCAACCTCAGAGTTCAGCGCGATCCTTCACTTGACCTTCTGCAGGTGCCTTTTCCTCCCCAGTGGCTGCAGAGATGGGTTGAAGCAGGCTTCGCTGGGCAGCTGCAAATGCATTCTTTCCCAGGCAAGGCTGGCCTTGGCCTGGCCTTTCATACCTGCTAAATAAATCAGGATGCCTCCTGACTTCCCTCTGGGCCTGTCTCAACTGACTTCTTTCTAAGCTCAAGATTTTCTTTTTTTTTTAATTTAATTTTTTATACAGCAGGTTCTTATTAGTCATCCATTTTATACATATCAGTGTATACATCAGTCCCAATCTCCCAATTCATCCCACCACCACCCCCGCCCCCCTCTGCTTTCCCCCCTTAGTGTGCATTCGTTTGTTCTCTATATCTGTGTCTCAACTTCTGCCCTGCAAACTGGTTCACCTGTACCATTTTTCTAGGTTCCACATATATGTGTTAACATGATATTTGTTTTTCTCTTTCTGACTGACTTCACTCTCTATGACAGTCTCTAGACCCATCCACGTCTCTACAAATGACCCAGTTTCATTCCATTTTATGGCTGAGTAATATTCCATTGTATGTATGTACCCCATCTTCTTTATCCATTCGTCTGTCAATGGGCATTTAGGTTGCTTCCATGACCGGGCTATTGTAAATAGTGCTGCAATGAACATTGGGGTGCATGTGTCCTTTTGAATTATGGTTTTCTCTGGGTATATGCCCAGTAGTGGGATTGCTGGGTCATATGGTAATTCCATTTTTAGTTTTTTAAGGAACCTCCATACTGTTCTCCATAGTGGCTGTATCAATTTACATTCCCACCAACAGTACAAGAGGGTTCCCTTTTCTCCACACCCTCTCCAGCATTTGTTGTTTGTAGACTTTCTGACGATGCCCATTCTAACTAGTGTGAGGTGATGCCTCATTGTAGTGTTGATTTGCATTTCTCTAATGATTAGTGATGTTGAGCAGCTTTTCATGTGCTTCTTGGCCATCTGTATGTCTTCTTTGGAGAAATGTCTATTTAGGTCTTCTGCCATTTTTGGATTGGGTTGTTTGTTTTTTTAATATTGAGCTGCATGAGCTGTTTATATATTTTGGAGATTAATCCTTTGTCCGTTGATTCTTTTGCAAATATTTTCTCCCATTCTCAGGGTTGTATTTTCGTCTTGTTTATGGTTTCCTTTGCTTTCCAAGAGCTTTTAAGTTTCATTAGGTCCCATTTGTTTATTTTTGTTTTTATTTCCATTACTCTAGGAGGTGTATCAAGAAAGATCTTGCTGTGATTTATGTCAAAGAGTGTTCTTCCTAGGTTTTCCTCTAAGAGTTTTATAGTGTCCGGTCTTACATTTATGTCTCTAATCCATTATGAGTTTATTTCTGTGTATGGTGTTAGGAAGTGTTCTAATTTCATTCTTTTACATGTAGGTGTCCAGTTTTCCCAGCACCACTTAATGAAAAGACTGTCTTTTCTCCATTGTATATCCTTGCCTTTGTCAATGATTAGTTGACCATAGGTGCGTGGGTTTATCTCTGGGCTTTCTATCTTGTTCCATTGATATATATTTCTGTTTTTGTGCCAGTACCATACTGTCTTGATTACTGTAGCATTGTAGTATAGTCTGAAGTCAGGGAGTCTGATTCCTCCAGCTCCGTTTTTTTCCCTCAAAACTACTTTGGCTATTCAGGGTCTTTTGTGTCTCCATACAAATTTTAAGATTTTTTTTGTTCTAGTTCTGTAAAAAATGCCATTGGTAATTTGATAAGGATTGCATTGAATCTGTAGATTGCTTTGGGTAGTGTAGTCATTTTCACAATATTGATTCTTCCAATCCAAGAATATGGTATATCTCTCCATCTGTTGGTATCATCTTTAATTTCTTTCATCAGTGTCTTAGAGTTTTCTCCATAAAGGTCTTTTGTCTCCCTAGGTAATTTATTCCTAGGTATTTTATTCTTTTTGTTGCAGTGGTAAATGGGAGTGTTCCCTTAGTTTCTCTTTCAGATTTTTCATCATTAGTGTATAGGAGTGCAAGAGATTTCTGTGCATTTTTTTTGTATCGTGCAACTTTACCAAATTCATTGATTAGCTGTAGTAGTTTTCTGGTGGCATTTTTAGGATTCTTTATGTATAGTATCATGTCATCTGCAAACACTGACAGTTTTACTTCTTCTTTCCAATTTGTATTCCTTTTATTTCTTTTTCTTCTCTGATTGCCATGGCTAGAACTTCCAAAACTATGTTGAATTATAGTGATGAGAGTGGATATCCTTGTCTTGTTCCTGATCTTAGAGGAAATGCTTTCAGTTTTTCACTATTGAGAATGATGTTTGCTGTGGGTTTGTTGTATATGGCCTTTATTATGTTGAGGTAGGCTCCCTCTATGCCCACTTTCTGGAGAGTTTTTATCATAAACGGGTGTTGAATTTTGTCAAAAGCTTTTTCTGCATCTGTTGAGATGATCATATGGTTTTTCTCCTTCAATTTGTTAATATGGTGTATCACATTGATTGATTTGTGTATATTGAAGAATCCTTGCATCCCTGGGATAAATCCCACTTGATCATGGTGTATGATCCTTTTAATGTGTTGTTGGATTCTGTTTGCTAGTCATTTATTGAGGATTTTTGCATCTATATTCATCGGTGATATTGGTCTGTAATTTTCTTTTCTTCTGGTATCTTTGTCTGGTTTTGATATCAGGGTGATGGTGGCCTCATAGAATGAGTTTGGGCGTGTTCCTTCCTCTGCAATGTTTTGGAAGAATTTGAGAAGGATGGGTGTTGGTTCTTCTCTAAATGTTTGATAGAATTCACCTGTGAAGCCATCTGGTCCTGGACTTTTGTTTGTTGGAATATTTTTAATCACAGTTTCAATTTCATTACTTGTTATTGGTCTGTTCAAATTTTCTATTTCTTCCTGGTTCAGTCTTGGAAGGTTATACCTTTCTAAGCATTCGTCCATTTCTTCCAGGTTGTCCATTTTATTGGCATAGAGTTGCCTGTAGTAGTCTCTTAGGATGCTTTGTATTTCTGCAGTGTCTGTTGTAACTTCTCCTTTTTCATTTCCAATTTTATTGATTTGAGTCCTTTCCCTCTTTTTCTTGATGAGTCTGCCTAATGGCTTATCAATTTTGTTTACCTTCTCAAAGAACCAGCTTTTAGTTTTATTCATCTTTGCTATTGTTTTCTTTGTTTCTATTTCATTTATTTCTTCTCTTATCTTTATGATTTCTCTCCTTCTGCTAACTTTGGGTTTTCTTTGTTCTTCTTTCTCTAGTTCCTTTAGGCGTAAGGTTAGATTGTTTATTTGAGATTTTTCTTGTTTCTTGAGGTAGGCTTGTATAGCTATAAACTTCCCTCTTAGAACTGCTTTTGCTGCATCGTATAGGTTTTGAATCACCGTGTTTTCATCGTCATTTTTCTCTAGGTATTTTTTGATTTCCTCTTTGATTTCTTCAGTGATCTCTTGGTTATTTAGTAATGTATTGTTTGGCCTCCATGTGTTTCTGTTTTTTACATTTTTTTCCATGTAATTGATTTCTAATCTCATAGCGTTGTGGTCAGAAAAGATGCTTGGTATGATTTCAATTTTCTTAAATTTACTGAGGCTTGATTTGTGGCCCAAGATGTGACACAAGAGGGAAGAGATATGGGAACATATGTATATGTATAACTGATTCACTTTCTTATAAAGCAGAAACTAACACACTGTTGTAAAGCAATTATACTCCAATAAAGACGTAAAAAAAAAAAACAAGATGTGATCTATCCTGGAGAATGTTCCGTGAGCACTTGAGAAGAAAGTGTAATCTGTTTTGGGATGGAATGTCCTATAAATATCAATTAAATCTATCTGGTCTATTGTGTCATTTAAAGCTTGTGTTTCCTTATTAATTTTCTGTCTGGATGATCTGTCCATTGGTGTAAGTGAGGTGTTTATATCCCCCACTATTATTGTGTTACTGTCGATTTCCTCTTTTATAGCTGTTAGCATTTGCCTTATGTATTGAGGTGCTCCCATGTTGGGTGCATATATATTTATAACTGTTACATCTTCTTCTTGGATTGATCCCTTGATCATTATGTAGTGTCCTTCCTTGTCTCTTGTAACATTCTTTATTTTGAAGTCTATTTTATCTGATATGAGTATTGCTACTCCAGGTTTCTTTTGATTTCCATGTGCATGGAGTATCTTTTTCCATCCCTCACTTTCAGTCTGTATGTGTCCCTAGGTCTGAAGTGGGTCTCTTGTGGACAGCATATATATGGGTCTTGTTTTTGTATCCATTCAGCAAGCCTGTGTCTTTTGGTTGGAGCATTTAATCCATTCACATTTAAGGTAATTATCAATATGTATGTTCCTATCACCATTTTCTTAATTGTTTTGGGTTTGTTTTTGTAGGTCTTTTTCTTCTCTTGTGTTTCCCACTTAGAGAAGTTCCTTTAGCATTTGTTGTAGAGCTGGTTTGGTGGTGCTGAATTCTCTTAGCTTTTGCTTGTCTGTAAAGCTTTTGATTTCTTCATTGAATCTGAATGAGATCCTTGCTGGGTAGAGTAATCTTGGTTGTAGGTTCTTCCCTTTCATCACTTTAAGTATATCATGCCACTCTCTTCTGGCTTGTAGAGTTTCTGCTGAGAAATCAGCTGTTAACCTTATGGGAGTTCCCTTGTATGTTATTTGTCATTTTTCCCTTGCTGCTTTCAATAATTTCTCTTTGTCTTTAATTTTTGCCAGTTTGATTACTATGTGTCTTGGCATGTTTCTCCTCGGGTTTATCCCGTATAGGACTCTCTGCGCTTCCTGGACTTGGGTGGCTCTTTCCTTTCCCATGTTAGGGAAGTTTTCGACTGTAATCTCTTCAGATATTTTCTCAGGTCCTTTCTCTCTCTCTTCTCCTTCGGGGACCCCTATAATGCGAATGTTGTTGCGTTTAATGTTGTCCCAGAGATATCTTAGGCTGTCTTCATTTCTTTTCATTCTTTTTTCTTTATTCTGTTCTGCAGCAGTGAATTCCACCATTCTGTCTTCCAGGTCACTTATCCATTCTTCTGCCTCAGTTATTCTGCTATTGATTCCTTCTAGTGTATTTTTCATTTCAGTTATTGTATTGTTCATCTCTGTTTGTTTGTTCTTTAATTCTTCTAGGCCTTTGTTAAACATTTCTTGCATCTTCTCGATCTTTGCCTCCAATCTTTTTCCAAGGTCCTGGATCATCTTCACTGTCATTATTCTGAATTCTTTTTCTGGAAGGTTGCCTATCTGCACTTCATTTAGTTGTTTGTCTGGGGTTTTATCTTGTTCCTTCATCTGGTATATAGCCCTCTGCCTTTTCCTCTTGTCTATCTTTCTGTGAATGTGGTTTTTGTTCCACGGGCTGCAGGATTGTAGTTCTTCTTGCTTCTGCTGTCTGCCCTCTAGTGGATGAGGCTATCTAAGAGGCTTGTGCAAGTTTCCTGATGGGAGGAACTGGTGGTGAGTAGAGCTGGCTGTTGCTCTGATGGGCAGAGCTCAGTAAAACTTTAATCCACTTGTCTGCTGATGGGTGGGTCTGGGTTCCCTCCCTGTTGGTTGTTTGGTCTGAGGCGACCCAACACTGGAGCCTACCTGGGCTCTTTGGTGGGGCTAATTGGGGATTCTGGGAGGGCTCATGACAAGGAGTACTTCCCAGAGCTTCTGCTGCCAGTGTCCTTGTCCTCATAAGGTCAAGGTCTTCTAGGGAAGGAATTTTGTGAGCATCCCTGATTTAAAAAAAAAGGGGGTGGGGATTATTTCCCATGCAAACTAGGTTATCTAAAAGAGAAATAATGCTACTTCATGCTATCTGAGGGGCAAGTATTACTCCCATCTCAGATTCCAGATTTTATCCTGTCCAGAGGGCTCACTGCTGGAGAGGCAGCTCCCAGCCCCCGGCACACCCCCCCAAACAGATTGACCCTCCTCTGCTCGCCAGTGGTGACCTGGGAAGACAGCAAGGGCTGAATCTTTGATGTTTCAACTTGGAAAAGTTGCTTTAATGTAGAGTAATTAGAGCATTTAAACTAGGAATGGAATTATGATAATTGACTCTACGTGTTGCTCTCTCCAAGATGGTTCTTGCACACAGATTAGATGTAGCTCTTCTCTCTCTCTCTCTCCAGCTGTTTGAGGGATCCAGAGTGCCTGCAGCCATGTTCCAGGGGAGATACACCATCAGCCTCAGATTCACTGTAGGGGTCCGTTGGGAGGGACCTAAAAGTTCATATATCAGTTGTTAGCCAGCCTGTGCTTGAACTCCTGTGGCGACGAGGTGCTCATCACCTGACACCCCACCAGAGTCATAAGACCACTGGAAATATCGCTACAAATGGCTCTCATTTTAGAATGCGGACCATAAACCAGATACTATGCTAAGTGCTCATCGCTTTATTCAATACTTAGATCTGCCTAATGAGCTGTTATTATCAACATTGCATAGTTGGGAAGCTGAGTCACAGGGCTAGCAAATGGAAAAGCAAGACGTCAGACTCAGGCAGAATGAACCACCATGTGGTATTGCTTTATAATTTATTTCACAGTAGCTTTAATGCTGTTTCTCCCTGTGGCTCTTGTACAGGGCATGGTTCTACCCTTTGGAGCTCTGCAGTGCAAGTTCAATTCCTCTTCTGGTAAAATCCCTTCACATAAAAGACCCCAGTGGTGGGTCTTCCCCATCCCCTCTCCCATCCATCCCCCCCTCTTCTGCAGGATAAGCATACCTGTTTCCTCTCTGGTTCTGATCTCATGCTTCAAATCTCCTATCATCCAGGGCCTTCTCCTCTTGTGTTGCTCAGAAAAGAACATGACTCTTCATACATGGCCAAGGGCAGGATGGGGGGCACATGTCCTAGTCCTTATTCTGGAAGTTATGCTTCAAGCCTAAGCTCACATCACACTGTGGGTACTGCATGAACAAACCCACTTGTTTTCTCACAGACAAAGAAATGTTTTGGGGAATTCCCTTAAAACTAATCACCGAAGCTACATAGAGAAGATCTGAGTCAGGGATACCTAGAAAGTTGTCTCCGTACTCCACCCTCAGACTTGATCCCTCTTTCAACAGTGTATATTTAACCTTAAGGAAGCCTTGCCTTTGTGCCAACATTCTGTTTATTCATTCATTCATTCAATATTTCCAGAGCAGTAGTGCACCTACTAGGTTTCAAGCAGAGCCCTGCATTTGGGGATACACTGTAAGGAAGTTATAGGTCCTGTTCCCAAAGATGAAAAAGAAGAAATCCATACATAGAAGAAAGTGTGATGAGCACAATAATACAGATGTGCCAGGATAATCTGGGATTACAGAAGAGGATTCTAGGGTTGGGGTGGTCCAGAATCACATCTGGCTGTACCTTAAAAGACACGTAGGGGTAATGAGGTTCTAGGAGAAGAGAAGGGCATGATCAGAGGAAAGAGAAGTTCGTTTAGCCTAAGGGATGCTTTCCAAGATCAAGGAGGGAGAATTAATATAAATCATATTGGAAGAGTTACCAATTTAAATATTTATGGACTGCAGCTAAGGGTGCACATCTTTCAGGCACCACTCACCCCATTCTGAATCTGTCACCATTTGTGGCCACTGTGTTCCAGTGGCCAGCACTTAGCACGAAGAGAGTAAAGGAGACTCACAGCTCCTGGCAGTGTTATTTTTTTTGTGAAATTGTCCTTTCTCCTATCTTTTTCCACCAGAGGGATGTTCTGTATTTATTGATCTTTTGTAACATCTGATCTTATCTCACAGCAGAGACGGTACATCTCTATTTTCACAGAGTATGTAAAGGTTCTTACTTCTGGTATCCCGGTGGCCTGATCATAATGTCGCATTGCTCGGTTGGCCTGATACCCATCCTTCTCATCCTCTGCTCTTCCAGTTTGTAAACGGTCATGTGATTGGTGAATATTTCTTAGGAGATTCTTGGCTTTGCTGAATTTACTTCTGTCAGCTTTAACCATTGTTGTTAACGCTCATTCACACTCATACGCATGATCACAGGTGTACACACACACACACACACGAATCCTGTTTTGATTTATCTTGCTCACAATCTTGGATCACAGACTGATACATTGAGACAGACTGATACATTCAAGAAGCCACAGGCAATATTAATGGAGCTTATAATGAATCTGAAAAAGGGGACAGTGTCAGGGAGAGGCAAAGCTAAGAACTATTTGGTGATCAGAAATAAATGGCCCATTTCTCCCCAACTAGTTGTCTTGTTAAAATACAAGCTGATATCACCCAAAATGGTGATATGGTGAGAAGCCCATTAAAAATACTTCCAAATACTGCCTGAGAGATAAAAGAGTTTTATCATCAATTCACTGGACTCAAGAAAGTATGTGAACAAACAGAAAAAAATATCTAAAGCCTATGAAAACGTTTTGTAACACAAAAGAATAAAGTCATGAAAGCTTAAACGTGCATCTAAATTATTTCTTACTTGAAACCCATGGTAAAGTTAGGAAGCCATTATTACAGATTCTCAGTGAGACAGAGGGGGACTTTATTCATCATAAACAGAGTGGAATTAAAACTGTAAGAAGCTATGTGCTGGCTTTTTCTTTCTTTCTTTTTTTTTGGTTGCACTAGAAAGCAAAATTATCCACTGAAGAAGATAAAGAGATACACTTAAGAAATATTTCCAGAAGAATGCAAGAAAATTTGATGGACATGGTAATAAAACATAGAGATAGAATCTATGAATGATAGGAGTTCCCAAAGAAAAAGAGGGGGAGAGAATCCCCAGATGAAAAGAGGATGAGAAGAATTGACTGTCTCTTGATTTTCACTCTTCCTTGGTGATATTGCTCAACAATATCACTTGGTAAATATCACTTGCTCAACAGATCAGACCGAATGTGGACCAAACCTCCTTCCTTCCTTGCTGATGGTCAGCGTACCTGGAGACACAGTGATATTTCCTGAAGAACCGTATCAGTCAGGATAAGATAAACTCTGCTGCAGTAACAACTAAACCCTGAACTTTAACTTGCTTAACACACAGAAGTTATGTCTCACTCATGGAAAGTTTAGTAAGAGTTGGTGGCTCTCCAAGGCAGTCTGCTTACAAGTGGTAACTCAGGGACTCAGTTTGCTTCCAACTTGCATAACACAGGGTGCCTGTGGTTCTGTTTCCTCCAAGAAAATCCTGTTGTCCTGACATAATTATTACAAGTTCCTCTTTTTCTCCCTAAAATATACATGTGATTGCATCAGTTATATAGTCATCTTAGCTACACCATCTAGAACTGGCTTCCAGGTCCCCGCAGCAGGGAAGGGAGAAACTGGAGACTCACATATCTGTTTTGTCCATAAATGCTCTGGCCCAGGTGTGATGCACGTTATTTCACTCACTGCTCATTGGAATCCGAGAACTTCATCTAACTCTGAGGAGGACAGGTCATGTAGGTGAGCACGTGGATAGTCAGTGAGTGGTAAATATCACTGTCCCAGTAACCTTGGTGAAAACCAAAATGAAAGGAATAGCTACACAAGTACAAGCAGTATCAAAATAATGAAGTCTGAGTGCAGTCAGAGAATGTTTAGCTCTTCGACTGTAACCACAGGAGATCTGAACTCTACTTGGTTTCCTCCACTTCCTGCCAGGTCTACACCAAACACCAAACTCATTTTTTGAGCCAGCTGTGTAGTCACCTGGACATCCTTTATTCCTCCTGATCAAAGCCAAGAGAGATGACCCAACTGTTCAACTCTTCTCATCCGGGACCCTTATTACAGTGTGGATGTCTACACTGGAGGATGTGCCTTAGTCTGTCTCCCCAGCATTGGTTCATTGATTTATTTTTTGCCCGGGCTTGCCTATAGAGATGACGGATTCAGAATGAGTGACCCTTTGAGGGCTAGTCAGGGACCAGTAGGCCTGAAACAGGAGAATTGGTGTCACACATGTTCATTTGTGAGTGTGAGAGCTTGAAGAAGAGGGCAAAGGACCACCCACTGTTGAGATGAGAAAGGAACGAGGTACAAAGCCCCAGGTGAATCAGAGCTGCGAAAGGAAGTAGAAATTGTTAGTCCACCATTCTTAACACGTGAAACTGAGAAAAAAAAAGAGAGAGAGAAAGAAATGATACAGTTGATATGAAAGATATAATTAATTCAACTTAATCATAGTTAACAAACATTTATTCATCAATTATATAATGAATGAATGAGTGAACACATCATTAGTAAAGGTATATATTTTTAGAACTTGACCACTTCCCAGGAGGAGAATACAACTTCTTTTCAACTGTCCATGCATCAGTCACAAAAACTGCTTATATCCTAGCCTGAAAAATTTTCATGTATCTTAAAAAGCAGAAATCTTAACAGATCTTATTCTCTGATCACAATATAATAAAATCATGAATCGATAATATAGGATTAAATAAAAAGACCCCTGGGGAAGGAAGGTTTGCCATTTCAAAATGCCTCTAAATATAGCACTGTTGGGCAAAGGAGAACACCAACAGAACCCTAACAGGTGACTGAAAACTAAGACAAGTGAAAAGAGTACTTATCCAATCCAAGGACTGTTGTCAAAGGAATACTCAAAGGTAAATGGGCAGCTTTCACGGTAGGCATTACAATTACGTGCGGCGCTCGGGGCAGGTGGGGGGTCAGGAATATTCAATCTCAGTCAAAAATTCCCTTGACCAGCAGCCACACAGCCTCTGAACATGCGCCTCCAGCTCCTTATTTTGCTTCCCATCCAATTCATCCAGGGGTTCCCTCCGAGAACCCTCAGACTGTCTTCCAGCAACACTGCGGTCTATGCCCCTTGCCTACCCTCATTTAGACCGTTATTTCCACCTCCTGGGATTTTTCAACCACCTCTTCTTTCTGAAACAGATAGGACCTGCTGTTCCCCTCGTGAGAAGCATTTACCGTATCCCTACTGATGTCAGATTGAAACCTGTCCTCCGTGGGTGGGCACTCAAGGCCCCTTCCCCAGAGGACCCCAGTCAAATGCACTGATTTCAAAATCCAGCTCAAATGCCAGGTCACCTCTAGTTACAAGTCATCATGCATTCCAACCCAGCAGCCCCCGTCCTTGCTTATAGTTGGCGCGACATCACTGTATCATAGACAAATACACATCTGTTGACTTCTCTTTGTTCCCAGTAGCTTTTAGAAGCTCCCTTCCCATGTCCTATGCCTTTATGAATCTCTTTGCCCCTTCTCTTCGTCACGATGCCTGAGCACAGTGCCTTTGTTTGCTAGACGACAGAGCATCCTTCCTGGGCCCTAGAGCAGTCACAGACATTCAAAAAGCATTTACTTGCATGTTGGCATTAACATATTACACGTTTGGGAAAAGGGGGAAACTGTATATTATCCAGTGCCATGAAAGTGCTAAAGGAATTCAGAGAAAGCAGAATTGTAGTGTGGAATAACCCAGGAGGCCCCGATATGGTTTCTGGCCTTGCAGAAGGGAAAACCTTGGAACCATGGCCTGGAATTTCTGTCTGAAGGAATATGACCCAAAGCAGAGAGAAGGAGTGAGTGTGGGGACGGTGGCGTTGCCACCTTAGCTGCAGGGAACAGTCTCCAATGAGGAGACTGGTGAGTTTGGAGGGTCCACACACCCGCTACCCTGCCACAGTTTGGGTGCTAGTTGGCCCCATTTCATGTCTCGAAAGCATCAGTGGATGAAGAAATTGGTATCATTCAGACCAAGGAAGATTTCTTTGTTCTTGGAAAACTTGCGTAGCTGGTATTAACAATGTCAGTGAGTTCAAATGGAACATTCCCCCAACGTAGAAGACTTTATCTGCCGTTTGCAAAGTGAGACTAAGGGCGTAAAGGAATTTGAGTTCAGACTCTGAGTTCACGTGAGTGGGAGAAGAGGGAATTTTACCAGATTGTTTGGATTTTTTTCCCTATGCTGGTTTTCATCCCAAAGCGGCTAAATCTAGTCCAACACACACCCCATCCACAGTGCTGTGCATATGGAAATAGCCCTTTGGACGCTTAGGATTAAGTCATTTTCTATGGCACGTAATTACTCTGCCTGCATTTCAGCATGGACGACTGGCCGTCAGCGCATGCCCTCTGTGTGCTTGGTTAAAATTAGTTAAATCAAAGGAATGCGTGGAGAAGAGACGGTGTTTAGGAGTCCATCGTGCTGCTGTGCTGATTAGGCGTAAGCTCTTTAACCTACTGTGTCAGTGAGATGCGCTGTTGTATTAATAAGCTGTAAATTTTAAATAATTGCTTGATAGAATGAGAATCTAAAGCGATGGGCTTCTGTCTAGAATGCTGATTATTCCCCTCAGTCATAGAAGGCAATCGCTTTCCTTTGGAAAGGAAAGGACGTTTGGGCCTGGCATATTGATGGAAAACACTTAAAATTTCCTTGGTGATTCTTTTGTTTCCTTTCATCTGAGCTTCTAGTTTGTCAGACATCAGCTGGGCAACGTGAAGTCTTCTGCCTGGGCCACTTAGTTTCAATTTGCTGATGCCCATGAATGACAGACACTGCTTCTTTTTCTGGTCAGAGAATGGAAATTCTGTTTCCTGAGGCGGCAGAGTCCCCAGGGACAAACGGAGCTTCCCCCAAGAGTCATAACCCGAAGGTGGGTGACTTGGCCACTCTCTCCCTGATCTCCAAGCGGCAGCAGACATTTCTGATGCGGGGAAGCTCAACTCTGAATCCAAGCCAGCACTGGTTGTTGGTTCCAATGAAAAAGCAGTCGCGTTCCCCGAAGTTCAAGGCTGCAGCCCAAAATGCAGTGTGTCCAAAAACGCATGATCTTTTTTGAGAGGCAGTTAGTCCAGAAAGGGCTAGATGCTGCCAGGGAGGACTAATGAGGGCACATTTGTAGGTGATAAACATTTTAAAGTTCAAAGAAATCCATAGTAGATGATTTCGTTAGCGTTATTTGTAGATGGCAATGAGGGTTTTCTGTTGTTGATTTCCCCCCCCCCCGGCATTAAACAGCCCATTTATTAGAGGACAAATAGGAATTGACCTTTAGCTAGACAGTGAGGAAACAGAGCCATCACATTAAGGAAACCAAATGCAAAAAATACCAAAGGGTTAGCATTAACCAGCTCTGGGAAGCAGTGTCATCCTGCAGGTGCATCATCTGAAGCAGAATCCATCTTCCCATGAGCAGTTGTTGCTTTCTGGGAGGACCAGCAAGGACACAGAGCTTGAAGAGGCATTCCAGATCATTGCGTTCAGTCTCCTCCACTGGTTGAATGGTTACTTCTGGATATTTTTAGTTACCCCCTCTATCTTGTTTGGCTCCAGGACACATAAGTTCAAAAAAATCAAGTATAAAAAACTCATAGCACTGAGAGTCAAGAACCCCAGTTTATTTCAGGTCTAGCTCACTAACTGTAAGAGCTAGAACAAGTCTTTGAACCTCTCTGGGCATTTGCTGGGAGTTGCAATTTTATTTTAGTTCTAATAGTCCAGGATTTTATGATAAAACCCTTTAACCTCATCACACAAAGTTAGTATTTCAAAACCAACAAAAAAAGTCCCTTAATTCCCAATTTTTTTCTGTGAACATATTAAGTGAAGCCAACCCCAATTTTTCTTCTGGCGATCACTCTTGGGGTCATTTCCACCCTCATCTAGTTTTCCTTAAGGGAGAAATGGATGACTATTTCCTTTGAAGACAGCCTGTTTCAAGACCAATGTGACTGGCGAGAATCTTCTAGCACCAGTGTGATAACTTCTGGTGGGGAGGAACATTGCCCTGGAAGGGACGGTGTCTGGAGGGGAAGGGCAGGGAATGATGATGCAAGAGTGACAGCAGGGCTTCCCTGGTGGCGCAGTGGTTGAGAGTACACCTGCCGATGCAGGGAACCCGGGTTCGTGCCCCGGTCTGGGAAGATCCCACATGCCACGGAGCAGCTGGGTCCGTGAGCCATGGCCACTGAGCCTGCGCGTCTGGAGCCCGTGCTCCGCAACGGGAGAGGCCACAGCAGTGAGAGGCCCGCGTACCACAAAAAAAAAAAAAAAAAAAGAGTGACAGCAGAGAGCACAGGTGCTAATCTCATTGCCAGTGCTTTGTGTAGCTGAACAGACTCTGTCATGTTTAATTTCAGATGCAATTGTTCAATTGGGGCCTTATCCAGACCGCCTCCCAACCCGCTAACCTGCTCTGTCCCCTTGTCCCAGCCTCTGTCACTTTATTACTCTCCCAGCCCTCCATCCACTGGCCAGCCCCCAAGTCACCTGGGTGGTCGGCCTCAGGTGTGGCTTTTCCAGCCTGTGTGTGGAGTAGGTTAAGTCACCCTGGCTCCCTTCTCTGTCTGCTCTTCAGAAGCAAAGTACTTTCTGATTCCCTTACTCTGCATCAACTCCTTTTCTCTCCAAAAGGCTCTGAATGAATGAGGCCATGAGAAGAGGTGCGGCCTCCACTTGGCTTGACAGGTAGGCAACAAAGTGTCCGCTGATGATTCCAGGTGGAGAAGGGTTAGCCCTCATCTCTCCCACCTCTAAAGAAAGCAGGGGCAGCCTAAGGCAGCAGGAAGAAACCTATATTGCAGTTCTAAGCAGTGCTTGGGTGGGCAAGACCGTGCTTCTGTCAAATGGAGTGAGTGTCTGTCCAGCTGACCTCACAGGTGGGTGGGACAGGAGGCCTTGGCACACCTCCTGGGGCGCCATGTAAATATTTTAATACAGTTTTTAAAGCTTATGCTCCACTTACAGTTATTACGGAATATTGGCTCTGTTCCCCGTGTTGTACAGTACATCCTTGTAGCCTGTCTCACACCCGATAGTTTGTACCTCCCACGCCCTCACCCTTATATTGCCCTTCCCCCCCCGCCCACTGGTAACCACTAGTTTGCTGCCTGTATCTGTGATTCTGCTTCTTTTTTGTTACGTTCACTAGTTGCTGTATTTTTTAGATTCCACATATAAGTGATACCATACGGTATTTGTCTTTCTCTGTCTGACTTATTTCACTTATTTCACATAATGCCCTCCACGTCCATCCATGTCACTGAACATGCCAAAATTTCATTCTTTTTTATGGCTGAGTAGTATTCCATGGTATATACGTATCACATCGTCTTTATCCGTTCATCTGTTGCTGAACACTGAACCATGTGCCTGGCAGGTGGCCTCCAACTTCTGTCTAAACCAGACTAAGGCTTTTACTAGAATCTGAACTTGTTCTTCGAGCCTGAGGTGCGCAGTTAGCTTGGTGCCTCAAGGTAAGCTTGAAGTCAACTAGATCCAAGATTCCTTGCTCTTCCCAGGCACCGTTTTTCATCATAGAAACTGGCCGGTCTCCTCCCCTTCTAGGTGTGGTTTTCTCTCCTCCTCTTTTATTTCCAGGCCCACCTGGAAATAAAAGGTGGGCCCTGCATACCACGGCCCTTCCCCTCCAGTGTTGCCCCATCTGTCAACGAGGAAAACACCAGCTCTGCAGCCACTTCTGCCCAGGGACTCCCACACGGAGCCTGGGGTGAGGCGCTTGTCACGCTCTTTATCATTCATCTGATGAATGAGATTCCAGAGGAAGGAGTGAAGTAAAGTTTCCTTCCTTCTTCTCTACCCCTAAGGTTAGTTGGAAGTGTGAACTGACATAGATCCCCTTCACTTTGCTTTTGATGTTATATTTGGAGAAATGTGAACCTTTCTGCTTTGATCAATACATTGCTCATTGCTCACCATGTCTGAAAGTTTTCTGAGATCATTCTTTTCACCCAGAGAGTAATTTTGAAGTAAGGTGGAGAGAATAGGGAAAGGCACCAAATCTTTTTGACAGAAAAGGAATAACTGTCCGAAGCGTAAAGCCTTCTCTCTGTCAAGCTTCTGCTGGCCTCTTCAGCTCTTCCGGTTGTCATTCTTTGCTGGCAGCAGCCAGCCTTTTTTTTCCCCTTGGATAAATATCAGGTTCATTCTGATTCTCAGTTTCCACAGGCTTGCAAATTCAGATCGCACTGAAGACCAGATTACCGCCTTTGGGACAAGGACCTTTGGCTGACTGCTAATCGGGCACTTAGTGTATCACTCAGAAGACAGGGTTTGGGTCTGAGATTTTACTGGGTTGCATTTTTTAAAAACTCAGTTAATTATAAGCTTAAGTCATGTATTCGAATGCAGATATGAGAGATACCACAATCCCACATTTTAATGAGATCCTTAGGTAAAGAGAGTTTGAGCCGGGTATAAATTCAGTGTGAACCACTTCAGTGAGAACACACTTCCTTTTTCAACGCCTGCCTTTCTTTTTTTCTCCCTCGCCTTACATCTGTGCTCTCGTGGCACCCAGAACATCTTTTTCTTCTCAGTGTGCTTGAAATACTTGTAATTGCTTCATCAGTTCCCTTATCTGTTAGATTGCAAGCTCCCTAAGAAGAGGGTCTGTGTCTATTTTATTCATCAGTGTATCCTCTGAGCAACCTCATATGGTGCCTGGCATGTCATTGGCCTTTAAGAAATATTTATAGTATGGGTGGATGGATGGATGGACGGATGGATGGATGGATGGATGGATGGTTGGATGGACGGATGGATGCATGGATGGATAGACCAGTGGGTGGATGGACAGATCAATAAACGCATGGATGGATGGACAGATGGACAATGGATAAAAATATTTATTTTCCTATCTTCTATTTTTGGAAACCATGATAAGAGCGTAGCATCCTAGGGTAGAAATACAACCTTCATTTTGTTTTAAAGGTTCCCCTTGGCTTTTCTTCCAGACTGGCCACATGGTGTGTCTCTAGGAAAGGGCTCTTGTCCTCTTTCTTTAGTCAAGCTCAGTAAAATATCTTTCCTTTGACCATGATCTCTGGGGCTTAATTTTTCCATCTGTAAACCACCCCCCCCCCAAAAAAAAGAAAATGTACTTCCTGAATAGATGCCTGGGGACCTGCTTGTTTTTCATCTCCTTGGAGATGAAGAACCAGTAGACCCCAAGTTAGTCTGCCCAGCTCCTTTGCTGCAGGGATTTCTGACACGTGGTACTTGGAGTGATGGCTTCAGAACATACCGTATAGGGAAGGGGACTCAGCACAGAATGTATATGAATGGAGTCCCTGGTGGCCCTGCTCTCAGGCAGGTAGAAAGCCTGTTGTGCAGGCTAACATTATGAGGTCGCTCCATTGTATCCATCAAACTGTGTTAGGCATTCTTTTTCTGGGGCTTTCTGAGCATAAAATGATGGTCTCACAGTATATATTGGAACAGAAAATGAGAGCATACTTTCCCAAGTGGTAGAAGCATGAGTTCAAACGCTGGACACAGAGGTTGTTAAGATTTACTGACAGTGGCTGGAACCCTGGGTCTTCAGAAGTCCCTAGGATGAGTGGCCTTCGTCCGCCAGCCCTCTGTGGGCTCACTCTCACTAACGCCTTTGTGTCTCTTAGCTTCTGCTGGCTTTATTCGCGGACGCATCCTCTTGCCCTGACTCCTGCCTTGCCCCACTACAATTTGAAGCTTCTCTCCAGGTCGTTTCAGGATCTGACACTTTCTGGACGTGGCATCTCTCAGGAGCTGACCTGACTCTGTCTGGTTTAGGCTTTATCACTCCTGTTCATAGGCTGAGAGACTGCCCTTCGGGTCTGGTCTGAGCCAGGAGGTGGTGGAAAGACTGGGGTGATATCAAACTCTTCAGAAAATCCTCCCTAAATGTGGACTCTCCCAGCCAAGTCCTAAGACGCTATAGCAGTGGGGAGTGGGCAGTGCCTCTTTGGTGATGTTTGGAATGCCTCTTATAAACCCCGGGTGGGACTTTGAGAGTTTCCTAGGGAAGTGAGTCAGGGTCTTCAGGCCCAGACTTTCCTCACTGGCCCGTCTGCTCATAACTCCCTCTCTCTATCCCCTCCTTGCCATGTGCTCCTGTCTGCGTTTTATTCCTCTTCAATGCCAGATTCTCTCCTCTGCATGAGTGCAATGTTTGACCTGCAGCACGAGTCATCTGCCCCTTCCCATCTTCCTGGGTCTGGATGTCATCCTTCCTTTCAGACTCTGAGCTCCTCCCCTCCCCGAGAATAGATATCTCATCGTGTTCTGTCTGTACGGCATACCCATAAAGAGCATGTGCTTTAGCACCAGGCTTCCTGAATGCAAACCCTTCCTCTGAAGTTTACTAGCTGTGTGGCCTTGGGCAAGTTACTTAACCTCTCTGTGCCTTCTATTCCTCATCAGCAAAACGAGGATGACAATAGCACCTCATTTCCAGGGTTGTGAGGATTAAATAAATAAATACACGCAAACGACTAAAACAGCACCTGGCACAAAGGAAACCCTTAGTTGGTGTAAGCTCTATCACTGTTACCAGCAATAGTACCTCCTGGCATGGAGGTTCTCAGGAAGTGTGCACTCAGTGAGCCTCTGTGTGTGCAAATCTGCACACACAGAAGCATGCAGGCTTCCCCCTTGCCTCTCAACCTCATTTCCACCATCTCCCTTCTCCCATCACCAGGTGATGGTAAGAGGAAAGACCAAAACTCAGGTTGCTGAAAGACCCAAAAGATGAATCTATAATGAACCGCGTCCCAAAAACCCACATCAGAACGAGAGCTCAAATGTCACCTGAGATGTCAAGGGAGCTGGCAGGAGAGGGCCTGTCACAGATGGGGGGAGGACACGGCCACCCAGGGCATTTCATGATGGCTTTGTGGTGTTGGCCGCTGCCCCGTCTGTGCTTATGAACTGTCTGGGGCAGCAGAGAGGTCTGATTTCCCACATTTCTTCCCACACACGGGGCCCATCAGAGACTAATGAAGTGAGCCCTGGGAGGTCGGGGAACTTCCAGCCGCCACCATCCCCGAGTCTCCTCCTAGCAGGCAGAGAAGCAGTTCCCACGGTGGGCGCAGAGGGCAGTGCGGGGGAGGAAGGAGTCTGATGGGTGCCTGAGAAGGTTACTGGACCCGTGAGCTGGGTTGTTACAGGCCGTCCCTTCTCTTTTCTGAATGTATGAAATGAACGTGTTCAACAATCAGCAAAACTCTGACAGTCTGTGTTTCTCTGAGAGTTAAACTTGAGAGGCCAGATGCCTTGTCCATACGTTGTGGGCTAAATTGTGTACACCCCATATGTTGAAGTCCTAACCCCCAAAACCTCAGAATGTGACTATATTTGGAGACAGTGTCTTTAAAGAAGTGATTAGGTTAAAATGAGGTCATTAAGATGGGCCCTAATCTAGTACGACTGGTGCCTTGTAAGAAGAGAAGATTAGGACACAGACACAGAGAGGGCAGACCATGTGAGGACACAGGGAGAAGACAGCCGTCTATAAGCTAAGGAGAGAGGCCTCAGGAGAAACCCACCCTGCTGACCCCTTGATCTTGGACTTCCAGCCTCCAGAACTGTGAGAAAAATTTCTGTTGTTTCAACCACCCCATCTGCAGTACTTTGTTATGGCAGCCCAAGCAGACTAATGCAGCATCCGTTATGTTCTCTGAGCCTGCATCCAACAGTTCAACAGATCATTGTTTTGAACTGAGACGTATTTCTTTGTTCTCTAAATAATTCCCTCCAGGAGAGGATGAATGACCACGATTTAAGGACATGAGCTAAAGAGTCTTCTGAAAAAAATACACCATCTGGGCTTCCCTGGTGGCGCAGTGGTTGAGAGTCTGCTGCCGATGCAGGGGACGCAGGTTCGTGCCCCAGTCCGGGAGGATCCCACATGCCGCGGAGCGTCCGCGACGGGGGAGGCCACAGCAGTGAGGGGCCCGCGTACCACAAAAAAAAAAAAAAGAAAATACACCATCTGGGCATCTCAGAGAGTGCTCAGGGGATCTGGGCACTAAATGCGGCTGTGATGCCCCTGTACTTTGGCTTGTCTCCTAAGAAGAGAGAGTGAGAAACTATAGGCATCTTCAAGGTAGAACAAATCCACTTCTGGTTAAAAAGAAACTAGGAAATGAATTTGAGTCTCCAGTGCCTTCCAGGTCTTGTGCTGAGCCTTGGGAAAGAGAATGACCAGAGCCAAGGTCATGGTAGTTTCAGGAGCCACAGGGGTCCTCAGGCTTACACCAGGAGCAGTAATGGGCAGGATTCTTAGCTGGGTGATGGGGTCTGAGTGCACAGGTGCTGGCCCCCCAGGAACCTCTGCATCAGCCCAGACGAGGAAGCAGTTCTGCTTTTTACTGATGGAATTCCAATGACCCGTGGCTTTGGGGCAAAGGAACATGAATTAATAAAACCTCAGGCTCAGTTTTTTTTCCAAAGCGTATTCTCTGGAATGCCGGTTCTGTGGGTTGTCATGGGTCTCCTACAAAAAGTAAGGGAGTGTATGTCATTAAAAGTAACAGAGGTGGAAGCTTCTGACTTAAACAGAGGTAAGCGGGCTTCAGTGCCCAGGGGACATGGCTCCCAGCCTTTACAATGATGCTGAGGGCACTGCAGGTGTATCAGAGGGGAGCATTTCCCAGATTAGTGTTTTCTGCGGAGCAACTGCTGCACTGGTTACCCACACTCTAGAAGGAGCCTCTCCAGATGGCCTGCGAGGCTCCCCATAGCTGCCCGGAGATGTCCAGATGATAAGCAGTGAGTGGTCACAGGGCAAATGACCAGGAGAGCAAGAACGCTGGGGGTGACCAATGGGCATGACCATGGCCGCTGCCTCCTCATCTTTCAAAGATTCACAAGACCCTGCGGGTAGATACTAGATAAGGGAACCTACCGACACCCAGAGTCGTAATCAGTGTAACGCCTTAGCTGTAATGTACAAGGGAAATACGAGAAAGGGGATTTACAAGAATACGTATGTTGCTATGCTCCGCTCGACTACTAGCTGACAAGAGCACCCACACGATTTCCAAATCCCTCCTAGGGGCAGCGCCTGCCTACCCAGCACCCCAGCAGTGCTTCTCAAACTACCTGTGCCATGCATTCCGATCGAGAGTGACATGGTCCCCAATGGGATGAAAATTGGCTCTTGGAGGGGGATGCAAAAAAGTATTGTTCTTTTTATGTGTAAATCGCGAGCATACATACAGCACACAAACATACACAGACTATCTCTGGTGTTAAGATTTCATGGGGGGAGCAGAGCAGGTGGCTGGGGGTGGGGAATATCTAAAAGTGCTCCACAGGGGGGCAGTAGTGGAGAAAAGGTTGAGAAATACGGACATCTAGTAAAAGACCAGATCTTTTCTTATTTCCAATCTATCAAGAACTGCTACTTTTATAAAATGCAATAAAAATGAATTACTAGAAAAATAAAATAGAGACAAAGAAAGAAACAAACACAAACCCTTAATTTTTATTATTGGATTCAACTGATACACAGTTGCTCAGAATTGCTATAAATGCTTTCAAAGCTGACTCACAATTTCCTTCGGAGTCTTTTTCTGCAGACCGTTGGTGGACAGGCTGTGGCCACACTCCGGGAAGCGCTGGTCTGGGGCTGCTGGGGTGGGGGAGACGAGCAGGGGTGTTCAGGACAAGCTTTGAGGAGGGCACCCCTGAGGGGTCTTAGAAGCACCAGCGGGAGCTAGGGAAGGAGGAAGCGTGTTTCAGCAGAAGGTGCAGTCTGGGCAGAGCCCTCAAGGGAAGCGCATGGCACCTGCGAGGTTGGCGTGGCAAGGGGGAGGGTACAAGGTGGGGCTCTGGCAGAGGGTGGGGGCCAGAGGAGGAGCGCGGGCGGGGCAGAGGGCAGAGCACATGGCTTCGGGCAGGAACTGGACCCACAGCCCTGCGGGCTGCACTCGCGTCCTGTTCTACCACGCGCCCCTTCATGTTTTGGGGTCCATGGCCACTTGGAGATTCTGAGGGCACCAACAGACCCCTTCCCGGAAGACCGAACGAACTCAAGACATCGTATGAATAATCTGTGGGTTGGGCGGGTTTCGCAGTCCCATAAGCTGCATCCGAAGTCTCCAGAGTCAGAGCCAGTGTAGAGAGCTGAGCCCATCCCGCTGAACTGTTCTCTTGTGCTCATTCATTCAGGCTGCCGCGTTTATGGATCGCGACTGTGTGCTGACTCCAGTTCTAACTGGTCTGCCAGGTACACGCGGGACAGTCCCCGCCCAGAGGTTAGCCTGGGTTCCAGGGAGCTGGGGGCAAAGCCACACCCTTCCCTTGGCCGAGCTCCCATGACGGAGGAGTGGAGGGTAAACCCAAGATATCTTGGGGAACAAGGGGCTTGGTGTCCTCCTAATGTGCTGACAACCCCCCTACCCCCCATATAGTCTGGTCCTCCCTTCCCCAACCTCTCTGTGTCAGCAGCTCTGCATTTTCATCCCTTTCATGGACTTATTTTTGTGAACTTCCACCGGATGGTGGCGAGGCCACTCAGGACCAGAATGCCGCTGGGGTCTGTGAGGATTGGGACATACTTAGTGGGCAATTTCATCAGTGATTGTAGAGAATGTAAAAATGAACCAGCAAGTGGAAACGTATCCAGGGAGGCAGCTGGGATAATTGGCCCTCACAAACACACAAGAAGTGCTCTTCTAAAAATACCAGGGCAACACTGAAAAGGCAGGCCTGGGACTCAACTCAGCAAGAGTTGAAAATGGCAAAGACAAAATGTTTGGATCTTCCATTGCAATCCAGCAATCATGGAGCTTGGCACTGCGGACTCGAGAGAGGTGTAAAGAAACAGCAAATCTGACAGAGACTCCACTGTTGGGTTCAAACCCAAGAATACTGTGTGTTGATAAGAATATAAACTCAGAGGCAGGTTCTTCAATTCATTTATTCATGCAACAGGTATTCATTGGACACTTACTGTGTGCCGGGCCCTGTTCTGGCGCCAGCATGCAACCGTCAACAGAACAGACATGGTCCCTGCTGTGATGGAGTAGCCAGTACCTATTATGGAGCAAGGGGACAGAGGTTGGGGTTTGGGGGAGAGGCTGTTTTGAATAGTGTAGACAAGGAATGTTTTTAGGATAAGGAAGTATTGAAGTAGTAGACCCGGATGATGTGAAGGGACAAGGGATGTGGATTTCTGGGGGAAAACTGTCCCATGCAGAAGGCACAGCGAGTGCAAAGGCCCTGTGGCGAGTACAGGCTTCGCCCCGTTGAGGAACAGCGGGAGGTCCATGTGGCTGGAGGGCATGAGCAGGGGCAGAGTGAGAGGAGATGACGGGCAGCAGAGGGCTGACCCTCAGCCATCGTCTGGACTGTGGTGTGTACTCTCAGTACGGTGCGGCCACGGGAGGGTTTTGAGCAGCAGATTGACGACTTTGACTGATGTTCTAAAAGGATCCCTCATTGCTATACGGGGATTCTACTGGGAAAAGAGCAGAAACAAGGGTCCAGCGTGGCCGTTTAAGGTGGTAATAATCCAGGTAAGAGCAGCAGGTGGCTTCAACTCAGATGGGCAAGCGGAGGCGCTTGAAGCTGATGGCAAACTTTGAGGAAGAAAAAAATTCGCCAGCAGCCCATCTAAGACTTTGAGGGCCTGAAGTAACCCCCGGCACCCTCTTATTTTTGATTCCTAAAATATTGCGTCAAAATATTATTTATCTGCTGGACGTCTGCCGGGGTCCAGGAGCCACATCAAATGGGGATCCTTTAAAGGATCCGGAGATGTTTAAACTAAAGAGAGAAAGAAAAAGAGATGCGCTTACAAGGAGTACTGTTAGGACTCTAGATAAGGAAGGGCCTCTGTCCCGCCAAGCTCTCCCACCATGAACAGGCAGCTTCGGTGATGCTGAGCTCCCGTCACGTCCCATGGGACCCCCTGTCAGGATGCTGTGGACACTGGGAGCCTCCCCAATTCAGAGGCGCCTTAGCATTGCGTCATCCCTCTGATAGGGATGCGGTTCTCTTGCCAGCTGCTGGGGTTTGAATATTGAACAAGATCCAGTCCCACCCCTTAGAGAGGGGAGACGATGTTGGGTGCTCCAAGGGGATAGGAGTGTTCCTAGAGGGGCTCTCGTCAGGCTTAGGGTGAAGAGAGTGATAACTGAGACCACGCTTGCAAGCACGAACACCCTTAGCCACGTAATGGATCTGTGGGTCTGTGTGCTTTGGGGACGAGGGGCGAGGGGAGAACTGGGCACCTTCCTGGACATCGAAAATAAGACCAGAGCGTGATAAGCAAGGAGGAGCAGTGGGCTGCTGCAGAGGGTGCCCCGATCTTACACACGGACTCATACTCTGGATCTGGGACCAGAGGGAGGCGTGTGAGGTGAGCCGTGCACCTGTAGGGTGGGAGCCTGTCTTTACTGAAAATGTTGACGTTTTGCTCGTCATGGATTTTTTGCATTATTTTTGATTCCTAAGATATTGCGTCAAAATATTATTTATCTCCATTCCTGAGTTTTTAGGGTGCCCCTTAAATGTTATGTGCAGACATTGCCTCATCCCAGGCTCAGCCTTGCTCTAGACTGGGGAGGTTTCCCAGGGTGGGGCATTTGGGCGCCACGTGGGAAGTTTGCATCATAAAATTAGAGGAAGGGGCCTTAAAATCAGAGCCCACCTACCCAGACACTTTACATAGGGGCAGGCTGGGGCTAACAGCGTCCTGAGGGCCAGCAGAACCCTGCAGTCAGCTGATGCGTTCAGGGAGGGCTCCCCCTGGGACGCCTCTGAATCCGGAGCAAAGTTCTCCTACGGAGAAGGGAGTGTAAGAGTGCAAGAGGGGTAAGTGGCCGAGGAAATGAACACGGCTGTGGGAACGTGCCACCTCGTTATGTATTTATTTAGGGGGATTGCTGTTCTCACTGCTAATCTTCATATCACATGCCTCATTGCCCTCTGGAGGCCCTGAGATGTTTCTCGTAGCATTTATTTGGTGGAATTTGTTCTTGAAGTCCTGTTTCTGGTTTCTCATTACTCGCTCTTCTGGAAGTACCAGAGAGGAAGGGAATTGTAGGAGAGGCAGGCCAGCCGATGGCAAATCCAGGGCGTCCTCATTTGCAATTAGCAGGTAAGGAGCGAAGGAAAAAAAGCCCATTTTTTACTTTGCATTTGAAACAAGTGTTCAGCTGCATCAGGAATGGTGAGGGCAGGGCGGCAGCCCTGGGCGAGGCAGAGACAAAGGAGGGAAACTGGTACCTGTGCTTAGAGGGGGACCTGGGGCACAGGGAGGCCTCCCCCTCCCTGCCTGGGTCTGAGGCTGCCAGGCATACTCGCGGGGTCCCCAGAGGCCTGGAGAGAGGACAGGGTCCCTGGGAGGGCCGATGCCTTGGGCCCTGGGTGAGGAGGCATTGGCCGGGTGGCTGTTTGGGCAGGTGGGGCTTCCCTGAGAGCCCCTGCGCTGGCCCCTGCATTTTCTGCATCTCCCCTTTCAGACCTCTGGCCTGGGCTGGTCCATCCCTTGGCTACTGTTTCAGCATCGACACCTCCTTACATTTGATGGACCGGGATTGTTTGCAAATGTCTTTGATCCTGACGGGAGGCACTCACCCTCTTCACGCGTTCTCTGCAGGACTGTCCTGGGCCCAGGTCACCCAGGGTCTGGCCGAGGTAGCCAGACACGTTGTCTTCAGTGCGCTGGTGCTCAGTTCTTGTTCATAAACAAGCAGCTTTGTTTCATCAAATTCTCTTCTCTCCCTCAAAAACTAGTTCCAACAAGGTCTATTTTCTGCCCTGTTGCCATCCCAGGGGTCGGGGGTGGTGAGGTGCAGGCCTGCTCTCTGCCCTGAGGTTGGAGCTCCTGGGGTCTGAAGCCTCACAGGCCAGCTTGGGTGCCAGCATTTGGGTGCCCAGCTGGGTCACTTGCTGTAAAAAGGACCAAACCAGGGCAGGCTTGGAGGAAAGCCGCTGATGGAGACCTCTGTTCTCAGAAGCCCCCTCAGGGCACCAGGGCTAGAGGGGCAGGTGACCCCAGGCCCTGCGAGGCCCGGCAAGGACCCAGCACTACACGCCCACCCCAGCTTTAAGGGCAGAGGAGCTGGAAGACAAATCAGAGGGCGTTATTTCCTTACACTGAGGTCCGGATACCAGGGAACTTAAAGCTATACAAGCCAGAAATAAAATGCACTCGAAAAGAGGGTTGAGAAATTTGGGGGATAGGAGGACAACAGATAATTATTGGAAAAACAAGGGTTATTTTTCCTGCATCACGGTGGGTCATGATGACACACGAACCCAAAGTGACGGTACGCATCCTGCCACTCGTTCGCTATGCAGCAAAAGTTACTTACCTTCTCACAGCTTCAGTTTTTCATTTGTAAAATGAAAGGTATATAAGTAATTTGATAGAATAATTGTAAGAATTAAATGAATAAGCTATAAAGTGCCTAGTCCAAGGCCTTGCACGTCAGAGATGTAATTATTATTTTTCATGTTCATGGTAATAAAGGATGTTCCAGTGTCGCTTGTCTGGCCTCATGGATCATAGGACTGACTCAGGGAACCACTTTTCTGTTCAGAGACCAGACTCCCTGAGAATCCTGGCTCCACACATTAATATGCTGGTTATTCAGTAAATGCCTGCGATGTCAAAGACATCCCTCTGTGCTGGCTTCGGACGAGGAATCAGAGGCGGGGCACCTGGGTGACCTGACAACATGATGGGAACGTAAACAAGGAAACAGCAGGCAGAATGGAAATGCTATGGCTGGAGAAGTAAACGAGGCATCTGTGGGGCATGCAGCTCCGAGGGAGGGCTAGGGAAGCTTCTAGAGAAGGCGACATTGAGATGAGACCTGAGGATGAGGGGGAGAGATGGAGGGTGGATGAGAAGTCTCGTTATCAGGCAGAATTGGGCCAAGAGGATTTTTCTGGGGGGGACAGAGAGCCTTTCACTGTGACTGGAGCATCGGTGGGGGACACAGGAGCAGATCAGCAGAGACCCGGTCTTCCAGGCTTGGTGGGTAGATTTTAGACCATCTCCTGAGGTCATGTGAAGCCCCTGAAGATGGAAGATGGGCAGAGCTGAGGTGCGATCGGCACTCTGGGAAGCTCAGTCTGGCGGGGTTGTGGAGCATGGGTTGAATCGGGTCATGACAGAGATGCAGGGAGACCAATCAGGGTGGCACCAGGGTCCTCCCGGGAAGATGCCAGGTGGGGAAGTGGCAGCGGGGTTAGAAAGAAGCAGATGCTTTCAGGAGCTGTTTCAGAGGCAAGATCACCAGATCCTGGTGACAGGTCGGCTTTAATATTAAAGGTGACAAGTTGGCTCTGATATTAAAGGAGAATGAAGTTCCCAGGTTTCTTCTCTGGACAACTGGGTGAGATCCACGGTGCCCTTCCCTGAGATGGGTTGAGCAAGTTTCTGGTGAGATTGGGACTAAATTTCTGAGGTCTGTGGCCCATCCAGATAGAGGGATGAGCAGACCGTTGGACTTACAGGTCTGATGTTCAACATCGCCAGCGGGCGACCGGCAACTGACCAGAGAGAGCTTGGAAGAGGAGCCCTGGGGAGCCCCAGAATGTAAAGTCCAGGGGAGACGCCTCTTGGGAGGCTGAGAAGGAGCAGGCAGCATGGCAGAAAGAACCAAGGGAGACCGGCCCCATGGCAGCCACGGGAGGGGAGAGTCCAAGAAACCCACCACCTCTTGCCGCCTCCCTGCTCCCTTGGCTAAGTCACCTTCACCTCCTGCCTGGCTCAGCTTCACCTCCTCTCTGGTCTCCCCGCCTCTGCCCCGGCCCTTGTAGTCCATCTCAGCACAGCAATCAGAGTGATGCTCTTAACACTTATGTGAGGTCGTGGTACTTCTCTGCTCCAGAACCGTCAATGGCTCCCCATTTCACTTGAAGTAAAAGCTAGAGTCCTTTCGGTCCCCTAGACAGACCCCTCCGAGAACTGACTTCATGGCCTGCTGGTCCTCCCAGCTTCTCTCCTGCAGCCCCGCTGACCTCCTCGCTGTTCCTCGAGCTCACCTGGCAGGCCCCTGCCGTCAGACCTTTGCTGCAGCCCTTCGCAGCGTCCGGAATGCCCTTGCCTCAGAAATCTCGTACCGCCTTCGCGTTGTAGCCTCTCTCGCCTCGTTCTCGCCACCCCCAGCCCTGCTGAGTACTCCACGCCGCTTTACTTCTTTTCTCCGTAGACTTCCCACCTTCCGATGTGCTACATAATTTACTGATGTATTATATGTGTTATTTCATATCTGTCTGCCCTTGCTAAAAGTATCAGCTCCACCAGGCAGAGATCTCCAGTTGTTTTCACTGGTGCCTGATACATAGTAGATACTCAACAGATGAATGAATGAAGTGGGTCAGCGGGACCGAGAAGTACATATGAAGAGGAGTTCCAGTGCCCTTAGACTGATTCAGCAGCAAGGGCATCCGTCACGCTGTGGAGAACACATCCCCCCTGTACAAGGAGGAAGGTGGGAGTCTGGGGCTGTGCAGTTTCCCACCTGGTGGCTTCTGTTTGCCCTGAGAAATGCACACTATGGCATCAGCTGAAAGTGAGGGGTGGTTGGAGATTGGAGGAGGACGGGGAAGATTGGAATAGTTGCCGTGAGGATCAAAGAGGGGGATCTCGGGCTTCCCTGGTGGCGCAGTGGTTGAGAGTCCGCCTGCCCATGCAGGGGACGCGGGTTCGTGCCCCGGTCCGGGAGGATCCCACGTGCCGCGGAGCGGCTGGGCCCATGAGCCATGGCCGCTGAGCCTGCGCGTCCGGAGCCTGTGCTCCGTGGCGGGAGGGGCCATAACAGTGAGAGGCCCGCGAACCGCAAAAAAAAAAAGAGGGGGATCTTTTCAGGGAGAAAGATCCCTGAAAAGTGGGCTTCCCCAGCAGTATTTAGGGCCCCCTTGAGGTTTGCGGACTTATACTTATGGAGACAACTCTGTGTGCTTATAAGATTTTTTTCCAATAGTATTTAGTAGTGTGAGTGTTGGTCCAGGAAATGCAGACCCTTGGTCCCATCCAAGGCGGCGGTTTTGCCAAGAGAGTGCAGGGCGCAGAGGCACCATGAGAGGGCGCAAGAGAGAATTCAGAGGGACAGAGGAGGGACTGTAAGCTGAGCTGGAAAGGAAGGGCTAGGCAGAGCCCAAGTAGGAGCGGCAGGATATGCCAGTAGCAGGGTGCAGAGCCCCCGTTCAGCTACTACCTCCCTGGGTGATTTGTACCTCGGGCTTAATTGATAAAGGTGATAGTGATGACACAGAGAGGTCAATGCCACTGAAAGAAAAGTTTACTGTTGCTCAGACTTCTCCTAGAAATGAGTGATAGGCCACAAAGTCAGGAGGCAAAACGAGTGAGGGGAAAAGCTGGCCAAAGCCCTTATTGAGGTTTCTACCGGCTTGGGGGGGGGGGGGCAGGGTAAACAGTTTAGGATTGGCTGGTTTGAATAATTCTAGCACGCTTGGGGCATAGGGGCTGTCCCAAGGTGTCTGGTGCCTGGCCCTGGGTGATTTAGGGCAGGGGGAATCTTGGCTTGGTATGTGAGAGTTAGGTAAGGAGAGAGATCAGAGTATGGGCCCTGGATGGCAGGGGAGATATAAACAATGTGGTTTGGCCCTGTGTGTAGTTGGGCCCTGTGATTAATGGATGCCACATAGACAAACATAGAGTCTAAGAAAATACGGTTAGGACACTGGGTGTCTTTGGGCAATTTGCTTAAACTCTCTTTGCCTCAATTTCTTTGTTTCTAAAATGGGGAACATAACAGCACTTACCTCATAATGTTATTATGTGATTGAGTTAGTAATAAGTTAGTAAATGTGAAGTGCCTAAAATACAGCTAAGTGTTAGCTCTCATTATTTTGTTGTTAATTTTACCATTACGGGCATCACATGGCCTGAGCCTCCCCGCTCTATGAAAAGGTTCAGTGGGAGTAAGTGAATGAGAGAAACAGAAGAAAAGAAAAGGAGCCTGGGGTCAGAGTGGGTCGTTCCGAATTGGCCAGTGCGGAACTGTGGGAACAGGGCATTGATGTAGAGGGTGAGGGTCACTGCAGACAGGGAAATTTGGACATTTCTCAGCACTGGCTCTGTATGCAACTCACGAATTGGAGTCGTGTACAATGTACCCGTGCACAGCGTACATTTTAGACCATCTGCTTCATCTGTGAAATAGTGGCACAAATATGGAGTGTTATAATAGATGAGGAAAGGGGGCTGCCCCTCCCTTGGATGGTTAGGAAAGTGCTTCCTTGGAGGGGTCTCTGGCTTTGAAAAGTGGGTGGAATTTGGCTGGGCAGAGAGGCCAGGAGAGGGAGGTCCTGATGTGGGCACTGGCTGAGTTTAGAATCGACAGGAGAGCTTGTGGTGAGTGTAATGCGGGAGACGCAGGAGGTAAATCTGGGAGTGTAGGCTTGGGCCGGAGTAACAGACGCAAATAATGAAATGGAGCTTTTTTTTAATATCTATAAATTTGTTTATTTTTGGCTGCATTGGGTCTGTGTTGCTGCACACGGGCTTTCTCTAGTTATGGCGAGCAGGGGCTACTCTTCGTTGTGGTGCGTGGGCTTCTCATTGCGGTGGGTTCTCTTGTTGTGGAGCACGGGCTTAGTTGCTCTGCGGCATATGGAATCTTCCCGGACCAGGGCTCGAACCCATGTCCCCTGCACTGGCAGGTGGATTCCTAACCACTGCGCCACGAGAGAAGTCCCTGAAACAGTCCTATCGATATTCGGGTTTGGGTACCTGCCCTCAGTGTATAGTGAGGGCTCTAAGTCTGGGATCCTGGGGACTGAGGCTCGTGATGCTTTGTGAGGGAAGAACATTGCTTTGAAAGGAGTCAACAGAAAAAAAGATCTGAGATTTGAGTGGCACTGGGCGATTTTACGAGACCCTTTCAAGGATGAAGCCGTGTCTAGGTGGATCACACTCTCATCTCCAGGGTGCACACCTGGGAGACAGGCTCCGCTTTCTCCCCCCAGTGTCCTGGAGGTGCTGCTGTCTTCATCCTCTCCAGGTTGGTGTTTGCATCCTACCACCAGAGGCTCTGCTGCAGAGGAATTGCGCAAGGAGGCCTGTGGGGACGGCTCAGCCCGCTCCAGCAGGCGAAGTGGAACTCCTTGTTACCTCTGCCACGGAGATGAATAATTGTGCGCAGCCTGGGAAACACTGAAACCCACCTAAACCACAGCACACAACTGAAAGTGGCAAAGCAAGAAATGCTCTGAGCTATCAAATGCTTTGCGAGCGTGCACAAAATCCTGTTATCTTGGGATCTAGTGCAGAGCTAAGCACAGCAAACTTTCTGGTGCCCATAAAGCATTGCTCCTAGCCGCTACATGGGGCTCTCTGTTATGGCTTTATCCAGTTGAAACTTCAGGTAATCTCATAAGAGGAGGATGTACTCCGACAAGGCAAAGGAAAGGGTGGTTGATTACGGGAAGAATCTATTCTTTTCATGAATAGATCTCTGGCACCGTTTGCTCTGAATAAGGGATAATCATTTCTCGCAATCTGGGAACCGTGTTATTTAAAAAATTAGGATAAGTACAAAACAAAGCAAGGGTGGAGAAAAAAATAACTTTCATCTTAGAATGCCGGAATGCTGACCAAAAGATAAATCATGCAACATTTTCCCTTGTGAGATTTGCATGAATGTTATTTCTTGTGGTTGCTATTCCACTAGCGGTCGTTAATTTCTAAATCAATCATTTAATGTAGTCCCTTTTGCCTGGAAGAAAAGATCAAAATATCCATGCAGCCTTCTCATTGCCAAAGAAAATCACATACCTCTTTGTCTTGATTTACCTCTTGTGAAACCTGTTTGGGGAGAGATGAAAAAAATCTCTTGAAATCCACATTCTAAATTTTTTAGATGATCGCTGATAATAACCCCCAAACAAGGGAGTTGAGCCTGGAGTCCATGCATCTCCAAGGAGTCTGATAAAATCGACGGCTCTGTAAACTTGGTCCGGAATGTAAAATTCATGTTTTATGTTCACTCATCTCTAACCGACATTAGCAATTATTTCAGTTATGAATGGAGGCCATACATCTCTGTACCATTAGCAGTTATTTCAGTTATGAATGGAGGCCATAGGTGTCTGTACCATTAGCCATACTGTGCTTTTGACTCCAAGAGGAATCACAGACAAGCATATATCACATCCTACTTCTTATAGACATCGTGAAATACTTAGGTCTCCTCCTGTCTGTAAGAGGAGTTTAAATTTATAGCAGTTGTGAAATCCACACTTGATCTTATTTAATGTCTTAAAGAAGTACATGTATCACTATATCATGATTTTTAATACTTGATCTGGACATCCCTGGTGATCCAGTGGTTGGGACTCCATGCTTCCCCTGCCAGGGGTCTGGGTTTGATGCCTGGTCAGGGAGCTGAGATCCCACAAGCCGTGCAGCAAAAAAAAAAACCAACCAAACAAACAAACAAACAAAACTTGATGACTATATTTCAATATAATTGGTTTCCAGAGTAATTCTATGCATTTTGTTTTATTTGATGCGTTTTTTTTTAAATTGGGGTGTAGTTGTTTTACAGTGTTGTCTTAGTTTCTGCTGTACAGCGAAGTGGAGTTCCCTGTGCTATACAGCAAGTTCTCATTCGTTATCTATTTTATACATATTAGTGTATATAAGTCAATCCTAATCTCCCAATTCATCCCACCCCCCTTGGTATCCATACGTTTGTTCTCTGCATCTGTGTCTCTATTTCTGCCTTGCAAACTGGTTCATCTGTACCATTTTTCTAGATTCCACATATATGTGATATTTGTTTTTGTCTTTCTGACTTACTTCACTCTGTATGGCAGTCTCTAGGTCCATCCGTGTCTCCACAAATGACCCAATTTCGTTCCTCTTTATGGCTGAGTAATATTCCATTGTATATATACGTGCCACATCTTTATCCATTCGCCTGGCGACGGACATTTAGGTTGCTTCCATGATATTGGTTGCGTTTTTATTCTGAGAAGGGACCCATAGGCTTCTCCAGACTGCACAGGTGTCCAGGGCACAAATCTTTCCGGATCTTTCCCTGGTTCCAAACAAGTAGATACCCTAAGCTTGTAAAATGTCGATGCTCAGGCCCATCCCAAGATCCACTAAGTCAGCACCTCAGGGACCAGGACCTAGGTGTGTGTGTGTTTCACAAGCTCCCCAGGTGACGGGGCTGTGGTCAGCTCAAGTCAGAGGTCTGTTATGTGGAAACCTCTGACTTAGGTCATCTGTATCCCAGTAACCCAGCCCTCGGAATTTGGAGGTGGCTCTGCTGAGAGGCTGGAGCACAGAGAGACAAGGTCTTCTCACACTGCTGGAAGTGTGTAAGGTGGGAAAGAGTACGGGGCTCAAACAGACCCCAGTTTACTTTTGGGCCTTATTAAGCATGTGTCTGGGGCATGCTCCTTAACGCCCCGAGCCTCAGTTTCCTCCTCTGTAACTTGGGGAAGGACCTGCCTCACAGGTTGGTTGTGAAAATGAAATAAAATCATGAATATCAAGTACTTTGCAGAGTGGCTGAGTAGGTCTTAGGTACCATTGTTGTTAAAGATAGTGATGTTGGGCTTCTCTGGTGGCGCAGTGGTTGAGAGTCCACCTGCCGATGCAGGGGATATGGGTTCGTGCCCCGGTCCGGGAAGATCCCACATGCCGCGGAGCGACTGGGCCCGTGAGCCATGGCCGCTGGGCCTGTGCGTCCAGAGCCTGTGCTCCGCAACAGGAGAGGCCGCAGCAGTGAGAGGCCCGCGTACTGCAAAAAAAAAAGATAGTGATGTTCTTGCTTGTGAGCTAGGAGCTGTTCTGTGTCTGGCATGGGAAGCAATGGTTGTAGAAAGGCAGTAAGACCTGCTTCCAAAGCTCGGCAGGGTGTTTGTCCTAGAGGTTCCAGGGCAGCTGTGTTCAGCTGTGTTAGAGGATCTGCTCCCAGCGTTTCCAACACCAACTATCCCAGATGGGCTGACCTGTCACCAGGAGTACGGGGCTGTCTGCTGATGCCTCTTCCATGATCCTGGGAGGGCAGCATCCCTCCTGACTGCCCCACTCCTTCACGTGGAATGTAGCATCTCATTTTGTGGAAGAAGCTCCTTCCTGTCTGCGGGCCAGAAACCACTTTCCCTCCATATGGGAAGCACTTTAACCAAATCTCCTCTGTTTCTGAGAGGGGACTTGAAATGTTTTCCCAAAGCGGGCCTCTAAGCTAATAACAAAAGGGGCTACAATTTCATAGGCAACTAAATACTTCAAGATGAATCTTTTGAAGGCAAGTGTTCCTTTACAGAACCTCTTCTGCATTCTCGACACCCTTCTATTGGCCCTGTTCTCTCCGGGTTCCTCCAGGGCAGTGCCCTGTGATGAAATCCAGGGAAAATGTAGAAAGGATATTGTGTTAGTTTGCTAGGGCTGCCACACCAAAGCAGCACAAGCCTGGGTGGCTTGAACAACAAAAATTCATTTTCTCACACTTCTGGAGGCTAGAAGTTCGAGATCAAGGTGTCGGCAGAGTTGATTTCTTCTGACGCCTCTCTCCTTGGCTTGTAGATGGCCAGATTCTGTCTGTGGCCTCATATGCTCTTCTCTCTGTGTGTGCATGTCTGTGTCCTAATCTCCTCTTCTTATAGAGACACCAGTCCTTTTGGATTAGGGCCCCACCCTAATGACCTCAGTTACCTTAAATTCTCTCATTAAAGGCTCTATCTCCAAATGCAGTCACGTTCTGAGGTCCTGGGAGCTAGGGCTTCAACATATAAATTTGCCAGGGGGTCGGAGGGTGGAGGTGGGGGAATGCAATTCAGCCCATAACAGTCATGATTTCTTCCTGTCCCCTGAGCATTCCTCCTAGGACCCAGGGGTGGCAAGAAAAGGCAGGAGCAAACAGCATCTGTTAAGGATGTCAGACACGATGAACTTCAATCACAGGCTGGATTGTGTTTCAAATTCTCCAGGACAAAGGCCTTGAGGCAGCCTTTGAAGTAACCCCAAGCTGCTGGTTCTTTAAGATTTCAAAATCAGTGCCATTCAATGACATTCTAAGAACTATCGAAACCCAACCCCACAGACCCCAGGCTTTTCACAAAAGGGAAAAAAGGGTACATTCAAGATAATACAGTGTCATTCCTGTGTTTTCTCTGAGCCAGAGAGCGGGCAGACTTATTTCGGTCAGGCTGGCTTTTTTTGGACCGCGCTTTCTGTGAATGGGTAGTGAGCTCAGGTGTTCGGCCTCACAGCCTCTGTAGGAGCCAGGCCCCTGGCTACTTACAGCAGCAGAAGTCAGCAGGTAGGAGATGACATGTTAGAATTGTTCAGATAGACCCCAGGCCTGGAAGATCTGCCGGACACAGCGTTGAGAGCAAGAGGGAGAACTGTTTAAAAATCTAAAAGACTATTTCCCTTTATCATCTCTGCTGCTGGCTACCATTCCAGCCATTTCCCAAACATGAAACTGGCCCCATGCAGGGCAGTGGACAGAATAGGATGAGAGCGCATCACTGCCATCGTCAGTATTCAGATGCAATAGTCAGCCTCCACAGACGCGGAGGAATGCATTGCTTTCTGGGAGAGAAATGGAAATAAAATTACTGGGTTGGAAGGAAGCTCTGGGAGGCCACTTGCTTCAGGTCATCGAATCCATTCAAAGCCTGGTATTCCTGTAGATGTTTAAAAATTCTACACACTGGGCTTCCCTGGTGGCGCAGTGGTTGAGAGTCCGCTTGCCGATGCAGGGGACGCGGGTTCGTGCCCCGGTCCGGGAAGATCCCACATGCCCGTGGGCCATGGCCGCTGAGCCTGCGCGTCCGGAGCCTGTGCTCCGCAACGGGAGAGGCCACAACAGTGAGAGGCCCGCGTACCGCCAAAAAAAAAAAACTCTACACACTTTCAAGTCAAAACAGGAGATGGGGCATCTCTGGGGCTGGTTATTCTGGCCACTGGAACAAGCAAACCTCCAAACCTCAGGGGCTTCGCTGAGATTTTAGTAAAAACCAATTGTGGATGTTCACGGGTGGCAGGTAGCCTTCCTTGTGGTCATTTGGGGACCTCGACTCCTTCCACATGTGGCTCCTCCACCTTTAATAGGTGACTTCCAAGGTCCCTGTGCAGTGGGAGAGAGAGGATGGAGAAAGCATGCTGGCTTTTCAACCACATCAGCCCTGGGGGACACGCCTCCCCTAGGCTCCCATACACGGTGAGAATGAGTCTTAAGGCCACACCTCCCGTGGGGAAGCCAGACTTGCGGGTGCCCAGGAGGCTGTGGTGCCCAGGCTGCAGCCTTTGCCATAGAGTCTGCAGGAACCGGTGCTGACACTGGCAGAGGTTGGCCCCATCTTTCCCACGAGCAGTGCCGTGTTTAGGTTTGTTTCGTCAGGGACGGTTATGGGCGCAAGGAGAGCATCACATGATCCTCTGGTCCACCTGGGCACCAAAATAGAAGCTGGAATTCAATAAAAGAGACTCAGATTTGTCACCTTCTCAGCATATGCATGTCTACTGCCACCGTGAGGATCCTTTCTTGATCAAAGCCCTAAGGTTTACGCCAAAAATCTTGAAGAAGTGGTGAAATCTACGAACATCGTAACTCACCAGGCCCCAAGCCACCAGCCACAGGCGCAGATTGACTTAGGAGGGTCGTCTAATGGTTCTGAGTTTCTTTCTGTGCCCAGACGCAAGTGAACCGGGATCTGTGTTTGTCTTTCCCTTGCTTTAAACCACGCAGCGTCTCCAAGAGCACTGAATGGCATGATGGCCTGGAATTTCTGGGCTCCAGACTCGCCTATGGTGGCAGCATCCTGGCCCCTAAGGTCACCCCTGCCCAGTCCTTGCTGACCATCAGTAACGACCGGGTCATCCACTTTGCCCCCGAGTCCCTGGACCCTGATGCTCCATCCTGTCCCTTTCCGGAATCACAGCTTATTATCAGTCCAGTTACTAGTCCAGCATTTAAAACATTAGTTGACGTTCTCAGCAGTTGATGCAAAAAGAAAAGGCTTGTATGGAATTATTGGAATGGTTCTGAGGAGCCCCCAGCCTTGAAAGGTCTCCTTGTCTTAATGTCTTTCGAGGGGGCCGGGAGGTGGACTCGCTTTCCGTCTACATTTACCTTCCAGTTATTCTTCCCGCTCTTTTTTCTTTGCGGATCCTGGAACATGAGCGTGTGTTCATCCATCAGGGTGGCCTCCTGTGCGAACCAGCTCACAGGGGAGGGAAACTGGTTTCACCCCTCATCTCAGCTGCAGGAGGAGGGAGTGGAAAGGGAATGGAAACCTTCCTGCACCTGGACGATGCCTCCTGGTGACCCCATCACCACCAAGGCCAGTGTGTTTGGTGATGTCCTTCCTGTGGGCACCAGCCAGAGGCCCTCCTGCTGTCACTGCTCAGGACACAGCTCATTTGCAGCCACTCTCGTGGTCAGCAAGTAATCGCTAACTTGGGTTTTCCCAGCATTTACTATGAGCCACCATCGTGATGACAAGTTTTACGTACATCACCTCGTCTCCTCCTCAGCACGTCTGTCAAATAGGGTGCTGTTATCACCTGCCCTTCATGGTTGAGGAAACCAAAGCCCAGAGATGAGCATATTGCAGCTGCCATGTGGCCGAGCTGGACGTGAGCCTAGCGCTTCAAAGCCAGCCCTGCCCTTTCGTGATATCACAGTCCACAGCAGTCACAATACTAGCTTGTGGGAAGCCTGGAGCCAGCGGCCCTGCAGTTCCCGCAGTGACTCTCAGGGTCCTCGATGCCCACTTCCTCCCGTCTGCAGAAGGGGGCCCCGCCCTCCCCTTACCAGCTCTCCCCACCGCCCTTGGCTCTGTCTTGGCCTCAGATCCTGGTCTGGGGCACCGGGATGGATGGCTTGTTGTGTGGTGCTTCTCAAACTCTGTCTGGACTTGGACATGTCCACTGATGCAGACTTTGGCGGTTCACCCTTGGGATCCAAACTTTGGAACTTGAGTGAGGGGTTCTCACGTTTCTATCCCCAGTGACAAGGGAGAGTGGGGCTCCCTCTGGCCCCCACTGGGGAAGAAAGAAGAGTTAGCTAAGCAGCTGGGTTCTCCCCAAGGCATGTCTCAGGCAGCCTGTGTCCTAAGGAATGGGATGGGAGGTCCTTATTAGCCGATGGCCAGTGGGTAGATGGGCTGTTTCATCTGGTGGCACTACGGAGGGCTCATCCGTCCTGGCCTCTCATTAGTTCTAGTCCAAAACTGCAGGCAACCCCGAAGCCACAGTCCCCTTCTGCAGATTTCTGGGAGAGGTAATTGTCAAGGTCTTTTAGTTAACCCTGACCAAGTCAGTTTCAGTGAGGGAACTCGGGCGCTAGAGAAAGCGATCACAACCTTCGAGGGCCTTTTGAACCGTGGCGGCGGGATACTCTTTGAAGCATGCGGCCATTCCAGTCTTCTTCCAGATCACTGTACACAATCTCAGAGCTCTGGCCCTTTGGGGTTAAAGACAGAACTGAATCTATATTAAAGAAGATGTGGTATACATCTACAATAGAATACTACTTGGCCATAATAAAAAAGAATAAAATCATGCCATTTGCAGCAACATGGATGGACCTAGAGAGTATCATACTAAGTGAAGTAAGTCAGACAGAGAAAGACAAATACCATGTGATATCACTTATATGTGAAATCTGAAATATGATACAAATGAACTTATTTTCAAAACAGAAACAGACTCACAAACCTAGAAAACAAACTTACGTTAAGCAAATGGGAAAGGGGGTGGGGGAGGGATCAATTAGGAGTATGGGATTAGCAGATACAAACTACTCTGTATAAAATAGATAAACAAGGACATACTCTATAGCACAGGGAACTATATTCAATATCCTGTAAAAAACCGTAATGGAAATAATACGAAAAAGAATATATACATACATATACACATATATATACATTTTGCTGTACACCAGAAACTAACACAACATTGTAAATCAGCTATACTTCAACAAAAACTAAAAATTAAAAAAAAAAAAAAAACTGAATCGAATTCACTTTCCTCTGTGGTTGAGATCGTTCATCCACAATGGCGCCCTACCAACTCCTCTTTAATCCTAGGCAAAATGCAGACTGAGTGAGAGTAGAGCATGGTTGCATACGTGGGGAGATGAATGCAGTGTTATCACCGCCCCCCCTTCTGGCTGCTTCCACCCCAAGGTTCTAGAGTGGTCCTCAACACTTTCCTGGAATTCCAGTTTTAAACTCTGAGGAAAGAACAAAGGCTATGAGTAGGATTCATGTCTCAGTTATCTTTGCATCCCTGGCAACATTTAGCTCTGAGCTCTGGTCTTAGTGAACACGTATGCAGCATTGAATTGAACGACTAAGCGAAGTGAAAGGCATCAGGCTGGGTGTTGGGGATGCAAAGATGGGTGAAATGCTTGACATCTCCTTAGTCGGAGCTGCTTTTTCAAGAAGGGATGGTCCAGAGGAAGGAGTCTGTAAACAGGGCAGAGATGGCGGGGCAGAGACAGCAGCCAGCGAAAGCCAACGTGGGGCCGTCTAAGGAGAGGGAAAGAGAGGTGGGCAAGGGAGGGGGAAAGACGGGGCCAAGCTGACCCAAAAGCGCCAGATTAAGGCTGCTTTGAGCTATTCTTCTAACATAGAAGCCCAGCCCTCTCTGACCATATCATACCAGCAGGCTGGATAGTAAGACCGGCGAAAACTTTAAATCAGTGAGCATAAACCTGATTTATTTGCTCCCACCCCCTCCCCTTATTATTCTTTTACGTGCATAAGCAACAGCAGCTAACATCAAAAGAAAAGGAGAAAAAGCCCCACCAACACCCTTTTCATGCTCCATCAATCAAGCTCCTCTCAGTACGCGTTTCTTTTCTCCCCTGAATCATGTGGACTTTGCCAAGCTTCGTTTTAATTCCTCATCTTGCATTAAGAGAAATGACCTGTGGGGGAGGCGGAATCCCGCGGGAAGCAGAGAATGGAGGAGGGCTGGCTGCGCCTCAAAGAAATCTATGTGGTCAACGTTTGTGTACATCTTTATGAAGATGTCCTTGCGGCACCTGTGAACATATAGCCGTTTTAAGACATGGGGGGGTTGAGGAAGATGGGGGAAGAGTAAGATGCGGAGATCACCTTCCTCCCCACAGATACATCAGAAATACATTTACACGTGGAACAACTCCTACAGAACACCTACTGAACGCTGGCAGAAGACCTCAGACCTCCCAAGAGCCGTGTGGATGAAAGGCTCTTGGTGCTCCAGCCAGGAGTCAGGGCTGTGCCTCTGAGGTGGGAAAGCCGAGTTCAGGACACTGGTCCACAAGAGACCTCCCAGCTCCACGTAATATGAAACGGCGAAAATCTCCCAGAGATCTCCATCTCAACACCAAGACCCAGCTCCACTCAACGACCAGCAAGCTACAGTGCTGGACACCCTATGCCAAACAACTAGCAAGACAGGAACACAGCCCCACCCATTAGCAGAGAGGCCTAAAATCATAATAAGGCCTCAGACACCCCAAAGCACACCACCGGACATGGACCTGCCCACCAGAAAGACAAGAGCCAGCCTCATCCACCAGAACACAGGCACTAGTCCCCTCCACCAGGAAGCCTACACAGCCCACTGAACCAACCTTAGCCACTGGGGGCAGGCACCAAAAACAACGGGAACTATGAACCTGCAGCCTGCAAAAAGGAGACCCCAAACACAGTAAGATAAGCAAAATGAGAAGACAGAGAAACACACAGCAGGTGAAGGAGCAAGGTAAAAACCCACCAGACCTAACAAATGAAGAGGAAGTAGTCAGTCTACCTGAAAAAGAGTTCAGAGTAATGATAGCAAAGATGATCCAAAATCTTGGAAATAGAATAGAGAAAATGCAAGAGAAATGACTTGCATCGACTGGCAGTAGGATCCAGGTATTTAGGGCTTCTCGCCGCTGCGGTGTTTAAATTGAGGTATGTTTTGAGGTCCACTTTGGTAAATCCTATTACTGAGAAACAGTAATAAATAAAGAAGAGTTTGAAATTGACTTTTTGGAAAAGGACTTGAGGAGGAAAGCCATTATGTGCCCATCCAGTGTAGTGGAGAAACTGCGCACGTAGACTGGGAAACGCCAGCGTACTGTCCCCAGGATGGCAGAGGGGAGCGCTGAGGGGCTGGTGTGAGTCCTCGCCTCTGGGAAGCGGGTTACCAGGGAGTCCCGAAACAGATTGGGAGGACGGAAGTAACAAATAAAATACTCTCTTAGCCAGCGATCTGTGTTGTCTTGAACAGATTTTGCCAGCCGGCAAAAGGCTAAAATTTGCTTGCCCTTAGATTACCGAATGGGGTTATTTACATAATTTCTGCACTAAGCATTCCTTCAGTGTTGCTTTTAACATTGTAAATGGGTTTAAGTGGTTTCCAAAGTGACTTCACATCTGATACCGGGAAGAATTCCTGTCTCTGGGGAGGCAACATCGAGAGACCAGCTCCAGAGCATTAGGGCTTCCCTCCCTAAGAGAGAGGATGGGAGGGGTCCCCAGGACAGGGCTTCCAGGTTCTCTGGGGTCAGATACTAGCTCAGGCCTTGAAAGGAGCACATGCAAGTAAGGACCCTGGAGGTGAAGGTCGGGGGCTCCCTTTCTGTGCAGGGATGGATTATAGGGGCTGCAGGGGCCTGTGGGGCCCTAGAACCTTCATGATCCAGAACACCAGGATGTGGTCACAGGAACCACATTGGTTTATTTACCTCTGTGTCCTTTGACTCCCCTCCCCCACTTTTTTTAGGGGTAAACTTTTTTCTCTCCTATATTTCAAATCTACATGACAAAATCTAGAGAAACATATGTTTTCTTCTCTCCTGAGAGATGTCAGTGAAATCTCCTGTTACTTCAGGTATCTGTCCCTTTGAGTTGGGAAGAAAGCTTGCTAAAAACAGACTGGAGGCCTTCACAGAGAAGCCTGCCACTTTCTGGCTGGCTGACCTGTCAACTGTCTGCCATTCTCCCATTGGAGTCCTGAGATTCCTCATTCTCACGTGGAGAAAAGCCAAACATAGCTTGTGAAAAGCAGCATCGTGAAAGACATCAGAGTAGGACTTCCAGGTAGCCTGGGGGGTGCAGGGCTGCCTTGCTAGGTTTGGCTGAGACACCGGGATGGAGAGCCTGGGGCACCTCGGGGGAGAGGGAGAAAGTGACTTGTTTAATGTCATACAGCTGGTCTTTGGAGGACGTTGAACAAGAATATTGACCTCTGCTGCGGTTCATTCCTCTGCACCTCACAGCCCTCTCCACGCCAGCTCTATACAGAGCCCGGGGGACAGACCGCCCATAAGGAATGATTTGAAAGGTCTTGCACACTGACATCCAAAAAGATGATGAAGACTGAGGCAAGAGAAAGAGAAATGACACTGGAAGGCAACTTCATTTTCACCCTAAGGCCTCAGCTCATGATAAAAAGACAAACAACCCATTTAAAAAGTGGGCAGGGGATCTGAATAGACATTCCTCCAAAGACAGACAAATGACCAGTAAGCGCATGAAAAGGTACTCAACATCATTAGCCATGAGGGAAATGCAAGTCAAAACCATAATGCGATACTACTTCACACCCACTAGGATGGATATAATCAAAAAGATGGACAAGAACAAGGGTTAGCGGGGATGGGGAGAATTTAGAACCCTCATGACACTGCTGGTGGGAATGTAAAATGGTGCAGCTGCTTTGGAGAAGTCTAGCAATTCATCAAAGGTTAAACATAGAGTTACCCTATGACCCAGCAATTCCACTCCTAGGGTATGTACCCAAAGGAAATGATAACGTATATCCAGATAAAAACTTGCATATGAATGTTCATAGCAGGGTTATTTGCAATAGCCAAAATGGAAACAACCCAAGTGTCCATCAACTGACACATGTATAAACAAAATGTAGGACACCCATACACTGGAATCGTATTCTACTATAAAAAGGAATGCAATAATGATATTTGTTACAACATGGGTAAAGCTTGAAAACATGATGCTAAGTGAAAGAAGTCAACCATCTGAGATCCTCACCAAGCTCTGCTTTGCTTTTTCCAGTCCGCCGGAGCCTCCCCAAACTGGAATCCATCCCTTGAATCTTCTTTTCCCCATCTCTCTGTGTATTTATTTATTTATCTATTTTTGTCACAGCTTTGTTGAGATAGTCACATACTACTATCGCTTGCCCATTTAATGTGTGCAACTCAATGGTTTTTAGTATATCCAGGAGTTGTGCAGTATTCACCACTATCGATATGAGAACGTTTTCATCACCCTAAAAAGAAACCCATACCCGCTAGCAGTCACTCTGTTCCTCTGACCCCACCCTCAGCCTTAGGCAACCATCAGCTTACTTTCTGTCTCTATGGATTTTCTTTTACTGGACATTTCATATAAATGGAATCAAATAACATACAGTCCTTTGTGACCGGCCTCTTTCACTTACGTAAGTTGTCAGGGTTCATTCGGGCTGTAGCGTGTGTCTGTGTTTTGTTTTTATTGCTAAATAATATCGTATGGATATATCATATTTTGTTTATCAGTTGATGAACCTTTGCCTAATCCTAGATCATGAACTTGACTCTTGCGTTTTCTTCTAAGTGTTCTATAGTTTTGGCTCTTACATTTAGGTTTTTGATCTGTTTTGAGTTAATTTTTGTATATGTTGTGAGGTAGTGGTCCAAATTCATTGTTTTGCATGTTGCCCCAGAAGTTGAAGTCCTCCAAATTTGTTCTCTTCAAGGTTATTTTGGGTCCCTTGTATTTCTATATGAAATTTAGGATCAGTTAATTTCTGCAAAGAAGCCTTTGGGGTTTTGATAAGAATTGTGTTGAATTTTAAATCAATTTGGGAAGTATTGCTAACATAACAGTATTAAATCTTCTAATCTGTGAACATGAGATGTCTTTCTGTTCATTCTCAGAATCCTGAAACTGTCTAGGGCCGCGTACCCATGGAACTCTGTGGGTTTGTATGTTGCCCACTCCTGGAAATTCAGCCACCTTCTTTTACCCTGTAAGGTCTCTTGCCTCTATTCCCCCATAGGCCTTTTGCCATATTTTGCTTCCCTGACTTGGCTTCCTTCCACTGCCAACAGCTGAGTCTGCCCCAGTTCATGGGGGCATCTAGTTGTCAGGTCACAAATCAAACTAGTCTGGATCACCTGCTGTCTACCAATCTCATAGCTCACATTCTCCTCCTTGAAGAAACAGGCAAGGTGAAGATTCTTGGTTATGAGGAGAATTTTCCATCTGTATTATTTCCTTGTGGTGCAGCCAGAGTTGGGAAATAGAAACAGAAGATCGCACACACACACACACACACACACACACACACACACACACACAAATTTGCCACTACATTCCATCAATAAAGGCCCAGGGGAGGTGGGCAAACACTCGAGAGGGTCCCAGTATCCTCGAGGAGGGAGTTTGGGAAACTGAAGGTAGAAAGTCTTGAAGTGACCTAGGTTGGGATGAGCATACATGGTCTGTGCTGACCTGAGTTAGCTCACCGGCACACTCTCATTTACAGAGAGTGTACAGGACTGTCTCATGGGTCCCTGAAACCTCTCTGTGTCTTCTTCCTCTTCTCCTCACCAGTACCAGGAATTCATTTTCACAAATCAGTCCTTCCTGACCATCAGAAATGCTTTGATTGTCCTGCTTGGGACTGAGAGAAGCTGGGTGGTCCTGTTTTCCTCTGGGAACAGGGCCTTTTGAGCCTGGAAGCCTACCGTGCTCCTGCAAGAGGATGGCAAGTTGTCACTTCCTTGGGCTTTTGCATCCTTAGAGGCAATTAACATTTCAGCCTTCCACTTAAATATTCTAGCAACAAGTGCAACCTGTACATGATGGCATTGGGGTGGATGCTTCCAGAAGGCCCGGCGTCTGTGCTCTTAGGACTCCAAAACACAGCATATTAGTAAATGGAGAATTAAACCGTTGTACACTTTGTGCTGATACGAATAAAGATATTCTGTTTTTTTAGTTTGAATTTGCCATTATAGCTCCGTAGGGCCCAGCTTCAGCCAGATGGGAAATAAAACTTTCACAGGTGACAATTGTGCACCACTGAGAACTTAAGAAAACCCATGCGTCACCAGGAGCACATCACATGTATTGGCGTTTCTTAGGAAGAGCTGCATTTTAATATCCTGAGCTGCTGTATCTATGAAAAGCTCCCCAAAACCATCTTTTCTACCAGTTTTAGTCAGGTGAGGTTAGGTTATGCTGCAGTAACAAACCAACCCTGAAAGCTCAGTGGCTTTATATGTGAAAACACATTTCTCACTCAGGCTGTCTCCTGAACCATTGCTTTCGGGCCTGGGGGAGGGAGCAGTGGCCTCTGGGAATTTCTCTGTCAGGCTGATGAAGTCCTTGCCCCCCTCCCCAGGTGTGGCTGTGCGGGGGCAGCATGGAGGTCCTGCCTTGCTCACGGGTGGCCCACATCGAGCGGAAGAAGAAGCCATACAACAGCAACATTGGCTTCTACACCAAGAGGAACGCTCTCCGGGTTGCCGAGGTCTGGATGGACGATTACAAGTCTCATGTGTACATAGCGTGGAATCTGCCACTGGAGGTAGGACCGAATAGCCCTCCCCATCACCCTAGAACACTGACATTATGTTTGATGGGTCACTGATCCCTTTACTAAGCCAATGGTTCCTCCCCAGAAAGAGGCTCACCCTTGCAAAATTATAAGTGTACTCTGAGGTGGCTTACAGACCTCCAGGTTTTAGAACCCCTGCTTTACATGGGGATCAGCACCATGGAAATCTCTAGATCCATTTACAGAGATTAGCGGGGTCTCACCGTGTTAATTCTGGTCTCATATTAATCTTGACACCCTGCTTCTGAATGTACACCATGTCCAGAAGATCCTTGCCCAACGTTTCTGGCACCAGACCCTGCCGTCTGCTCTCACAGTGTGCCCTCCCGTGGAGCTCCAGCTGCCCCGTGACGTATGTCCCTGCTGTATGCTGGATCCCTGTTTACATGGCTCTTCGGTTCTCTTCCATATTCTACCCAGAATATAATCTCGGAAAATCCCCATGTTACTACAGCCCCACAGGAGTATTGCATGGCGGTTGTGCTCTGGCTTGGTTGGGATCCCAGCCCTGCCATTTACGGTTATGACATCCTGAACAAATCTGCTTATCATCTCTGTATCTTAGGTTCCTCAGCTATAAAATGGGGCAAATAGCAGGTCCTCCTTCCTAGGTTGATTGTGAGAACTAAATCAGAAGTACTTACTCTAAGTACTAAGTACTAACGTACTAAAACTAAGTACATGTGATGTACTTAAAACAGTGCCTGGCACAGGATATGGAATGTTGGCAAGCATTTCCGTCCTCCAGTGCACAGCGGGGTGACCTATACCCTCAGCCACAGTTGGGTTTATCTGTTCAGCCAGAGCACCTGTAGGTGTCCGAGCTGTGGCATTGTTCCCACTGAGAAGTGGCAGCCCCTGCGTTTCAGGAGGCTGGAGCCCAGGACAGCAGAAATGCAGTTGAATATGTGCGGGTTTGTGGATAAAGAGGCTAAAAGTGAAGCATTTTTATATCATTGTTGTTACAATTATTGAAATCATGTTCTAAAGCACTGAAAACCCCCTTATGGCCATGCAGCACTTTATAGCTGTTAAACTAGAAATGATTTTCCACATTATTATATAAAAATAGGCAGCCTTTCTTGAGCTCCTTACACTCTCCCAGGTACTCGCTGAGTTTCTTATTTGCAATATTTCATTTAGCCCTCATAACAACCTCATGACAGAGGAACTGCCTGCCCTGGTGTTCTCATCTGTAAACCAGAGATTGTTAACCCTGGTCTCATAGGGCTCCTGGAAGGATAAAAATGAGGCTTAAAACAGAGCATAACAAATAGTAAGTGCTCAATAAATGCTAGCTTGATATGAACCCACTGTGATGTCCATTTTACAGATGAGTAAAGTGCAGCTCTGGCAAGTTAAATTGACTTGCTTAAGGTCCTACACCCAGCACATGGCAGGGCAAGGATGTGAACTGGCATCTTCACTCAACTCTGCCCACAGCCCTGTGACATCAGTGGAACAGACGTTGTCATTTCTCTTGTTTGCAGTTGAGAGTTGTGATCTAGGATGGGCGTGTGACTTGGGGTCCGAAGAAGTGAGGGCTGCCAACCCTATTTCAGTGCTTCTCCATCATTACAAACCACCTCGGTCCCTAATGCCAGTGTTCCCTACCAGGCTTTTCATAAATGACCATCCTCGTTAATCACGCTAAGGATATTAAAACAAAGAGTTAAATATCACTGCCCAGGTTTGCCTTTGGATATTAATGTTTGACATTTAAAGGGACTTTTCTTTAAAAAAAAAAAAAATCACTGTTTAGCTGCTGAAGAAGAAATCTTAATGAAATCATTTAAACATTTCTCCTGCTCCAAGATGATGCTTGGCTGTCCGCCATGGAGGAGCGCGTATCCTGTCTGCACTGGGTCACAGCCATCCTGTGGCTGACTCTGGAATCGTATTTCAGCTACTTTATTTTCCCCTGTCAGCACACAGCAGCACATTACAGGTTCACTTCTGTAAAAGCAGAGTGAATTATTCATTAGAGCATCATTACAAGCTTTGCAGTGGAAAATTATTTTCACATCTGCATATAATGAACTTCGCAAAGAGCCAGCAAAGGGGGGAAATTACACGTGTACGGAAAAGAAAGATGGGAGGAGGTTATAGATGTTTATTTTCTCATCTTAATCAAATAATTCCTCTAATAATTGGGTCCTGAGAGTCACTGAAGAAATGGCAGAGATGGAGATGGGGCCTAGGTTGTCAATATCAGTGTGTCGCGGGATCCCTTTCATGATGGTAAGGTCGGCTGACTTTGGGGGTTGCGTGCTGTGCTCGGGGGACAGTATTGTCTAGCTCGGGGCTAGATGATCAAGTAAGGGCTTCAGATTTCTCTCCGACGGTTTCCCCAAAGGTGATGCTGCCTGTCCTCCACTCTGGCCAGCGCCCCCTGGTCACTAATGCCCTTTGCTTACTTTCAGAATCCAGGAATTGACATAGGCGATGTCTCCGAAAGAAAAGCCTTAAGGAAAAGTTTAAAGTGTAAGAATTTCCAGTGGTACCTGGACCACGTCTACCCAGAAATGAGAAGATACAATAACACCATTGCCTACGGGGAGGTAATTAAGACCACGCATGCTCTCGGCTTGGGTGGCTGTGCGGTGGGCTGTGGATTGCTTTGCTGGGGGAAAACAGGGAACAGGGACTTTCGCTCATTCATTCATTCAATGATTAGTTTTTGGAGGTGCAGGCTTTGACAGCAAGGCTCTCACCGGCTGGTGGGGGGATACATGTAATCAGTGGGGGCGTGGGCGGTGTGGAGTGTGGAGTGGACCATGAGTTCTGTTTAGGACATTCTGAGGTCCCCTGGGACCTGTAGGACATTCTGTGGAGTGTGGAGTGGACCATGAGTTCTGTTTAGGACATTCTGAGGTCCCCTGGGACATGTACCTGGGACATTGAGCAGGAAGTTGGGTGTAAAGAGAGGCGGGGACTGGACCTGTCTGTCCACTGCCCAGTGCCGTGGGCCGGAGCCACTTAACTGCCAAAGAAAGGGTACGGCTGCTCTTCTCAGATTTTCTATGATGTCACCTTTCTGAATATTGAAACAGATTGACTTTTCTCTTAGTACAAATGCCATAAACCTGCATTTTAGAAAAGTTTGAAAATAGCGATCATAGCAATGAACACTTAACAATGTGCCGGTACTGTTCTAAGTGCTTTTCACGTATGTGTTCAGTCACCCTCACTTTACTAGGCAGTAGTGTTATTTCCATTTTATTGATAGGAACGCTGAGAGTTAGAGACATGAAATACGTTATCTAAGGTCTCACAGCTTGTAAGTCATGAAGCCAGGATTAGACGTAAGCGTTCTAATTCCAAAGATAAAGTACATTTGGATGTACCGTCTGCTTTACTGTGTGTGTGTGTATTTCTTTTTACTAAAAATATAGTTTTTATATACATACATATACTTTTTATATACACCTCTCTATGGATATAGATATGGGTATAGATGTATATAGATATTTGAAACTAAAACCAGGCTGTCCACAATGCCTAATAATTTGAAATGTTACTAATAATAGAGAGTATTTTCCTGTGTTAAGCCTTTTTCTGCAACATTATTAATGGCTGTATAAAATGGTACCTTTTGTGTATGCTGTGTTTTGCTTGAAAACATAGACATTTCTGTTGTTTCCTTTTTTTAAGACAATATTCTAAGCAGCACTGCTGAGAACATGCATGTGTATAAGCACTTGGGCATCTTCCCTGTTACATCCCTGTGTGTTTGGATGAGGAATCGGCGGCACAGATTCTGGTCAGGGCTCCGGGAGCCCGGTGCTCTGGACCCACCAGAGATAGCCCACCACTTCTGGCATTCGGATTTCTTCCCAGGGCTCCCTGGAACTCCCCGTGACAATCAGGCTGAAGCTAGGAAGACTGTCATGGACTTAGAGTGTTTCCTTTTCTACAACTGTGAATTTTTCTGTTTTATGCGAGAAGCCTTTTGTAGGGAGTACATCAGCCCCAGGTTAAATCATCAAGGTGCAGGCGAAGTGTCCCTGTGGGGCTGGAGTCTGGATGGGGAGCTTGCTTCTTGCAGGGGCAGTGAGTGTAGTGGTTAAGGACTCGTGAAGATTCTGGAGCCAGCCTGCTGGATTCAAGTCCGAGTGGCTCCTTTCAGCGTCTGTCCCCTCATCTGTAAAATGGGGAAGTGAAAGTACCTACTGCGTGGGGTTTTTGGGAAGATGAAACAAGCCGCCATATATAGAGTTCTTAGACCAGTACCTGGTACGTCCTACTACTTATTAATAGGTCCACATGTTTCTCTTTGTTTTTGGTTTTCAAAGATCAACTATAAAGGAGGCATCGAAAAATAGTGGGCAGTAAGTGGATTATTTGTAAGACAATTGGGTAAATTGCCCAGCTCTTTGGAAAAGAGAACAACTTAGATTTTTACAGCATATCATATCCCCAAGTATATTTCAGAAGGACTGTAGCATTAAATGAAAGAAAAGAAGCCATGATCGAACCATCCGGAAATAGATATGAATCTGAACTGTGGGGACGGGCTCTCTAAGAGTGAAAGCTATGGAAGAAAATGCAGAGAAAAATGATATTTGATATGAGCTCATAAATATTAAAATAATCTATATATCAACTGAATGGAGAAATAATATTCCAAGGTGGAAATCTGTATGTCATAAATACTATAGATGAGTGGATAATACCATTAATGTATAATGAATTCTGTGAACTGATTTAAGTAAAAATTTTCATTTAAATAAGAAAATAAAACATCCCCAAAGAAAAATAGACAAAGTACAAGAGAACATACAAGTGGATGAAATTTTTATATTTATTTCATAATCAAAGAAATTAAAATTTAAAATACACTGAGGTAGCTTTTTTCCTTCTACCAAATGAACAAAGGTTCAATTTTGGACTATATGTTGGTACTTTGCCAGTGAGATCTTAGTAATATGGAAAAGCACAGGTCCTCTGGTGAGAGTGCAAATTGAAACAAGCTTTTTAAAAAATGGTTTGAACCACCTGTATTAAAAGGCTTAATGATAGTCATACTTTCCTCTCCACTCTTATCCCAAGCAAATAATCTGAAATGAGGACAAAGATTTGCGAGTAAAATTGTTCACCTTGGGGATTTATTTTTTCCTTGATCAAAAATTTGAATTTAACTTGAAGGTTAGTTAAATATACTATATTAATAGTTTGCAGTAGTTTGCAGCCAGTTCAAAAGGTGTATACAAAAGTTTAATGATGTGAGAAAAATATTGATAATATAAGACTTAAGAGGAAAAAGTCAGGATTATAAAATTAGATTAGCTACCATTTTAGATCGGAAGTAAGCAAGAGAATAGTATTGGGAGGTAAAACTTCTACGTAGCGGGACAGACAGTTCTTATGCGGAACTGTTTATCATGTTTTCCCAAGTGTCACTAATGTTTATGTGATGATTTTATAAATGAAGAAAAATACCTTTGCAAAGAGAAAGAATAAAAATGAGAAAATGCCAGAAGTCCAGGGCACAGTTCCCCAGGCTGTGGACTGCACAACTCCAGGGCCTGCCCTTCACATGAAGCACAGTGGAAATGACAGCTGTGGAGCTGAAGGGTGGAGTGGCCTTGGAGATAACATAGAGATCATAATCTGATTTTTGGAAGGGGGAAGCCTTTTGTTTTTGCAAATTTTCCTATCTTTTTAAAGTAATAAATTCAATACATACGTTACATAGAAAACAAAAAGATAAAACTTACGTCAAATCCCAATTCCCGGGACTTCCCCCGTGGCGCAGTGGTTAAGAATCCGCCTGCCAATGAAGGGGACACGGGTTCGAGCCCTGGTGTGGGAAGATCCCACATGCCACAGAGCAACTAAGCCTGTGCGCCACAACTATTGACCCTGCACTCTAGAGCCCACGAACCACAACTGCTGAGCCCGTGTGCCACAACTACTGAAGCCTGCGCGCCTAGAGCCCATGCTCCGCAACAAGAGAAGCCACCGCAATGAGAAGTCTGCGCACAGCACCGAAGACCCAAGGCAGCCAAAAATAAATAAATTAATTAATTATTTTTTTAAAAATCTCAATTCCCAGCTATGATCGATGTTAACACGTTAGGGCATTGGTTTCTCTTACTCCTTCTCTGCTTGCTGAGCTCACCATATACTGAAATATATTTCAGGTGGACTCTAGTATTAAATGGAAAAAACCAAACTGAATCAAATTCGGTTTGGTAACAAAATCTAGCATTATTTAGACAACTCTGTTTTTAACACTCCTGTGGGTTCTTTTCACCACACCCAGACCCCAGAGCAGTGGGAAAAAGAGGAAGGCAGAGTGAATATCACACTATATGAGTACTTTCTGGCCTTTGTTTTTCGTGTACAATTCTGTTTGGGAGTTTTTCCCCAGGCCAGTGAGGATTTCTGGTTTTAATGCTCCTTGTTCTTTCTTCATTTTTTAGCTAGCTTGTTTGGGGGCTTTTAAAAAGCTTTCTCATCATGTGCACTGTATATGCCCTGTTCTTATAATTACATTTTGGTAACCTCTAATTTATTTTTTAAATTAATCTCTGAGCCTCCAAAATGAAGGGTCAAGTGGTAAGTAATACAAGAACTTTTACCGACCTCTTCATCGGTTGATGTGAATTTTCAGTCTTTTGTTAACATTATGTGGAATGTTAAAACTCAAACATTATTATACTTTATTTGCACTTTATACCTTCTTGAAGAATAACTTTTTAGTCAAATGCAGTTCCGTGACAGAATTTACCATTATTCAGACAATTGTATTTTAATGCTCACTGCTACTAGTTCTTTCTGCCACACCAGACCCCAGCACAGAGGCAAAGGGAGACAGACACCTCTGAGCAGGTGTCAGCCCCTGGTGTTTCTGCCTCACCCTACAAGCAGTGTTGGGGCCTACACCCACTTAGATAATAAGTCTTTCTTCCTTGAGTTGTACATTTTTATTCTGCTCTATTAGCTGGAATGTCTTAAATTAATTTTTAAAGAAAGATATGCAGGGAGGGATAAAGTAGGAGTTGGGGATTTGCAGATACTAACTACTACATATAGAGTAAACAGCAAGGTCCTACTGTATAACACAGAGAACTATGTTCAATATCTTGTAATAAACTATAAAGGGAAAGAATATGAAAAAGAATATATATATAAATACATATAGAGAAGATACACACACACACGCGCACACACACACATATATAACTGAATCACTTTGCTGTACGCCAGAAACTAACACAACATTGTAAATTAACTATACTTCAATAAAAAGAAAAAAATTTTTAAATATATGCAAATACTTTATGTCCTGACTCTTACATGTGTAAGATATTGCCTTTCCAATGCAAAAGCACTTCGGTGTGTACGGAAACATTAGCCACCAACTCTTCTGTTCCAAATTCTGTGCTAGGCTCACACTGAAAAGCCTTTGCTCCCTAGTTCACTTTTGCTCATCTTTTCTTTTTCTTTTAGCATTATTTATATGAAATATGACACACATACAATATGCATACACGAAACATGTGCAACATAATAATACAAAGCAAAAGTCCATGTAGCCGTCCCCTGGGTGGAAAACAGAACATTGCCAGCATCTCTTCCACTTATCCTCTTTAACGTTTAGCTCAGGTGTCATCTCCCCTTAGTCTCTGAAGCCTTCAGACGGAGTGAAGGCAGGCTCCTTGCTGCCCTGGCATAATTCAGTCATTGTACTAGCTCTTCCTGTGTCTTTCTCTCTCTCCAGACCATGCTTCAGAGCAGGGACTCTTTTTTTTTTTATCTTTGTGCTCGTTCCACTTAGCACAGTACCAGGCCCTCAATAAATATTTATTAAGTTACTGAATGAGAGATGTGCTTGCATAAACATTAGAAACACAATTTAAAAGCCTGGCTTTCTGAAATCATTATATGGAACACATAGGCCACAAAAACATTAATATCCTTAATATGTAAAGAGCTCTTACAAATCTATAATGAAACCACTTGAGATCCCAATGGGAAAATACATAGGTAATTCTCAAAAAGGGAATAATTGCTAAACATGAAGCATTCCAATTTACTATTCAGTATAAATTTATAAAAACAGGATATCTTTTGTCTGCTCTCAAACAGTAATATTTTTTATTAATTTTTATCACCTCTAATTTTTATTTTACACTTAGTTTAAATGCTTTGTTAGACTTCAGTAGACATTTTTACCATATTGCTCTTATGTATACATAAAAAGAAAAATAAAACCAAAATACATTGGTAAAGGTATTTCTAAAATTTCATCACTTTCAAAAATCTAACTCTTCTGAATTACTTTTTGACTCAGAAGTTGTGGGCTTTTCCATGTAATTAATCTTTGCACCATCGAAAGCACTGGCAACAAGCATTTCCTTAAAGCATCCATAAAAGAACTAAAGTCATAGTGCTGGTCTCCTAAGCTAGCTTTGCAATTCTTTAAAAATAGCTCTCTTTGGACCAACTTTGGGAATGTTGTTTAATAGATCTGATTCATCACTTCTCTCTACATCCCTCTTTATGGACTTTTGGAACCTTGGGTTTAAAAGGAATGCTACAGGGCTTCCCTGGTGGCTCAGTGGTTGAGAGTCCGCCTGCCGATGCAGGGGACGCAGGTTCGTGCCCCGGTCCGGGAGGATCCCACATGCTGTGGAGCAGCTGGGCCCGTGAGCCATGGCCGCTGAGCCTGCGCGTCCGAAGCCTGTGCTCCGCGACGGGAGAGGCCACAACAGTGAGAGGCCCGCCTACCGCAAATAAATAAATAAATAAATAAAAAGAATGCTACAGGGAAGGAAGGAAGGAGGGGAGAAAGAAAGGAAGGAAGGAAGAAAGAAAGAAAAGAAAGAAAGAAAAAAGAAAAGAAAGAAGGAAAGAAAGAGAGAGACAGAAAGAAAAAGAGAATCTATCCTAGGTATTTCAAACATGGGATTTAATATAAGGAATTGGTTTCCAAGAGAAAAGGGGTTATAGATATCAGAAGCTGCTTTTCCTCTGGCTTGAAACTTGTAGCTTCCAAAAAAAAAAAAAAACGCTCCCCCATTGATTTTTTTCCCCAAGCTGATGTTCTTTTTCTTTCTCTCTGTCCAGCTTTGAGATATAATTGACATATAACATTGTGTAAGTTTAAGCTGTACAACTTGTTGATTTGATGCACTTATGTATTGCAAAATGATGACCACCATAGCATTAGCTAACATGCCACATAATTACCATTTCTTTTTTGTGGTAAGAACATTTGAGATCTGCTCACTTAGCAACTGTCAAGTATGTTGCTATCAATATTGTCAGTTATAATGACCATGTTGTACATAGATGCCCAGAACTTACTCATCTTATAACTAGAAGTTTGTACACTTTGATCAACACAATACTTTTAAATGGTGAAACTCAGGACTGGTTAAGTATTTACATACCTTCTGGATAGGAATACCAGTTAGTCCAAAGCTTCCAGAAAGCAGTTGGGCAGCAGGTTTTAAGAACATTAAGGTCTCCACACCCTTTGATAGCGTAGGCTCTGTTCTAGGAGTCTATTCTTAAGGAAACCTGAAACGTGAACAAAGCTTTATCCTTTGTTGCTCATTATAGCCAAAATGGAACAAAATTAAATTGTCCAAAGTTGGGGAAAAAATTGAGTAAGAGGATTGTGAACCATTGTTACTTTCCTTTGTATTTTCCAAAGCATCTCAATGAGATGGTGTTACTTTTTAAATCTTTTTTAAAAAGTTATTAGAAGTCTGCTCAGTTGTCTGAACCCAGACACAACTTGGGTGCACAAAAGCAGATGGCCCCGTGCCTCTCTTCTTGACTTATCCCTGGTTAGTGTGGTTTCCATGGAGAATATAATCCGGAGGGGGCTCAGATGTATGGGGTAGAGCAACAATGTTGCCATTTTCCCACTGGTTGAGATTTCAGGTGGTGGGTGGGATGGACACCAATATAGAATCACAGTGGGCCTGGAGATCCAAATTAGGTACGTTCTTACATCCAAATTAGGTAAGAACTTACAGGTAAGTCCTTAGGTAAGTTTTTTCCTCCGCAGATTCATTCCAAACTCTTAGAATGGAACCTGGCCCAGTGTATGCATTCAGTAAATATTTTTTGAATATATAAAGGAATGTTGCTTGAGCTTTTCCTGACGGCAAGATTTTTTTTTTCTCTTTTGATTACTATTTTTCATGCCTCTATGCCAGTAATGACCTGAAAAGCCGTCCCATGGTTCCCAGGGTTGTGGGAACCAGTGCTGGTACCGGGGTCCACTTGGATAACCAACGTGTAGTCAATGTTCCTATGTCCAAAGGTTCTCTGAGATCTTCCTTTGTGCTGGGGATGGGGGAGCTACGTGCATGTGTGTGTGTCACAGGCAGAGGGCCAGTACCCACACCACCCACTGGAGGACTTTGTTGCTGAAGTGATCACCTCACAGACTGAAGCTTCGGTCCTTACTTGGGGGCGGGGGTGTGGGTCTCATGGCCTTTGCATCAAGAAGTCAGAACCAAGCCACAGTGGAGCAGTGGATGGGGAGTAGCAGCTCCACCAGATGAGCTCTGACGGGTCACGTTTTGCCTCTTCCTGCAGCTTCGCAACAGCAAGGCAAAAGACGTCTGCTTGGACCAGGGGCCGCTGGAGAACCACACAGCAATACTGTACCCGTGCCATGGCTGGGGACCCCAGGTAGGAGCCCGTCTCGGATCAGGAAGGGAGTAAGTTCACCGGACCTACAGGGGATTTGAAGGACTTCTGGGAACTCCTGTCCTCTACTTTGGTAATTGTTAACTGTTCTGAGCAGCCGAGAGGCTTTCTGGTGGTTTCTCTATAGAGACCGGGGAAAAGATTCCCAAGTGGTAGCATCAGCACAGATATTAAGAGGATCAATGGGCACATTTCCTACTGAAACGAGACTGCATACAATTTGTGTCATTTGCTAATAGGCAAACGGGTGCCACGTGTACATATGTTTAATTATAACCAAATATGCCTGTTTACAACTTCAAAGAGTTAGCAGCTTCCCTCATGAGAATCTGATTGATATCTCTGTTCTGAAAGGCCATCACCAGTTTGGTGGTAAGCATGGCCTGATCTGTAAGTGCTGGTACAAGTGCCAAGCACTGATTGAGAAGGAGAAATGTGCTTGCAGTAATATTTCAAAGAACACACGTGTCTTCTGGTCTCCCAGGAGATAGCAAAGATAACCAAAAAGGGCAAAACAATCAACCAACAGAGTAAAAATAGAGCCTGGTAAATGAGCTTCCTTTGACAGCTTTGTGCTAGCCCTCAGTGTGTGTGTGTGTGTGTGTGTGTGTGTGTGTGCGCGCGCGCGCGCACGTGTATGGGTGTGTGCACCAAGAGCTTAGCAGAAATCCTCTAGAACCGGGAGAAAATATATCCAAAAATGTCATTAGACTTGACATGCATCAAAGTTTGAACCAATTTTATGTCAACCAATAGTAATAAAAGGCAAGCTACAAACTGGGAAAACATATTCAATCCCATAGGAGCACAAGATGGTTGGTTCTAAGCCAGACTTACAATCTCTGTTCATCTATAAAAGGAAGACAGTGGACAGAATGCCCCGTAAGCTCCCTTCATCTCTCTCATGTTTTATGGACACACACCTTACGTGCCAAGTTCACGTTCATCGGTCATACACACAGACTCTCGCGTGCATTTATGGCTCGTGGTTCTCTCCGCTCGGAGCACTTTTGCTTTCCCATTAAGCCAGCATCTGGAAAGAGAAGAGCTGTATTTCCTTTCCTATCACCGCAGGTAGTTCTCAGAATCCAGACCCTCCGCTCCCTTCAGTGTGTGACGTGTCCTCTGAAAGTGGACAAGTAACGCCAGGCTGAATTTGCTCCTTTTCTCCTTGCGGTCACTCTAGGAGGCAAGCAGGCAGCATGGGGAAACTGAGGCACAGAGGAGCAAATGCCTGTGAACAGGCTCTTTTGGGTTGTGCTGGAGCAGGCTCTCCAGCACAACCCAAGCATTTTAAGTTCAAATCCAGTCCATTTAATTGCAGAAAATTTCCTGAGCCCTACCACTGCCTAAAAGTGCCCGCAGGGAGTAGAAGAACGACCAGGAAGCCCAGACCTGCTTCCTTCCGTGGAGAAACAGAGCTTTAACATCAAAGGCAAGAGGCGCTGAAGAGCCCAGTGTCTTCCTCCATTCATTTCTTCCTTCCCTCAGCAGATGGGTCTTGAGCACCTACTGCAGTCACTGGTGGCGACTGTGTTTGGCAGTTGATAAGATACAGCCCCTGCTCTCAAGCGGTTTAGACTGGAGGAGGAAAGACCAGGAAACCTACAGCGTAGACGATGTGAGAAGAGTGAGATAGCCTGGGATGCTGGGTGCTAAGAGGCAGAGGTGGCCCAGTTTGGCCAGGGTTTAGAATGCAAGAGGGAAGGATGTGCTGAGAGATGAGGCAGAAGAGAGATGGAGAGGCGGCTCTCCAAGGCCTCATAAGACATGTTGCAAGGCACTGGGTCTCACACGTCAGTGTGCAGCAGAATCATCTGGAAGGCTTATGACAGCTCCTGGGCCCCATCCTCAGAGTTTCTGAGTCGGAGGGGAGTGGGGGGCGCTGAGATATTGCATTTCTAACAAGTTCCCAGTGATGCAAGGATGCTGTCCTGGAGAGTTTGAGACTTGACCCTGAGGGCACTGGGGAGCCCTTGAAGGTTCATCTGCTGCTGCGGTGGGGGGCAGTGTGGTAATGGTATGTTTGTTTATTTATTTATTTATTTATTTTTTTTTTGCGGTACGTGGGCCTCTCACTGTTGTGGCCTCTCCCGTTGCGGAGCACAGGCTCCGGACGCGCAGGCTCAGCGGCCATGGCTCACGGGCCCAGCCGCTCCGCGGCATGTGGGATCTTCCCAGACCGGGGCACGAACCCGTGTCCCCTGCATCGGCAGGCGGACTCTCATCCACTGCGCCACCAGGGAAGCCCTAATGATACGTTTAGATCAGACACAGCCAGTCCCGGAGGAGTTCAGAGAGGGATGGACGCTCTGGAGCCATCCTGACCGTCAGTCCCTACTGACTCTCCAGTTCTTCCCTGCCAGGGTCTGGAGGAGTAAAGTGCCCTAAAAGTCTTGGTGGCCGGGGAAGTGGAGGTGGGGAGTTGTGGCCTGAAGGGGATGGTTGTGTCAGCCATTTAAGAGGCTGCGTCTTGGAAGAGGTCAGATGACAAGCCAGTTATCCACCCCCACTAGTCTCGGGCGGGATGGCTGGGAGAGGAGATGGTGACGTGGTGGTACTGGGCCAGGAGGGCAGCTGGAGCCTGGACACGGAGCCTTGGAGATGCCCACTTCTGGGCCACCATGCTGTACGTGAGCATCATTTTGGGAAATGCCAGGAGTAGCTTTTAGAACGCTGAACTCCCAGGTTTCCTCGTCCGACCTTCTGAAGAGGTCCCATCTGAACTGAGTGCTTATTAACTGTGAGGTAACAGACACTATCACGTGCAGGGATTTGCGTAGTCAAAAACCAGCCCGTCAAGCCAACTTCTGTGAATGAGAAAAGGGATAAAAATGGTCCAGTAAATGCCTCCCAGAGACCTGAGGGCTTCCTCCTAGGGCTCGAAGCAGTGCCTTTTCACCTGGGTGTTTCAGGGGAAGGTTCTCCAAGCCACTCAGGAAGTTTTTGACTGAACCTGAGGGCCAGGGCATGAAGGCGGCTGCATCTGCCTTTCACAGACCTGCGGCCACCTCCTCCCAGGGCCCCCTGCCCTCCCCATGTACCCTGACTGCTCAGAACCCCGGTCTGACACCCTTGTGATGCCCACATCTCCAAACGGTCTGGGGCAGTTCCCTGAGAACTTGACCTTCCAACCCCTTCTGTCCAGAGCCTTTACTCGTGTTGCATCCCCTCCCTCAAGGTCCCACCTGGTCACCTGCTAAACCCATCCAGCTGGAATGCCCAGGTAGCCTACCTCCCAGACAGCACAGGTGAAATGTTAGGAGAGTCTTTGCCCTGGTGACTACCTGCCTACTCCCTGCCAGGACAGGAGCCGGGCACCAAGTTCTCCTCTCCTGCTGGGAGCTGGGGGCCTTCACAGCCCAGTACAGGGGGCTTTGTTGGGAAATATCTAGAATTCATCGCTCACCCATTCCACCTGCATGCAGAACTTTTCCAAATGAATTCTCCTTCCGTTTAGTTGATGATGGAATGGCAAACCAGATCAGGCTGGTCTTTGCTCCCCCACCCCTCCAACTCTGGGATGAATTCCTGTAAGTGGGGACCATGGTCGTTTTCCAGCAGCTGATTTTTTGAAAGTAGACCTAATGTTTCGTTTTGGTTTTTTTCTCTTCCACCGCATGTTCTGAATTAGAGTGCATCCTTGGTACTGCTCTCCAGCTGCCAGGCTGCCCTTCCTCACGCTCACCAAGGTTTCCTCCCCCTCCTGCCCAAACCCGCTCCCCCTAGGCCAGGAGTGTTGCCCCACCAGTCACGTGCCTTGGCATCTTTTTAAACCACTTCATAAAGTGCTGTTGGGCAAACAAACTGAATCAAAGCTCCCATATCAAGGCAACTCCCAGAAGAAGGAATTGGTGTTCCACAGACATTGTTAGTTTAATTAATGGACTCTGTGTTGTAATTTATTATCAAACGGCAATTAAACAGAGATAAAATAGGCACTGAGGAGGGTAATTTCCTGCCTTGCAACATGTGTTTGTCAACAAGATGGAAACGGTTCCCAGCCACTCAGAGAGCCTGCTCCATGACGAGCGAGTGACCAGCCTTGCTCTTGTCTGGTTACTAATTTGCATTAGACAAACAGCCGTTTCTTTTCTGAGCCAGTGTTTTATTTAAATTTCTTTTTCTTTAAACTGGCTGTCTTTTTATCTTACAATTATTTTAAAATAAACTTTATATCACAAACCTAAAAGAAACAGACGTCAAGGGCACGGGGCGGCCTTCGGTGTTGGCTTGAACCCATTCAGAGCGGGAGGTCTTGTCTAGGCAGGCCCAGGGCTCTCCCACACACTCCCAGCTTTTGCCATCCTGGGCCCAGGTCCCCGTGGGTCCCTTCAGTGCAGCAGCTAAGGTCTCCCTGCCGGGATATTGGCCGTGGGATTGCCCTCCTCTGCCAGCCCCTTCCTGTGCTCTCTCCCAGCCCACCTAGTGAACCTGTCAACCTTTCCCATTCTGATTTCCCTTGAGGGCGGAGGTCAAGAAGGGAGAACAAGGTAGGCAGTGCTGGGCCCGGGGCATCATTCTTTCATTTCGTGGTGCTCTCGAGTCCCTGCGTCCGAGCTGCTGCCCGAGGTCCCAGTGATGCAGCTTCCTGGGCCAGTGCCGTGGCTGGATTGAAACAGGGAACAAAAGGCTGACAATAAACCCATTTTGGATTTGGGTAACGTTTATCCTATCAGGTAAGTAGTGACTCCCCCTGCTGCTTTGAAAGTTGAGATTCAGGTAATGCCAGGCCACTTTCCAGACCATCCTGTGACTCCTGGTTTTGGATCTGGGTCTGGGCTGGTCTTGGAACTCCTGGTCTGGGCTGTACATTCGTGGGAGGGGACGCGTCTCACATTCTTGAGCCCCCAGACGTTCTCTAGCTCCCAGCAAGGCGTGGAAGAAAGACTTGAAGCATGCGTAGGGGCGACACATCCAACCTGAGGACCAGCTTCACTGGTCATGGGGACCACGCATACAGCCTCACCGATTCCAGTGCGGGCTCCTCCCTCCCGAGCTGTGGACCAACCACAGCTTCCAGCAGCCCCGCCATGGACAGAGCACGACCGGCAAGCATTCCAGTGCAGTGGCCCTGGGGACTCCACGGAACACTCTTTGAAAGAGCTACAAACTGTAAAGGATGTCTTTAAGACGAGGTGTGCACCTTGGAGAGGAATTGAGAGAAGTCAGGCTTTGTCCAAGGAACTCTCCTGTCCAGTGGGTTCCTGGGAGGGTATCACAGGTCTCCCCTGTTTGTCCTTCAGTCAGTACGTTTAGTCTTCCTCTCCCCTCTTTTCTGAGACGCTCACATTCCCTCCCTCAGTTAATTCATCAACAGAATGACAGACGAGAATTCTTCTATCCCATAATTAAATGTAATCTCATCTTGGACTTATGCCTTGATGGCTTCGTCGTTTAAGCAATCCATCATCCAAACACCTTGTCACGATGATGCATTTTGCCAATAAGGCGCTAGTGCCCCACGGAGTGACAGAGCTTAGCCTGCGGGGGGCACTCGGAAAATGCAGAAGTTCATGACATCCAGCAGCCTTGGCTTCCAGGTGAAGTCATGTAAGGGGTGGGCTCAGGGGACGGAGCCACGAAGAGCACATGGGGGTTAGCACCCAGGGCAAGATGGCTCTGCCCCAGCGAACAGGCCCGTGATTCTGGGAGCAAGCCTCCCACCTTCGGTAAGAAGCAAACCCTGTAATCCCTCGATTCCTGGAAACCACCACGAGGTCAAAGCAGAGCCACCTTAGACGCAGTGGGAAAACAGGGTTGGAGGAGCGAGGGCAGGTATCGTTTACGTTTGGGAAACCTACACACACAAAAAAGAGACAACGGAAAGCAGGAGAGACAGTACCGGTGCTGAAGCGTGACATCTCGGAGGTTCTGAGCTGCAGTATTTCCACTTCCCATCTTTTACGCGATATTTTGAAAAACCCTGCCCCGCATTCCGGTGCGACACTTAGAAATCCGTTATGCTTCGCGGCAGATTCTCTTTTTCTGTTCCTCTGACTCATCTTCTCTCCAAACATTCAAAACGTTTCTGGTTTTATTATTTCAGAGCTGTTAGCTCCTGCCTCCCGGGCTGTGCTATCATCTAGCCCGTGTGGGCATCCCTCACGCCCACCCTCTTCGCAGACCTCGAAGGAGAGCAGGGTTACTTGCTTTCTGCTCCCTGAGACTTTCCCGAGACTTAGCGGGAGACCCAAGCCTCTTTCTCTGCCATCTGCTTTGCTTTGCTTTTCTATTTCCAGTCCTTGGTTCCCACTTTCTAATTATCCCTGAAAAGTAGGTCTCACAGACCACATACAGGGAACAGGGATGCTTGATGTCCTAAATGGCATACAGAACTACAGACACATGTATTTGATTTTGCTTAAGGGGGACTCCAGGTTAAGGAGGAATTCCTGTACTTTTTCTCTCTCGCCAGAATGGGTTGATGAGCTAGTCTTCCCAGAAAATCGGAGTTACGATCATAAGTTGTTTTCCAGTGAAGATTCTTAGTTAAAATTTTACATCTCCTTGGAAGTTATTGGGTGTTGTTTGTTTGTTTGTTTGGGCCACTCCGAGGGGCTTGTGGGGCTTGTGGGGTCCTAGTTCCCCAGCCAGGGATGGAACCCAGGCCCTCGGCAGTGAGAGCACGGAGTCCTAACCACTGGACCGCCAGGAAATTCCCATCTCCTTAGAAGCTGAGTTAATCTTCCTCCAGACACGATAAGTGATGCAGGCAGGTTTTGTGTTGCTGTTAGGCTTGGAATAATGAAATCAGATGGGACACTAGGGTGGTGGCCACATTAGCAGCTGAGCCTTCCTACCTTGCCCAGAGCTACTAAATTCAAAGCGAGTCACTGCCAATCTTCTTCTTTTTCCCTAAAGGTGCGACAGCGTTATGGTGAATTTGAAAAAGACAGATTTAAATCGTCTATAATCCTACCACCCTCAAACAACCATTATCATTTCTGAGGCTTGCTTTCAGCCTTCTTTTTTTTTTTTTTTCAAAGAAATATGTTGCTCTCTTAGGTGGTTTTCGTATCACCGAATTAATAAGGAAACAACATTGCTGCTTCTGAAGGACAAGGGGGAAGGTGAAACCACCTAGTAAAGAGGTCTTTGTGGTCTTAGCACCATGAGATGCAGCAGAGCAAATAAATACAAAATGTTTGAACAGTCTTGTCCCCTGACCGTTCAGTCCAGAGTTTTGATTTCTCTTTGGAGCAGTGGTATCTGTTGAGTGATTGTTTCCAAAGACATTGCTTGTTTGAAATGAAGAGGATCTGAGAACAGGGCCGATCAGAATTAAGGGTGGATCCTAATGTCGACTGAAAACAAAATGCACAACCTAGAAGTTGAGAGTTAGGTTTTATTCGGCGGACTTAGAACTTCGAACCCGAGAGACAGCCTCTCAGATAAACGCTGAGAAAACTGTTCCAAAGAGGAAGGGGGGAACCCAGGATACGTAGGAGTTCTTACGACAACCCCAGGTAGTCAGAAGAAAAGGTTACTGTAAATAAAAGAAAACTAGACTTCTCAAGTTACGGAATTTAGCACTTTTCTATGTATGGGAAGATGCAAGAGTCTGGGCTCACTGACACCATTCCTTTGATAGGCACCTCTGCTATCTGGGGCCAGTATCCTGTGTTTTCTCATTCTGAGGCTGCACCGTCTGGGGTGGCTGCAGTTTGATGACTGCTAGACGGCAGGTATTCTCTGTTTCCTTCCTGAGTTCCCTCAGGGCTCACCGTCCAGGTGGCTGCAATCGCTGAGGACTGGACCTCCTTTGTTTACTGATAGGGCAGAGGCAATATTTTATTTCTCGCTAAAGAGTTTAGGGCTAGTGGAGTTTAGGCCATTGGTACGGGATGACGGGGCCTCTGGAGTCTGGGTTTCCATCAGATGCGGCCAAAGGAAGACCGAAGTGTGGGTGGCTGAAGTTTCTAGACTGTCCTCATTGTACCATCTGCCTGGCTCAGGAGCTAGGGTTGTCCAGAGTGCCAAGTATGAGACACTTTGCTGGAATTCCACCCACACGGTGGACCACTGAGTTCTGTTGTGGGCCATGTGAGTTTGGGGGTGAGGCTTTGGGAATCCCAACGTGGTGTCCTCCCCAGGCAGCTGAACATTCCAACTCAGTGCTGAGGGCAGAGGCCGATGGGGCTCCAGATGCATCCCAGGGGACAGCAGGCCAGGGGTCCTAGGACAGACCCTAGTGTGGCTCCACATTTAGTGGGTGATGGGGCCAGAGCACTGGACACCAGAAAGGTGGGTGTCACACCAACCAAGGAAGAGCAGAGCCAAACACGGCTGCCCAGAGGGCCAGTAGCCAGACTGCACTGCATGTTCAATGCAGTAACAAGAAAACCATGAGTAAGAGGAAGCCAGACTGGATTGGGTGCAGGGGAGAAAGGGAGGTGAGGAGGTGGAGACATGATGCAGAGAACTTTCCAGAAGCTCGGCTTTGAGGGAAGGTGAGAAGACAGATGAAGTGGCTACGAGGGACTGGCACTTGCAAGCATGTTTAAAAGCAGAATAAGGGCAATAAAAGACTAAACAAAAAAACTAGCTACGTTTCTAAAATATTAGTGGAAGATCTAGAGAACAGTGAGAATTAATGCTCAGAAAGTAGATGTCTGTCATCTGAATTTGAGTAAAATTATAATTTCCCCTGCATCGAATTATGGGATATTGGAGCAGAAACGTAGGCTTTTTTTTTTTTTTCCTAAGAGGAATTTATGAATTTGCCTCAACAGAGACATGGAAATCAACTGATCCACCAACCCAGGTTTACCCTCCAAGACCTACAATTTCCAGCTCACCTAGCATAGCTTACAATGTTGAGGCCCCCAGATTCCAGGGAAGGGCATTCTTCCGGGGAGTTCCGGGGACGCGTTCTCTCCGTGGAACATGAAGAGGCCGTGGCACATGGTGGGCAACGTACAAATGTTTAATGTTGAATGAAGGACACACAAATGGCCTATTAACTCCTGGGGCAGGGGGAAGGGGCCAGATGCTTTGGCCAAGCCTGTGTGGTAGCCCTGGGGTGAGCCCAGGGTGGCTTCAGGCTGGGACAAGCACCAGGATGCACTGGTGGGCTCAGCTGGGAGGGTGGAGATGGGCAGCACGAAAGGAACCACCATGCCAGTGGGAGTTTGGGCTTCTAGAATCGACGGAAAAAATATAGTGTCTGCGTTGGGAAAAAAAAAAGGGGGGCGTGCCCTGACTTTTGTAGGGTCATTGTCATGGGTTAAATAACATCCTGGCAATGAACGAATGAACACCCCCAGAATGAGGCCCGGAGTATGATGGGGGTTCAGTGATGATGGAAACCTCGTCCTAAGTCTCTGGGGCTGGTTCCACATCAGAGCATCTTCACACCCGCTCTCACGTGTGGATGTCATAACCAGGCCCACGTCTAACTCCTCTGTTGAGGCTCTGAATTTTCGGGTGGTCCAGGCTGATCTAGGCTGGCTTCTAGCCGATGGCTTGCCTGGATTCATCAGGGAACATGCCAGGAGCAGAAAACAGGCTGAGCTCTTCTTCCCCCACTGCAGAGGCACTGCAGGAGGGGCAGAGTCCAAGAGAGAGGCCATGGGTGCTAACGCCCCAGGGCAGGCATCCGTGGATCACACAGTGGCTTTGGGGATGCTGTCAAGAGTCCAATTCAAGGCCCAACCCTTTCAGGAATCTGGCCCATTCCAGGCAAGGGCATGTAGGATCTGGACCAAACCGGGAAAGGGAAGTGGGGGAGGGGAGGGGAAGGACAGGAGCAGAGCAGTAGGGGATGGGGGGTCAGGCGTCCAACCCAATAAACGCACACACCCAGCCCAAGGGAGCTTGATGGGCTGGGTAGCTGCCTGAGGGTCCTGGGCTGCCCAGCAGTATCGCTGAAGCCGTTGGGGCAGCCTCCCCTGGGCAAATGGTTCTGGAGACAGTGGGAAGCCTGGAGTGGCTGAGTGTCGGGAAGGAACTAGGGCTGGGAGATGCTGGCCCCGGGAGCCCACACGGGAGCCAAGAGGGAGGAAGAGGAATCTGTAGTGAAGCAGGAACAAGGCCCCAGTTCTCCACTGGTGTGTGAGGTCTGGGGAAATAAGGGTAACAAACACACGGGGTTTACTATACACTGCATCCTCTTCTCACTAATTTGTTTGGTTCCATAACTACCCCGTGAGATAAATCCTAAAATTAGCCCCATTCTGAAGATGAGGAAACAGACTTCCAGAAGACAGAGTAACAGGCCCAGGGTCATAAAATTAGTTAGTGGCAGAGCTTGGATTTCTTAAACAGGCTCCAGAGTCTGAGTCCTTAACCACATCATATGCTATCTCCTTTGATGACCCAGCACAAAGCCAGGCTGCTGTTTGAGTTGGCAGAATGAGAAGGTGAGACAGATGTAACTAAGATCAGCTGAAAAGGGGAAAAAATGTTTATCAGCATTTCCATACCGTACCGGGATATAATCCTACCTTCCTATTTCACAGATAGAGACAAGAACGACATGCATCTGCTTACTGAAAAACAGCGTGTCTCGTTGAAAAGCAGTCTTTGCTCCTCTGGCCCATTTAGCATTGAGGGTGAGGTTGGCAGGCATGCTTAGGAATTTGCTCCTGGTCCTTGGGAAGTAGGAAAGGGCTACACTGCTCACCCATCCCCTGTCCCACTTGCCTCTTCCGACCCTCATCCTGGTGCTTCCCCACCCTCAGGACTCCTCTCCCAGAGGCCCCCAGCTCTCGCCACAAAGCTGTGTGGTCCAGACCCTGCCATTCCCGTACCTCCAGGGACACTGCCCCAATCCATCCACTCCTGGACCCCCGTCTGCAGGAAAATCAACCTAAGGTTTTGTAGCACAAATATGTCTCCCCATTCATTCCAAGTAGCAAGTGCATTTTCTGGAAACACCGTGCTTGAATCCAGCATGGTGGGTCATAATGGTGGTTGGGAGAAGATTGAGGAGAGAGGTCCTGGGGACCATCCCACCCCCCAGGAGCTGGCTCTCTCTGCAGGAACTGTATCTTGTTCCATAGCGTGCCTTCCAGGCTCCCAGATAGATTTTTAAATCAACTTTATTGAAGTATAAGGTCGGTACAATAAACCGTCTGTTTAAAGTGTACAATTTGAGGAGTTCTGGCGGGGGTACACACCTGTGGAACTCCCTGCTCAATCAAACGACAGAACATTTCCATTCCTGCCCCCCAACCACCCGAGAGATTCCTTTGCTCCACCCCGGCTCCCAGGCAGCACTATGCATCCACTCTGAGATACAGTTGGAAATATTTTTTTTCTGTATTCAGTTTGAGTGCTGGCATGCCCTGGACAGTGATGGAGAAAGTCTATTTGTTTTTTAAAATGTACATATGTACACGTAGTTACCAGAAACCACTCTTGTGGCCTCAGCCATGAAACAAACAAATAAATTTACCCCAAAGCAGTTTTGAATCAACAGAACCCATCTCTCTGTCTCCTGGCTAGAAGCTGGATAAACTGCATTTTTCATTTAGCAATGGTGTTCTACCCTCACTAGGCCTGATTTTAAAGTGATAAGAAAGACCCTTAATACGAAAGCCATTGCAAGCCATGTTTTTATTGACAATCTGATAGATTTTGCTGTGTTCCAGAGTTATTCCACAATTATCTGGCTGGGTTTTGTTTACTTGGCTATAACCTGCATATTTGAGTTTTCCCTCAAGGCTGTTAAATGTGGGTTAATAGTTTTACATGCCTCTTAGATCACTTCTAATAGAAAATTCCTTTTCCTCCTAAATGAGAATTAACTGTATTTGAGCTCAGAGGGTTTTTTCCTAATGCATTCGGGTTGTGGATAATGACATTTATTTCTCATGGGCCCAGCAGCCAAATCTGGAATAATCCCATTCAATTCAAAAGACATTTATGGAGCTTTGGTTCTTTGCGAGATACTTTTCTTGGTCCTTGTGCTATATAACAACGGGTAGGATGCTACGGTACTAAAACAACAATGACAAAAATCTGTAACAGGGAAACACATGTTAATATCACACAAGTATGTAAGCTGAAATAGATCACATGGTGGGGAGGCTTTGTGGAACGAAGCGAGATGGGGGAGGGGTAGGGTGGGGCTATAATTTATTCAGGAAAGACTGTTGGCTCTTTTTGGGAAACTGCAAGTCATCTGTCAGACTAAGCTGAGAATCAAAGAGTTAAAACAAAAGGTGAGTTGGGGACCTATAGTAGAAGATCATGGTTACAAGTTTATTCATAAATCCGTGGGCATTGGGAGCCATTGAAGGTTGAGGCAGGGAATGATAGAATCTGAATTTGCAGGATTGGGAAGGCCAAATGGAAATTGTGAAGGGCTGGAAGGGGGACCAGTTTACAAGCCTAGTGCAGCAGTTCAGTTCCCAGAAGAGTCTTAGCTGGGATGTTAGGAGGAAATAGATGAGAAATTGGCCCTTCTTATCTGTGCTTCTGAATCTGCAGGTTGAACCAACGGAGAATCATGTAGTACATATTTCTTGAAAAAAAATCCACGTGTAAGTGGACCTGCCTTGTTCAAACCTGTGTTGTTCAAGGGTCAACTGTATAAACAAGAGAATTGACGCTCACATAAAAACTTATACAGGACTGTTCATAACAGCATAATTTATAATAACCCCAAAGTGGAAACAGTCCAAACGTCCATCCCCTGGTGCATGGACACACAGGATGGTCCAGAGGAGATGGGACTATTCCATGCCTTGAAGGGAGGCACCAGAGGATATGGGTCCATGTTGTCCCAAAGACTGGAGAGGAGGTAACTGGAGGCTGGAAGAATGAAAGGAGACATTGTGGAATGGAGAGAATTGCGTTGAGCTCTAGGAGAGTTGAAGCCAGAAAGTTCTAGAAGGAGCCCAGTAACTAACATTTCCAGGCAGGGAAACAGCTGAAGCAAAGCCCTGGAGGCAGGAAAGCAAGTTGGACATGCAGAGGATGGGAAGCGGAGGTCCTTACAGAAGGAGTACTAGGGAGTGCGGAGTGGTGGGACTGGACTAGATGGGCTCTTAATCCAGGACTGGGGAAACTGGGGGACCTGGTGGATGTCAGGTCTCAGCACTCGCCACCTTTCCCCTGACCCTGGCCCCTTGGCCAGGCCAGCAGAGCCCATGCATGTGGCCTCCTTGTACGGGTTCCCGGTGTGAGAAACCACCTTCCCCCAGAAAAGAAATCCCGCAGGGCCCTCCTCACCTGGGGCTGGATACGTGGCCTTTTGCAGGTCCCGGAAGTCTGGGTCTTATTGTTTTCATGTCCTAAAAGACTTCAGAAAGGAGAGCTTCTAACTCCCAGTGGCACTTAGCTTCACTCTTTAAACATCTGGGTCACAGATATGCTCAGTTAGTTAATGTTCTGAGCGCCGCTCACGTGCCTGCTGGGTAATAGATTGATTCATAATTTCAATAAGCAGCTGTGTGTATCTTTCCCCTGAACATAAAGGCAGCTTGCTGTCGTTCATCGCTTTGCATTTGATGAATTTAAACACATTCAGAGAGACGTTGTTGAAAGAGGGATGGGGCGGGGCTTCTGATTTTTTTTTTTTTTTACCATTTTGCCTCTAGCAGTTATTCTGATTTGGAACTAATTTGGGTTTAAAACACATGTTAACCACATCTCTCTCTCAAGGGCATTTAATAAACTCCTGTCACTTGTTCCTGAGGGGATCAGGCAGCCTCCCTTTGGGGATCAGAACAGAGGGTTTCTGACAGCTTTCACCAGAAGAGAGAGCCCCTGCGGAGCATCTTATCCCCTGATGAGGCACTTGTGTCCCAGGGCGGAGGTACTTTTCTGCTCCATTCCTGGCAAGAAATGCCCAGGCTTTCAGGAACCCAGGATCATCTGAGAGGAGGTCCCTCTGCTGCTCAGCTGCTGGGCCAAGGCTTCCAACCATCGAATCTCTGGGGACCCAAGGATAAAAGCCAGGACCCGGCCAGGTGACCAGATGTCTTCATGCCTGTTTCCTCTTCTTTGAAATGGGAAGGTTAATAGCACCTACCTCACAGGTTATTGTAGACATTACATAATTTATTCTCTGTACCATGCTTAGAAATGGGGCAGAGTATGCCTCCAATATATGCTGGCTGGTAATATTATTTTGTAATGGACTAGGCATCCGTTGTATATTAATAATGATCATCACTCCTGCTCTAGACACCTCATAGGATCATGAGAATGAACGTGAAGATTGTGCTTGCCTCTCGCCAACCTGCCCTGGAATCATCTCAGTGGGAATACAGCCCCATCCTTGTATTCTCAGTACCTGTCCCCAGCCTGGGCACATAGAGGACTCTTCAAAACATGTTTGTGGAGTTTAAAGGAATAGCCATGGCTGCATTTTGTAAATGATGATGTTGATCGCATTTGTAATGTGTTCATTCACAAACATGTTCGGAGCCCTTGGTCTGTGATCGTCTCCTAGGAAGAATGAAATAAATTGGACACGATCCCTGCCCCAAAGGAGCGTGAAAGACAGGTGAACGTATCTGTTCAGAAGTTGGAATACAGGGCTTTAAACAACGTGGGCAGTCAGGAGAGGCCAAGGCACCAAACTAGTACGGACTCACAACTAGTTGTGAGAAGGATTGTCAGGCACTATCATCTGTGTATCAGATAGCTATTGCTGCGTAAGAACTACCCCAAAACTTAGTGGCATGAAACAATATGTATTTATTTATTTATTATTGTTTACAAGTCTATGGGTCATCTGGATGGTTCTGTGATCTGGACCAGGTTCAGATGATTTGGGTCAGACTCATTCGCGCATCTCCCATCAGCCAGCAGCTCGGCTGAGGGCCGCCTGATCGACGATGACCTCGTCCACTTGTCTCGTGGTCGACTGGCTGGTTGTCTGGACCACGTGGCTATCATCCTTTAGCAGAGGCCATCCTGGCCTTACTGCCATGGTGGCCGTAGGGCTCCAGGAGGGTGGAAATATGCAAGATGTATACCAGCAACAGTCGCATCCCCCTTTCTGCTACATTCTGTGGGCCAAAGCAAGTCACAAAGCCAGCCAGTATTCAAGGATGAGGAAACAGACTCCACTTCCTAATAGAAATTGCAGCAAAGTCATATTGCCCAGGGCGCACAGAAGGATGTGGCCTTTTTGGGAACCTACCCAATGCTACCTAGCATTTGTTGCAGTACACGGAGCCTGGAGCAAGTACCAGGATGGGGTTGTGCCTTTAGGGTATTCCTGCCTTTTCAGCATTAGAAGTAACATTGCAATAAATACCCTGTACATAAACTTTCTCCTTCCAGTTTCACTGATGTAACTGACATACAGCACTGTATAAGTTTAAGTGCACAGCATAATGACGTGACTTCCATACATCATGAAATGATAATCACAGTAAGTTTAGTGAACATCCATCCTCTCTCCCGGATACAAAATTAAACAGAAAGAAATTCTTTGTCTTGTGATGAGAACTCTTAGGATTGACTGTCTTGACTTTCCTATATAACATACACCAGTGTTAACTGTATTTACCATGCTGTACATTACATCCCTGGTGCTTGTTTATAAGTGGAAGTGTGTACCTTTTAGCTGCCCTCATCCAGTTCCTCCTCCTCCCCACCCCTCTACATAAACTTTTGTTCACAGTTCTAATTATTTTCTTGGGATAGATTTTTTTTTTTTCATTTTTCTTTTCTTTGGCCGCACCTCATGGCTTACGAAGGGATCTTGGTTCCTCCACCAGGGACTGAACCTGCACCCTCGGCAGTGAAAGTGTGGAGTCCTAACCACAGGACCACCAGGGAATTCCCAAGATTTTGTTGTTGTTGTTGTTGTTGCGGTACGCGGGCCTCTCACTGTTGTGGCCTCTCCCGTTGCGGAGCACAGGCTCCGGACGCGCAGGCTCAGCGGCCATGGCTCACGGGCCCAGCCGCTCCGCGGCATGTGGGATCTTCCCGGACCGGGGCACGAACCCGCGTCCCCTGCATCGGCAGGCGGACTCCCAACCACTGCGCCACCAGGGAAGCCCTCCCAAGATTTTTTAAAGTAGATTTATTGGGTCAAAGGAGAGAAACATTTTAAAAGCACACTGCTTATATTTTGCAATTCCTTTTTGAAAGGTTGTAGTAATTTACCCTCCCTCCAGCCCATCTTAGGCTCACCTTGACAAAACACAAATAATCTCTTTTTTTAAAACGTGGTGTCTCATTGTTTTGATTTATTTTAATACCTAGGAGGTTGAATGCTTTTTCATATGCCTGTTGCTTCTTCGGTGAACTGACTCTTTGGGCCCTTTTGCAGCAGGGTAGATTTAATTAATCCCGGTTTACAAATGAGGAGGAAATGGACGCTCAGAGAGGTTAATTGACTTGTTCAAGGTGGCCCAGCCAGCTGGAAACAGAGCCAAGCTTTAGAAATCGGATGTCCCGCTTTTTCACTTATTCCTGCTCCCTGCGTTGTTGAACAGAAGGCCAGACTCCTGAAACATTGACCGAGGACATGCTTAGAAGGAAATCAGGGAGTGGTCCAGGGAATCTGTATGCAGGCTTAGCAAGCCGTGGGCTTCCTGGACGGGGTGCCCCTGTGAGTTGGGTGTGTGTGTGACAGGCCTGTGAAGGTGGCCGGGACTGCAGCATGGACAAAGTCCTGGGTGACCCATGTGTCCCTCGTGGTCTCACCTCTACCTCCCGTGGCCCTGCCGCTCTGCTCTCTCCCCAGCTGGCCCGCTACACCAAGGAGGGCTTCCTGCACCTGGGAGCCCTGGGGACCACCACGCTCCTCCCTGACACCCGCTGCCTGGTGGACAACTCCAAGAGTCGTCTGCCCCAGCTCCTGGACTGCGACAAGGTCAAGAGCAGCCTGTACAAGCGCTGGAACTTCATCCAGGTAAGTGCTCCACGGACAGGCCTGGCAGCCCAGAGCACGGGAGGGTGCCGCGAGCGCCCCCGGGAAGGGCAGCCAGCAAAGTGCAACCCACAGTCTCCCGGCTTAAGGCACATGGACTGCTGCACAGGTTCAGGCAGAATCACTGGAGCCTTTCCCCGTGACACAGCCTTCAGAATCCCTGCAGCAGCGCTAGGCTGGGCTGGGCTCTGATACATCTCGAGAGGGAGTTCGGGGTGATTTCTCTGGAATCTTCTAAATGCCAGAGAGATGGAGAAAGTCAGCTTGAGACTATCCAGGGCAGTCCCCCATCCTGACACCATCCCCTACCAATGCTTTCACCTGGTTCAGCCACTCAGACTCGGTGAAGCTTATTTATTTTCTGACTTTAGGGTTTCCAGAGAAAGTCCAAAGGCCCAAAGATCCCTCCCTCCTGTGCACAGAATTTTGGTGGGATTGTTCCCCAAGAGGGGCCATGTGCCGGGCACTATGGTGGTTAAATCTCTCTCTCTCTCCCTCTCCCTGTCCCTCCCTCCCCCTCTCCCTGTCTCTGTATCTCTGTCTCTCCCTGTCTCTTCGTATCTCTCTCTCTGTTTCTGTCTGTCTCTCATTCTCTATATCTTTCTCTGTCTGTCTCTATCTCTCTGTCTGTCTCTCCATCCTTGTCTCTGTCTCTCTCTGTTTCTTTGTTCCTGTCTCTCTGTTCCCGTCTCCGTCTCTGTCTTTCCGTCTCCATCTCTCTGTCTCCTTCTCTGGCTGTCTCTTCTCCCTCTCACCCCCACGTGCTCCCAGAATGGCGCCGTCATGAACAAGGGCACAGGGCGCTGCCTGGAGGTGGAGAACCGAGGCCTGGCTGGCATCGACCTCATCCTCCGCAGCTGCACGGGACAGAGGTGGACAATTAAGAACTTCATCAAGTAGTGGAAGGAGCTGGGGCCCTCGGAACCTGGCCCTCGGGACAGGGTCTGCGTCCTCTGGACCAGCCACGCTGGGAGAGAAACAGCAAGGAGTCGGCAGGTGCTCAGTGGGCCTCCCGGGGCTTCTCCAGGGCAGCCTGGGGCCCAGATGGAGACACTGCCCCTCCATCAGGCGTCCAGCTGCCTGAGGCTCGTGCGCCCTGGCAGAGCTCCCTGACCCTTCGCTGGGAGCACAGGAGCCGTGTATTCCGCAGCCTGGATACGGACCTGGTACTGAGGAGTGACACATCGCATCTCCTCCTGTCCTTCTTCCCATCCACTTGCAGGACTGGGACAGGCGGGGGCCCCTCCTTTTTCTCATCTCTCGTAGCAGCAGCAGCAGCTTCTGAATTCCACCTGAGCCCTCAACGAAGTGGGGGGGGGGGTGCTGGGCCACAGCCTCGCTCTCCCTCCTCTGAGGAGGCAGCGAGGCCCTGAGACCCAGTGTCCCCCGGGTTGCTTCTGCCCAGACACCTGTTCACAGCCCAAGATCGCCAGCCCCCAAACCTTTCCAGCAGGTGGCCTTGGACTTTTCTGGACTCCACCCCCGAGATGACCTGGAAGGAGCTGATGCTCCCACGGTCACCCGGGCACTAGGATCCTATGTGCCTGGACCAGCTCTTCCATGTATGTCGTCAGCAGGGAGGCAGAGAGCATGTGCGGTGGTCTCAGCTGTGAGGGCCCCCAGGCTGGAGCCGGGCCCATTCTGCTCTGCCTGCCCAGGCGCCGGGGAGCCCGGACTCACAGTGGCTACCGCAGCGGGGACAGCAATCAGCCCCCATCTGGAGCTTAAGGACTGACGTCGGCACAACATAGGGGGCCAGGACCCTGGAGGATGCTCTCGTGTCTCCCTGTGCTCGGCCAGCGGACAGGGAAGAAGGCAGTCGAGTCCCCTCTGAAGAGTAGTAACTTCTTTCTGATTGCCCTCTGGTTAGGGTGCACTTATAAATCAGAGTTAATATATGGACGAGTGTGCATGCGTATGAGGGTGTGTGCCTGGTGGGGCGAGTGTGCTGCTGCCTGTGCGTGCGTGCATGGCGCGTGTGTCAGGGCGTGTGCGTCTGAGTGCACGGTAGGGCAGACGTAGAGGTGTAGCCTTGGACTTGTTGCATTACTGCCAGCCCAGATCAGATCAAGGATGCTGAGAAGCTTGTGGGGGTGGGTTGGCCAGCAGGATGTGACAGGGCTGGCACCCCAGATGGAAGGCTGCCCTTCTGCCAGTTCCCATCTGTCTCCCTCATGCTGTCCGGCCAAGCCCTGCCCAGAACCAAACCCCACACCTGCCCAGTTTGGGGTTCACAGTGTCTCATGTGGTGGCATCTTACTGGTGATCCTTCCCCCCTTTGTGAAATAAATACATGTGAGCACTTCCCAGCTCAGCCTTTTTGGCTTTTCGATTCTTCCAGAGCCTGGGCCAGGAAGCACTTCCTGGGACGTGGCAAGGGCTTCTGGTTTATTAAAAGGCAAAGAGCGTTCATTCGCGGGGTGGGGACACGGCCAGCCTGCCCTTGCGCTCGCCTCCCCCCAAAGCAGGACAGAACTTGACGTTGGACACCTGCTTGCTAACCCCCTGTTGACCCCAGATTAGAAGGGTCAGGTGGGTGCGGAAAGCTGTGACGCAGAGAAGGGCCGTGGGTGACCTGGCCAAGCGTCCTGACCCGCCTCTTCGCACTGCCGGCCGCCACTCCTCTCTCTCGAGACCGGAGAGCCCGTAGTGGAAGCAGCTGCCCCTTCGATTCATGGAGAAGCGAAATCCAGAAAGACGGCAGGCCTTCTGCCCTGGAAATGAGCCTGGAAGGAAATGGGCTGAAGTCCCCTGGGCCTTGACAGCCCCAAGTCTCTTCCCTCCCAGGAAGCCAAGAAGATCCGGCTCGTTCGGCGTAACCCAACCCACAGACATGCGTGTCAGCTGCCGTTTGCGGGGGCTCTTTGAGAATCGGGGTCCATGAGCACAGATGGAAAATTCTGCTGTTTGGTGAGGAGGGGTTCATCAAACTTAAACATCAGATCCTCGGGGTAACTATTAAGCCGAAAGAGCCAAGGGTCTGCCGGTCCCCCGCGGGGTCAAGGGGGCCTTGGGTAGCATTCCAAGGCGGTGCTTTGAGGAGCGGTCCTGCCCAGACTGAGCCATTCTCCTCCTGTGCGGTTCTGAAGGTAGAAACTCAAAGAAGACAAATACTCCATTCTACCGTTAGCTGAGGCTTTGAGCCCAACTCCCCCCGGGGTACTCAGTGGGCCCCTGTGGGATCCTTCATCCTCTGGGAAATGGGCCGAAATGGCCTCGGACCAGAGAAGCCGCAAGACCTGCTCTGTGTCCCCCGATGGAGCCGGAGCCCCACCCTCTGACTTGCTCACTGCGCTTTGGGCTCGTTTCTATTCCTAAGGCTGCACCCCTAGCATACGCACAGCAGGAAGAGCCCTGGAGTTTTCGAGAGAGAAGTGTTGCTTTTCTTCAGGGCCACAAGGCAGCAGGCAGGATGTTTGGGTTTGCCTGCTTACGTGATGGGGATGAGGGTGCTGGTTTAGGGCCATGGGGGCCTCTCAGCCTCCCGGCACAGCATGTGTGCTGCAAATCCTGGCTCTGGCCCTTGCTTCCAGCATCCAGGAAGCCTGGGCTGTCTGTTCATATCAGCACTGGTTCCTCCCAAAGGCCAGAGCCTGAGGCCAGCATCTGGGTCGGCATCCTCATTGCCCCACAGCATCCCAGGCGACCTAAAGGCTTGGGGGTGGCAGGCCAGCGGCCAAAGCACAGAAGAAGAATTAACTGTAGCCAGAGAGGGAGGAGAGAAAAGATGAGCAGGGCCCTGGGGAAGCCTAGGGTCTCAGAGCTTCAGGGGAATTTGGAAGTTCCAGAGACCCATCCCTCTGCGTAGCTCAGGCAGCAGGCTCCAGGCATCGGGCTTGAGTTCTGACAACCTTTGTGCACCTCCCTCCATCCATGCGGTCCCGTCACATAGGCGCTTCCCACTCTCCTGTCTGGTGGCCGTTTCCTTCTCTTTCATTTATTCCCCCTCGATTCATAAGGCAAAAAAAAAAAAAAAATCACAGATGGTATTCCCGATCGATGTCCAAGCCATGAAAGCTGACGCCTTTGAATGTTTTATTTCTCGAATGTGTTCTTTATACTGATTCTGGGGGCTACAAAAGAAGAAACCGAAAGGGCAGAGAAAGGTGAGTTCGGGCCAGACGTCGTCATCGTAAGCCATGACTCCAAACCCTTTGACTTGGGTTTCTGAAGCCACGTGTTTTTCATCTGCTATTTCTTCCACTATTCTCAGAAAGGATCCCTGTTTCACAAAGGGCAGAAGTCAGGCCTGGGCAGAGCCGGTGACCCGCACACCCCTGGGCTGTCCGGTGATCGGTCGTCCCTGATTTGTATGCAATCTCCCCTCCTTCCACTTTGCTTTCAAGGGCTGCTCTGAGAAGAGCTGAGTGTCAGAAGCCCAGGGATGGACCGGGGAGGAGCTCGGAGCCTGCACACGGAACCAGGTGGTCCACGAAGCCTGGAAAGGCCAAGGGGCCAGAAGCAGGTTCCCAATCCCCACTGATTGCCAGTGTGCCAGCCTCTTGTTTGGATTTGAGCTCCAGAGGAGCAGGTGGGCTGGCAGATCCCCAGCTCCTAATCAGCTGCCCCTTCCTCTCGCCCGAAGCACAAGTCCCTGGGTCTCTCGGCTACTCTGCTTTCTCACTTAGGCCAGTTTCCAGGACCTACATATAGGGACAGGTGGCGGGCCCCGAACTCCAGAGGTTTACTTCGGTCCAGTTCAACAAATATATTTGGACACCTATTCTGTGGTTTGCTTTTTAAGACTTCCAGGAAGGAAGGAAGGAAGGAAGGAAGGGAGGGAGGGAGGGAGGGAGGGAGGGAGGGAGGAAGGAAGGAAGGAAGGGAGGGAGAGAAGTGGAGGGAGGGAGGGAGGGAACGAAAGAAGAAGGACCTAAAACATATTGAGCAATTGCAAGGCACCATGATGAATGACGAGTACCATGGTATTTACCCTTTAAAGCTTATATCTGAATAAAGAAAACAGAAACAATATACTGGGCCTCCCCACCCCTGGAGCCGGGGCAGTCATGAGATGGGGTCTTTGCCTATCGGTGTAAATGGGGTTCTTGACGTGTTAGCAGATTCCAGTGTTCTTTCCCCAAAGAGGCTCCAGCCAATGGGTAGCTCTTGCAACTGTGGCTCCCAGCTTCGCTTCTGCTGCTGCTTATTGATGTGGGCCCCCAACACTGTCCAAACACGAAAAGCCAAAATGAGGAAGTGAGAAGGCCAGACAGGCATCACTGATGCTGCCGCTTGTTCCGGGACCCTGGAAACTGTCCGGCTCGCCAGCGATCATCATCCTTAATAAATGGTCGGGGGTTCCTGTTACTCCAGGGTCAAAATACCATCTAATCCGCTCTCCCACTGGAGGCCCATCCACCAGTCCACTATCGGCTTGATAAACTCTAGAGACAGCTAGTTCTAGGGCAGAAACCCTCTTTCTGACAGTGAACCAAATAAGGTCTGAATATCAGTAACTGCTTCCCACTGTCCGGCCCTCTGGAACTCTGAAAACAAGATTAACTGCCTGTTAAAATCTACCTTGCACTTGGGCTTCCCTGGTGGCGCAGTGGTTGAGAGTCCGCCTGCCGATGCAGGGGACGCGGGTTCGTGTCCCGGTCCAGGAAGATCCCACATGCCGCGGAGCAGCTGGGCCTGTGAGCCATGGCCGCTGAGCCTGCGCATCCGGAGCCTGTGCTCCGCAATGGGAGAGGCCACAGCAGTGAGAGGCCCGCGTACCGCAAAAAAAAAAAAAAAAAAAAATCTACCTTGCACCTTAAGTCAGGGCCCCTCTGTGAAGCTTTAATGCTGCTGGTTGTAACAGAGAGAAGCAACCTATGTTCCCTTGACGACAGCTTTATCATGGACAGAATTCATCTTTGCCGCCTCGTGAAATGGTTCACTGTCTTGGCTAGGCAGCCACGATCCATTTGCCACAGGCTAGGGTGCTCTGCGGTACCCACTTATCCTCGGGGATACGTCCCCAGACCCCTAGTGGATGCCTGAAACTACAATAGTACCAAGCCCTATATATACTGTTTTTCCTATACATACATAGCTATGACGAAGTGTAATTCATAAATTAGGCACAGTAAGAGATCAACAACAATAATGATAACATAGAACAATACACTGTAATAAAAGTTGTGTGAATGTGGTCTCTCTCTCTCTCTCTCTCAGTATTTCTTATTGCACAAAGTTAATGCCCTTTCCATCTTAACTAAGCACTGTCCCACGCTGTGGCCGTAACCTTTGCAGTTTGACGTGCGGCAGCAAATCTAGCTCAGATTTCTTTTCCCTTCCTCACGGTTTCACAGATAGAAGATTCGTTCTCACTGCAGATCTTAGTAACCTCAACATATGATTTTTTTCTTTCCTTGTTAAGTGGAGAATTTTCACCTTTCACCTAAAGGAAGCACTTCATGGCACAGTCAAATTGGTCAGAGTGAGGCTGAGAGATTCTTGGTGAACTTTGTCAATTTCAGCTGGACTAACCTTTTCAACAAATACGTAGTTCATGGGTAGCTAACATTAGGAACCCTCCCTCAGCCCCGGGAGTCTGGGCTTTTGCATCCAGTGTGGGATGCAGCTTTGAACAGCAGGAAAAGCAGAGCTTTCAATGGTCACATCCAACAGGCACTGGGCGAGGTTTGTGCATCGGCAACTTCAGATGCTGAAATTTCTACAGAGGCACCGCCCTTGGTTAGTTATAAGGCAGGTTTATACTCCAGCCATGCAGATAACAAACAAGAACGTACAGGCTGCCATATATACAATTACTCAGCCATGAAAAGGAATGAAATTGGGTCATTGGTAGAGACGTGGATGGACCTAGAGTCTGTCATACAGAGGGAAGGAAGTCAGAAAGAGGAAAAACAAATATCGTATATTAACGCGTATATGTGGAATCTAGAAAAATGGTACAGATGAACCTATTTGCAGGACAGGAACAGAGACGCAGATGTAGAGAACGGACATGTGGACACAGTGGGGGAAGCGGGGTGGGATGAACTGGGAGATTGGAATTGACATATGGGAGGGAGGTCCAAGGGGGAGGGGATATATGTATATATATAGCTGATTCACTTAGCTGTACAGCAGAAACTAGCACAAAGTTGTAAAGCAACTATACCCATCCCTCAAAAAAAAAAAAAAAAGAATGTACAGGCTGCTCTGCTTAAAACTTTCCTCAGACTTTTTTGCCCTTGAAAACACACAAAGAAGAACGAAAGCTCCCCGTCCTGGCCCAAGTCACCAAACCAAGTTTCTGGTGCCCAAATTCATGTCTCTGAATTTCTCTGCATCATTCCAAGTCCCAACCTCCCTGATTCAGTATTTCAGATGCTTGAGTAAATGTTTGCCTGGACATTTGCTCCTATGACCAAAGCTTAGAAAATGATTATTTCACTGCACGGTTGCAGAGTGCCTCCGAGACCCCCTTGGACATGCATCCCACCACTCTGCTATTTATACCCACATCTTAGATGTTCTTTGAAGAGTGTCACCCACCTAGTGCCAACGCGGAAATCAGAGGAAAGTTCTGGTTCCCATGTGCACTGAGAATGCATTTCCTTTCCACTGTTTTAGAATTCAGAGTCCCTTTGTCCCCAGAAGCCCAACCCTAACCCACCACAAATTTGTCCAAATTAGTGAGGTTCTAAGTCTGTCTTGGGACTCTTTCTAGAATTCTTTTTGAAGGTGGAATTGCTGCTCTGGCTCCTAGAGAGAACGTGTGTTTCTTTCTGGAGCATTTCTGTGAGGTTCTGGTCAGTAACCGGCACGGCGCTAGGCTCGAAGCACGCAGGGCACGGGGGAAATCAGCTCTCTGCAGGAGCCCGGGACAGAAGAGGCCAGAAACTCCTGCTTCTCATCCACCCTGTGCTCAGGTGGTCCACAGCCTGACTCTGACCCTGACCCTGACCCTGACCCTGACCCTGATGGAGAGCCTCTGCTCTCCTGGGCTCTCCCAGTGCATGTGACAGTCTCCCAGAGGTGTCATATTAGACAGAGTCCAGCTCTTGACAGCTGTGAGATAAACATGCTTGATGACAGCTCAGTGGAAGAAACCTGCCATCTCTGTGGAGGAAATAGTCTGTGCTTTGGGTCGTTGTAGTGGGAAGTGTGTTGTTGTTCTTCGGTTTTGTTTTTGGTCTTAAATTTTTGGGTTTTGAGTTATCTGCTGTTTAAAGACCTTTCTTACCCCAAAAGAACTCTCCAGAAGGGTGAGGAAGTTTCCCACTGGCACCTAGATATTGGCGAGGCTGAGTGCGGGCAAGTGTTTCTCTCAAACACAGCGAGGTTTTGTGTTTTGGTTTTGTTTTGCTATTTTTCATTTCTACTGCTTCCCCTGGATCTCCATTGTTGGTGGGCCAGTTTCCTCATCAGGCTGGTGCTAACTGCTGATGCGGGTCGTGGGGAGGATTTGCTTGGCAGGACAGGACCAGCCTGTGCCGGGGAGGGGGGCACAAAAGTGTCATTCTCACCATAGTTATAACAGCCACCTTTATGTGAGCACATGCTGTATGCAGGTCACAGGCAAAGGCTTTTACAAGCACCCTCTCTCTTAATTTTCCCAACGGCCTCCCGGCCAGTGCTATTATTCCCTTTATAGGTGAGAACACCGGGGCTCAGAGAGTTAGAACATGTCGCAATGTCCCGGAGTCTGTAAGGGGCAGGTTTGCGGTTCAGACTCACTCAAGAGCACTTGTTCATAATCATTAGGCAACACTACCTGTCCAGCAGCTTTGCTCCAAGCCCTCTGTTCTAACATAAAAGCCTCGGATAAGACAGGAGGAGGCTGGCTAAGCAGTTACATGACTATGCCTAGGTTCTCTGCCACGGATGCTTGCGTGATGGCGGAGCAGAGAGCCACCAACTTCATTTCACACGTCCCCAGGCCCTGGGAGCATCTTGGTCCCTGGGAGGCGGCCGCTGACTCCCAACGGCCAGCGCTGCCTTAGGCTCTGCCTCCTGCCCAGACTTCTGTTTCCCTCTGGTCAGCTTGAAGTGGCAACACATATGTACTTTAAGGTGAAAAAGGAATGGCAGGATCTGTCTGAAATGGTTCAAAGAGCCCTCAGCAGGCTAGGAAAATAGTCCGACACAAACAGGAGCAAAACTTGGGGGGGTAAGTTACAAATGAATTGAAGGTTGATTAGAGAAAAATTAAATAATAGAGGTAAGTAATAACAAGAGGAAAATAACATCAAGAATCCCACCATCCAGCCTAGAGATTATCATACTAAGTGAAATCAGAAAGAGAAAGACAAATGCCATATGATATCACTTGTATGTGGAACCTAAAATATGACACAAATGAACTTATCTATGGAACAGAAGCAGACTCACAGACATAGAGAACAGACTTGTGGTTGCTGGGCGGGGAGAGGGGTGGATTGGGAGTTTGGGATTAACAGATGCAAACTACTACATACAGAAGGGATAAACAACAAGGTCCTACTGTATAGCACAGGGAACTATATTCAGTATCCTGGGAAACCAAAACGGAATATAAAAAAGAATGTATATATGTGTATAACTGACTCACTTTGCTGTATGGCAGAAATTAACACAACACTGTAAATCATATACTTCCATTAAAAAATAAAAAAACATAAGCATTGTCTTATCCAATCATCTCAGGCACTGGATGTCTGATGATGTCAGCTTGTCCAGGGTTACACAGGTCATCAGTGGTAGAGAGAGAACCAGCTGTGTAGGGCCAGCACCTGTGTTTGTCTTCCCACACCTCCATCTGGGCTTCAGGTGCATCCTACCCAGCACTGAGGCTGCCCAGAAATAGGAAATAGAAATCACTCGCCTAGGAGCCTGAAAAAGAGAGGCTGCTCACCCACCACCGTCCCTCTACACAGTCCCTGCTTTCCTGAGCTGCAGGGTTGGCTCCCAGCCCCAAAGAGCTGCCTGCAGCCTTAGGAGGGAATCATGAGGGTGTGTGTGTGTGACTGACAGAGGGAGGGAGGGAGACGGAAGGAGAGAGGCAGAAAGAGACCTATATAAAGAGAGGAAACAAGCACAGATGACAGGAAGAAATAAACAGTGTTAGAAATAGCAACGAGAGAGACATTCAGACAGAAAGGTGACAAAGAAAAGAAGAAAAAGAAAGAAAGAGACGTCAGAGAAAGCGCAAGATAAGCAGAGTGGGATGGACAGGCAGAGAGAGAAAAAAACCAGGGAGTGGAGAGCAGGCTGGTCACCTCCGATCTTTCTTTCAAGGCCCATCTTTTTAGGAAGGAGAAATGCAGGTGGGCTCTCCTCGCACCTGCATACCCAGCGCCCCCTGGTGGAAATTTGAGTTCCGTTCCTCAGTGGCAGGGACCCTGCGTCCCCCATACCTGTTGAAAGGACAGAGAATGGTGGGGTCTGAAAGGACAGCGAATCGTTAAGCCGGCCCAGGTTGCCCGTGGCTCGGTCTGGCCCGGGTGTGTGGAGTGGCTGCCAAGGACTGTGGCGCCGTGTGCCGCGTGGGAGGCGGGGAGTTGGTGGTTGGAGGTGTGAAGAGATGCGGTCGGGGCTCCGTAGATGCACCGCCTCCCGTAGGCGGCTCTGAGCGATGCGGCTGCACCTCCTGCCGGCGCCAGACTGATTTCCGCTGCTCCTTTCCTCTGAAATGAGTTAAAAGAAAACCAGGGAAGGTTGTGCCCCTCCAGTGATTCGCCAGGGGGCGGGGAAGAGGAGACCAGCACAGTCTGGGACCTTCCCCGTGTTCTCTGGCCTCTGGTCTGACAGGTGGTACCAGCCTGGGTTGACCTTGTACCTTCTGACATTTGAGGGCCTGCCAGGGGGTTTTAACATTTTCCACGCCACGGACCCTTTCGGCAGTCTGTGGAAGCTTACAGACCCCTTCTTAGAATAAAGTTTTAGAAATGTGTAAAATAAAGTACATAGGATTACCAAGAAACCCACTTATATAGAAATACACAAATGTATGATATAGAAATATATATACCATTTTATTAATACATTAAATAAGATGTGATATCTTATCACTGTAACATATGAAGTTGTATGGTTATAGATGTTATTGTAAGATGTTATTGTAAGAATCTTACAATGTTATTGTAAGATTGATATCTTATCACTGTAACATATGAAGTTGTATGGTTATAGATGTTATTGTAAGATTTCTGCAACAACTAATTTGACATGAAACTGTGATTTTTATTGGTGACAAAGGTACAGGTACTTTTCATCAATTGTGGTTTGTTATCTCCTTTCATCATTAAAGGAAATGCTAAATTTCACTTAGAGGTAAAAAAAACCAAGGGCATCATTCTTTTCTCATCCAAGTTCACAGACTCCCTGAATCCTACACATGGAGCCCTTCGGAGTCCATGGACCTGAGCTTAGGAAGCTGCAGAGATAGAGGTCTTGTCCCAATCTCATTGTACCAAGGCACCACCTGATACCACACAGGTTTCTAGGAGCCAAAGCTCCCAAGCGAGTTAAAGGCACGCAGCAATTCAATGGATGGACTCCCTCATCACTAATCATAATAGTAACAGTACACACTTTAGGAAAAAAAAAAGATGGCCAAAATGCCTTATGTGCCAACACCATGCAGAAGCCTTTATGTCATTCCATCTTTCCACCCCAAACTCCATCACCAGCCCAGACAACCCGACAATATCCCAGCAGAATGCTGATTTCCCGGGTCATCACAGCCAGCCTCCAGCTCCAGGTCCCTGAAGGATGCAGGTCAGAAGGGCGTCTCTCAGCCTCTGCAGAGGATCTCAGCCTAGAATTTGTTCTGGTAACGGACTCTCTCCGTTCCTCTTCGCTCCCAGCCTTCTCGGTTCTAAATGCCACTTTGCCACACACTGGGCCAAAGAGGCTTGCTTACGTCACCTACTTTGATGACTGTTGTTCAGCACGTTTCTCTGGTTTGACCTCAGATTGAGCATTTGTCTCATAGCCCCTTTTAAACTATAGATAGGAAACACTTTGGTTCTCCTCTTGGACCCATGGGACGTGGTATAGACTCCCATCAGGCTTTCCCAGCAGGCAAAGGAAGGTTGTGAGGATAAGGGATGCTGTTGGTGGCCACCTATATCCATCCCTCAGGCCTTTCACGTTACTGAGCTCCCGCTGACTTCCCAATGCCAGCATCTCTTTGCCTGGGGGGGGCCTCTGACAGCCGCCAAACAATGCCTCATACAATTGTGTGTAAATATCCAGCTTCCTCACTCCTTGAGTGGGCAAATTCTGAGAATCTGGGGGAGCCATCCATGCCATTTCCTTGAATCTCCCCCACGGGATTAAACTCCAGTCACCCACGGTGGTAGCTGGCTTTATCGGCTGCCTTCCTGGTTTCCTGCATTTCCCCCCAAAAAACAACCTGCACTTGAATCTTTGTCTCAGTGTCTGTTTCTTAGAGAAACCACGATGAGACAAAAGCCCCCATCCTCATGTGGAGAGCTTGTCCCTGGGGAAAGGAATGGGGTTCTGGGGGCACAGTTGGTCCAGAGTCCTTGTATGTTTGAGGAGAATCACAGCTAACCAGCTCCAGCCTTGGACCCCTGACGCAGGCCCTGAAGTCCCTCTTTAGATACTTCGTCAGGGACCAGGTTCTCTTTGGTGGGGTCTTTCTAAAGCTTCCATGTAGGGGCTCATCAGCTGAGGACACCAGGGGTGTATCTATGAGTCAGGAAGAGGGTCCCCAGTACTTAAAGTCTGGGCAAAAGAATCTTCCTCATCTTCCTCCAAGCCCTCAGAGATCCCTTCTAGCTAGGTCCTCCCTGCAAGAGAGCTAGAGGCAACCCTCCAGGAGTGCGGGATATTACAAAGCAGTTGGCTTTAGGCACTTCAGCTAATGACCTGCCATAATTCTCCCCCAAGGCAAAGCGGTAGTTAACTTTCCAGAAAGTGCAGGGAAGCGGTGGGTTATCCAGCTGCACAATGTCCACATCTGTAATCGCTTCCCTCAGACACAACAGATCAATATTTGGGCCACAGAGCAAGGATCCACTCTTGTGGCTACAACCAGAGTCCCAAGGTCACCAGCACTCCAGGGCCCATGAGGGGCCCAGCCAGTTACTCTGTCCACATCTCACCGGAGAACATAGGCAGGAGAACCCTGATCCTCATTAAATTGCTGGTAGGACAGGCGGACAAGCTCTAGAACAGCTCTAAGATGTGGAATCTGAGGCACCAGGGACATCATAGAGTAAACCTCAGGGAGACACTGAAAGATGTTTTGGAAACCCTTCTTGCCTTCGGGGAGCCTGCCTGGATGTGAGACCCTCCCTCTTAAAGGTGAAGGAGCACTGCAGCACTGCCATCTAGTGGACAAGAGAGGAAATGTCACAATTCTCAGAGGAGCCTCTGGGAGCTGAACTCAGGGGCTAGAAAATGCTGACCTAGCCTGCCTTCCTGGCCCTCTTGGCTGGACTAAACTTCAGACAGGGCTCTTCCTGACTCTAGGCCCCTGACCTCTCTTTTCTTGTGCATGCCTCAGGACCACCGCTGACCTCACGGATGGTGTCCGCGAGCCATCCACCTCTGATAACCAGGAGCATCTTCAGGGCACAAGGGTGCTATGCTCCGTGGCCACCTTATCCTGCCTCCAAGCGTATTCTGCACCACTGGTCACTTCACTAATTGCAGGTCCTTACAGTGTTGCCTGCAGAGATTTCTGGACTTCCCAGGGGCCCCACCCAGGCCATGGGGAAGAAGCCTCACCTCCCTCGCTGGGCTGGGTGCTATTGCCACAGTGCTCTGGCCACATGTTGGTCCAGGGCACCCTGTGGGTAGTCTGTTTCCCCACGAAATTCCAAGACCCTATCTTCTTTGGTTTCTTTCCATTTTTCCTCCATCTCCAAATCTCCCCGGCACAACTTTGTAATTGAAAGGGGAAGGGGGCCGCCCTCCCTCCTGGGGAGCAGGACTTCCCTGTACTGGAAGCCACATGAAAGTCTAAATTCAGACCACCCAGCTTCGCCCTTCCTCTGTAAAGTGTGGCTATTGGAGCCTAGAAATCCTTTTCTCTGTCAACAAAGCCTACAACTGCAGGCTTCCCTGGTGGCGCAGTGGTTGAGAGTCCGCCTGCCGATGCAGGGGACGTGGGTTCGTGCCCTGGTCCGGGAGGATCCCACATGCCGCAGAGCGGCTGGGCCCGTGAGCCATGGCCGCTGAGCCTGCGCGTCCAGAGCCTGTGCTCCACAACGGGAGAGGCCACAACAGTGAGAGGCCCGCGTACCGCAAAAAAAAAAAAAAAAAGTCTACAACTGTGAGCTTCCTATTGACCCAGAAAAGTGTAATTTGACATACAGAACTAAACAAGGACGCATTTGTCCCGGGATGCACTAACTTCTCTTTGAAGCAATGACCCATCTTATTTAATAATTGAAGGAGAGACCAGAACAACCAAGAATTAGGGGTTATTGGAAATGAAAATACAGTGGTTTATTATCTAAGAAAATGTGAGCCCTGGTGAAACACAATTTTTCATGTGTGTCCATTTGGGGGGGGGAAGAAAGAGTTCAAAGTTTTCATTAAATTCTCAAAATATCAAATTGCCAAAAAGTTAAGAGCTGCTGCTTTAAGGCTTCTATCTGGCTGGCTCTGAAGGTGTAATTTGCCCCACACGTCTGTATCATGTCATCTGCAAACAGTGACAGTTATACTTCTTCTTTTCCAATTTGGATTCCTTTTATTTCTTTTTCTTCTTTGATTGCTGTGGCTAAAACTTCCAAAACTATATTGAATAATCATGGTAAGAGTGGGCAACCTTGTCTTGTTCCTGATCTTAGAGGAAATGGTTTCAGTTTTTCACCATTGAGAACTATGTTGGCTTTGATAAAGGAGGCAAGAATATACAATGGAGAAAAGACAGCTTCTTCAATAAGTGGTGCTGGGAAAACTGGACAGCTACATGTAAAAGAATGAAATTAGAACACTCCCTAACACCACACACAAAAATAAACTCAAAATGGATTAAAGACCTAAATGTAAGGCCAGACACTATAAAACTCTTAGAGGAAAACGTAGGCAGAACACTCTATGACATAAATCACAGCAAGATCCTTTTTGACCCACCTCCTAGAGAAACAGAAATAAAAATAAACAAATGGGACCTAATGAAACTTAAAGTCTTTTGCACAGCAAAGGAAACCATAAACAAGAGTAAAACAGCACCCTCAGAATGGGAGAAAATATTTGCCAACGAAGCAACTGACAAAGGATTAATCTCCAAAATATACAAGCAGCTCATGCAGCTCAATGTCAAAAAAACAAACAGCCCAATCCAAAAATGGGCAGAAGACCTAAAGAGACGTTTCTCCAAAGAAGATATACAGATTGCCAACAAACACATGAAAGGATGCTCAACATCACTAATCATTAGAGGAATGCAAAGCTACCATGAGGTATCACCACACACCAGTCAGAATGGCCATCATCAAAAAATCTACAAACAACAAATGCTGGAGAGGGTGTGGAGAAAAGGGAACCCTCTTGCACTGTTGGTGGGAATGTATATAGATCCAGCCACTATGGAGAACAGTATGGAGGTTCCTTAAAGAAGTAAAAACGGAACTACCATATGACCCGGCAATCCCACTACTGGGCATATACCCTGAGAAAACCATAATTCAAAAAGAGACATGTACCCCAATGTTCATTGCAGCACTATTTACAATAGCCAGGACATGGGAGCAACCTAAGTGTCCATTGACAGATGAATGGATAAAGAAGATGTGGCACATATATACGATGGAATATTACTCAGCCATAAAAAGAAACGAAATTGAGTTATTTGTAGTGAGGTGGATGGACCTAGAGTCTGTCATACAGAGTGAAGTAAGTCAGAAAGAGAAAAACAAATACGGTATGCTAACGCATATATATGGAATCTAAATTTTAAAAAAATGGTTCTAATGAATCTAGGGGCAGGACAGGAATAAAGACGCAGAAGTAGAGAATGGACTTGAGGACAAAGGGAGGGGGAAGGGTAAGCTGAGACGAAGTGAGAGAGTGGCATGGACATATACACACTATATAAAATAGATAGCTAGTGGGAAGCAGCCGCATAGCACAGGGAGATCAACTTGGTGCTTTGTGACCAGCTAGAGGGGTGGGATAGGGAGGGTGGGAGGGAGATGCAAGGGGGAAGGGATATGGGGATATATGTATATGTATAGCTGATTCACTTTGTTATACAGTAGAAACTAACACACCATTGTAGAGCAATTATACTCTGATAAAGAAGTTAAAAAAACAAACAAACAAACAAAAGAGCTGGCGGGGTAATACAGCCTTCTTGGTGCAGACACCTAGTCCTTCCAACAAGCTCACAAAGTGGTGTGCAGCCTTGCTCCTGAATGCTTTCACGGGGACTAAACCGAGTTGTCTACAGGTTTTAAAAAATAACCAAAGATTTTCAATATTTGTGGTAGGCATAAAACTGAGTTATTTCAAAACTTCGTTTGGAAAAGCCTTGTGCCTTGGCGTGACAGGGCTATCAGTAGATCCCATTGTTGCACCTGGGGAGCTGTTAAAAATTGCGATTCCTGGGCCCCGTTCCAACCTTACTGGTTGGAACCCCCCTGGACAGGGGCCTGAGAAGCTGTGCTTTTATCAAGTTCTCCAGATTCCTATACAAGGAGCCTAGCACTGGCTGGTGGGAGCCAACGGTAGAGAGCCCTGTGGGTCGTCCATGGTTCTGGCGGTGCCTGAATGTGTGAGTGGGGGAGGGAGCGGGCTCAGTGGGGAGCGGATGAACTGGAGCAACCATTCCCTCCAGGCCCCACCTGGGCCCCTCTATCAATCAGCCTTGACACGAGGATTGGAGCATCGTTCTCTGTTCTCTAAACCCACGACGTGGTCTGACCACATGGGTAGCATAAGAGGGCGCACCCTGGACACTCGGGATCTCCATCTCTGATCAGTATGATGAATGGAGTTCTGACCGCAGGTGTGGATTCCTCCACTGAGAGCTTATTGGAGACCAAGTGCCCGGGTACTTTCCTCATAGCCCGTCCCCTACTTCCTCGGTGACCACAAGACGGCGCTTTTTCTCTTCCGGTGCTTTGTAAAACTATCCAGCACAGGATAGAGTAAGCGTGATCGCCCACGTCCTCACCCCGTAAGGCAGTGTGTCGGGGGTTCCCCAGATTACCCTCGGGTTCGCTAATTCACAAGATGAGCTCTCAGGATCCAGAAAAACAGTTATCCTCAAAATTATGTGTTTTTGTTGTTGTTTGTTTTTCAGTGAAAAGATAAAGACAGAAGTCAGCAACAGAAAAAAGGCACAGAGTCCATGAGAGACCAGGCCAGGGTCTGGGTACAGGCAGATGCTGGGCTTACCCTGGCCGGGAGGCTGGCCTGCAGCAGACACAGGTGGGGTAGTAGGTCCAGGGCAGTCCCAGCTGTCTGGCAGCCACACAGAGCACGTCCTAGGGCTCAAGCGTGCACCCAGCCTGGTGCCAGGGAGACGGTATGGCCCTGGCCGTGGCACACACAGGTATGAGGGCACAGGGTCGCGCTCTGCGATGCAGGCTGCAACAGCGGCGGGCCAAAGGTCGTCTTTCTTTGCTTTTGGCTACAGGATTGTTAGAGCATTCCCTGTTGTGATACCTGCTGCCTCGGCCCATCTAGTTCATTTTTTAAATATTCTGATTTTTTTTAAGGAAATGTGTTATTATTTAATAAAGATAAAATCTTTCACAGCGTAGGGTCCAAGAGAGTGCAACCCAGCCACAAAAGCCAATAGGAGCAGTGCCAACGGCAGCACAGTGATGGGCTAGGAGTCAGGGGTGCAGGTGAAGACCCTGAGCTGGGCCGCCAGCCACACGGTACAGGCTGCGGGCGGCAGGGAGCACTTCTTGCCACTAGAGGGCGCCCGGCGGCCGCCGCGGGAGGCTGCTCGCAGGGCGCGGATGGGCGCAGCCGGATTCCGGGGGCTGCGGAGAGCGCAGTGTCTCCTCACCGCCCACGGCCCTGCCCTGGCCTCCCGCCAGCCCTCGCGCTCTGGGCCACTCTGGCCAACCCGGCTCCGCCCCTTCTGTGGCCACAATAGGCGGGCGGTGGTCCCCGACTCGCTTCTGCTGGGGCACCTCCTCCGTGCCGCCCTCCGAGTCACACTGTGGGCATTTCTTATGGGGTTGATCCCAGGGCTCCATACTGGGGCGGTCGGGCCATCTGCTTGATTCTCTGCCCACCCATGGGTTTATACCTTTAGGGATGACACCTGGGAGAATTGGGGACCCATGACTCGCAAGATGACTCAGAGAATTGCATTCCCCCGGGGCCCTGATGCATCCAGGCTGCTGGTGTGGGCAGAAGTCTGTGCCAATAGACACGGAAGGCCCCTGCCCACCCCAGTCTGCTTTCCATCCTCTGGCTGCCCAATGTCATGCAAGATGGAGAAGCCCCATAGGGCCGCTGTCCTTACTCCCAGCTGAGGGAGCAAAAAGAGGGTGCTGGTAGAGAGCCCTTCCTGGAACTCCAGCAGCCCTGAGAGAGGCCTGCTGTGTCACCACAGGCAGGTCACCCCCTCTGTCCTTCTGCACCTCAGACCCCATCTGTAAAGTCCTAATTTTAGGATGTGATTTTCTAGGTTGCTGGGAAATAAATCTGTGAGGGCAAGCACTGAATAAAGTCCACCTAGGAAAAATGGGAAGGAAGAGGAAGGAAGCAAGGGTGAGAGGAAGGAAGTCTTCTGCCAAAAATTCAGGTCTCAGCAAGACACTCATGCTAGGGCCTTGGGGACAAAATGGTGAATCTGGCAGGTCACCTGGGTGCCAACGAATGCCTCATGCACCCAGGGCCTCTCCACTCCCTTCTCAGAACTTCCAGAGACAGCCTTGGTGGCGGAGGGAACAGAGTGACTCAGGGCACCCTCCCAGTCTGGTCTCTGCCACAGATTCCCAGCCCCGCCCCTCTCTGGGCCTCAGTTCCCTCATCTGCCCAAAGGGCTCTGTGGTTTTCTACCGTCCCTTTCTGCTGACATTTCAAGTAGTCAAATGGTCCAGGTTCTCAGCCTTCCCTGGTTCAGATTAAAACTGCCTGGGGAGCTTTAAAATCTTATAGCCTGGACACTCCTCCCCCCCCCCCCAATTTTGATGTAATTGGTCTGGGGCGGAGTGCAGCATCAGTATTTTTTCAAAGTTCCCCAGATGCTTTGAATGCGTACCCAGGGCTGGGAACTTCTGGCATCTAATTCCTGCTAAGAAATGTTTGCATTCTCATAGGAGACTCCTGGAAACGGAAAAGTCCCCCCTCAGCTTATCTCTAGTGGTGGAATAACAGGCACAGTCATGACATGGAGTGGTATTTGGGGGCAGCCCCCCCGCAAAGGCTTATGAGTCTGTTGACCCTCCAAAGGCTTTGGGTGGATAACAGGCAGGACAAGTAGAGGGGTCCTTTTCCTCTCTCTCCCCTCTCTCTCTGCCCCTGTCCCCCACATGTTCCTGTCTGGTTGTCCCCACTTCGTTCATCCCCCCCAATCTGATGGCAGCGGCGTTGATGCTTGGTAGCAGCTTCCACATCTGGGATGGCTTTCTGGCTTCTGCCTTTCTCCCCAACTTCTGTGTGTGTGTGTGTTTGAGAGCCTTTCTTCTCCAGGACAATGACCCCCTTCTCCCTCTCTTAGTCCAAAGCCTGAGCTTTGGACTACAGAATCCTACAGTTGGGGATTAAGAGCTCTGGGTGGTGAGTCCCAGGGAGGAGAAATCTCTAACAGCCATGTACTGAGCAAACTCACAAGCATCCTCAATGCCTGGGTTTAGACCCTTCTGGAAACAGATTCTGCAGCCGTTAGGATGCTGATAACTGTGGGGGAAGGAGAGAGGTTAGGACTTTGAGGGGACCTGGGTCTTGTCCCAGCTCTGCCATTACTACTTGGTACATGACCTTGAGCCCAGCGCTTCTCTCTGGACCTCAGGGTTTTTTTAACTTTAAAATGAGGGGCCATGAAGTATTCCTTTCAATGTCGACATTCTGTGACTTCTGTGACTCTATGGTACATCCTAGGTCCAGAGAAGGCAAAAGGGCTTTATGACTCAAAAGACAGGAGCAGAAATTGTTGAAACTTATTCCATAATTATTTGAGCACCAGCTATACTCAAGACACTATTGTGGGTGCTGGGAATATAGCAGCAAATGCAGTAAATTCCCTTTCCTGGTAGAGCTGACAGTGGGAAGAAGCCTGGCGTTCGGTTTGGGGGCCTCTAGTTGCATCCTTTAAGTTCTGCTTTAAGGAGTATTTTAACATTTCTTGTAGTGCAGGTCTGCTAGTGATGAATTCTTTCAGAGTTTATGTCTGAAAACTCTTTATTTTGCTTTTGTCTTTGAAATATATTCCACTGGCTACAGAATGCAATGTGGACAGACCTTTCACTTCAGTATTTTAAAGACATTTCTGCAAGCTCTTCTAGACTCTTTTCCTGATATTTGCAGTTATTCTTATATTGGTTCTTTATATATAATGTCTTTTTCCCCCCTGGGTGTTTAAAATTTTTTCTCTTTATTACTAGATCTTAGCAACTTAGTGTAATATTATTCACATTTTTTGTGTTTGGGGTTCATTGACTTCTTGGATCTATGGCTTATAGGTTTCATCAAATTTGGGGAAGTTTTAGACATTATTTCTTCAAATATAATTTTCTATCAGATGCCAGGTATTGTGAATTTTACCTTGTAAGTGTTGAATCGTTTTGTATTACGAACAAAATTCTTGAACTTTGTACTGGGATGCACTTGAGGTACCTAGAAATAGTTTGAACCTTTTGGTCTTGCTTTTAAGCTTTAAGTGGGATCAAATTAGCATGTTAGTCTAGAGTTAACTTTTCCCCACTATTGAGGCAAGTCTTTTCTTAGTACTTTTATGGGGTTGAATAATGTCTCCCCCACCCCAAATTCATATCAACCCAGAACCTCAGAATGTGACCTTATTTGGAAATTGGGTCTTTGCAGATATAATTAGTTAAGATGAGGACACACTGGATTAGGGTGTGCCTTAATCCAATGACTGGTGTCCTTATAAGAAGAGAAAACAGAGACGGACCCAGGCGTGACGGCCATGTGACGAGAGACGGAGAAACTGGAGTGAGGCAGCCGTAAGGCAAGGCACTCCAAGAAGTGCTGGCGACACCAAAAGCTACGGAAGGTCAGGAAGGATCCTTCCCTAGAGCCATCAGAGGGAGCACGGCTCTGCCAGCACTTCATGAAAACTCCTGGCCTCCGGAGCTGAGACAGAATAAGTTTCTCTTGTTTTCAGTCCCCCGGCTTGTGACCATTTGTCACAGCAGCCCTAAGAAACTAATACAGGACTCAAACCGATGCTCATACCTGGGGAACTGTGAGGTTTCTCCTCTGGATGTTGGGAACAGACACTCTTGGAGCAGTTGTCTCTCCCAGCCTCTGCTAGTGTCCTAACGCTTGAGATGCTCAGTTTCTGAACTGCTGGAAGGAAATTCTCTACAGGTCCTCAGGGTTCTGTGTGCAGCTCCCTGCCGTAGGGTCCTTTGCCCTGTGAGCTGCAGCTGATACCAACCAGGGTTCTTGGCCCTCCCTTCCCCAATCAACAGCAATTGAGAAGAGGCCAGACAAGAAATTCAGGCAAGGCTTTATTGGGGCTCCCGTGGCCACAGGAGGGGGTGAAAACAAGTAAGAGCTTCCCTTGATCGCTCCCCAAGGGCGGGGGCAAGCTGGGTCTTTCTGTGGGGTGAGGGTAGGGGTGTGTCTAGGGGTCAGGCCGGAGAGGTGGGTTAGGCAATTTGCCCACCCCTCTGGTGGTGTTGAGTGCAGGGGCCCCAGGTCCCAGCCAGTCTCACAGCCACACTGCTGTCTCCAAGTGCCCAGCTCCATTTCTTCCAATCTGGGAGCTCACAGAGCTCTGTCTGCTGTCCAGTGTCTTAGAGCCAGTGTTTCATATCATTTGTCCTATTGTTTGGTTTTGTTGTTATTTCACACGGGATTGATCGGTCCTGGTTACTCCATTTCACCTAGAAGCGAAGTCTCCTATATTTCCTGTTGATCTCGATGAAGACGTTTTCTTCTTTTTAGCAGGTAGCCCGTTTGTCACTTGGCTTTACGATTTCTTTTTATGTATTTTCGTTTTCTGCTTTTGTTAAATAAATTTAGTTTCTTGTTATCCTTTCTTCTGCATTTTAAAAGCTTTTAGACATATAGAAACGTTGAAATAGTAAAATGAACACACACGCACCGTTGATCTAAATTCAAGAATTATTAACATCCTTTCGTCCTTACTTTTTCCTTTCACACCCCTCTCTCTCCCCCTCTCTCTCTTCTCTCTCTCTCAATGTAATGTCTAATTCATGATTTTTTTATTCATCATGTTAAGAGCAGTTACAGCCATGCTTCTCTTCTGATGTTCAGATTCTTCCAGATTTGGCCAGTGGCATCCCCTTCGTGACAACTCTGGTGTGTCACTGTTCTCTGAGACTTGCTTAGCTACTGCCACCACAATATGTCCCAAATTCGCTTTGTACTTTCCCAGGCCCAGCTCTAGGATCGATACCTGGTTCCTTTTGGTGGAATTCAGAAAACAAGCTCCAGTCACCAGTCCTCATCACTATAGGAGTGTCTTTGTTTCTATGCCTTTTCTATGCAAAAGCCGGGGAGCATGTTAAAATCATGAGTTCGTATTGACGTGTCTATTTCAAAATAATCATTACAGAGTCATGGTCTACTATGAGATTTTGTAGTATTTTTAGATGTTTTATGTCTTTTTGAAACTGATCAAGAATATCCTTTGTGTTCCTCAATCCTCTGTTAGTACATGCCTTCTTTTGTGTTAGATAGTCATTTTTCTAGCGTACCATTTAAACTACTTTGTCATTTGTTTAACTATAATTTTTTGAGTTATTTTCCTAGTGCTTTCCCTGGGAATTGCAATTAACATTTTAATTTATAACAAATGAGTCCAGATTAATACCAATTTAATGTCAATACTACATAAAAACTTCTCCTGTATATCTCGGTCCCCTCATGCCGTTACTTTCAGACATTATACCTTTATACATTGTGTGCCCATCAACATAGATTTACAAGTAGAGCTTTATGCTGTTGTCTTTTCAGTCAGATAGAAAAAAGGAGTTACAAACAAAAATACATTCATACTGCCTTTAGTTTCTTTAGATGTAAGATTCTTTCAGCACTTTGAATATGTCATCCTATTGGCCTTTGGGCTTCAAGATCTCTGATGAAACATCAGCTGTTAAGTCCTAGTTTGTGTTCCCCAGATGAGTTCAAGGAGAGACTAGCCAACGTCCCTAGGAAGGAGAGTTTCTGGTGCCCTGGAACCACACTTGCAGAGTAATGGCGAGTAAGGACCCTTATTATGTCAGAGAGGCACCTCTCTGCTTTCAGATGGCCGCAGACTCCCTGCCACTTGTAGTTTGGCAGTGTTAGGATGGCCCAGAATGGAGAATGTGAGTTGATCTCATCCACTGTATTTCTTCATTCACCCTCATTGGTTCTGCGGTTATGAGAAACTTCCCTTTAAACTCTTATCTTCGGTGTCCGGTGTTGTATTTTTCCATCTTCATGATTATTTGAATGGAAACTGGGAGGAGGAAAATGCGACGTTATCTCTGAACCATGTTTATAACTTCTTGAGCGGCTTTCACTACCGATAAGCAATGAAGTAAGGAAAAGCACGGAGAAAATGACCACGATCAGAAACTAGATTGGTTCTTGTGAATAGATGCTTTTAGTTGCTTTGTGGAATGGCAGACAGGAGGCCTGCCAGGCAGGGCCAAGTGCTAATCTCTACGGGTGTGCAAAGCTCATCGCTGAGCTAAGATATATTTGGAAACCAAGGGGCGGCCACACAAAGCCAGAAGATGTTCCAATCATCCAGTTGTGCTGTGAGGACTCATATTTTAGCTCAGCTCTGACTAAAGGTTTCTGTCCTGACAAAGTGAGTGTTAACCGATGCCCAGGGCCTTCAAGATGCTGCTGTAGTGAGGATGCTTGGGACAGGGCTCAGTGCTCACGCTTGTGTAAAAATTCTGAAGTCTCCAAACTGGCTGAGAGAAGGAGGCCAGGACAGTGGTCTTGCCAAAAGGACTCAAACAAAGATCTTCCACGTTTTCATTTCTACCTCCGGGGAGGGGGTTCAAAGCATATTTTCTTCTGAAAGCCGAGCGAGGAAAACGTGCTCCCATGACATGGATATTTGATTTTATACTTCTCAGGCAAGACAAACTATTCTTCTGTGTGGGCTGAGGCTGAGACTTTGACTTGCCAACATTCTATTGGGGTTTAATAGGCGAGATTACCTCGGAGCTTCCTGGAGTCCAAACAAGCAACCAGCCGTGGTTACCGAAAGGCAGAGCTGCGAGATCTTCCAGAAATCACAGAGGACGCTCAAGTTAACGAGCAAAACCACATGAGTTCAACTTGACTTCAACCTTCGCATTTCCTGGAAATAATTTATGAAAACCCAGGTTTGGCAATGAATCTGTTAAATAATAGAGCTAAGGTCAAAATTAGCAACGTGTGTGGCCAGCGGGTGGGGTGGCGGCTCAGAGTTTGATTGACAACTGCTTAGGTGTCCACATTGGAAAAGGGCTTACGGGAGTCTGTGCCAGCTGTTCATTTGAACTGAAGAGAGCAAAGCTCTGGGGATGATGTTCTGATCCCACAACCACCACCTCTGCCTGTTTAGACCCTAGGAAATCCCTACAGAGTTTCTCCCCCAATGTTTTGGGAGGTCATTGGCTGCCAAGGAAACAATGACAAAGTCAGCAGCGGGATTTCTTGCCATGCGGGCAACTGAGGCGTCATGCTCTGTCTCCAAGGCACCAGCCTGTTTACTGGCTCAGAGGTGACTTTGATTTTATTCCCACCTTCCAGCCTGCCACTCACATGAAACTCTCTCATTTTCCCAGTTCCTGAAGAGCCAGGCTGAGGCAGGGTCTACGTGATACCAAAGAGCTGAAATTGAGCAATTGCCTTGACACTGGGCATGGGTACAACCCAGGGTTTGAACGGTGTACACCACCCAAGACAGACTGCAGTTTTCTCTCTTGCCACAAGATGGAGAAGGAAGGAAGAAATGGGTGGAAAAGATTTGAAAACAAACTTTTCTAGTGGGGTACACTTTTCTCTAGCTTATAAAGGGACAGACAAACCAAATGGCCACTTGTTCTTTTGCAGCAAAAGTGATATAGCCCAGATCTCTCTATCTAATATCACTCGGACGCCCTACACGTATCTCCAATTAATCATTATAAATTAAATTCCATGTCTCTCCCACCCCTTCTTAAACCAGAAACCCACGTCATCCTTGAACCATTCTTTTCCAACAAGCCACATGTCAAGCCAGTCGCTAGGTCCTACTCTCTTTCCTCAATCTCTCTAGGCACTGCCCTCTTTTCTCCACCCCCCATTCTCCCCGAGTTTAGGTCACCATCATGTCTCCTCCGGATTAACGCAAAGTCTTCACAACCGGTCTCTCACAAGTATGCTGTGCCTGTGGGCCTTTGCACGTGCTGGTCCCTCTCCTGTAATGCGCCGTCCCCCTGTGCTCTGCCAACTTCTTTGTCCTACCCCTCCAAGAATCCCCCTACAAAAAAAAAAAAAAAAAATAGGAATAGGAATGATCAGTTGCAGGAAGGTGGTCACATCAGAAGAGGGAGGGGAAGGAAAAAATGATAGAATTGGGCTGCAACATTGGCCATACCTCTAAGGTTCTATTTCTTAAAGGAGAACGAGAAGTCTCAGTCAAAACATTCACATCTGTTAAATGTGAGTGATGAGTATACTGTTGTATTATTTTATGTGTGTTTGAAATATTTCATAATTAAAAACAATGTTAAGTTTTAAAATGAGCAATGCTCCTTCCTTTGAATCACTATGACCTTCTAGTGAATTCTTCCCTAGGGCTTCTGACCCTGCAATGGCAGGCTTACTTGTTCATCCTTTCTGCTAGACTAGAAACTCCTGGCGTTCTGTTTGTTTCTCTTTGCATCCTATTGGTACCTGGTAGACACTTGCTAGTTTCTCAGATGAGTCTCTAAAGTATTAGCCGTATAGTGAAGGCTGGTGTTCCATGGTGGGGTTGGCAGTCGACAGGTGTGATGGAGACCTGCAGAGATGAGAGAGCTGTGTAGAGCCGTTGGCAGGACTGCATCCATCCCGGCCCAGGAGGGTGGTGTGTTGAGGCTTGAAGACCTTAAGGTCCCAGCATCAAAGCAAGCCAAGGGGATTGACGCTGTGGCTTTTAGGAAAGGCGATGGGGCTTGTTTTCCCGTCAGAGGAGAACCCAGCTCTGTGGCACCAAAGGCCAGCTGGGAGCGCCCTTAAGAAGAAACCGAAGGGGCTGAACTTGGTTCTTCAAAGTGGATAAGGAATTCCTGGATCGACTGGAGGAATTAAAACAGAACAAATAAAGCTGTAAAGACAGGGCATACCTGATTTTGACAGAGGCATGGGAACCAGGGTCATGAGGACAGGAGATGGAGGAATGTGGCAGAGAGAAAGAGGCCCCAGGAACAAATTCGGAGCCACTAGAGAATTTGGGTATCTGAGCAAGATGAGCTAATCTGGGGTGTTTATCCCTTTAGCCAATTATTTATTGAGCACCTACTATGTGATCCATGCAATGCTAGTACACAGATGAGCAAAATAAGCTGTCCTGTGGCTAAATCAGCTTATTTTAGTGACAGGGCTGAGGCCATTTGTCCATCCAGGGTCACAGGTAAACTGGAGCCTGTGCATAGCCTGTCCCCGCCCTGTACAACGCAACCCCATTTCCTCCCTAACGATGGCCCTGCAGACACCTCCAGGGCCTCCCAAGCCCCAGATTCTCTCTTCCAGACTGGACACGTCATTCTTAGAGGAAAAGGCTGGCGGAGGGATGGGGGGATGGCCCTGGAGTGACACTGACCAAGAAGAAAGCATTCTACGCAGTTCCTGGACCAGAGAGGCTCAAACCCAGGAGGATTAGGCTGGGTCCTCTTTATTCTGAAAGGCTGGGGAGAGCCGAGGCTGAAGGAGGTCCCCTAGCAGAGACGCTGGGATCAGGGTGCCCACTCCTGGCTGCCTTGCTTCTGAGATTCGGGACTTTCTGCCTGAGGCAAGCAGGAGAAGCCAGGACCATGCCAGCTGCCCCAGATCACCGCCTGAGGCTGCCAGACACACAGGAGGCTCAGTGCCATCCCCGGGCCTCCACCTCTGGCTTCTTTTCCTCTTCCAGAGCTACACGTGTGCTCATTTTTTGGTAACAGCTTTACCGAGATGTAATTCACACACCAGACAATTCACTCCTTCTTTGCGCTCAGTTTTATTTTGCTCTCATCCAGATGAATCTTAGGGAAAAGTGGGAGGGTGTCACTCATCCTGCACACTCCACTCCCACCCCCTGGCTTCCTAGGGACAGCCCGGCAGCCATGGCTTTGACATTGGAAAGACATCAAGAGCCCCTAGTTTATAAGCCGGCGGCACCTCCATGGGAGGGAGAGCAGAGGTCTCTGCAGCCCACGTGGGTCTCTGCTGCCGTGCTCAGGGGATATGGGCCGCAACTGCAGATGACACCCTGGGGGCCACGCCCAGGAAATACCTTCTGAGACTCAGGCGCTGGGAGCGTTATTGCAGGGCCGTCAAGGAACTGGCTCGCGATCCTGGCTTGCTGCGTCTGGCCGCTGAGCTGACTCACGTTCACCCCTCCCTTCCGAATATCCCTGGAGGATTCCTCAAATGACCCTCACCGGCGACCCTTTCCCCTGTGGCTCTGATCCCATAGGCCTACAGTGAGAGGCCCAGGCATCTCGACATTTATAAAGCACCCAGTGATTCTCATAATTATGGATTGATTCCGCCATCCATCATTGTGAAAACCAGAGGTTCTTAAACTTAAGGGAGCATCACCCTCCAAATTACCTGCAGGGCCTGTTGTCTGTTTCACCTCCAGAATCTCCGATTCCGTAGGCTGGGGTGCAGCCCGAGAAATTGCATTTCTAACAAGCTCCCGGGTTCTAGCTGAGGGACCGCACTTTGAGGACCATTGTGCTAAGGGGGACTGACCTGCTTCTCCGGAAATCATCCAAATCTGAAAGAGTAGGAACTCCCTGCCCTAGTGCTTCGCCCTGATTACAGTCACCCGGAGAGTGGGCAGCCCTGCTGCCAGGCTGCATCCCACAGCAATGGAATCGGGACTTGGGAGTTTTTTAAAGCTCCCCAGGCAATTCCCATGTGCAACCAGGGTTGGGAACCACCTCCCTGTTTAAAGCTCGGCTAAGGGCTTCCCTGGTGGCGCAGTGGTTGAGAGTCCGCCTGCCGATGCAGGGGACACGGGTTCGTGACCCGGTCCGGGAAGATCCCACATGCCGCGGAGCGGCTGGGCCCGTGAGCCATGGCCGCTGAGCCTGCGCGTCCGGAGCCTGTGCTCCGCAACGGGAGAGGCCACAACAGTGAGAGGCCAGCGTACCGAAAAAAAAAAAAAAAGCTTGGCTAACTTCCGACTATCTTGAGAGCATAGAAAAAAGGGGAGAGGGTGGGGGACAAAAATTACGAGAGCCAGAGTGGGGCAATGAGCCCCAAAGGGTCTACCAGCGTGTCACCCTTAGCACAGCCCTGAAGCGTCTCTGCCAGGAGACATTGGCATCTTTACTTCCTCATCCTGGGAAATTCAGAAGTGCGAGCCAGGGCCTTGCCAGCTCTGAGCACAGCTGCAGGACTGGTTGCTGAAGATGTCCCAAGTCAGAAGAGGCTTCTGACCACACACCGGCCTGTGCTTGGGGCCTGGAGCTTGGGTCCAGGTATGACACCCCAGGACCTGGGGGTGATTTCAGCTAGGCTGGAGCACAGCCGTGTCCTTCCTTGGCTCGTCACCCAGTGATTGAAGTCCAAGTGTTCTGGGTTGAAATAAAACCAGGGAGCGGAGATCGGCCTGGGAACGTGGCCTCAGGTCCTCCGTCAGCCCGGTCACCCATCCTTTGCTGCTCAAGGCCAGGCAATCTGCTACAGGTAGACCTTCCAGAGTCCGCAGGAGAAGTGATGGGCCCGGCTTTCTAATCGTGCACATGGCCGGACCACAGACATATATTTATCTGAAAGAAAAGCCTTTGAAATTCACTTACCAAAAGTATGGAAAAATCCCAACAGAATTCAAAGATACGTTCACCTTTTCAGGGAGAACTTTGTTTTCCCTTGAATGTCACCCATGACCCTTCAGCCTTCGTCATCTCTGTGGTCAGGGTCAGACCTGAGTTCTGTTCTCAGTCCCCTGTGGGGTCTTTTGTCCTGCAGAACACCCGCTGCTGGGGTAAGGACTCAGGAGAATGAATATTCATGACTAACTGTTCCTGTATAATAAAAAAGTTCTTAAAACCCAGATCAGAGAGGATCAAATCCAAGTTATTATCTCACTGGAATTTGCCCCTTTTAACAAGGGGAAAGAAAGAACAAAACAAAACAAAACACATGCTCTATGCCTAGAACTCTCTATTTTTAGAATTTTTAAACAAAAACAAACGCATAGTGATTTTGCCTCGTAAGTTTCTGAAGAAGGTGTATAAAATGCAGCGCTTAGAACTGAGGACCCTGAGAGGTTCTGGGAGATTCTACCCACAGGAAACTCAGGTTTTTGACTTAAGTACAGGATATTTGGGGAAACGTGATAACATTTTTGGAAAGGAAAGAAAATATGAGATGCCCTCATGAGGCTTGGAGACAGAAGGCCGGATCCAGGCAGGATCCCTGGTAGTGCTTTTAAGCAAGTCACTTGCCTTTTTGGTGCCCTTTGTTTCCTTATATAAATATATTATAAGGGAACGGGTGGTTTTTTCCTATGCCCAAGAAGCTCAAATAACATTAAAAATTCCAAATGCTTAAGCAAAAGCTAAGCAGTACCTGAATGCTAATGTTGGGAAGGGTTTGGCAAATGGAATACCAAAAGGATGACACCACTAGCTTGGGTGTCTGCAAAGTTTTCTTAATTAGACTGTCTGCTCCCCAGCCAGAAGCTGGTTCGTATTTCTCGCCATATGTTCCGTCGTCGGCTTACTTCCCCTGATGTCAATCATTCCCCTCCAAAGCCCCACCAAAGATCCCCAGCTGCTTTCTCACTGGCTGCTTCTTGGAAGGGGGTGATGTTGCTGGACGGTCCATCAAAGAGATCTGGTTTCCCTTCAGGGTCACGGAAATGAATTTCATGACCCTTTTGCAAATCACAGCCCCAGATAACGAGCTGAATCTCTCATCAAAAGAAAAAAAAAACTTTTATTTTTTTCTATTGCATAAATAATGGTAAATTAGACTCTTTTTTATACAGATTATATATTTACAGACAAGTTTGGTTAGAGAAAAACATCTGGTAAATATGGCAGTCAGTTTTCCTTTATACACTAACATATTAATAATATGTACTTCATGGGATCAGTACGTTGCATGCCAAGTTAATTTATATTAATATTTACATTTTATATAAAGATTTTCTTTTGACTAATCTGCTGACTCTCTCATCATTTAGTAGCAGAAATCATCAACGAATACTGAATGAAAAAAAAAAAAAAGGAACATGAATGAGGTAAATGGGAAGCTTGTGACCCAGGATTTCAGTCTTAGTGGCCCATTCTGGATATGAGACCTGCCAACCTCCCGTCAGCCTGGTGGTAAGAGTCCTCAGCTGCGCTCTGATTTGTATCTAGCCGTTTACCACCGTGCTTTGAGAAAAAAAACTCCTGTCTCAAGTCTAATGACCCCTAGGGTCACAACGACCCCTACCCCCAGCAGATGACAGCTTGCCAACCCATTCCCGGGCCAGATTTTGGGGGCTTATTTTCCTCCAAGGGCATTGTCTTTGGTTAGCCCTTGGAGAAATCGCTTCTTCCTGGATTCAGAGTTGGGGAAGAAAAATCAAACCCCACTAAGAAGCCATTTAAAGACCCCTGAAGCCTGATTTCCAGGTTAGAAAGAAAGAACATTCTTTGATTTTCCTTGGAGAGAGCTGAGAGACAGTGACTTGTGTAAATTTCCACCAGGAGCTGAGAGGGCCCTTTCCTTGGCCAGTCTAGGTCTTTCCAGGGAAGACCAGCAGGGCTTGCTAGAAAAACAATGACGGCCTCCATTTACTTTGGGAAGAGAAAGAAAAAAGGAAACCTAGGAATTCAGGTTGTCACGGCGCAGAAGGGCCGGAGACTTCTGTGTATCCTGCAGCTGCCCTCTCTCTGCCCTTTTTCCCTCCTCGTGGTTGGATCGCATCTAAAGCAGGCGCCTGTGCTCAGCATCACTCGTGAACCACCTAAGGACCACCGCAGGCGTCTGGTCTCCGCAGACTCTTCATCAAATCCCTAACAATCCCCAGAGATCGTGACTCCCTTCTGCAATGTTACGAATAATTACAAGCCACTATCCTATATACGGGAACTGCTGTTCCATGGGTCAGAAAAAAAAAAAAGAAGGAAATGATCAGAAGTTGTGCTGTTTATTCAGTAACTTCCAGTTAGGCTTTTTCAGATGGGGAAGCAGCATCTTCTCCTGGAATCTGGCTTTGTCTCACCCTACTTAGGCAGGAATTCTGATTCACGGGACCTGTGGTAAGGTGATCCCACGTCCTTCACTGTGACACTGGCTCAGGCAGGACGCAAAGCCCATCTTGGATGCTCCCTTGAATCAGCAAGTCCTTAGGGAGTAAATAAAACCTCTTGCCTACAAGACACACTCGACAGAAGCCGACTTGCATCTTTCATCTACAGACAACAGACACCTAAAGAGATAGCTTATTACAACTGCCTCTTGGGATTTGTGTTTAAAAAAAATGAAACTGCCGGTCCCTAATGCAATTCATAGGGGACATAGGGACCCTCTCAAAGTGTGGGCGTTCACTTTGATTTGTTTTGGACAGTCACAAGAGGAGGGCTCTTTTGAGTCATCTGGTTGACCTTTCCCTTTGCTTTAGAGATGAGACACCTGAGGCTGGGAAGGGGAGTCACTCAGAATTATCTGGCTGGTGGGTGGCAAAAGCACCTGGGGCCCTGCCTCCTGTGCCCTTCCTGGCTGACAGCGCTTCTTACACGTCCAGGGCTAAGGTCTTCTCTCTTCGCCTCAGTTCAACCGGTCTGAGCCCAGACAGTGCACCCTGGGAAAGGCATTTTGACCTTGGCAAACGTCAGCAGCCCCCAAGGCACGGCAGGCTACCAGCCACCTCTTGAAGTTCCCAGCACATGTCGTTGGGATCAGGTTGTTGGGCAGCAGCCCCATGGCCCTCAAACCCCTGTATGCTCCCAGAGGAGACCAGACGTACAGGGAAAACGTTCAGAGATCAGCCTCAGCGGCCCTTTAAAGACTTTCTTTTTCACTCCCAGGCCCAGGGATGGAGCAGCAACGCACTTGAATTTTTCAGTCCCTGGAATATTCCTTCCTAATTAACCTGCTGCTCTGCCCCCTGGAAAATTCCAGCCTCTGCATCTGTTTCACTTGGACAATAAAGTCTAACAGTGTGAGAAGCACAGGTTTGAAAGCCAACACATCAGGCTCAAGGGAAAGAGGTGGATGAGGGCTATGCCCAGCATGGGGGGCCCACTCAACGGCTTAGCTACCCAAGGCGGAGGCAGGGGTCAGGATGCTTCACAAGTCTTTCCCAGTTTCAGAGGACTGTCTATGGGGGACTGGCAGAACCCGATTCTTTGTGACTATATTTCAAGCCAACTGAATCAAATTAATTTTTTTTTTTTTTTTTTGCGTTACGCGGGCCTCTCACTGTTGTGGCCTCTCCCGTTGCGGAGCAACAGGCTCCGGACGCGCAGGCTCAGCGGCCATGGCTCACGGGCCCAGCTGCTCCGCGGCATGTGGGATCTTCCCGGACCGGGGCACGAACCCGTGTCCCCTGCATCGGCAGGCGGACTCTCAACCACTGCGCCACCAGGGAAGCCCTGAATCAAATTAATTTTGCCTCCAAGACTTTTTGAGCATTGTTATCATGACTCTTGAGACCTTATAAAGAGGGTCCCAAACCAGTATTCAGTAGAAACCACGGCTGTTTCAATGACCATGGACTTGGCATGGAGCATAGGATACTAAGAGAAATGCTTGGCTGGTTTCAGTGCCTGACCTTTTCCCTCCAAACCAAGTGTCTATGACAAGGCCACATAACGGAGGACAGTCCCCTGAGTGACTTAGTCAAAGGAAGTAAGAAGTGAAGCTGAACACTTCTGACATTTAAATTGTCATGGAGACAGAGTGCTTCAAGGCAGTCTGAACCTCCCTGCATTTTGCCATTGCTTTAAATAATTCAAATTGAAACCCCTAGCTGCGGAATAACGTTTCTTTTCTGTTTCTGATGGATTTTTTTTTCCCCTTCCGGAGGGAGTTGAGGCGTCTGGGAGGATAGCTACGGCAACACCTTTAGGTTATGGAGGCTAAGCCCTGGGAGGATCACAGAAGAGGCCAATGGGAAATCTCTGATCTGAGGTCATTTCAGATAGATGTTCTCCAGGGAAGACGGTCCCGCGGTCCGCCTGGTGACACAACCAGTATATGCCAAAGTCTAGAAGCTTGTCTATCTGTATCGTCATGGCATTATAGGAAAGGGGGCTCCTCCTTTCTGCAGTGGGGTTCCAGACCTTTTGTGTATCTTAGTGGAACAGAATAAATAACATGATCACTAAGGGCTTTGGGAGAAATAGTGCAGAAAAATGACCTAATATGGTTTGAGACCTCCAGCTGGAAGGAGCAGACCTCGGCAGCTTCAGCAGGCATGGAGAGCTAGAGCACAGCGGAACAGGGCTTTACAGTGTGCAACCACACAAGGCCATGCCCGCCAAGCTGAGGAGCTTGGCGGTCACACCTTACTTTTCTGGTCATGCCCTCATACGGTCCCGGGGAGGCTGCTAGCTATGGGTTAAGAGCAAAACTCTCTTTGATTTATGACCTGAGTCTGGACTGAACCTAGAGAAGGCATTTGGAATAAAAGATACATTTCTCTCCTAGGCGTCTGATATATCGTTTTGTGATTCTGTGGATGGGAGGTTGGGATGGGGGCGTGATCATCAGGACGAGCTTGCCATCTTTCATTAGGCTCTCTCGGCTAACTGCAGAGAGGAGACCATTTGTCAGGCGAAAATTGAGACAGGAAGCAGGTATCAAGAAAGAAGACGTGTCGCACACATCTTGTTCTCTGCAAATAAAACACCTAGAAACTCTGCAAACCACTGGCTTGCCGGAGACCACACGTAAACCTCAGTTCACTTTAGTTCACATGTCTGGCTTGTGGGAGAGCTTCTCAACAGGCAAACAGATGCTTTTAAAGACTGGGGCTTAAAATATTTTTTGTCTTCCAGATGGCATTTCTGCCTTTTTGCCCAGAATAAGGGGTCTTTGCTCTGGGCTCTGGGAAGTGGGGAGGGTACCACCCGGCTCACAGGTAGCTCCTGTTCTCCTGAGCCAATGGAAGGACAGGTCCAAACAGAAGAGGAAAAGGCAGAGAAATGACCAGATCCTTGGAGGCTAATTTCTCCCACCAGTGGGATACAGATTCAGGGAGTCAGGATGCAAGCAGGCAGAACTCAAGTGTTTGTTCTTTAAGGAAATGTTCCCTATTTTTGTGTGCCTTGGCAAACCCAGGGTGGAATGCAAGGGTTGCCATGGCAACATCCTTTTTTTTTTTTTTAAAACACAGATAGGTCATGTGGGACCCACGCACATTCTGGAAGCCACGGTTAATAGTTCCCATGCTAGGTCCTGTTTGGGGGCTCTGGGAGTGATGAGAGACAGCTCCTTTGGGGGTCAAAGGGTCAGGGTCTGCACCCCTTGTCCCCCAAGCAAAGTGCCTCCCTAATCATCACTCGCGTGGTCAGGGGTGGAGGCAAGAATGAGCCACGCTCGGTTTGCCAGTCTCTCAGCCTCCCCATAACAGACTCTTAAGTCTATTTGCTGGGAGGACAGAGTGAGCGTTGCATTTCTCCCGCTCAGTTCCTGCAAAGGTCACTTCCAGCCAGGGCCACACGGCACACCGTGGACATGGGGGACCAGGACTTCTAGAGTCTTCATCCGTGAGCACAGTAACTCCCGTGGGGAAGGCACTGGCTGGCCTGGGGCCCTGGAGGAACACTGGTGTGGACAGAACTTGGGGGTGGGGCGGTGGGAAGTCAGTATTTTCAGCCCAACACCGTTGACAGACCGTCCAGGCAAAGCTGCTAAGCTACAGGATCTCGGTGCCCAGAGTCTCCGGGGTGCCGTTAGCTCTGGGACGTTCCCACACACTCAGCTCCTGGCGCCACGTGTGAGGTGACCACGGCAGGAGGTTCACTTCTAGCCCATCAAAGAGAATTCTATGGCTTCTTTCTCACCCTCTCTCCCTAGCAACACCCACAAGGGATGCCTTCTCCTGGGTAGGATGGACTCGGTTCCACGGACTCACTGGGAGAGAGGAAAATGGTCCTTTAGGGAGAGGATGCGAAGGACTTGGTGGGGAACAGGCTGTTGGTGTCTCTCAGGTTGCCGTTTAATTCACACCCTTGCACAGCGGCTAATTGCTCTTCCAATGAAGTCTAACCCTCACATCCTTCAAGGTCCCTGCTCCCCAGTAGGAGGCAGAAGAACCTGTAGCCTTTAAAGAAGTACTCATTTCTTTTGCCCTGAAGTCCAGCACTGCCCTCTCACAGGGCAGGGTCCTTTAAGAATCATGCCTGGGGTCTCTATCCAGTCTACTTGGGGTCTCTCACCCCGCTCCCCAGGAGGACGTGGCCAAGTCATTCACGGGGTCCCTCCCACCTAAAGAGAGAGAGCAAACTGCTTTGGGCAGAAACTAAATATAAATTTGTCCTGTGTGTCCGTATTCTGCATTTGGACCTGTTCTCGTTCTGAAGCCTGGTCCTGAGGGACCGAGGTGAGTCTGGTGAGAGGGGAGAGAGGAGAGATAGATAGACGTGAAGTGTCTAGCGGGGCAGGGCGGGCTACAGGGACAGGCAGGCCATTGCCTTACTCGGCCTGGATGTGTGGGACCCCAGGCATTTTCACAGAGGGACTTGTAACCTCCCAGGTGCCCGGGAGCTTACACCTGCTCCCTTCTCCATCCTACGGCTCAAACCCTAGTTTTACTTGTGCTCATCGTGGATATTTGCAGTGGGGAGGTTTCTAGAGTTGCTCCCAGGCTGTTGCCCAAAGTGCTTGCAGAGGTGATTTGGAAGAAGACCCCAAACTGAGACCTTGGACGTTCCAAGTCTGAGCAGATCAGCGGGAGAGAGCAGAGAGAGAGGGGAGGCTTGAGGAGGGATTCATAAACACACACCGCACCCCAGAACCACCCGGCTGCAGCAAGAGAGGAAAAATTCTGGCACCTCCATACTGAACGAAAAGGGAAAAGGGAGAGGGGAATAGCTTGTAGCTTTAAGATGCAATGGAAAGAAAGAAGAGTAAGACAACTCCAGTCACAGAAATAAAGACCTGAGCTTGGAAACGTACAGAGGGAAGAATGACAGCGAAAGGTTATTGGCTAATCAGACTACGCAAGCTGGAATGAATAGCAGCGGTGGATGTGGCATCTGGGAAAAGTCAGGAAATCGCAAACTTGAAAGGGGGTTGGCTTCAGTTCCCTTCCCCAACAGAAGTATTTCACCTGTCGAGTTGGCTAAGCTCATTAGCATCTTTTTGTTTTCTTGTGAAAATGAGTCAGTTGCAGAATCTGACTGCCTGAAGATGTTATGTAAAATACAGTGCTTTGATCTTTCCAGCTTTCCGTTTGGGTTGGTGTTTCTCATTCTATCTGGGAAGACAGACTAAGAAAGCAAATTGGAAGATGAGAGAAAGGTGAGATGCACAAGGACCTTCACTTGCAGAGGTCTCCCAGCATGGAGATGGGTTTGGACTCCATCACTCTGGACCACTGGGGCGTGGCTTGCAATACCTCCTCACCACCAGCCTATGTCCCTCTCCATCCCCAAACTACCCACCCCAGGGAGGCAGGGATGTGTGTCGGAGGACAAGCTTCTATCAGCAGTAAAGCAATTAGGGACGATGGATGTCACACATGAAGAAACCCAATATATACGTCTGTCTGTGTGTCTATGTGATAGAGATGCCCACGGTTATGCTTCTCTTTTTTGTCTAAATGGCAGCACAGGCGGCAAAGCTGGGAGAAAGGCTCTCTGCAGATTCCAAAATGCTGGTGCGCGATGGGCTCTAGGAACAGAAAGCCAAGTGCCGACGGAAACCGAGAGCTCCCCAACTCTGCCAACAAGAGTCCTGTAGAAAAGGCAGTAGAACAGAAGCGAAGGGGGTGCAACTTGCAGACCGCTGGGTGCTGCACCCCATCCGATGGCTTTCCCCTCATGCCTTGCCGGGGGGCCTCCACTAGGTTGGGGAAGGAAGCCAGGGTAGGACGGGAAGCCCCCACTTCTGCAGCAACTCAGAAGTCAGCTTCTCGGCACTGAGGGTTGCCCTGGGGTGGGGGAGGGAGGGAGTCTCCAGTTGACCCCTGGGTTGAGAGAACTGCGGGCGGAGGTGATTGCGTGTTCCGCCTCTCTCTTGCTGCCTTACCCTGCCAACCTGGATGGCCGTGGGAATTCCGAGATGAAGATGAAGTTTCTCTTTAGAGTTCCTACAGGCGGTCGAAGCGATCATTCGGAACTCCTGGCTATTTATTGCATTAGGAAACAAGACCATTAAAGCATTGAAGACAGCCCTTTTGTGTACCTGCCAAGGGGATGAAGTGGGTTTGCAACAACACGGGTTGCACTGCAACCTTGGGTTCTTCGCTGGACTGTGCCGCGTGTGCACCGTCCGTATCTGCTTTTTTTGTGGAGGAAGAGTCTGCCCGCGGGGCAAGCACATGCGTGAGCCGGGAACGCAGCTGCCGGGGAGGCCGCTACTCCATGCCGCTCCGGAGGATCTGGTTGGCCGCGATCAGCATGACGCTTATGATGAAGGCCATGGCGAAGGCGCAGATGAGGCTCTTCCGGACGCAGGTCTGTCTGTTCTGCTTCTGGGAATGCACTGGAGTGGGGTGTAGGGCAGAGGGCAAGGAGGCATGGAGGGAAGGCAGGGAGGGAAGAGAGAAATGACACAGTGAGACAGATTGCACTTCTTATCCAACAAGCCCAGGGACCGGTCCACAGGAAGAAGACCGGTCACATCAAGTAAAGCATCTCTAGGTCAGCTCTCGGAAGAGACTGGGCATCCCTGCTCCTGGCAAATGGTATGAAGTGGCCAAACTTCAAAAATCGTGCCAGATGTGACGTTCCGAGTGAGGTCTAGGCTTCCAGATGCAATAGCGCCACAGCGATTTCGGAGCGAGGAAACACATCACATTTTCGGCGTGAGTCTCACCAAAGGCATCGTCCAGGCCTGGCCATGTCGTTTCTGCAGAAAGCCGGCCTCCTGTGTTTGAGGCAGCTGTTACAGACAGAGCGAGGTTCGGATGCATCCCTACAGGGTGGGCTGGAAGCCACTTACCTTTCCCAGGACTGTTCTTGGGTGGCTGCCAGTTGAAATGATGCTAAGGGACTTCCGGCATTATGGCAGATACGCGCAGCAGCGGTTCGAGCGCGGGGTCCCTGGCTAAGCTACATCACAGCACCAAGAACTTATTAAAAAGCCCGATTCTCAGGCCGGCCCATGCTCCCCGCAGATCTGTTGAATGGGGGACTCTGGCCAGTGATCTCCTGAGTTTAACTAGGTGATCGTGGTGCCTGTTGAAATCTGGGTTGTGGAGACCACGTGAGCTGTGGATAGGACCCGCGTGAAGCAAGGAGGTGCAGGATCCTCTCAGGCTTTTCGGAGGCAGGGTGTCCCTGCCCCCAGATCCTGCGGCCCCAAGGGTCTGACCTTGGGTCCTGGGGTGGCGCCGTCTTAATCCTTTCGTTGGGCCAGGTCTTGAGTCACCATTTTTATAAGGCCCACGAGAAACCATTAGTTGGTCTCGATCAGAAGGCGTTAACTAGTGGGTTAGGAATATGGGCCAGAAATAGGGAAATGGAAAGAACAAGAAAGGAAAGAACGGCTCTCTCCTCCAGGCATTGCTTCCCACGCCAGAATTCCTTTTCCTTCTCTTTCCTCTTTTTGTCTACACCTCCTTCCCTGTCCGTCCTGGTCCCGCAGTAAGCTTTACACACAGTTTACCAGTTAGCTTGTGGAAGAAATCCCTTCCTGGGAGGCTGGCGGGAGGCGACCTACACCAGGGCTACTCGTTGGACCAGCTGCCTCGGCACCACCTGGGAGTCTGATGTCAATGCGAATTCTCCCACCCCATCACAGAATGACTGAATCCAAATCTATGGGGGTGGAGGCCAGGAATGTGGATTTTTAATAAGCTCTGCAGGTGATTAGGGGATCTCCGGGGCCCAGCCCCAGGCTTTTTGGTTCAGTACATCTGGGTGGGGCCCAAGAATCTGATAGAGCTTGAGTTGCTGGGGGCAGGAGGGCTGTGTGTGTGTGTGTAGGTGTGTGTTAGGGACATCGGGGTGTGGGTACTGCAGAAACCCAAGGCCAGGACTGAAGAACATTTTCAGATTACCTTCCATTTTGCAAAGGGGTCCTTCTGCTAGACATTCTACTGTCCCTTTGCAAACAACCACCAGCTGAGGGAACGTGGTTTTTCTTGAGGCCACATTGAATGAAAAAAGAAAGAAAAGAAGTGTAATTTCCCTTAAAATGACTCTCTGCTGGAAAGAAGGCAAAAGAAAAGGTCAAGGTAGGGTCCACATGCCTTTAAAAAAACCTAAAAAAAATGTTCAAGTTCACGGCCCTCTCCCCCTTGACACTGAGCGGCTCCTCTAATGCCCTAGAAATAGCAGGGAAGAAGCAGGAAGTGGGTGATGTTTCCAAAGGCAAAGGAGCTTCCCCTGAGACAAGGCTCAGGGGGGCCTCTACAAATTACATCCACCGGAAAGTTTCTCCACACTTCACAGAGGCCCAATGCCCCCGGCACAGCTCCCGGCTCCCTCCCCAATACCTGTCGGTTATTTCTGCCTTAGTCTCTTAGGCCTTGTCTCGATATCTTTAATCCTTCTGGGTCCCCTGGGTCCCTTGGTGATTGAAAGTATTTTTGGCTCAGTTCTCTACTACTTGCTCATCCTGTCTGGGTCTTAGAATCTTATAAGTTCTTACCTGGAGGAAGAAAATTTCCTCGGTGCAGAGACGTGTCTGCCCCCAGAAGTGGGCAAATGTAAAAAGTTGTATCAGCCCTCAGGAAGGAAAACGGAGGTGGTGTTTGGGAAGGAAAGGACCCAAAGCAGAAAATAAGGTGAGGATGTGGAAATGGCGTATCTAACACTTTCTGAGGACTATAATTTATTCCGGCAGCTCCTCAGTATAAAACTGCTTCTGAAGGCAGACATCTACCTTCCTATCTTGAGGGCTGGCGAAGGCTTAAGGAAAAGAAAAACTGTGTGATTGGGCTGAGGGAGAAATTTTTTGCCGAAGCCCTTCTTTGTGAAGGATACTCAGAAAAAAAGGTTACAGGCAACAGGATTATCCCCCAGGAGAGTGGCTGCACCTTTGATCTAAAAATCCTTCAAAGCAGTAGGAGGGGAGAGATAAGGAAGGAGGAAAGGCCTGGGGACCTAATAGTTTGTACATGAGGTCATGCCAGTCTGGATCCAGACGTGAGGACTATAAGTAGAGTGCAGCTTCCAGCTCTCTCCTGGGTAGTTCTGAAATCCACCGTCATTGGAGATTAGAGTCTTTAATTCAGATTCTGTGCAAGGATGAGAATTCTTTTTTATTTTTTTAATTAATTAATTTATGTTTGGTTGCGTTGGGTCTTCATTGCTGCGCACAGGCTTTCTTTAGTTGCAACGAGCGGGGGGCTACTCTTCACTGTGGTGCGCAGGCTTCTCATTGCGGTGGCTTCTCTTGTTGCAGAGCACGGGCTCTAGGCACATGGGCTCAGTAGTTGTGGCGCACGAGCTTAGATGCTCCACGGCATGTGGGATCTTCCCGGACCGGGGCACGAACCCGTGTCCCCTGCATCGGCAGGCGGACTCCCAACCACTGCGCCACCAGGGAAGCCCCAGACACCAATCTTAATCACAATCATCTTATCCCACATTGTAGCTGTGTGAGCTGGGGGAAGCCAAGCTCCCTGGGCCTCAATTTCCCCGCCTATAAAATGTGGGTAAATAAGACCTGCCTTGTGGTGAGGATTATGAGCATAGGAAGGTACTTGAATGTTGTCTGTGCCCAGTGAATGCTAATTCCTATATGGAAACCTTGAAAAAATTCCCCTTTACTTACTGAGCACCCACCTCAGCGGGCAAGGTACGCATATGTACTTTATAGAGTCCTTGCAGAATTAATAGCGATAGTCCTTTGTGAATTGGGTGGTGTGACCCTCATTTGGTAGGTGAGGGCTCTGAAGCTCCGAGAAGTAGAGTCCAAGGTCTTTTGGAAAATGGTGAAGGTGGGATTTGAACCCACGTCTGATTCTAATATCCAGGTTCAAAAGTTCTACACAAACTCTCTCCTGATCTTTTGTTTAGCAACAGAAAGTACAGCCAGAGGAAGATCCAAAAGAAATGTCCTTCAAACACTTGGTGTGGTCGACAGTATAACCCAGCACTAATTAATGTGTTTGTTGATCATAATTTCATGCCTGTCTTTGGCTATCATATATTTGCATTGCACTATATTTTTGTGTACTTATTCATTCTCAGTGTCTACACTTGGTTTCCCCAACAAGATGACAGGTCAGCCCAGGATGAACTGTGAGTTGGAGATATGGCTTCTTCTCTTCACTGCCACTTAGGAAGAGCCCTGGGCAAGAGGCTGAATTTCTCTGAGCCTCAGTTTCTCACTCTGTAAAAGGAGCTAATGATAATTGTTCTGTTAATTTCAAAAATTATTTCAGAGATCAACGGGCTCATAAAAAAATCAAAAACCATTGTGCAACCCTGACTTGCTAGAGAATGCAAGGTATCCTTCCTGTATCCCCTGAGGGCTGCAGAAAAGATCTGATGGTTTTTCTCCTGTTTCCTGCAGCCTCTAGCCCCGGGCTGAGACTACAGCAGATGCTCCCAAAACTTTGCTTTGGTCCCTTCCCTCAATTATTCATCCTGAACTGCAGCCAGACTCCTTCCTGGAGCAGTGCTTGGTATGCGTCATCACGCCCTGCAATCTCCCTGAAGGCCCCCCCTTGCTGGGGGAAGCAGTTCTATCCAGCTCCTAAGCTCAGCAGGTAGGCAGGATCGCAGATCACCTCCTATCCCCTTTGTCCCTCTGTCCCTAGACCACCCCTCCTCCCCTCCCCCAGCAGCCTTTTTCTCAGCCAAGCAGCTATGCTCTCTACCTAAGACTCTGCAGCACTGTTCATACCTTTCCCTCTGTTAAGGGTGTCCACTTACCTTCCCTCTCATTTCTTCCAGGCCTAACCTAAACTTCACTTTCCTATGAGGCTTCTCCTGAACATCTATCGTGCTCTCAGAGGGCCTGATATTTTAATTTTTAAAAAAATCTAGCTCTTAATATTTATTTACTTTCAATTGAGAAAGAATCCACATACCATAACATTCACCCTTTTAGGGTGTACAATTCAGTGGTATTTAGTACATTCCCAAGGGTTGTGAAACCATCACCACCACCTAATTCTAGAAAGTTCTCATCACCCTAAAAATAAACCCCATACATATTAGAAGGCACTCCTCATCGCCCTCCCTCCCCAGCCCCTGGTAATCATTAATCTACTTTCTGTCTCTATGGACTTGCCTATTCTGGGCATTTCATATACATGGCATCATACACTATGTGACCTTTTGTGTCTGGCTTCTCTCACTTAACATAATCTTTCCCAGGTTCATCCATGCTGCAGCATGTGTGGGTACTTCATCCCTCTTGGAGGCTGAATAATATTCCATTGAATGGACGTACCACATTCTGTTTATCCATTCACCAACTGATGGACATTTGGGTTGTTTCTACTTTTTTGGCTATTAGAAATAATGCTGCTATGAACGTTAATGTACAAGTGTTTGTGTGGACGTGTTTTCAGTTCCCTTGGGTACAAATCTTAGAGCCACATTGCTGGGTCATATGGGAACTCTCTGTTTAACTTGTCAAGGAACCTATTCCTTTTTGGATCTTATTAAGCACTGAAAATGGCAAGAATACATCATGCTATTGGTGATCTTTTCTATGTTTTTCTTCACGGTAGATGTTGATATCTTTCTATGTAGTACTTGTCACAGTAGGAGTCCAGAAAGTACATGGGGATGAAATGTGAGTTAGGGGAGGTTGACACAGGAGGACACAGAAGCGAGGTTTCCTGTTTTCTTAAAAGTTCATTAGCGAGTCCGTGCACCAGCAGACTCCTGGCTGCTGTGGCAGGACCTGGGTTTGTAAGCTCTAGTGACAGACTGCTCCTTCTCCTTCTTATTTTGACAGAGATTCACATGGCTCTGCTCGGCAAATGCCAGGCAGTGGCTCTCGAATTTTTTCCCGGAGACAGGAGTCTACACGGATTTTGCCATTGACCAGCTGGGTGAGCCTATGTAGAATGGGTTCATAATCCTTCTGGCTTCAATCTTCAGAGACACTGGCTCCCAAATAAGGCAAATCAGAATCATAACAATTCTAATTGCCCTAACGCAGATGTACGTAAGTGATGTTCCTGGCAGGGAGTTTGGGGCTCAGGAAATGGTAAAACAATATAAAATCCAGCTCAGATGATTCTAACAATTAGCCAGATCTACTAGGTATGGGAGCTAGAGTTCTGTGATCCTTCCAGGTCTGACACTTTATGATTGTATGAAATCGGATAGTTCCATAGTCTAAGGTGGAGTTAAGTAAGAGCTTGTGAAAGAGATTTTTCATCGGTGATAACAGAGCATCCAGGCACCCACATAAGACCTGAAGTTAGAGGTGGAGGATGTGGTCTCTAAGGGAACAGGTGATGCTTTCGTAGGAGGAAGACAGGCCACCTGTACTTGTGTGGGTATGAGCTGGCCCTTCGTCACCACAAAATCATCTTGGGTTTCCTGGTGTCAGACAGCTGTGTCTGGCTTTGAGGGTCCTGCAAGGCTCCCTGGCATGGTGTGGCCAGGTGTTATTTTGGTCTTTCCAGCCAACCTTCCCCTTCATGTAACAAAATTCATCTTTTGGTTTGGGGATATGTGCCTCTCCACCTGGTGGAACTCTCAATCCAGGGCCTCACCTTTCCACTAGTAACAAACCAGATTGGCCAGTAGAGTGCCCTAAGCTCTTGGCTTGTCCAGAGGTAGGAACACGGGCCAAGCAGATTTGGAGCCCCTTCTTGGAATGGAGCTGAATCTCAAGAGAGAGAATCCTGTTGACCTTGGGGAGAGAGGACCTGCCCAAGAATGATGCCAACAGAGAGGAAAGGACAGAGAGAATGAGAGCAAGGTGGGAGCAGGGAGAGAATGTTGCTTGAGCTCTTTGGGTCCAAGTCAACCAAAGCTCATCCCTTTGGCTTCCCGCATTATTTGAGCCAGTGCTTTTTAGTTTAATGGGGTGTGGGTTGAGTTTCTGTTACTTGAAGCCAAAAGAGTCTTGACCAATACTCTTGGGAACTCCAACGCTGGCAAGGACTTAATTTTAGGGATGAAATGTGTCAAGAGGACGGTTCAAACCCTGTAAATTTGGTCCCTGCACCATCTTTCAAAGATGTGGTGTTCCAGCAGTACATACTCTGCAATGTCTCCAGGTAAAAAGTAACAATACGAAGAGAACTGGGACCAGGGACCGGCCAGTTTTGTTTGTTACGATTGCTTACTAATGTGTTAAGCATTGTACTAAATCTTCTCACGTGTTATCCCATTTAATCCTCATAACAACCATATGAGGTAGGTCATGATAAGATTCCCATTTCACAGATGAAAAAAACTTAGGCTCTTAATATTTAAGTGCCTTACTCAAGTGACCTATAGGTGGTGAGGCAGGATTTGAAGCCAGCCCTGTCCAGAGTGCAGAGCTGGAATTCTTAGATATCATGCCTATAGCTCTCCAGGTCTGTATCTTGTATTTCAGAATCCCTTCACTCCTCACTCATGGCTCCAGAAAACTTTCCTACAGGTTTGCTTTGATAGGTCCCCAACTAGAAGAAAAATCCTTTTTTGTCCGAAGCCCCAACTTTCTTTCAAACTGTCTCTTGTCTCACCACCTGCCGTGGACCTCACCTACGCCTTAACCTCCTACATCTACCCCAGGAGAACAGGTTTTATTTCAGGAAAGTCACGGCACCTGGTGAGCTGGGAGCAGATGGTGTGGATGACACATCATGCCCTTTTCAGTTGAATGGGCATGAAATGCCCAAGGCGTACGGCCAGGTGATGAGCCAGGTCTCCCAATCCAGGTGTGCACTTGACATCCCGACAGAAACATTGCGACTTCAGCAGGGATGGCTTGAGCTGGAGCCCTGGGACATGGCTGCAAAATTCTTTCTCACCTTCCAAGGAGCCCAGAAATGTTTGAATCTAGATATGACCACCGTTGTCCAATCTTTGCATCATCGGACAAAGGAAAAAAATAAGGCTCAGAGAGTTTTAAAATGAGTTCCCAGGGTCACACAGCTAGTCTACACAGGGCAGGCAACAGAACCCACAGGACTGCACAGGGGTGCTCTGGGGGCTACCTGGCCTGGGTCACCCCTCTGACATTTGTTTCTCTTGTCCATCATACTGAATGGTACAGAGCAGCTTTGCCGTGTCTTTCACAGAAACTATTTATTCCCCAGTTGATGATTTCTGCTTGATTTCCGTCTCCCGTGCATGTTGTCAGAAGCCTACAAAGCCCTGACAGCTGGTATTCCATTTAGGGACAAGCCTTGGGGGACGCATCCTGAAAGGGCTCACACACAGATCTTACTGCACGTCTACTTGACTTCCAAATATAATGTGATTTCACTGGCGACGAAATGGAAAAGGAGTGAGGATGATGAAGAGTCGTTCTGTAAAGAGTCTTTGAAACGCCTAAGCGCGGGGAAATGACCCAGGGCCACTAAAGGGGAGCCAGGGCGGGGTTCGGTCAGGTGCACCTAGATTTGGAGCCTTACTCGCAGTTTGACTTCGGACAAATGACTCCATCTTGCTGAGCCTCAGTTCCCTCATCTGTCCCACAGGAACCACAGAACTGATCTCTCAGGCCGTGCTGACAGGTCGGTCTAATGTGTTAACAAATGACCAGCACTTGGGAAGCACGCCAGACAGCTTTCCCTCATCCCTTTCCTCCTGGACTTAGTACATAACATAATTTATCCTAAGAACACTTAATAAGGATCTGGTGACAGGCAAATAGATGATTCAATCACAAGACCACTTAGTTTCACAGATGTCAGCGACTGGAACCAAATAATAAAATGTGAAATTCGTCTCTCAGTGTCACTGAGCTTATGTTCTCCAAAATCAAAACAGCTGGTGATTACAAGTGGTCCAACGGAAGCAAACCAGCTTAAACCTCTCTTATTTAGCATGGATGGTGATGGGGCATTGTGGGTAGTCACGTAATCTTGCATCTGACCCATTTGATAAGACATTAGTACATCAGGCATAATCTATCTTAGTAAAGGACTTTAAAAAAATGTCTGAGGGATTGGAAGGGTCTGGAAGTCCAACTTTTAGTGAAATATTCTCATTGGATTGGGGACACACAGGCTGCCCACCAGTGGGTAACACCAGAGAGCCCCTGAATTGAGTGGGGTTAAGTGAGCTCTTGCCCAAAGCACCCAGCACATGGGTGACACCTGGTCAAGTGTCTGACTCAAGTTGATGATTTTCCACTTGGAAACCAGGTGTGAATGAAGGAAAAGTCCACTTCAGAATCCTTGCATTAGATTCTTCTAGCTTCTAGTCTCTTCTCTGCCTTCCCAGGGGCTTCTGTAGGTGACTTCTCTTGGTGCTCTAGGAAAGTGCATTCTATCCATGGTGTGACACCCCGATTCAGGACTTCCTGAAGAAGTCAGGAAAGCTTTCCTTACATGTAACTTGGAATTTCATCCTATTTCCTCTTGTCCTTTCCTTGGGAGAAGACGGAAAATGTAACGCCTACCTATGATCACAGAGCCCTACGCACCATAAAGATTAGGCAGATCAGACTGTGTGAGGGGCTCTGTGTATGTGTGTGTGTGCGCGTGTTGTTTGTATTAACCTAAAAACCCAATAAATAAAACAAAATCAAGGCAAAATGAAAACTAAAAAGAAGACAAAAAAATCCCTCAAACCTCTCCCATCAGGGGTCCCACACCCTTTGGGCCCCTGGCCTATTTCTCCGTTCTTTATTCTTCCATTCACGTGGAAGGAATAATCAATACTTCCCGACTTAATGGACAGAATCCGAACACCTTTGTGAAAGTATCAGACCCAAGATTTATAAAAGTGAAAAATATAATCATTGACATAGAATGATGCTGATGGCCTTTGGGAGCCCTCCTGTTAATTTCTAACGGACACACGCTGCAGCATTTTCAAGCCTCTTCCTCACTCCAGAAGCCCCAGCTTTGCTGAACTCGAGGACATCTGGCGTGGGCTTCTTCAACTTCCGACTCTGCTACAGAGTGCCTGTGTCTCTGGCCATCGCCTCCGTCTTTGCTCAGAGACCGATGTGCCCTTTCACTGTTTTAAGGCAAAGCCTTCTTACATCTTTAGGTGTAATAGGTCCTTACACCTTGATTCCTTCCTCTGACACCAAATAGAGCAGAATTTCCAAGCGCCATGGATCACCCAGCTTTATAGGCGAGCTAATCAGCAGGGGAACATATTTGCTGCGGCAGAGCTCTCAGAAGAGCAGGAGAGAGCTTCCTGAGTGGGGAGCAGAAAGAGTGGAGGTGGCCTGAGGGGGGGCTCTGGGGCCTGGGGGAAATGTCCCAGCTCCCGTTCCCCCATCGGTCATTTGGGGTTGCAGAGAAGATAAAATTTGGAGAGAGAAAGAGTTCCATTGCTGGGACTTCCCTGGTGGTCCAATGGTTAAGACTCTGCACTTCCACTGCAGGGGCGGGTGGGTTTGATCCCCGGCCGGAGAACTAAGATCCCGCATGCCTCGTGGTGCATGGCCAAATAAAAGAAAAAAAAGTTCCATCATTGAAAGAAGGAAAGGCAATCACCTCGTCCCTACAGAGTTAGATGCTGGATTGACCAAGATGTGGGACGGTGCCGGCTGGCAGGTGGGAGGGGGATTCTGAAATGTCAGCGAGGCCTTGGCTGAAGTGTCTGAACAGGCGAGGGGCAGCCTGGGTCAAGGGCGAGAGCAGACAGGAAGGAGTTGATCACTGGGGCGACGGGGCAGCCCAAACAGCTGGAGGCCGAGAAGATTTAGGAAGCACAAGCCATGCACCTACGCCATCAGACATCGGTAGAAGCAGGGAGAGGCTCAAACTGCCAGTAGCTCCCCGTTTGTGGGCAGCAGGCATGGGGGAAAGATGGAAGGGAGAAGGCCAAGGTCACCACAAGGTCTCAAATGGACTCTCTCAGTCCTAGGGCACCAGGGTGAATTCTGTGTCTGTGCGTCCATCTCTTCCCAGACTCCTTTGCCCTGAGTAAAATCAGGGAGCCCCTTTCCTGAATCTGGAGAGAGCTGTGGGCATCAAAATACATGCACTGGTGACTTCGGTCATATCCGAGATGGGAAAAATCTTACACCTAAACGCAAACACAATGAGGTTATGTTTGGGGTCAAAAAGCGCTGATGTATTTTAAAAACCCTCTCTGACATGAAAATCTGTAAAAGGGATTATGTAATCAAGCTCACAGAGGTCATTCAAGAAATCAAGGTGTGAGTTACAAATAGTATTCCTTTTATTAAATAAGATCATGAATTTTAAAGCACAGTGTCTGGCCCTTATCAATCACCCCCAAACGGTAAGTGTTGCTAATGCTATATGTACTAATCACTAAAGCAGGCCCAGGAAGACTTCTATTTGGAAAGCCCTACGTCAGCTGTTTATTTGATTAATAGATGAGCTTTTGAGTAATGAAAGGACAGTGCTTAGAGTTCAGACTATTTCCCAGGGCAGTCTGACCTTTCTGAAAGTACTAAGACTTGTGACATTTCTCTGAATAAAGCACCAATCCATGAACATAGGCTCTTGTGGAAAAGGCAGGGCTCAGAAATACTCTTCCTACTCATTTCAAGAGTGTGTCTCACAGCAGGGCGACTAGAGCCCCCAAACACTTCTACTGTTTGAGCACTGAGTCTGCCAGCTAAAATCAAGATGGAACGGAGAAGCCAGGCCTGCTGTTTTCTCAAATTTTAATCCAATCCCTGCCCTCTTCACCCGTCCTCGTCCTCCCAATTCCCCTGCCTGCCCGGCTGCAGACGGCGTTGGCTGTGACCTTCTCGCCCTTGTGTGGTCCCTGCGGCTCCAACTCCAAACGCAGACGTTGATGCTATGGTCCAAGTCCCAAGCAGGGCGACCAAGGCACCTTCTGGACCACAGCTGGGTTTTGTTTGCTGTACACAGCACTTTTGAACATTTTCACTGTGAACGCCTTTACCAGGAGGCATTGCTGTCAAGTTGACCCCGATCCCACCACTTCCCATTTACCTGACTTGAGTTAATTCTGTCACCTCGGGGTAGAAGCCACCTCCCGTTTCCTGTAGCAGTTCAGCCCTCACAGGGCCCACGGACGCCCAGGTCTGGATGTACCACTGTGTCCACCTAGACAAGCTCAGCCCCGCGTTGTCTGCCTGTCGTGGGCCTCGGCTGATTCTAACACAGCAGCTCCCAAACCAAAGAACCAAATTCCATTCTGGTGTCTATGTGACAGCTCACCATCTGTACACATTGGCTTGTTGGAATGTTCAGAAAAAAAGAACCGAAAAAAACAGTAGACCTTTTAAAGAAGTCTCAACCTTAAATAAGTTAAAAATTGCCCGTAGCCTGCTATGCTGTTTTAAGGTAATGAAAAAAACTTCTGTACATCAGAGCTGTTAAAGCAGCTCTGATTTTCAAAGTTGGAAAGAGGGAGTCAATTATTTAACTTCCCTGGAACTCTCTACTGATTAGGGAATAAGGTAGCCTTTTTTTTTTTTTTTTTTTTAAAGCTTTCCTTCGTGAGTCCAAGAAAAATGACCTCTCACGGGTCTCTGTTTTGGACACAGGAGAACCTTATTTTCTTGGTGAAGTTCATGAGAGTTTTTTCATGAGCAGGGCTTTTATGGGCCAGTGTATATTCAGAGAGCATAGAATGGAGGTAATTCATTCATTCCTAAGGATCCTGTGAAGTAGGTGTAATTATCCTGGTGTTTATAGGTGAGGAAACTCATTCAGAGAAGATACACCCCTTGCCCAAGGTCACACAATTAGCCACTGGACTTGACCCAGGTTTGCAGATAGCTCAAACAGCCTCCTTACATCACCCCACGCAGCCCCCACTAAATAAAGGCCAACACCACAAAGCCACTCAAGTCACAGACCTCAGGGTCACCGGAGGAAGGAAGGGTCAATACAGGTCTTGCAAAAATGCAGAGTTGGGGGAAAAAAGCAGAAAAAAAAGAAACCTACTACATCTTGGCAAAAAGGATCTTTTAACCTCGGTCCTGGATTTGTGGCTTCCGTCCAAGGCCACTTCGGCCCAAGAGACTGTAAACCCATTTTTCATACAGAGGATGTGGAACGGCCGGCCTATCCCAGACCAGGTAGAGAGCAGAAGCAGAGGTACCTACCGCCCTCAAACTCCGTCTGGCAGTTCCCCGAGGTCTCATTCAGGCTCTCTTCCTCGTTGATGATGATGTTCTCAATGTCCTTCATCGTTAAGTGGTCCCGGAAGGCGTGATAGAGGATGTGCTTCAGCTCTTCCAGAGTTATCCTCTGCATGTCGAACTGTGGAGATAAAGAGGAGTGAGAGGGGGACTTCCCTGGTGGCACAGTGGTTAAGAATCCACCTGCCAGTGCAGAGGACATGGGTTCGAGCCCTGGTCCGGGAAGATCCCACATGCCACGGAGCAACTAAGCCCGTGAGCCCCACAACTGCTGAGCCTATGCTCTAGAGCCCGTGAGCCACAACTACTAAGCCCGCGACCCACAACTACTGAGCCAGTGTGCCACAACTACTGAAGCCCACACGCCTAGAGCCCGTGCTCCGCAACAAAAGAAGCCACCGCAATGAGAAGCCTGTGCACCGCAACAAAGAGTAGACCCCACTCGCTGCAACTAGAGAAAGCCTGCGCGCAGCAACAAAGACCCAAGGCAGCCAAAAATCAATCAATCAATTTACAAAAAAAAGAGAGGAGTGAGAGGGTCTGGGGCACTTGGGGGTGAGAATTTGGCTTGGGGCATGACCAGCAAGCCCTAAGTCTTCCTACAGAGATTTGTCCCAGCTTTTCAAGACATCAGATGAGCAGTTTTCTGCCACGCTCAGCTCCAAGCACACTTGTGAACTTGCAGGAACTTCTCGGGAATTCAAGGAATGCGATTCCCCCCTCAGTAGAGAATCTTGGAGAAAAAGATGCCACCTGCTAGTTTGGTTTCCTACTCATCCAGCCATCTGCTGTCACCCCTCCACACCTCATGTACTTTGGAGTGTGTCACACTTCAGACAATGCATATGTCTCTAGAAAGTTTTAAATCTTCCAAGAAGCCAGCATGTGTCTTGCTCTAACAAGATAAAATGCACGTTCCAAGCCATGTTTATGAGGAAGAACAGCTGAAAAAAAGGGTGTAGCGTTTCCACCTGTGTTCTTCCGCTACCAGGCAGAAGGTTTGCTTTTCCGCTCCATTTCTATCAGATTTGGTCACGTCACTTTCTTGGCCAATGAAATGTGAGTAGAACTGACACAGGTCACATCGATTAACATCTTTAAGAGCCGTTGCGTGGTTCTAGCCTGTGTCCTTTTCCTTCTGTCCTACAAAGAGGCTGTTCCTTCTGTTGGGGTCCCAGAATGAGGAGAAAGTGGAGAAGATAGCCCAGAAAGGAAAAGTAATGCGAGTAACAAATGCCCTTCGTTGTAGCCATGGAGATTTGGTATAACTTGGTTTACATCAACAATATAGAAATTAGTACATAGAAATGAAAAGCTACCATAACAAAAATTCTAAAAGATGATGTATGGATTGCAGGGTCAGGAAAATAAGAAAATTGTTATTGGAGGCTGGAAAGATAACCACGCATGTTATGCAGTAACAAAACATTTGGTAAAGTTGTTGCCTGTGATAACTCAGGGCAGATACGCACTGAATGGGTAAAAAGTTTGGGACAGGGCTTCCCTGGTGGTGCAGTGGTTGAGAGTCCGCCTGCTGATGCAGGGGACGCGGGTTCGTGCCCCGGTCTGGGAGGATCCCGCGTGCCGCGGAGCGGCTGGGCCCGTGGGCCATGGCCGCTGAGCCTGCGCGTCCGGAGCCTGTGCTCCACAACGGGACAGGCCGCAGCGGTGAGAGGCCCACGTACCACAAAAAAAAAAAAAAAAAAAAAAAGTTTGAGACACAGCAGGCTCTGGTTGCAATTGGTTGCTCATCTACAAGAAAGAGATGAGCTCAGAGTGAACTAAATCAGACAGAGAAAGACAAATACTGTATGATCTCACTTACATGTGTAATCCACAAACCAACGAACCAACCCGTATTCACGGATCCAGAGAACAGATGGGTAGTTTCCAGAGGCAGGGGGGTGGGGAGTGGGTGAAATGGGTGAAGGGGGTCAAAAGGCACAAACTTCCAGTTATAAAATAAGTCCTGCAGATGTAATATCCAGCATGGTGACTATAGTTAATAACATTGTATTGTGTATTTGAAAGTTGCTATGAGAATAGATCTTAAAAGTTCTCCTCACACACAAAAAATGTGTAACTATGTGTGGTGATGGATGTTAACTAGACCTCTTGTGGTGAGCATTTCACAGTATACACAAATTTCAAATCTTTATCTTATACATAGGAAACTGATATAATGTTATATGTTAATTATACTCAATTTGAAAAAAAGGTGATGAACTCAGGAAAGAATTGATTGTTTTGCAAGCCAGAATAGAGACAACCCCAAAATTTCTGGTCTTGCAGCATTGAAAGAAGCAATTGTTTCTCATCTCCTACTAGGAAGAGATAAAATTGAGAAATGCTATAAATAACAATCCAAACCTATTAAAACAAATCAAAATGTCCCTTCTTAAAATCTCTGAATATGTTAGGCGGCTCTCCCAGAAAGCTGGTCATTAAGTTTAGAGAGAGGTATGTCTCAAAAATAATTGTGGATATTAGCAGAAACCAACTGGAGTTAAATAGCTTTTTAAAAATGACTAACTTTTTGAGAGAGCCAAGAGCAAACAGCCTGGGACTAAAAGACTATGACTGTTCAAAACTTAAAATCATCTTTGGGCTCTCAACCTTCTATGGGCACAAGCCACTTTGAGGATATAAGTTACAGAGGCCCCAAGAAGGGTATATTTTCCAATACCCCTGATAGGGATAGAGTAGGATAATTAAATAGTCAGTTTAGAAATCTCACTAGGGGATTAAGACAGAAAAGGAATTTTAAGGGAGTTTGGGAGACTGTTGTAAGCGAATAACCACTCAAGAAAAGAATCCAGTAACCTAGCAACAAGCTACTCTACCTTGAAAGACCAGGAGCATCCAAGTGCCAGACACACTCAAGCCACAAACCCTGATATTTAAAACACAAGACAATAGATACGGGATGTGAATCCTGTTACGTAAACTCAGAGAGTTAAGAGTCCTTGAAGAGTAGCAGTTCTGCATGTGGCCAGGACAGAAATATAGGTGAAAGGGGAAAGAAACTAGGTGAAAGGGGACATTATACCAAAACCTGAGATAAATTACCATATTTTAGTAATATATATATGATCTAAATAGCACCATGACATCTGCCCAAGAATGAGGAAGAGGTGGTCTTCTCTCCTCCTCACTTTTTATTTGATTATAAAAATGTAGCCCTCTTTGTTCTCAGGGCTGTGTTCCCTTGCCAGCCCACTTGTATCTCCCACAAGCGTCCTATGCTAATAAACTCACTCTTGGCCTGCCGCTTTGCCTCACACTGAGTTCTTTCTGTGATGAGGCAAAAGAACCTGAGCTCCAGTAAGTCCTGACACCAGGTGAGTGGTTTTAATCAAAAGACAGCCATCATCAAAAAATCTACAAACAATAAATGCTGGAGAGGGTGTGGAGAAAAGGGAACTCTCTTGCACTGTTGGTGGGAATGTAAATTGATACAGTCACTATGGAGAACAGTATGGAGGTTCCTTAAAAAACTAAAAATAGAACTACCATATGACCCAGCAATCCCACTACTGGGCCTATACCCAGAAAAAAACATAATTCAAAAAGAGTCATGTACCCCAATGTTCATTGCAGCTCTATTTACAATAGCCAGGACATGGAAGCAACCTAAGTGTCCATCGGCAGATGAATGGATAAAGAAGATGTGGCACATGTATACAATGGAATATTACCCAGCCATAAAAAGAAACAAAATTGAGTTATTTGTAGTGAGGTGGATGGACCTAGAGTCTGTCATACAGAGTGAAGTAAGTCAGAAAGAGAAAAGCAAATACTGTATGCTAACACATGTATATGATCTAAAAAAAAAAAAAAAGGTCATGAAGAACCTAGGGGCAAGACGGGAATAAAGACGCAGACCTACTAGAGAATACACTTAAGGACACGGGGTGGGGAAGGGTAAGCTGGGACAAAGTGAGAGAGTGGTAGTGTATACATGGAAATATATACACTACCAAATGTAAAATAGATGGCTAGTGGGAAGCAGCCGCATAGCACAGGGAGATCAGCTCGGTGCTTTGTGACCACCTAGAGGGGTGGGATAGGGAGGGTGGGAGGGAGGGAGACGCAAGAGGGAAGAGATATGGGAACATATGTATATCTGATTCACTTTGTTATAAAGCAGAAACTAACACACCAATGTAAAGCAATTATACTCCAATAAAGATGTAAAAAAAATTAATTAATTAAATAAATTTTAAAAAGAAAAGAAAAAGAGAGAAGGAAAAATGGAGATTCCAGAAATCTATAGTTTTCCTTTTATTTGGTTCTCTGGGTCATGTTTTAATGTGAGGGTATTAATACTTAAGCAAAATCAGTTGAGTAGAATTCCATGTTTTCTGCATTGTCAGAATAGAGCTGTCTTTTACAAGTTTGAAAGAAATCACTATAAAACAATATGGCACAATGCCAACAAGTATTTCTTCCATGGTGATGAATCCATTGAGCTTGTAAATTTTTCTTGAGTCAATTTTGATTTTTTTTTTTTTTTTGCGGTACGCGGGCCTCTCACTGCTGTGGCCTCTCCTGTTGCGGAGCACAGGCTCCGGGCACGCAGGCTCAGCGGCCACAGCTCACGGGCCTAGCCGCTCCGCGGCACGCAGGATCTTCCCGGACCGGGGCACGAACCCATATCCCCTGCATCAGCAGGTGGACTCTCAACCGCTGCGCCACTAGGGAAACCCTGAGTCAATTTTGAAATCACGTCCTTTTTCAGAAAACCAGCCAAAAGATTTTCATCACTGTTAGCATGTAACTATGCACAACAGTTCCACAATTTTAAATTTCTCTCAATGCTTCTTCTATCCCATTTGGTATTTTTAACCCTATTTGTTTTTCTTTCCTCCAGGTTTGATTTTTGTTGTTTTATTCTGTTTTTAGTGAATCTTGGTTAAAGATCCACTTTAGCCTGTACAGCTGCTATTTTTAGGAACCTAAGGAGTCTTCCCTTCTGGTAAAATCTCTGTAGAGTCAATTACACAAATACAGTTATTAATTATATTAATATCCTTATTAATTATATTATGTAGTCTCACAATTATCATCTGTATCTCGTATAAGCTTAGTTTCTGGGGATGACTTGATGTGTCAAAGACCATGAGTAACACACTGCAGTCTGTGGAAAATAACTGCATCTCCACAAATTGTTCTTTTAGTCCTAATATTTTCTAAACGAGGCTATCCTTTACAGCAGAAAGATGGATTTCCTCATTCAACAAATGGTTATGGAGGCTGACTCCACACCAGACACTGTGATGGAGACACAAAGGTGAGCGAGATGTTGATTGCTTTCAAAAGACAAGCAAATGAGTGATTTTAATTCAGTGGGATAACTCGCTGTGAAGGGCCACCCAGGATGGCTTGGAAACCCCTGGGGAATATAAAAGCTCACAGGTCCATCAAACGGCCACGTGTTGAGTTTGGAGCAGGAGAAGGTGGTCAGGATGAGATGAGAGCTGTGGGCAGGGTGCGAGTCAATAAAGGCCATGGAGAGGAGCTTGGTGGTGGTGGTTGTTTTTATTGGAGTAGAGTTGCTTTACAATGTTGTGTTAGTTTCAGATGTACAGCAAAGTGATTCAGTTATATATATCTATATATTCTTTTTCAGGTTCTTTTTCATTATAGGTTATTACAAGATATTGAATATAGTTCCCTGTGCTATGCAGTAGGTCCTTGTTATTTTATATTTAGTAGTGTGCCTCTGTGAATCCCAGACTCCTAATATATCCCTCCCCCTCCTCTTTCCCCTTTGGTAACCATAAGTTTGTTTTCTCTGTCTGTGAGTCTGTTTCTGTTTTGTAAATAAGTTCATGTGTGTCATTTTTTTTTTTTAAGATTCCACATATACGTGATAACTTGTCTTTCTCTGTCTGACTTGCTTCACTTACTAGGATAATCTCAAGGTCCATCCACAGCCTGGTTGTTTTTTGCTTGTTTGCTTTTACTTTTTCATTGTGGTAGAATATACATAACACACATTTACCATTTTATCCATTTTTAAGGGTCCAGTTCAGTGGCATTAAGTACATTCACATTGTTGTGCAACCATCACGACCGGCAGTCTCCAGAGCTTTTTTTATTTTCCCCAGCTGAAACTCCTTACCCATTAAACACTATCTCCCCATCCCCCCCACCCCCGCCCCGCCCCCAGGCTCTGGCAGTCACCATTCTACTTTCTGTAAATAGCCAAATGTGCATTTGACTGCTCTAGGTCCCTCGTGGAAGTGGAACTGTACAGTATTTGTCCTTTTGTGACTGGTTAATTTTGCTTGGGTCATGTCTGCAAGGATCATCAATGTCGTAGTGTTTATTCCTCTTTGAGGTTGAACAATATTCCATCGTATGTATACTTTGTTTCTCTATTTATCCATCCCTGAATACTGGTATTGCTTCTGCCTTGTGGCTGTTACTGCTATGAATGTAAGTGTCCAAGCCTCTGCTCGTGTCCCTGTTTTCAGTTTTTTGGGGTATGTACCTAGAATGGGAATTGCCAAATCAATGGTAATTCTATGCTTAATTTTTTGAGGAATGGAGCTTAGTTTTACCTTTTGGGTAGGATGGGGTGCCACGAAAGGATTTTCAACAGAGAACTTACTTCATCATGATTGAGCCTGAGAAAAATTACCCTTTGCCGGCACAAGCTGCAAGATGACCGGAGGGAAGGCTATTGAAATAACAGGTTTAGAAACTATGGTGGTGTTGAAGTAGCCTGCCAGGCCCAAGATGAAGACAATTCTGCCCCGGGGTGTCACGCCAGCAAACCAAAACCTAGATAACTTTTATGTCCCTGTAAACACTCCTCTTGACCAGAAACACCGTATGTCCAGTCGGCCAACTCCCAAATGCCAATCCAACTCCGGGCTTTCTCACGCCAAACAAGGGTGACCTTGTGACCCCAGCCAATCAAATATTTTCTGTTTTTTCTCTTCTTTTTTCTTTATTCTTTGTCCTATAAGAGCTTCCTGCCTTCTACCCCATTTTGCAGTTCTCGGAATGGAGCCTGTCCGCTTCGTGAAATGTTAAATAAAGTTTGCTGATATGGCCGAAATTGTCTTCTTTAATCATTTTTTAACTGTGGACTGTGGCGACAGAGAGCATTCAAGAGCCGTGTAAGAGAGTTTGACAAGATGACTCGTGTGTGGAGGGTGAAGCTCAGTGAACCAATCAGGATCACACCTGGGTTTTACGTTCAGCGGAATGGGAACAGAGGAAGAAAAGTCTTGGAGAAAAAGGTGACGTGAAATTATGGATGTGTGCATTGGCGGTTCTGGAACAGCCCAGGAGGCAGTAGGATGTACAAATATGGGCTAATGACCTGGAAGTCACTTGCATACAGATGATAATAAAAGTCATCAGAAAAGATGGTAACACCTGGGAAGAGTGTCCTGGGTACGAAAAAGCCCAGGAAAGGCGCTGGGAGGATATCAAGATAAACGGATGGGCAGCCTCCCTTACAGAATGCGTGAGGTATGTGTGATATTAGGAGTTTTAGTAAGTATATATTTTGGTCTTCCGTCCATTGTTCCTGGCTCACATCTCCCCAAACCCTTGGAATTTCTTGTGATAAAAGCCGTAGAGCATCTTTGTCATATTTGGTTTCCTGTCCTCAGTTCCTGAAATCACATCAGAGCCATAAATGGGCGTCTCATTATTCATAACAAGCCCCTTTCATCCACAACGGAGTTTATGTTAATGAGGTGACTTTTGGAAATCTTCTAAAGATGGAGGAGATGGTCACCGGAGGAATCAGTCATAAATAGAGGGTTGGAACTTTCAGTCTCATCCCCTGCTATCCAGGGAGGAGAGAGGGGCTGGAGGTTGAATCAATCACTCATGGCCAATAATTTAATCAACCATGGCTATGTCGTGAGGCCTCCATAAAAACCCAGAAGGAGGGGGTTTAGAGAGCTTCTAGGTGAGTGAACCAGAATGCATCCACGTGCTGCCATGCCAGGCCCCCACCTCCATGAGGACAGATGCCTCTTTGTTTGGGATCTCACCCTATGTATCTAGCCATTGATTTGGATCCTTTAATAGCCTTGTAATAAACTGGTAATCTAGTAAGTAAACAGATTTTCTGAGTTCTGTGAGCTGCTCTAGCAAATGAATAGAACCCAAGGGGTGGGTTGTGGGAAACTCCGATTTACAGGCCAATCAGAAGCACAGGTGAGAAGCTGGACTTGTGATTGGCTTCTGAGGTGGTGGCGTCGGGGGCAGTCTTGTGAGCTCAAGTCCTTAACTTCTGAGATCTGATATAGTCTCTGGGTAGAGAGTGTCAAAACTGAGTTGAACTGTAGAACACCCAGCTGGTGATGGAGAATTGCTTGGTGGTGTGGGGAAAACACCCACACATTGGAATTGGGTACAGAATTGTACTGTGCGTTGCTATCAATATACACAATCTGTCATTAAAAAATATTTAAGTGCCTTCTATTGGAAAAAGCATCTGTTTATACATCAATACGGCTGTGCTTGCTTTCTTTCTGTGTGCATTTTCCATTAAACATCTCTCCTTTGGTTTTTAAACTTTCTGTGTTATATTATACACATGTCTTTTTAAAAAGGTATGTCTCTTGGGAGGGATAAATTAGGATTTGGGGATTCAAATATACACACTACTATATATAAAATCATAACCAACAAGGACCTACTGTATAGCACAGAGAACTATACTCAATATCTTGTAATAACCTATAGTGGAAAATAATCTAAAAAAGAATATATATATGATATACACACATTTCATATATATGTATATATATACATACATATATATACTCACACATAACTGAATCACTTTGCTGTACATCTGAAACACAACACTGTAAATCAACTATATTTCAATAAAAGTTTTTTATAAACTTCAAAAAAAGGTATGTCTCATAAAGGGAATGTACATTTCTTACAAAGAGAATAGAGTTGGAGTTTTAAAAAATCTAACGTGAGATTCTTTGCCTTCCAATGGTGGAGTCTAGTTACATTTTCATATATTGTTATAAACATGTTTGGCTGTACTTCTGTTAGTTCACCTCCTGCTTTCTAGCCTTCAGACCTTCCTTAGGTTTTCCTTGCCTTTTGTCTTTTGAAAAAAGAAAACCCTACAGTTGTCCTAGTTTTGATTATAGTGGTGGATATCTTTCCATTTATCAACTGCATTACTTAAGCCATAATTTCTTATATTATCAAATTCAAGAAATTAAACTGCATTTTCTCATCTTTCCTTACATATGATAAGAAGATTTATAAACCTTCATGTTCCTGTCTCTTACCTGACACTTTATAGTCTTCATAAGTTTAATTTGAGATTTATCATGACACGTTTTCTACTATTTGCAACTTGTTCTAAAACAGTATTTGGCTTCTGCGTTTAATTTTGTAACATTTATAACAGCTACTGCTATTTCATTGTATTTAATTGACTTCAATGCTCAGTTCCATTTTTCTATGACTCTCCCAACCCTGAGTACCTGACTTCCATCCAATTATCTGCTACAAAACTTAAAAAAATAGTTTGACAATGAAGCATTTGTGAACATTACATTTTCTGAGTTCTTCTAATCTGATAATACTTCCCCATTCCCCACATCCCATGACAGACAACTTAGTTTGGTAGAAAATTCTAGAATCGCACAAAATTTCCCCTCCAAGCTCCACTGGAACTTCTCCAGTTCCAGTGCTGTTTATTGCAGGGGAGGAGCAAAGAGATTGGATGGTGGCCTAAGCTTTCACTTTGAAGATCATTTTTGTTTCTTCCTGGACACTAGTAGGAATATTTCATTAGCCGTGAAACTAAAAAAATGTTTTCCATGCTCTGCTAAACGACATGTTTTTGCATTAATCTTGGCTGGAATTTTGTGAGGTGGCTTTTTAAAAAAATTAATTAATTTATTTATTTTTGGCTGTGTTGGGTTTTCGTTTCTGTGCGAGGGCTTTCTCTAGTTGTGGCAAGCGGGGGCCACCCTTCATCTCGGTGCACGGGCCTCTCACTGTCGCGGCCTCTCTTGCTGTGAAGCACAGGCTCCGGACGCACAGGCTCAGTGGTTGTGGCTCACGGCCTAGTTGCTCCGCGGCATGTGGGATCTTCCCAGACCAGGGCTCGAACCCGTGTCCCCTGCATTAGCAGGCAGATTCTCAACCACTGCACCACGAGGGAAGCCCTGTGAAGGGGCTTTTCATTTTTACACCAATGTCATTTTCTGCCTCCTGTTTCCTGACAATCACTTTGGTTCTTGTCTTTCTCCTGTTCTATCTAATACGTTCCTTTCTCCAGAACACGAATGCTTCTTAGATTTCTATTCTTTGTTTCCAAAGTTTTCATTTTTTTCTCTAATAATTTTCATCACTTTGTTTTGTATTTCACATTACTCATTTTTTTTTTTTTTGTACTGTTAATTCTGTTCCTACTGTCTCTGGAGAAGATTTTAATTCTGCAGTGTAGTTTTGTTTCCTTCCATAATCTTATTATTTTATATTATTCATTGTCTTATGTATTTTATGATTATTTTTTTTCCTTTTGTGTCCCAGCTGCTTATGGCTGCTGCTTAAAAAAAAACAAAGATCTAAACATCTCTTGCATCACTTTTAAAGATTAAAATATTAAAGAACGTGAGACAGGCCTCTCCTACAATTCTCCCATGATTAGCTCCTCCTCTGCATTCTTTTTCTTAGGCTTGTTAAATTGTAATTAATCCAATGTTATAGTTGTTATTGTTTCTGTTTCCGAATACATAAATGAGAAACACGCGACCCAAATGCGCGACTTGCCGAAGGAGAGAGTGGCTAGGATGTTCTCGGGTCCTATTGCCCAGTGGTTGTGGGGATTTTCGCTGAGCATTGGGCACTGTGCGTGTCCACGAGCCGCTTTGTGGATACAGATTACCTCTTGCTCAGGAAGCCTGGTTCTCTTAAAGTGGGAAGATGGCTGTTCATCCTCGATTCATCTAGCCCAGTGATTCTAAAGTGTGTTCCCCGGACCAGCGGCACCAGTATCACCCAGAAACTAGCTGGAAATGCAGAAGTCCAGCCCCATCCCAGACCTGATGAATCACAGGCTTTGGGGGTGGGTCCTGGGAACCCGTATTTAACAAGCCCTCCAGAGGACTCTGATGTTAGGTTTGAACTAAGGCATATAAAGTTCTAGTCCAGAAAGAAGATCCTTCTCCCAGCACATGGCTGCCCACCATGGTGGCAAAACATCCCGGCCTTCCTGCTGTGCTTTCCAGGAATTATAGTCTCTAAGTAGGTACATAGGACCCTTCTGTGATGGCTCATAGAAGTCAGGCAGCTCTGTGGCGCCGACAGAAAAGGAAGATCATTTTCTCAAGATCCCCTCTTCTGGGGAATTGATGTAAACGATGGGGGTGTCAAAGGATTCCCCTGGCCTTTCGGGGGTCCTCTCTCCTAGTTGGACTCAGAGGGAGGAGCATGCAGGATTGGCGGCAAGCTGGACCCGCTAGACCCCCCTCCCTCCACCAGCTCAGGGGGTTCAAACAGGGGCAGCACTGGAGCCTCGGGCCCCCCAGATCTCTTTACCACTGCTCTTCCACTGGGAGTTACTTTTCTCTGTTGAACGGCCTCTGCTAGCAGCTGATGAGGCCTCTGAGGGCATGCACTGCACCTCACAGTGTTTACACCCAGTCCCTTTACAGAGCCTGGTCCCTGCTGGATGCAGGACATACGTTTGCTGAATGAATAAATGTGATTTCTCCATTTGTTCCAAAGCAAAGACTTTCCTATGCCTTCTCTCCCCACTCAGTGTTCCGCCACCAAATCCATGAGAAGGCCAGGAAGAGCTCCCAGGGCAATGAAACTTCCCATGATCAGATTCCCTATCTGTTCAATGTGAACGAGCCGGGAAATTGAATGCATTTCCCTTCTGCGGGAGGAACCTCAGGGGTGCCTGTGTCTCCAGGCAAGTCCTGAATCCTTGATGGGATGAAAGGCCCGGCCGCTGTTAGGACGGAGCTCTCTGCTGTCTCCCGGGTGCTCTGCTCTCTGAGGCCTTGGCCCCCAGGCCCCGCCCCTGCCTCCTGCTGAGACCTGCCCAGCTGGAGGCGACATCTTCCCCCGCCAGCTTTTAGGTGAATCCAAACATTTCAACTTTCACAGAAGGGATTAATATGTGGGTATCTTTGGGGCCATTATTTGAAGTGACTTTGATGACACAGTGGCTTCCTCTTCTGAGAGAAGGATGAGCTGAATAAGCAGTGGGACAAGCCCATGTTTATTCTTTTCTCTGCCCATCATCAAAAGGCATGATGCCACAGAGAAAGAGGGCTGCAGGGAAGCTCAGTGGGTCAGAGCTTCCCAGCCAGGGGGTGGAATTGGTTACAGTTTGCCACGGTGGTGACCCCTATACTCTGGGGCATTTGGACAGGATCTCGGGCAGAGTCCCATCCACATGGCTCATCCATTTATCTGGGTGCAGCATAAAAATATAGCCATCTTCTAAGTGCCCTGAGCATCAATGCGGCAAGGTCACGCAAGGTCATTAGAGCTACAGAACTTCCTGCCTGCGCCTTCTGTTTCATGGTTGGCTCCCCACCACGGGCAACACAGCTTCCCCTGTCTAAGAAGGAGGCCCTCCCAAAGGGTGTGTCTTGCCATCAGCCTGCCAGTGGTGCCCAGTTGTGAAGTGCGGACAACACCAGTGTAACCAGAGAGACTCCTGCAGTCATTCCTGGCTCCAAGATTTTCCCCACACGAAGAATTAAACAGTGAGATTGAAATGCAAGGTGTTGGGAGTCCCCCTCCTCGCCATGAGCAAAGAGGCAGACACACCTGGAGCCTTGGACACGATGCACAGGTTGGGCAAAGAAATGGGGGGCTGGTAAAGGCACTGAAAAAACAACAGTCGGTGCCAGGCTGGGATGGCTCCGTCTGGACTCGCACAGGTGTCCCTGCCCTTGGGACGGGGGACATGATGACACAGAGGGAGGGAAGCGCCGTGCTCTTCAGTCTCCCAAGGAGTCAGTTCAAGTCAGGGACTGGGTCGTAACACGTGGTTCAGCCCCTGCAAATGCCCCCTGGAATGCAGTGGCGACTCAGAAGAAAGATGAAAACCCACAATCACGCCCAAACTGAGGTTCAGCACCTACTTACTGCCACAGTCTGGAAGGAATTTTCCACCCCCTGCAAGCCCTATGAGGCAGACATGTGACTCAGAGTCTCTGGCTGACACGGACAAGCTTTGCCCTCTGGAAAAGAGTCTCCACTCTGAATGACGTCAGGAGGGGGCTAACACTCTCGGCAGGTCCCCCTCCCCAGTCTCTGCTCCTGAAGCAGCTCAGACCCCAGCCCTTCCGGGCAGTGATTCTCCTTCTGTTCCTTTTCAAGGGTGCTCGACCACAGGGCAGGTTGGAGGGGACGCTGAAGTGGCCCATTTTCCCCCACTGCTGGCCAGTACCCGACAGACAAGGTGGGCTTTGTCTGCTCCCACCTCTGCTCTCATTTCCGTGTGTTTCTGCTCAGCCCACAGGAGGTCGCAGTAGTACTTCCAGCTCCATATTTCTTATAGGGCGTGGCTCTGAACCCGAGACAACCACATCAGTGATGCTCAGTTGAAGGACTGGCCTCCAAGTCCTGGAGGAAACTGCACATACTGATACGTTTTAGCCAGAGTCCAGGGTCACGTGGACTCTGTGTGGCTGTTGCCTCATCACAGAGCCCCGGCTCCACGGAAGAAGTGTTTGACTACAGTGTGGGTGAGGAGGGGCTGCATTTCAATTGGCAGTGCCTTTCTAGAGGAAGATCTGTAATGCAGAGAACTCGCCTGGGAGCTGTACCCACTGATGGGTCCTCCGGCTGCAGACCTGAGAAAGGACATCCCCCAGGAATGGACTATTTGGATACCAAGTGCTTAGCATCCAGCTGGCCTGTCTGGTAGCAGGTAGGAGGAAAGCCTACATGCACGGCAAGCTTCTTCTGTGCCAGGTACATCACAGACGTGACCTCACTTAAGCCTCACAGGGGTTAACGCACTGAGGAGGTGGAGTCTACGTTATGCCCATTTTACAGATAAAGATGTCAGAGGTCAGAGAGGTTAAATAATGTAGCAGAAGACAAGGAGATATATGATTTTAGATGTGGTATGAACTGTCTGTGTGCACAAGTGTGAACCTGTGGGAGCTCCAGAGTTATTTCTACTGCCCTAGAAGTGGGTTTCGTAGTAGGTTGAATAATGGCCCCAAAGATACCCACATACTAAGCCCAGGAATTTATAAACATGTTCCTTTACATGATAAAAGGGACTTTGCAGATGTGACTAAGTGAAGGGCCGTGAGATGCAGGATTGGGGGGGTGGGGTGGAGATTACCCTGGATTATCTGGGTGGGCACTAAATGTAATCACCAAGGTCCTTCTGAGAGGGAGGCGGAGGGAGATTTGGCTAAAGAGGAGAGGCAACATAACGAAGGAAGCAGAGACTGGAGTGGTGCTCTTGAAGATGGAGGAAGGGGCCATGAGCCACGGAATGCAGGCGGTCATCAGAAGCTGGAAATGATGGGGAAACAGAGTCTCCCCCCAGAGGCTCCAGAAAGAACACAGCCGTGCCGACACCTTGATTTCAGCCCAGTGAAACTGATTTCCGACTTCTGATCTCCAGGACTCTAGGAGAATAAATCTATATTGTTTTAAATCACAAAGCGTGTGGTCATTTGTTACAGAAGCAACAAGAATCTAATACAGGTTTACCTTTGGTTTTTGTTTATAAAGTAAAGGCATTTTTGCCAAGAGCTCACTTAGGTCTGGGAAGAAGTCATCTCATTTTCGCGAGTTTGGACGCAGGGTACGTCGTGCTTTGTTGGGCGAGGGTGTCACAGCTACTGGACCGCGCAGTCTGGGGGCACAGTGTAAACTGTGAACACTTTCTCAAAGAGCTGGTTCCCATGAGATACGAGCAGAGGGTCCCGACAGGGAGCCCACTCTAGCCAACCCCTGGGAGATGTTTGCAGAGTCTGTGGCGTCTCAGGATGATGCAATGGAAAGATGGGAAACACGCAGGAGAGCATAGGAATAGTATTCATGTCCTCACAGCAACTCTTGAGACTAAAAAACATACGAAATTCCCCTTTGCACATCCAAAAGGAGGTGCTGACGGGCCCACGTGGTTCATTTTATTAATGTGAGAGAGGGTTAAGGCAAGTATGCAGATCTGACTGAAGGGGAAGGCATAATGAAGAAACCTCTGTGTGTGTGTGTGTGTGTGTCTGTGTGTGTCGTGCACGCATGCATGTGTCCTTAGTAGGAATAAATTGAGAAAAGGTCCATAACCTTGGTTTCTGTGTAGGCAATGTCGTGTACAGGCTGCATGACCCAGTGAAAGCTACTAAACTTCTCTGTTCCTCAGTTTTCCCTATGAAAAATAGAGGTAATGTTATTTATGTCATAGGGCTGCAATGTGGATAAAGGTCTTCTTATTCTAAAAGGCACAGTTCCTTTCTCTTCATACATTTTCATTCTCCAACCCTTTGTTTTGCTGTGGCTCATACGTGAAAAGTTAAGTGCAACCCGAGTCACCGGGTTAGTTATCACAGACGTAAGACTCAACTGAGGCCCAGATGCCACGTCCAGAGTTGTTTCCTCACACCTTGGTTGGCAACAGCGGCAGTTTCAGAAAATGAGCCTAATCAGCTGAGTTATCTGCACCATCATGAAACTAAATGCAGAAACGGGTTCAGAACATATGGCCGAGGGGGTTGATGGAAATGTCTTATGTGCAAGGACTCACAATCTAAAACAGGTTCTGCCACTAACTATCTAAGTGTCCTTAGTCAGGTCACTTAATAGCTTGGACTCTGTTTCCTCAACCATTGAATAGGTAATAGTAATAATGAAAAGAATAATAAGACTAGTAATAATGAGAGAATAACAATAATAATGGCAAGAAGAATACCTGCCTTATCCACCTTAGAGAGATTTTGTGAGTATCAAATCAAATAAGAAATGTTAAATCTTTTTAGTGAAAAGTGCAAGGTAATAGGAATATAAGGCATAATTTTGATAGCTGTTAATGATGGGATATCCAATCTCATCTCTGTCTTTAGGTTCACAGTATCCACGTCTGCTCCAGGCTGGAGGTTGAAGTTGGCCAACACATAATTCTGTCTGAGAAGGGACTTCAGTTCCTCGTGGCCAGAGCACACCCGCTTTTCTTTCTCATTTAAAGAATGTCATTTAGGCTTTTAGGATTCTCCTGACAGCCTCCATCTGGCTTTCAGTAAAGCAATAGGATGAGACATCACTGCATCACTTGTCTCACTCAGGAACATTCCTTTTACTACACCCATGACTCTAGACAAGTCATTCTTGGTGAGTATCTTCAGAGAGAGGAAAGCCATTTCTGATGGGATGGGGGTAGGAGAGAGAGCCAAACAGCAACCAATGCATTGAGGAAAACCCCCAGGCATGAAGAGCAACACTCGGCAAATGGAAATACTCAACAAAAGGGGCCTTGAATACATTGCAGCGTTAAAGCAAGAAGAGGAATTGAATAAGATCTAGTGACAATTAAGAGACATAAAGAATGGAAAATATGGGATGTAAAGTGGATGAAGAAAAGAACAGGTGACCAAACAGAGGCTAAAGAATCAGAAGGCCCAAATCAAATGGGTCTAGGCTAAATGGAGAGTAGGAAACAAAAGGCGTATGTAGAAGTGAGAGAAAAGAATGGCAGTGTAAGGCTGTGTGTCCCTTCCATGTTACAGACATATTAGCATCAATTGTTAAAAATTAAGAGAACTAAGACACTTTGTTCTGAGATTGAGATGTGTAACCTAGATGGTGTTTTTCTTAGAACCCATAATTAGTTAGAATATACTTGACCCAATTTTGTTTCCCAGAGGAAACCCCACACAGTTCAGAGACCTCCTTTTTCCTCTAGGAAACAACCAGACAGGAGTCCAAGGTTTGGCCCATGGTCCTCTGTTCATCACCCAGATCACAAAGGCAGACTGCGTTAAGCTGTTTGCCTCCTTGTTTTAGTAATTGGAATACAAATATGGTGTGTGGGAATGTAGGGTGGCATTCTGTTTTATTAACCGGACCACAAGCATAACAGTTGGTTAAGCCCCTGGCCTTCTGTTTTAGGAACGGATCACAAACGCAACAATGCGGTCAAGCTGTACGGTCATGTGCTCAGTAACCAGATTGCCAACGTGGCACTTGGGTAAGTCATGCTTCCTTCTGTTTGTTTCACCAGATCACAAATAAGGCACGTGCTTAGGAATTACAACTCTCTGTTTTCGTAACCAGATCACGAGCATGGCACGTGGGTAAGTGGTAGAACTTTCCAACTTAGGAAGCAGACTACAACCTCGGCCTGTGGTTAAGCTGTGGCCTCTCCCTTTTAATAAACAGATCACACAGATGGCAGGTGGCATTGCCTCTCAGACACAAAGTGGGTGCACGGCTAAGCTGTACAGTGCCACATTTATTGGATTCAGTTATACATCCCAGCCTCATTTTTAAAAATTTTATTTGTTGCCTATGAAAATTTAATTAAAGAAAAACAAACATTTTATAGTAACGAGAAAACTAAGGCCATAAAAGCACTTAAAAAGGCAGATCAAGATCGTGCCCAGGAAGTTAGGGAGTCGAGGCTAAGGATTCTGGAAGAAACACACCAACTGCACCAGATTGGGTGATGTGAGGGCATCAGAGCAGCAATGGGATAGACCAAGGACATTCCATTTGAAGCTCTTTTGCAATTGTGGATCATCACATTGGAGAAGAGATGGATGTTATAATTTGAATCATTGCCAAGCAAATATTTACCCCTCCCCCCATTTCTACCGTTGACTGGAAAATATTCCTGTCCCATTGGTGTTTGACTTGGTCACATGACTTGCTTTGCCCAATGAGATGGTAGTGGGTGTGGCATGAGCAGAGGCAGTTGGGTACGCCCTCTCATACAATGACTTGTCAGTGAGAAAACTTTCCCCAAGTTTCTGCTGCCTGGGCCCAGAATGAACACACGTGGGGCAAACCTGAACTCAACTTGCACTAGAAGCAGAGCCTCCCAGCTGAGCCTCAGCTGCCTTGCAGACCCACGAACATCTGTATCAGTGCTTCTTGCTAAGTCATTGTGTTTTGGGGTGACTTGTTGCACAGCATCATTGTGAAACATTAATTGACATGCTTGGAATTTCCAAGGGCAAGAGACACCACGTGATAGGAGCAGGAAGCAGCACAAAGGAGAAGGCCATGCACCTGGACGTGGCTCCAGGTCAAGTCCAACAGAGACAGAGATGGAAAGTTGACCTAGGTTCACTGGCTTTACCCTTCTGGAGAAGCAGCCCCACAGAGATGAACTTCCATTAATGGACTTGCTCATGCTCATGGCTCTCTCAAGAAATGCTGCTGCCTTGCTATTCACAATAGCCAAGACATGGAAACAACCAGGAGATGTGGCACATATATACAACAGAATACTATTCAGCCATAAAAAAGAATGAAATAATACCATTTGCAGCAACATGGATGGACCTAGAGATTATCATACTAAGTGAAGTAAGTCAGAAAGAGAAAGACAAATACCATATGATATCAGTTATATGTGGAATCTAAAATATGACACAAATGAACTTATCTATGAAACAGAAACTGACTCACAGACAGAGAACAAACTTGTGGTTGCCATGGGGGAGAGCGTGGGGGAGGGATGGGTTGGGAATTTGGGATTAGCACATGCAAACTATGATGCAGGGAATGGATAAATAACAAGGTCCTACTGTATAGTACAGGGAACTATATTCAATATCCTGTGATAAACCATAATGGAAAAGAATATGAAAAAGAATGTATATATATATATGTATAACTGAATCACTTTGCTGTACAGCAGAAAGTAACACAACAGTGTAAACCAACTATACTTCAGTAAAATAAAAAAAAGAAGTGTTGCTGTCTTACTGAGACTTGTACTATTTTATGGCAAATTCTCTTCCATTATTCATCTTTCTTTATGCAAAGGATGGGTGTATGGGAGGAAATGAACACAGACAAAGTTTGCAACCTGTGAAAAAGACTCAAGACATAAAAACTGCAGGAGAACCAAGCACTTTGGAGACTGAGGAAAACATACTTTTGAAAAATATTTACAGGAAATAAAAGTAAACTTTACCTAGCAATTTCTTTGTGGTTCCCTATAGTATTCATATATACAAATACTCGTTGATTAGAAGAAAACTGATTAATATAGAAGAAGTAATACTTTAAGAATCTAACAATGCCATAGCAGAAAGGACAAGAGAACCAGTAAAGAGCAAGATTTACAGAAGAGAAAATGGACTCAGTGCCTCAGATGGCAAAATAAATATCATTAGCTCTGACCTGCAGAAAGAAGGATTCAGGGATGAAAAACCTATAAGAAGAGATGATAAACATGAAGAACGTAAAGTAGAGATATGCAGACAATCATTATTTCTAAAGAGGAGCCAAGAGGAAGCAGAACAGAAGCAAGAACCCAAAAGACAGAATAAAAAAAACCCCAAAAAACCCACTTCCTAAAAATTTAGTTCTCTGGAACTTTAGGGCTTATTGTTAAGCAGTAATATTTAAAACCGTCAACACTTAGGTATATCTTGATGATGTGTTTGAAATGCAAGAATAAAGAAAAAATTCTGCAAACGTCTTGGCATAAAAAGTGGGTAACGGTAAGAGAACCATGTCCTGTGCAACTCCCAACTCCAGGAGACTGTGGGGAGACGCCACTGATTTAGAGGAAAGGGCTTTTACTTAAGAATTTGACACCTGGTGGGTTTATGCTTCATCTACAAAGACACCAGAACATAAATCAGCTATGCAAGAGCTGAGAAAGCACAAAATCCAACACCAACCTTCCTAAATAATTTATTTAAAATGCACATCAGCCCACTGAGAGATGAATCAAAATAAAGGAGTTCAAGAAGGTAGAACTCATGGTATAAAGGAAGCTTTTCCGAGAACTGAAACCATCCAAATCTAAAATTTAACAAAAGAAATGTATAAACATGACGACAGAATCAAATGCAAATGAGGTGGCTACTTTTTTTTTTAAGCTTTAAGTATATAGCTTTTTGTACTGTTTTTTTTTTTTTTTTTGCGGTACGCGGGCCTCTCACTGTTGTGGCCTCTCCCATTGCGGAGCACAGGCTCCAGACACGCAGGCTCAGCGGCCATGGCTCACGGGACCAGCCGCTCCACGGCATGTGGGATCTTCCCGGACCGGGGCACGAACCTGTGTCCCCTGCATCGGCAGGCGGACTCTCAACCACTGCGCCACCAGGGAAGCCCTGTACTGTATTTTATACAACAAATTGTTAAGCATATAGTTGCACCGTTTCATAAATTTTACCCTGACAAAACCCCATGGGTATCTCACTAAACCATTTGACTAATTTACATTCATATCTTAAATATCATAAGAACAGTATTACTAAATGGTTGCCAGTTACAAGTTTCTCTAAAACTTTCACACAGTAATTTTAAATATCACTTTTGTAAAGGACTCAGATTAAGATATTTTAAAAAATACTGAACTCCATTCTCCTAATATCAAATATGAAATCTGTTCTCAGAAAACAATCCAAAATATTAATGAAATATGAAATCACATGATCAATGCACCCTTATTTACAAATATGAAAAGAATTAGAACCTAACAAAATGTCCAAAGGTAAGGAAATGCTGAACTAAATGTTTTATCCATGCAAGAGAATATTCCACAGCCATTAAAATTCACTCTTATGACAGCAATCTGGTAACATGTAAAATATTATGATATAATATTAAGTAAGAAAAATCAAATTAAAATTAAAACCACGTAAAAATGATGTTTACTATGTAAATTATATAAATGATTAATGGGAATGATTTGGAAGGAATATAACATAAGAGGTAAACTATAAACATTGCTGGCAGGATTTCTGATGACAAATTTTCTTTTCCTTAGTTTCCAAATTCTCTGAAAAGTATTTCCATTACTTTCATACTCTGAAAGGCTATAATGTTGAAAACAAGGTAGGCCACTACTTTCAGCATACTCAGTGGACAGTGGTGGTTAAGCACAGGGGCTCTGGAGCCAGAAGTTCCTGAGCTGGAGTGCTCATGTGATCTCAGCTTCTACAACAGTAAATTGCGATGATATAAACAAATGCACAGGGTATTTTAGGAATTAAATGAGATACTAACATGCTTAGAACTATGCCTGGGGCACAGTGAGCAGTCAATAAACATTAGGTTGGTTGTCATTTTCAATTCCAAAACTTTTTTTTTTTTTTTAACACCTGTGATCTAGACCCTGGCGGTATCAAGATAAATTAGACATCCCCAGGGAACTCAGAGCCTATCTACTACCTGGATAAATATAAAAACAAATACTTTTAAAACATGGTAAGTAATAGAGGTGTGTGGTAGGCATTAAGCAAGCATCTAGGAAAGGTACCTCACAGAGAATCAAGAAATTGGTAAGAGTTAAGCAGAGTTATTGGTATTGTTTTAAGTTTTTGTTGAGGTACAATTAACATACAAACTGCACATATATAAAGGATATAATTTGATAAGTTTTGGTATGTTTGCTCCTATGAAAACATTGCCACAATCAAGATAACACATCTGTCACCCCTCCCCTCTTTTGGTAATCCCTTTCTTCTGCCTCTCCCTGCCTCTCTTACCATCCACCATTACCACCCCCTCGCTTTACCACTAACAAGTTGTTCCTGTAGCCATTTATCTGCTTTCTATCATTATACATTAATTTTCAACAATTCTGCATAGATAGACAAAAAAAGCACATACTATATGATTCTAACTTCTTTCGCTGAGTAAAATTATTTTGAGATTCATCTACTGCACATCAATACTTCATTCCTTTTTATTGCCAAACAGCACTCCATGTGTTGATATTATGGTTTATTTAACCATTCACCTGTTAGAAACTTAGGTTATTTCTAGTTTTTGGATATCACAAATAAAGCTGTTTTGAACAAAGTTGTTGTGTACAAGTCTTTGTATTGGCATTTGCTTTCATTTCTCTTGGGAAAATACTTAGAAGCGGAATGGCTGGTACATAGAGTAGGTACATGTTTAACATTTTAGGAAACTGCTGAACTGTTTTCCAAAGAGTTTGTACCATTTTAAATATACGTTCAAATCATTTGTCCACTTTTTAACTGGATGCTTGTTTTCTTAATAAGGGTGAAATTAGCAAAAGAAAGAAATAGATCAATAGAGCATAAGAACTTAGAAATACACTTACACATATATAATCAATAATTTTTTTTTTTTTTTTTTTTTTGCGGTATACGGGCCTCTCACTGTTGTGGCCTCTCCCGCTGCGGAGCACAGGCTCCGGACATGCAGGCTCAGCAGCCATGGCTCACAGGCCCAGCCGCTGCGTGGCATGTGGGATCTTCCCGGACCGGGGCACGAACCCATGTCCGCTGCATCGGCAGGCGGACTCTCAACCACTGCGCCACCAGGGAAGCCCCTAATCGATAAATTTTTAACAAAGGTGCAAAGGCAATTAAGTGGAGAAAGGATAGTGTTTTCAACAAATTGTGTGGAACAGATATCTAATTTTGATCATACCGAGGTGGCTACTTCTTAAAAGGGAAGACGTAATATGAAAAACCAATAATTTAACCGTAATCAATTGGATCTAAATAACATACTGCATAAGCAAAGATTAAAAAAAAAGTAGAAACAGGAAGAATAAGGAGGAGGAAAAGAAGTACTATATACTTTTTCATTTAAAAATGAAAGCTCTTAGTTCTTATTTAAGTTCTTATTTAAAAATGAAAGCTCAGAGTTCTTACTTAATTACACTGGTTACTAGATGAATGTTAAATGATAGTTTTGGTAATGGGCATATTTGTCATGTTTCTGATTTTAACAAATATCTTTAGAGGCTGTATATAATTGTACTGTTTTTTCCAATTTTGTTCTATAGAAAATAGTTCCAGGAAATGAAGTGTTCTTCAACCATCCCCCACCCTCCAAAAAATTAGAAACACTTTCATGGTCAATATGAATGACAAATGTGGCATACGATTTCCCCTACTGGAAATGAAAACTGTAATTAGTGTAAATGTTTCTGAGCTGTCTTGTAGTTAAAGAGATCAGTTTAACTTTCTTTAGTGTAGTGTTTGCCAATAATTAACCAGGGAAACCTTTTTATGGGTAATAACTGTAGCTGACATTGAGGTTGTCCACTAACATCCATCCTGTCCCAGGTGGGCATGTGACCCATTTTTTGACCAAAGACACATGCTATGATGCCTGCTGAGGGTCTCTGGGAAGTATTTTGTCCTTGCTGAGGGACTGAGAGCCACAGAAAGAGACGGCCCCTCTTTAAGCTCTGAGTACTGCCGTGTCTAAATGTGATGTCATCTTGTCACCAGTATGAAAATGACCTTGTTCTGGTACCACAGTTTGTCTATGTTCTCTAATGTTGGGGGCCTCATCTGGAAAGACTCAAAAGCTGGGGTGGAATCATCTGAAGACTCGTTCACTCACAAGTCTGGCGCCAGGGCTAAGAGGATTCCAGACTAGGATCACCAGTGATAGAGCCTACCCACGACCTCCTCATGTGGCTTGGCTTCCTCACATCATGGTGGCTGAAAGGTGGTTGGACCTCTTACATGGCAACTCAGGGCTCCAAGAGCACGTTCCAGTACACAAGGTAGCTGTTGGAGGCCTTTGTGGACCTAGCAACAGCAGGCATGGCTGTGTCACTTCCATGGCATTCTACTGGTTAAAACAAGTCACAAGCACACCCAGATTCAAAAGGCGGGAAGGTGGACCTCTCTATTTATGGCAGGTCTGCCAAGGTCACATCACAGAAGAACATGGAGTACCATGGCCATATTTGGAGAATACAAGCTGCACAGGTGTCAACGTGAATAAGGAGGAAGAGAAGCAAAGCCAGTGACTCAACCAACCCTGAAGCTTGCTCAACTCTGGACTTCTGTTTTCTGTGATAATTCCTAACCTTTAAGCCAATCTGAATTGCTGTTTTTACTACTTGCAGAAAAAGCATTCTAACAGAAACAAACAGCTATTAATACCCCACAGAGCCAAGTGTGTGGAGCAAATTGTCCAGACAGTGCTTGTGTGCTGGTAAAGAATGCAGGCATTTGAGTAAGACAGACCTGGGATTTAATTGCTGGGTCTTCTTGGGCATTTGCTGAACCTCTCAGGGCCAAGCCTCAGTGTCCTTATCTGTAAAATGGGAATACTACTACTAATAGGGTTGTTGTGAGGATGAAATGAACCAGCATTTGTAAAATGTTTATTGCTGTGCCTGACACAGAGAAAACAACAAATGACAGCCTTCACTGACACTGTTTTACCATGAAATATATGCCATTTGGGGGAAAAAAACACGTTTAGGGTGTATCCTTTCTATATTTTACTTGGGTATGTGTGTGTGTTTTAGGTATTTATTAAATTAATCTTCCTTCTTCTCTGAAAGAGTGCACTTTTGAATGTAAAAAATCATGGACACATCTGTCACAAAATAATGGCCAAGGGATCTTCGATGTCTTAGTGGAGATATTTGGCAAAAACCCAGAAATCCATCCAAACTGAGGTAAGTAATAAACAAGGGCTATTTAGGAAGGATAAGGGGGTGAGGGAGATAAAGAATTATAAGAGAGTACGTGAAGGATACAATTCTCAGGACCCAAGGGCAGCAACGGCATCCGTGCTCCATAGGATGACTGAAAGCAGAGCATGGGGACCCCCTGGGGAAGGGGCTGCTGTGCCCTGCCCCCAACCTGGGACTCTTAAGACCCTCAACTCTTTCTGCTTCTTTGTGTCCATGGCAGGAAGGGGCCGTGCACGACCCTTCAGTTCATGCCAACAAAGACTGAATAAAATCACTGAGGGTCAACGCCAAGAAGACAAACACACCCCAGCCCATCCTGGTCAAAGGTCCACCCAGGTTCTGGCTCTGACAGTGGGGAGAGATGCATGGCTTAGACCTCACTTGGAGAGACAAGGGTAGGCGGCTACATGGAGTCACAAGTCTGCCTCAGAAGGACAGGATTCACTGGGTGTGACATTCGGAAAATCACAGCTTGAGCACCGGAACTGGGATGATTCAAGAAAGAAATGCCACGTTGCCTTTGCTGGGGTTGCTCGTGGCTCCTCCGGGGACTACACACTGGGGACTCGGCACTGTTCTCCAGATGACTCCGGTTCACCCAGGGTCCTTTCCAAATTTCTCCTCCGATATAGACAGCTGCCATCTTGTGTGGGTTCTAGCGACTCAGATTCCATCTTCAGGGGACTCGATGCTCGTTTCAGAAAATCAGGGGATGAGTCAGAGCTCTCGGTATTTTGCCCCCGTGGCTCAGCTGATTCCTTCCTGGGATGCTGGCAGCATGGTTGGTGGCACAAGAGCAAGACATCCAAGTGTACAGTCACTGCTAAATTCAGCAAACCTCCGTGTAGCCTGGCATGCAGCCAGAGAAATGCACTGGTACATTAGCTTCTCTGTTTCCATCTGCAGCCTTTACCGATGCCTGCAAGCTGTGCTTGTTACGGAGTGTTTTGATAACATGCTAATACGCTCAGCGAGGTAAAAAGAAATAATAGGCCTCTTGGAGCTTTCCTGGATATGAACCCCACAATTATGAGCACTTCTGTAAGTAATTATCCCGAAGAGCCTACAGGTCTTTCCCTGAACCCTAGCATTGCCTAACTTCGGAGTTAGACCTCCTTGGAGTTACAGAGTCCAGCCCTGATTGGCATTTACTTGTGCAGGGTTGAGTGGGCTTTCTGGTGTCATAGCCATGGTGTTGGGGAATAAAAGAATCACACTCCAAATCTTTATCTGTTTTTTGTTTGCTTTTGTTTGTGTCAGTGAGCGGTGATGAGAATTCTAGCTCCAAAAAAACTTGGGAGGGAAAGGAAAAAACCCTCAAATTGATTCTGATAAGCCTCTTTTGGGTAGGCTAAGAGTGACCTCACTTTTGGAATCATGAAGGAATCTGGCATCTCTGAATCCAAAGAGTCTTTTACTAACTGACTCCTGCAAAGATTCAGAGAGAACTGGGGAGGGTGATAATCTAAAATCTGAGGACAGGTCTGTAATGGGAAGAGCCGAACCCTGTTGCCCATCTACATAAGGCCCACACCTTGAGTGACCAGGCCATCCTAGAGTTTCACTTTTCCCAGTTCTTAATTACTCGATGTAATTGTAAGGTATAAATGAGATAACCTTCTGGCTCTATCACTTATATTTTGTGAACATTCATTCCAGTTAACTGTACAGTTTTGTAACTAGAAGCACTATGGTATTAAGTGGTTAAGAGTGCAGACTCCTTGCCGTATGACCCAGCAATCTCACTTCTGGGCATATATATCCAGACGAAACTATAATCCCAAAAGATACATGCACCACCATATTCATAGCAGCACTATTCACAATAGCCAAGACATGGAAGCAACCTAAATGTCCATCATTTAGGGGTGTGTGTGTGTGTGTGTGTGCGTGTGTGTGCATGTGTGTGTATACACACACATATATGAAATACATATATATGAAATACATATATTCCACACGATGGATATACATACATACATATATATATGAAATACATATATTCCACACAATGGCATATTACTCAGCCATAAAAAAGAACGAAATAATCCCATTTGCAGCAACATGGATGGACCTAGAGAGTATCATACTAAGCGAAGTAAGTCAGAAAGAGAAAGACAAATACCATATGATATCACTTATATGTGGAATCAAAAATATGACACAAATGAACTTATGTACGAAATAGAAATAGACTCACGGACATAGAGTTGCCAAGGTTGGGGGGAGGGTGTGGGGGAAGGCTGGATTGGGAGTTTGGAATTGACAGATGCAAACTATTATATAGAAAATGGATAAACAACAAGGTCCTACTGTAGAGCACAGGGAACTACATTCAATATCCTGTGATAAACCATAATGGAAAAGAATATATATATGTAACTGAACCATTTTACTGTACAGCAGAAATTAATACAACATTGTAAACCAACTGTACTTCAATAAAATAAAATTTTAAAAAGAGTGCAGACTCTTCAGCCAAAATACCTGGTTCCAATCTCACCTCTCTTCTGATGAACCCTGTGACTTAGGGCAAGTTACTTAAGCACCCTGTTCCTTAGCATTCTCAGGTATAAAATGGGCATAACAATAATAATCCTGTACGATTGTTGTTAGGATTAAGTAAAGTCCCTGGCAAGAGTATATAATAAGTAATACAAGTTCTATATTATTTTTATTTATAACAGAGAGCTAAGCTAATTTCTTCACAGTGAAGCTAAGCCCCCGTGTCCTCGTTTGTCAAATGGGGCTAAGATGGAACTGATCCATTACATACACCTCACGGGCTACTGTGACATGAGGTATGTTGAATGCCTAGCCTGGTAGCAGCAGGCCCTCGATAAATGTGAATTTCTTCCCCCTGTGTGTTCCCTTTTCTTCTTGTGCGGTGACTGAAGCCCACACAGCAGGTGGTCTGAGTAGCTCTGCACGGTGTGTTTTATTTTCTAGATTTGTGTATAGGGGAGAAGAAGTGGACTAAGGGAAGCACACCAGACACTAAGATGCTGGTGACTCAGGAACTGCTCTCAGCAGCTTCGTAGTCAATGGGATGCCCTGGGCCTTCCGGACTTTGTAGAGATGGACCCTGAAGGTGGGAGAGTAATGTCACGTTTGTACAAGGAGCACAATGTGATATGTCTCTTCTTTCTTCAGAGGGCGGGCTACTACAAGAGGAGGCCTGATTTTCCAGGGATGGAAGAGCTGTATTGCGGAAGCCTCACACTTGGGATGGAGTCCTTTTAGGATGGGATCAACTTCCTGCCCTGTCAGATGTCATTGCCGTCACCACACCAGAGATTCGTTCTTCCCAGGGAAATGCTGTCAGGCAAGGCCTGTTTTCTTCTTATTTCCTACCTGACTCAGAAACGTGTTGCTGCAGGCTACAACTCAGGTTCTCAGTTTGTGCTTCACCCACCCTGGAAAAAGCTGACTTACAGAAAGCCAGCTTCTCAAGTATAAATCTGGTATCGAGCCTTCAAATACCCATAAGCAGATAAATAACAAATGGGGAAATAATTTAGTCATTTAAATTGGAACACATTCCCCAAATATCTTCTTGTTATCACTTGGATGAATCAGACTCCAGAGTTATGAGGGGATACATCAAAGTAGCTAATTAAAAGTTTTTAAGATGATGGAAAGGGATTAATATTGAATAGGCTGGAGTGACAGAGGGAACTAAGGCCCTTGATGGAAAGGGCTGGAGAGAAAAGGAAGGAAACCTGGGTAAACTAAGAAATGATAGTGAACTGGACTCATCGCCGACAAAGATGTCGGAGGAAGGGAAGAAACAGCATCGTAGAGTAAATTCTGCCTTAACCTAAGGATCTACGACTTATTGGAAACATTACATGTTACAAACAGGAGAGAACATACTCCCCCATCTGTGCTCTGTAATTGTGTCTTATTAGTTTAGCTTCCCACAGCTCCCGTCTCCTGATCAAACAAGCTAAGTTTGAAAATCAGTGTCAATTGAGCATTTTATACTGTACATCTATGTTGACAGAATGCATTGCTCTTTCCAATCTGGCACACATGCTACCTGCCAGAAAGAAGGGACTGAGGCGGGAAGGCCTGAGTGGGTTCACACTTGTGTTTCTGTTTAGGTGTGGCCTGGTCCTGTGTATTTCAATAAGCCACCCCATCTCCACTTTTAGAGGCCGGCATCCAATGTAAAAAAGCTCTTGGAACTTGGTGTTGTCCATGGTCCAAGTCCTGGTCTTCCTATACCTTGGCCCCTGCTGCCTGACTTTTGTGTAAGGCTCCTGACTTCCTGCCCTTTCCCCCAGCCCTGAGCCCTAACGCAGAGGTTCATCAGTATTGCCGGGAACTTGTTAGAAATGAACATTCTCAGGCCCCAGAGACTCTGGGAAGTGGAGTCCAGCACGAAGAATCCGGGTGATTCTGACGCATCACTTCTGGTGCTGACCTGGGTTTCCCTGCTGGGTTGATTTTCACTCTCCTCCTGGGTGCCCCCGGCTTCTGACCACACGTGAGGAGGGCTGGATCTCTAGCACTGAGTGGGGCATTTCGGATATGCCAACAAAAAATCGCCCTGTGAGGTTAGATACACTTCACACTGGGTATATATTTAGGTCAAGGGCTGTGGAGGTTGAAACTCCTCACATGGTGTAATGTTTGCAATTCTGATTCTCTTATTTTACAGAGACGAGAGGACCTTTGGGAGATGCCAGGCTGAAGTTAAGGCCAAAGCCAGGCCCTGTCCATGGTTATGAAAGTTACAACACTGATCCTTCATGATGAAAGAAGGGCTTTCAGTTGTCTGCTGAACAGGAAAGGCACCAAGCAGTGCTCCTGGGGAAGTTGCATTAGTGAGGGTTCTCCGGAGAAACAGAACGGTAGGAGACGGATATTGTATGCATTTGCCACAATTGTGTTTATCCATTCCCTCGTTGATGGACATTTGGTTGTTTTTAGTTTGCAGCTATGATGAGTAAGGGTGTTATGAACAACCTTGTGCATATCATTTCACGGACTTGGATTTTCACATCTCTTGGGAAAATTCTGGGAGAAGAATGAAGAACATAAGTTTTACATTTTGATGAGTTGAATGATTCAGGGTTTTCATGATGAGTGATATTTGTGTTCTGTCCAGAAAACTTCTGCCTGTCTCCAGGTTGTAAAGATATTCTCCTATTTCCTCCTTGTCTCTTTAAAGTTCTGGTCTTTTGGGTCTATGAATCACCCTAAATTGATTTATGGGTATGTGTGTAGGGTATGAGATAGAGGTCAAGCAGATGGTAGAATTTGAACTTAGATCTGATCCTAGATTTTTGCTTAAAAAAAATCTCCACAAAACGTGGGCTAGAAGAAAACACCCCAAACCCATAACAGTGGTTTCCTCTGAAAAGGCATGGAGAGGGGAGAGATTGAAAGAGCATATAAAAGGGATATCAACTAGATCAGTAATGTGCTATTTTTTTAAGAGGAAAGAAAAGGTCAGAAGCAATTATAGGAAGTTGGTGATGTTTTGCACAGTGACTACATTGGTGTTTGTTGGAAAGGCATGCTCTTTTCCCCATCTAAAATATTTTCATATTAAAAAAGTACATTAGAATATAGCAGTAAAGAAGTTACTTTGAACGATGAAGATTAGCAGTTTCATGTTAGACAATACACTTAAATGCAGTAGATATTGCCAAATCTCTCACTAAAGATCACAGAACATTTCAAACTTGGAGAGGCTATGTGGTTGCTTCATTCTTTGTGAATGTCTGTCACTCAGGAGGTGATATCTGTCAAGATACCAAGAGAAACTATTTAATGTGAAGCTAAACATAATTCAATTAAGCAAAGCAAAGAATCTATGGCTTCTTGTAAATATGAATAGCGCAAAACCTCAGAATTCTTTGATACACCTCAACATTATACTGTAATTCAAAACAATGCTGAATTTGTCATGACGAGGGACATATATATATAAAGCTGGGTGGTGTTCTGAGGTCTGTCTAAAGAAATGCTGATGGCCAGAAGTGATTTAGGGTTTAGGACAAAAAGGGATTCTCCATACCAAATGTGGATACAGTTTAAACTCAAACTTGGCGCTAATGAAGAAGAAAGGAGCATATAGTTGCATGCATCAGTGGTGCGCCATGGTCCATTAAAAATTAGTATGTGCTCCAGTGCAGTGTGTAAAGTGAGGTGTGTGGAATGGCAGCATCAGCATCACCTGAGCGCTCACTACAGATGCAGATCCACAGGTGTCACACCAGAACCACACAGTCTCCACAGGTGTAGCCCAGGAATCCATGCTTTAGGAAGCTCTCCTGGGAATTCTTTTCTGATCTTGGAAAATTCCTGCTCTAGTAGCAATTTGACAATTTATTTTTAGACATACAGCACCTGTGACGGTTCATTTTTCTGCATCAATTTGACTGGGCTAAGGGGTGCCTGGATAGCTGGTCAAAGCTTATTTCTGGGTGTCTGTGACGGTGTTTCTGGAAGAGATGAGCATTTGAATTGGTAGACTGAGTAAAGAAGCTCACCCTCGCCAACGTGGGCATGATCCAACCCACTACGTGCCTTAGTAGGACATCATCCACTCTGGCTGAGAGCTGCTGCCTGGGGCATCTCAAAGAATTGATCCCCCTGGAAATCATCAGAGGAGGTCTGCACCCATCCGTTCCTTCATTCAAATCTCCAGCCAATTAGATGTCCCACTGACTCGTTTCCCCTCCCCTGTCCTGCTCTCTTTGCTGCGGAGTTGCCCACGCTCACTTCCTCACACCAGCAGCCCAGGCCGCTGAGGTGTCAGTGGCTGGTCGCCCCAGGTGAGGGTTCTGCAATCCCTCCTGAATTCTAATATAAAGTAAATTGTTTAATTTACTCCTTCCACTGGAGAAGGGTCCAAGGACCGAGGTATCTTTAACCAAGATGTTTGATGAACATATAAAACAATAAGTAGAAAAGGAAAGGGCATAATGAGTAATAGCTGAGTTTCTCATGGTTCAGAAACTCCAAAGAGCACACGGGGTTTACGGGAACGTTGCTCATTCTGTATTTCAATTGTCAAGGAAGGAAAGCTAGAGTTCCAGGATCCTGGCACCTAGAAATCAGGCAGCAATAAAAAGGTTACAGAAGATTTAAACTGAACAAGCTTCCCTGAGCTCAGAGTGCCAGGGTTCCTCTCCTCGGGAACAGTTGCTTCCTTTCTCTATTTACCCCACGACGCCCCATCAGCCTACAATCTGTGTGGCCATGTTCCTATTACTCAATGTTGTCTTTGCAAGGAAGGTCTGTGGGGTGTTCCAATCAGAGGCTCTTATGAATTTTGATTTCTCCTTCCACTTCTAACTCCCAATTTACATCATGACCCTTGGCTATATGAATTTAAGACTAAGTGTTCATTCTATGAATTTAAGACCAAGCGGTGACCCCTGTGTCAAGTGCACTCCAAATTCATCTGATCCGGCTCCTCCTGCCATTCCAATCTTGAAAGTTTCCACGTCAGTGAAGGATACCAAACTAGAAACCAAATAAAAGATGGTCCGTCTTGGTCAAGTGGCACTGCCCCGTCAGTGCATTCGGATGAGCACAGGATGACATAACCATTGTTGCTAATTCACCCTCATTGAGCCCATGCTGACAAACACCCGTAGTTACGACGTAACTTGTAAAAAATGCTATGATATTGATCACTGGGTCAACATTATGTTGCAAGCTTTTAAGGCCACCAACCACTACTGGGAGAGGCAGTCCAAAGTGAAAAGACAGAGAAGAGGCAGTGGGTGTGTGCAACAGGGAACTTCCAGGGAGTCTTCCATCTGTGGCACTTAATCCCTGAGCCATCTACAGTGATCCTCTCACTGAAGCCACAGGGAGCATTTGCTAAGGGACATTTACAGGCAGAGGAAGATCCCCCAGGGAACTCCATGCGATGGGTATCCCAACAGTATCAAAGGAAAACATCTAGTTCAAGGTAGCCGACATTATTAGATTAACAAGCAATCACAGGTGGCTCTTCAAAGGGGACCTTTGGGTCACATATACAGACAGAACTAGGAAAGAAGGGCAGTTAGACAGAATGGACGCTCCCTACCCGTATCTCCAAGAGGGCTTCTCTTGCTCTTAATGCATGGAAATGCATGCTTAACACTGGATCTGGAACACGACTTTGTACGTATGAAGCAATTTGGGGTGTGCGTGTGTGTGTGTGTGTGTGCCCGCTCACGCAAGTACAAGTCAGTCAATATACATCACTTGTGTTTCTACTTGCGGAAGGCACTAAACTCAGTATATAAAGAAGAAGAACACCTTCCTTTGCCTTCAAGGTGCCCATAATTGCTCTGCCCATTAATTGGAATCAGTGTTCTTCATTTACTTATCGTCTTTAATAAAATCGCTTTTCTTTAACATCTTTATTGGAGTATAATTGCTTTACAATGTTGTGTCAGTTTCCGCTGTACAACAAAGTGAATCAGCTTAAAATTGCTTTTTGAATCCCTTCAGGTATTATTTAACAGTGTCAGATGAAATTCAGATATAGGCCCCATTCTCAGAAGGATTCTGTAGGCTATCAAATCTGTATTCAAGAGTAATGGCCAAGAATGTTGATTGGGTTTTGGGCCTCAAGGACTTCACTGATATGGACCTTTTCAGGTCCCTAATGGCACCAAGGGCAGTTTCCTTAGTAGCTGTCAGGGCTGCTGGTCTATTAGGTGGAAATCCTTGACCATCCAAGAGATCCTAACAGGTAGAAGCAGGGAATGGGGGAGTTTCACCTTGAAGGTACTGGCATGTGAGATGTGCCTGGTTCCTCGAAGGTTAGCACTTTCTCTATGACGTGGTCATCTGATCTTTCCCCTGACTTTGTAGGGCTAGACACAGCTCCTGAGCCTGATTCTCAGAATTAACTAGCCTCTCATAATCAGCAAAGGAACCTGCCGTGAGCAGCTTGGGATCGAAGGATTACTCCCCCTTGAACGATCAAGGGTGGGAGGGTGGGACCGGAATAAGATTAGCACATGCTGGAGACTCTACTATATACTGTTAAAGCCCAAGCACCTTGAGCTAGAATCGACGGATAAAACTATTCCAGACTCTAGATCTGTAATTGCCAGATAGATTCCAGCAATCTCGACAAGCTCACATCTTTGGATACATTATCTTGACTAGTGTCCACACGCCCAGATTTTGCTCAGTGTTTCTTCTAAGTAAGGAACGATGGTTACCTACAATGGCACTAATCCCTGAGCCATCCATTGGTTCAGTCTATCAGAGAACCTGGCTGTGGTGAGTGCATCAGAGCTGCCCAAGATGAGAACCTACTAGAGCGCAGAAATTCAGGAAGGAGCTTAGGGTGCCCTCCAATCTGATCAAATGAACAGAGAAGAACAAGTCCCCTCCGATGACAGGAATTCAACGTGGATAGAACTTGCCTCAATAGAGCATCTATAAAGAAAGAAGAAAAACTAACTTGATGCCATAGAAAATATACTGTAAAATAAAGGGGTCACTTCTGGGAAGACTCCAGGCAAGAATCTGTCTGTGTAACTAATTGTAAGACTTAAGAATTATAATTTAAGAAATATGGAATCTGCAGCAGTCTGCATCTGGATCTCCCCCCTAGTGTTTTCATCAAGTCTCTGGAGTTCACATTCCACCCCAGATAATGATTTCTCAATCTACATTTCCAGCTCTCATCTCTCCCTTGGGCTCCATGTACGTATATCTAACTGTGAACTCTGTTGGATGTCTAAATAGAACAGGAATCTAAAATTTAGCATGTCCCAAGTTGAGCTCTTCATTTCCACTTCCATGCTCTTTTTGGTCTCAGAAAATGTTACCATCCTCCTCCTAATGACACCCAAATCCTATCCCATTGTCCACACAGCACCCAGTTAGCTCTGTTCTTTAGATTCTCTATCGATGTTAGTTTTATTTACATTTAAATCAGATCTCCCACCCCATGATTATGCTCCTTCAAATAGCTTCTCACTGCAAGCAGAAGAAAATACACTTCTCTCCATTTGTGGCAAGTAGAATTCTAAGATAAACCCCAATGACCTGCGCCCTTCTATTATCCCCTCCCCTTTAGTGCAGGATATCACTCCCGTGACTAGGTTACCGTAGACTTTGAGTTAATCAAAGTCAATTACACTGGGAGGGGCTGACCAAATCAGAGGATCCTTTAAAAGAAGGTGAAGTCAGTGAGACATGCTCCTGCTGGCCTGGCAGAAAGCAAGTGCCCATGCTGTGAAATGACTATGTGGTCCACACGGCAAGGGACTGTGGGCAGCCTCCAGGAGCTGAGAGCGGTCCCTGGCCCACAGCTAGTGACAAAACAGGGACACCAGTTCTGGAGCCACGAGGAACTGAATTCTGACAACGAAACAGAATGAGCCTGGCTGAGCTTGAATTCTGTATGAGCATCGCAGTGCAGCTGACACCTTGTAAAGCCCTGAGCGGAGGATCCAGCTGAGCCTTGCCCAGACTCCTGAGCAATGGGAACTGGGAGATAATAAATTTGCACTGTTTTAAGACACTGAGTTTGGAGCAATCTATTATGTGGCAATAGAATATAAATAGAGTGTGGTTCTCAAAGCCTTAATTTATCTGGTTCTTCCCTGCCTCTCTGGCTTTGTCTGCTATTCTTCTTCTTCCTCACTCATCATGCAGTTATTAATACATAATTTCATCACATGGTTAACCTTGGAGGGACAGTTAGAGGGCTTCTGGAGTGTTGAAATATTCCATTTCTTTTTTCTTTTTTTTTTTTTTTTTGCGGTACACGGGCCTCTCACTGTTGTGGCCTCTCCCGCTGTGGAGCGCAGGCTCCGGACGCGCAGGCTCAGCGGCCATGGCTCACGGGCCCAGCCGCTCCGCAGCATGTGGGATCTTCCCGGACCGGGGCACAAACCCGTGTCCCCTGCATCGGCAGGCGGACTCTCAACCACTGCGCCACCAGGGAAGCCCAATATTCCATTTCTTGATCTGGATACTGTTTGGTCAGGTGTTTAATTTATGAAAGTTCATTCAGCTATACATTAAGATTTGTGCTCTTTTATTTATGTCTGAGAGATTCAATATAAAGCTTACTTAAAATTATTTTTTTAGGACTTCCCTGGTGGCACAGTGGTTAAGAATCCGCCTGCCAGTGCAGGGGACGTGGGTTCGATCCCTGGTCCGGGAAGACCCCACACGCCGTGGAGCAACTAAGCCCGTGTGCCACAACTACTGAAGCCCGTGCGCCTAGAGCCTGTGCTCTGCAACAAGAGAAGCCACCGCAATGAGAAGACAGCGCACTGCAATGAAGAGTATCCCCTGCTCGCCACAACTAGAGAATGCCCGCAGGCAGCAACAAAGACCCAATGCAGCCAAAAATAAATAATAAATAAATAAGTAAATACTTCTTTAGATTAATATTTAATGACATGACAAAATGCTCATTTTTAATATTTAAGTGAAAAAAGTCCAAATAAAATTACCAATTTTAATTTGGTAATTAAAAGAATAGCAAATAAAACCTAAAAGTATATTAATAGTTTTATGAGGAATGCAAAAATTGTTTAATATTAGGAAATTTAAAATTATTTATTACACATATTATATATGTACACGCAATACACATACTATACATGTATTATATATAATATGTGTAACGCATGAAATAACACATATTACAGACATTTCTCCCCACGTTTGCTATTTATTTTATGTTAATTAACATAAACATGCTATAAGTTAAAAAATGTGGATAGCTGATAGATTCTGGAAAGAGATTTGATAAAATGCAACATTCAATTCTGCTTTTTAAACTTCTTAGCAAGCTAATAATGGAATGAATAGAATCCTTAAAATGACTGCGATTATCTAACCGAAAGCACTAGTTAACATCCTATTGAATGCAGGAGCCTAGACATGATCCAGTTAAAATCAGGGATAATACAGGATACCTTTTAGCTTCAAAATAACTTAACATTACTCTAGAATTTCAAACCAATATAGTGTAGGCATACTATCTACTTCCTCTCTCCCTCCTTCCTCCCTCCTTTCCTCCCTCCCTCCTTCCCTCCCTTCCTTCCTTCCTCTCCTTCAGCCATCAAAGATCTACAGTATTTAGAGAGCTATGTCTGAGCTGTGAGAGCAGACATAGCCATGCCAAAGGCAGGCTTACAGGTAACTGAACTATTCTCTGACTCAGCTCTTATTGATTCATGAGGACTATTTATATATTAAAAACAATAAACTTCTGCTTTTATAATATATGATAGACATTTCCCCCTTTTTGCCATTTATCTTAATTTATGGTATTTTTATATACAAAAATTTTAATTTTTGTTTCAAAATCTATTACCAATTTTTTGTTTATTTATGCTTTCAAAATATTTATGCTGGGAGGATTCTGGGAAGATGGCAGAGTAGTAAGTACCAGGAATCTGTCTCCCCACCTAGAAAACACTTGTACTGGCAGAATTTGTCTGATGTGGGAACTCTTGATTTGAATGACAAATTATAGTTAATTTCAATTAATTTCAGCTCTTAGTACAGTAGCAGCTACCCATGCTCTACCCCAGCCCCAGGGCAGGCAGCTATGCACACGTTCCTGGAGAAGCTGCACATAACTTGCTGGAGCAGGGTGGGCAGAAAGGGCCTTGTCCTCCAAATACTGGGGATCTGTGCCCTGATCATGGATTTTTGCTTCTCTTCACAGAGGAGCAGACAAAGAGGCAAGCAGCCATTGTTTTTGCACTTAACCCTGTTGTCACAAGGTCCTCCTCCTCTGACTGAAGTAACTTCCAGGGGATTTAAAGGGCCACTGCTCTTCCCTCCCCCCACCTTCATTTTTCTCTTTTCCTCCTTTGGGAGCCAGATATTAAAGAGCAGGACATTAAAAAAAAACTGCATATACAGGGAAAATTAGAAAGTGACCATACATGCCAGGAGAAAGGTGCAGGCTCAGAAAAGACCTGAGAAAACCCAGGTTTACGCTTCAGGCTAACCCTTGGCACAGAGAGACCCTACAACAACAACAAAAAATAGAAAACAATAAGAAAATCAGCAAACTCTGGGGAAGGAGGAGAATGGATTTCTAGAGTTACCACATTATTAGATTCAAATGTCCCAGTTTCAACAAAAAAATCAAAAGGCATGAAAGAAACAGGAAAGTATGGGCCATTCAAAGAAAAAAAGTCAACAGAAATTGCCCCTGGAAATGACCTGATGGCAGATAACAGTAGACAAATACTTTAAAGCAACCATCTTAAATGTGCTCAAAGAACTAAAAAAAGATGTGAAGAAAGTCAAGAAAATGATGCATGAACAAAGTGAGAGTATCAATAAAGAGATAGAAAACCTGAAAGGAAACCCCAAAGAAATTCGAAAGATGAAATGTACTATAACTGAAATGAAACATCCACTAGAGGGAGTCAAAGGCAGACTAGAGCAGACAGAAGAAAGTGACCCTGAAGATAGGACAAAGGAAATTATCAAGTCTGAGGAACAGAAAAAAAAGATTGAAGAAAAATGAACAGAGCCTAAGGGGCCTGAGGGACATCATCAAATGGACCAACATACACATTGTGGGAGTTCCAGAAGGAGAAGAGAGAGAAAAGGGAACAAAAAATATTTAAAGAAATAATGGCTGGACACTCTCCAAATTTCAAGAAATATATACATATCAAAGAAGCTTAATGAATTCCAGGTAAGATAAACTCCAAGAGACCCATACCAAGACACATGATGATCAAATTCTGAAAGGCAAAGACAAAGAGAGCATCTTGAAAGAAGCAAATTATCAAATACAAACGTTCCTCAATAAGATTATCATCAGATTTCTCATCAGAAATTTTGGAGGCCAGAAAGTAGCAGGCTGATATAATTAAAGCACTAAAAGAAAAAAGAACCTGTTGACCAAGAATCCTATATCCTCAGAATACACAACAGCTGAGAGTGTTTGTTACCACCAGACCTGTCCTGCAAGAAATGCTCAAGGGAGTCCTACGCAGTAAAACGAAAGGATATTAGACAGTAACTTAAAACTGTAGGGAGAAATAAAGATTGCAATAAAAGTAACTGCATGGGCAATTATAAAAGCTGGTATTATTGTAACAGTGGTTTGTAACTGTAGTTTTAAAATTTCTACATGATTTAAGAGATAAATACATTTAAAGACAAAAACCTCAATTATTAGCCTAAAAACTAATAGTATTATTGTAACGTTAGTTTGTAACTCCAAATCCTGCTTTCCACATAATTTAAGATACTAATAAATTTGAAAGAATTATTAGTTTCTGTTTTTTGCATACTCAATGTATAGAGATGTAATTTTGTGACATCTACACCTGAAAGGGATGGAGACACAGCTGTAAAGGAGCAGAGTTTTGCATGTAATTGAAGATACGTTGGCATAAATTCAAATTAGAGTGTTATAAGTTCAGGATAGTAAATGTAATCCTTATGGTAACCACAAAGAAAATAGCTATAGCTACAGAATATGCACAAAAGGAAATGAGAAGGAATTTAAACATTTTACTATAAAAAGATCAACTAAACACAGAAGAAGGAACGGTAAAAGAAGGAAAGGTAATCAGAAAATGACGGAGAAAAAAAGCTACAAGGTATGTGGAAAACCAACAGCAGAATGACAGAAGGAAGTCCCTCCTTGTCAGTAATTACTTTACATGTAAATGAATTAAGCTGTCCAATAAAAAGCCAGAGATTGACAGGATGGATAAAAATACATGATTCAACTTTGTGCTCTCTACAAGAGGCTCACTTAGATCCTACGACACAAATAGATTGAAAGTTAAAGGATGGTAATATTGATAGTAACCAAACAAGAGCAGAACTGGCTATACTAATATCATAAAAATAGATACAGTTGGAAAATGTCACAGAAAAGTAAGTGAGTGAGTCTGATGGCTGCTTTCATAGTGTCTTGGGGATGGGGAGGGCCTCAGTTTCGCTGACCAGACCCCTGAAGTTTCCTTATATAAGCCAAAACCAGGTCTCCAAGCCCAGATGGCCACTGATTAATGAACTGCAGGCAATAGCCAAGGGCAGTAGTTACCTCTGGGGAGGGAAGGTGGGGCAAGGAATGGGCATAGGCTTTACCTGGATCTATAATATTTTATTTCTTAAAAAAGTAAAGAGTGCTCTAAAGCAAATACAGCAAAATGTTAACATCCGTTAATCTGAGTTGTCTGTTAATTATTTTTTCATACTTGTCCGTATATTTGAAATGATTCATAATTAAAGATTAATTTTTAAGAAAAAAGGCTAAAAAGAAAGACAAAATACTATTATTGGCTGCCTTTGAAGGATTTTTTTCCTTCTTTCCTAATTTTCTACATTTTCCAAAATTTTTATATTGAGCCCTTGTTACTTTTATAATTAGGAAAACATAAATTCCAAAAAAATTACTTTTATAATTAAGAAAAACTGAAGTCATGTAACTAATCAACTGAGATAAACAGGAATGTACTGAAAGGAACATGGATCAAGAATGATGCTGATAAAATAGCAAATGAAAAAGGAAATGACAAAGCATAAAATGCGGCTAAATCTCATGAAACTGTATTTTGCTTATTCTGAATTAATTAGTGGACAATGGGGTTGGACCCTGCACAACCTGTGAGGAAAGGCTTTGCTTATTAGTACCAGGTGGCATTCTATTCTTGATTCTTACTATATCCTGTAGTCCAACCACACATTTCCTGGAGGCAGGGGATGTGTTTCCTACAAGTTTGGTTTCTCTATCCATTCCAGGGATTTCTGGGCCCTGGACTGGCTGAAAACCCACACCTGTAAAAGAATGATTCAGCACAAAAGGTGAGCAAAACTGCAGGGAGATTCTCAATCTACTTAAGAGAACAAACTCCTTTAATAGCTGTTAGCTCATTAAGTGTTGAAATGTAAATATTGTAGCTAATTAAACACAGCTTTAGTTATTCATTTTAGCAAGATCCAGTGGAACTTCAGTTACAGAATAAATTTTTAATGACTAAAAGAGCTTTTCAAAAAACTATGTATTTGCTAAGACTGACTGACCTCGTGTTTTTAATCACTGAATTATCATAAAGCCTCATTTCCCTGGTATGTATGGCCTGTAGGACTCTCTTCTTTTATATATATATAAATTTATTTATATTTTATTTATTTATTTTTGGCTGCGTTGGGTCTTTGTTGCTGCGCGGGCCTTCTCTAGTGGGCTTTCTCTAGTTGCTGCGAGCGCGGGCTACTCTTCGTTGCAGTGCACAGGCTTCTCATTGCGGTGGCTTCTCTTGTTGTGGAGCACAGGCTCTAGGGTGCACCGGCTTCAATAGTTGTGGCTCGTGAGCTCCAGAGCACAGGCTCAGTAGTTGTGGCGCACGGGCTTAGGTGCTCCACGGCATGTGGGATCTTCCTGGATCAAGGATCCAATCCATGTCCCCTGCATTGGCAGGCGGATTCTTAACCACTGTGCCACCAGGGAAGTCCCCTGTAGGACTCTCTTAAACAAAAATGGGGCACTTCCAGTTTGGCCCCTACTCCAGATCTGCAGTTACACAGCTGAATGTGGCTGGACAAAAACACCCACCAGGTTGCCTGGACTCACTGGAAATTCACCAGCCCCATCCTCAAGAAAGTCCTTGCTGGAGAGCAATAATATTGCCCTGTCCACGCTCTCCTACTTCCCTAGACAACGGATCACACCTTCTCCTCCCCTGCCCTCACTCCCCTTCCTCACACCCACTCCTCCCTCCTTCTCTACTGATGACTTGCACCTTCTACTTTACTAAAAAGCATTAAAGTGCTAGCTGACTAGCACTTCCCCCAGATCCCACCACCCCCTCCCATTCCGTTTCACCTGCACCAGTACACCTGGCCCTCCCTTCTGTGCCCCTGCCAGGGTACCTTTACTTGTGCATTGCAGCTCAGCCCCGCTCATTTCTCCACAAGTCTCCCCTCTGTCCCACATCATCAATAATCCTCTCCACTGGATCTTTCCCACCAGCATACAAATGAGCTATTATTTTTCTTATATTACAAGAACAAAAGCTAAAACCAAAACCTGTCTTGACCCCATTTCCCTTCCAGCTACCACTCTATTTCTTGTCTTAGCAAAACTCCTCCAAAGAGATGCTGCTGCTACTGACCTCTCAAGTCTCATTTGCTCAAGAACCCATCCCACCATGCCACCCCAATCCCCTTGTCAAGGTCACTGATGACCTCCACGTTGCTAAATCCAGTGGTTCATTTTTTACATTATCTATCAGTAAGGTGACAATATATTATAATGTCTTGTGATGTGAATATTGAGAATGAAGAGGAACATTATTAATAATTGTGACAGGATAACAGGTGGACTCCAGACTGTGTCCAGCAAATCAGGAAGGAGGTATGATTACCTGACCTATCAAGGTTTTTGTCACCTTGAAATCCTTTCTTCTTTTGTTTTCCAGGACACCACATTCCGGGACCCCCTCCTTCTCTACCTCCTTTGCTGGTCCCTCCGTATTGTTCAGACCTCATCATGTTCAAGTGCCCAGGTGGGTTCTTGGAACTCACCTACCCTTGCTTGCTGGGTGACCTCATCCACTCTCATGGCCAAGACACAGGTGATTATCAGAGATGTACCTTCTCTATGCACTCCAGATTCATGAATCCCATCATCTCCTCCTCTTCTCCACTTTGATGTCTAACAGGCATTCCCATCTTAATACGCCCTACCTTGGACTTGTGATTGTTCTCGCCAAGTCTGCTGGTTTCAGTCTTGCACGTCTCAGTAAATGATAAGTCTGTCCTGCCAGCTGCTCAGACCCGTCTTTTTTTTTTTTTTTTTTCCGGTACGCGGGCCTCTCACTGTTGTGGCCTCTCCCGTTGCGGAGCACAGGCTCCGGACACGCAGGCTCAGCGGCCACGGCTCACGGGTCCAGCCGCTCCGCGGCATGTGGGATCTTCCCGGACCGGGGCACGAACCCGTGTCCCCTGCATCGGCAGGCGGACGCTCAACCACTGCGCCACCAGGGAAGCCCCAGACCCCAGTCTTTAACTCCGGCTGGCTCAGCCCTGATTCTGCTCCCTCACATCTATAAAATCCTCTTGTCTCTACTTTCAGAGCACATCCAGAATCTAACCATCTTCCCCCTTCACTGCTTTCATGCTGGTCCAAGTCACCATCATCCTTTATTTAGACTACTGTTAAATCTCCTAACTGGTCCCTGCTTCAGACCTTGTTCTCTTTCAGTCTGTGTGTTGTGCACCACACCACAGCAGGATGGCTCTGCATCCCTCCCCGTGGCAGTAAGGTGGTACTTCTCACCTTAAGTCTCTGATTTCATCCCGCCACCTCCTCCACTCACAAGGGACTCCCTCTTGTTCCTGGACCACCCGGACTTAGCTCCTCCTCAGGGCATTTGTGCTTTCTGTCCCCTCTCCCAGAATGCTCTTCCCTCTGATTTCCCATGATTTACTCTCCTCTCTTTTATGTCCTTCCTCCAATGGCACCTTTTTAGAGACATTCTCAGGTCTATTTAAATGACAACCGCCCTGGTTCCCTGCGTGGCCTGTCATCCTGTCCTGCTTTACTGTCCACCAGAATATATTTCATCATATACCATAGTCTAGATCAGCACTGTCCAATAGAACTTCCTGCAATTGGGCAATTTTCATTAATTCTATAATTTACTTATACTTTACTGTAGTTTACTTATCCCCCCACTAGTTTGTTCAAAGGTTGGCTGCCTATAAATATGAACTTCATGACAATAATATCCATCATTTTCTTACCCCTCCACTAGAATGTAAGCTCCGTGAGGGCACAGCTCTTCTGTGCCTTACACAGAATGGGTGTTCAATAAATATTTGCTGAACGAATGACCTTTACCTCAAGTTTATCGTTTTAAGTGCCAAAGTTTGTTTTTATTTTAAACATTTTTAGAAATTGTTGTAAGATCTGCCGAGTATGTCCTTTTCTTAATCTAACCAGAATATATGGTTTCCCTGCAATTTCTATGTCACTTTTCTGTACAGAAATCGTGATGCTGCAATAAATTGTGTCCTCAGAGACCATTAATGTCATCCTTTCATTAACTGCACCAGATTGCTGAGTTTTCTATAGTCTTTCTACTAAATGACTGTTTATCAGTAAGTTTTTCCTGCTGCTGTCTCTAACATGTGCCTTATTTATTTTTCAACAGAAATAACTGGAAAAAAAGGCTTGAGGGTGCTTCTCTTCTTCCACAGGGTTAAATGCATAAGATTTGTGACTTTTGCTGTGGCTACATTCACAGGCCGTTCAGAGAGGTTGGTTGCCTGCAAAAACAAGCCTCGTGAAAATAATATCTATAACAACAAAGAGGGTTATTTCTGGTTCCCTTTGATAGATTGGAAAACAAAAATCAAAGGATTGAAACCTAAGGCCATTGAGTGAGAATTAAGACCCAAGTGTTTTCCTCTAAGTTCAAAGTTCTCTTATTGAATCCAGTTCTTCTCAAAAGTGCAGTTCAAAACCATCTACTAAAAATGACTTGCACTGGCCTCCCCACTAAACCTGCTGGATCTGATCTTGGGGGTGGGACCTAGAAATCTATAGATGTGATGCATCGTAGACTTTGAGGTCCTCTGTGCTAAGTTTACTTTCTGATTAGAAGCATAAGCTACACTGAGTTTTTATTCTATAGGGGAAAGAATGATACTCTTTTTATGAGCTCCCTACTGATAAACTTGTAACAACTACTCTATTGCAAACCAAATGAGGATTTTAAGTGCTGATATACACGTTCAACTGATCTGCCTGTACTGTACCGTAAATAGAGAGGTGATCAATAGAAAATGTGTTTCAATGGCAGATTATAGGTCAGGAAATATTTCTAGATTCTTTCAGCACCTCCTGGGGAATACAGAGATCCATTTATCAAGAATGAAGACCTAAGAGGATATCATTGCCGTCAAGACTAACAACAGGAATCTGAAAGGTGATTCTTCCTTGAGATAAACAAGGTCATGTACGGCAGAAGCAAGTGCTTGCGCACTGCAGCTAAGTTCACATTCTCCGACTTGGCTTCCAGAGCAGGCGATGACTTTGTGACTGAAAGCCTCGGTGGATACGTGAACTGGGACTGCCTTGAGTTTGGGTGTTATTTGTGTATAGTCGCCAGCCACTGCAGCCACCAGGTCTGGAGGACGAGAGAACAACTCTCCTTTTCTGTGGTTTCTAACAAGAAGAGCTCCTGGCAATGCTTTTGGTTTTTACCATGATTTCTGAGACTGAGTGGTGAAAGGCAAGTCTAGAGGAGACCAGGGTCCATTGGGGAGTCCAAGTAGATGAAGGCTCAGAGTGGGGACCCAAAAGCCAAGTCGAGCAAGGCAGAGCACACATTCAGGAGAGCTGTATGTGTTTGGGGTGGGGTAGAGGGATTGGTAATATGAGGGGGTGGAGGGGATGCAATCAGAGATGTAAGGTGGGGGGAGTACCATCTTACTGCCACAGGGAGGACGTCCCTTTTTGTTTGGAGAGGGATGGAGAGCCATCCTGCTGTCGTGCGGTGAACAGACTGAGAGAGGGCAAGGACTGAAGCAGGGACCAGTTAGGAGATTTAACGGTAGTCTAAATAAGGGATGATGGTGACTTGGACCAGCATGGTAGCAATGAGGTGGGAAGATGGTTAGATTCTGGATGTGCTTTGAAAGTAGAGACAGGAGGATTTTCTGGATGTAAGGGAGTGGGATCAGGGCTAAGCCAACTGGAATTAAGGCTTGGGTCTGAGCAACTGGCGAGGACGGACTTGCCATTTACCGAGGGCACCAGCTGCGTTAGCAGATGTAAGGAGCAATGCAGGAGTCTGGAGTTCCACCAGAACTGGGACAAACCAACCCAAAGGGTGGGCCATGTCAAAGCCGGCCACCGCGTCTCCGTTTACAGGGAAACCTGGATTCCCAGGCAGGAACTGCAGTCACCGAAGACTCCGGGTGCAGAGCGGTAAATCATTTGGCGGACTGGGGAAACGTGGTAGAAAGCCAACTGAGGGAGTGCTGGATTGTGATATAAGGAAGCCAGTTACGGAGGGTCTGGGTCACAGGGTACAGTCCCCATGTACAAGCCAATGGTGGGAGGTCACAGCAGGAAACCAAGCACTGGGACACTGACACTGCGAAGAGAGGCGGAAGAGCATGTCCCAACCCTCTGCTCAGCCACTGAGTAACAGCCACCAGGGGGCACTCGGAGGATGCTCTGGACAATCGGTCAGTAAGGAGCTCCCATCTTGCTTTGGAAGAAGAGAAAGGGGTGGCCTAAGGGAGCCCACATAGGTTCTCAATACACAGGACAGGCTCAACTTCCAGGATCTGTTAGCACTTTCATCATTCCCTCCTCAGTCCACCGTGGTGAGGAAAATGTCACGCCAATGGACCACGGTCAGTAGGCGACGTGCGCCTGACCGTGAGCACTGGCTCAAGGCCAACAGTCGAAAGGAAACCTCCACCCCCATCCCCACGGGAACCTATTTATCAGATGAGAAGTTGGGGCTGTTTGGCCAAGAAACCCTACAAATGACTCCCTCTGCTTCATGGTATGTTAATTCTTGGCAGTTATCGAGGAAAAAGAAAAGGCTTTTAATGAAAGAATCCACAACTGAGAGTATTCTTGGCAGTTATCGAGGAAAAAGAAAAGGCTTTTAATGAAAGAATCCACAACTGAGAGTATGGAGCTAACTTTTCAGAATTCCTTGCAATTCGTATGCCAATAACCCTGTGAAGTAGATATACTGCTCTCTGTTTAGTAAGGGGAAGCATGTGACTTAGAGAGAGGAAGCAAGTAACCAAAATGAATCCATATAAAATGTTTAGAAAAACATAGTAAAAATTCCATAAAGGCTAGCCATTGTTACTACCCAAAGCTGCCCAGTTTGCAAGTGGCAGAACCAAGATCTGGCCCTCTACACGATTACTGTCCCCAATTATTCTTTTTTATTTGTAGTTTTGCTTAGTTGAGCTGGCCAAAGAGGAAACAGCTCCAAGAGTCAGGTGTCCCTGCCTTTGTGTTTCAGCTTATCAGACTCATGTTGTTTTCCTGCCAGCCTCTTAGCTTCAGATAATTTACCCAAGTAAGCAATTAGAATTCTTTCTTTTTAAAGTAAAATTAATCAGGCAGGAAAATTGATTGGGACAGTAATTGTGTTTCATTCTTGCTACAGAAGGACACTCAAAAGAATGAGAACAACACACTAAACAGAAAAAACCATCAGAACATATCAATAGATGCTGAAAAGACATCTGATAAAAATCAACAGCCATTTCTAATAAAAATCCTGATTAAAATCAGACTATAAGGAAACCACTTAAATGTATTATGACCTGCAGAGTCCAATAGTAAATATTATTCTAAGTGTTGAAACAGTAAAGCCATTTTGAATTAAATCAGGAACTAGACAGGTACATTTGCTTTTGCTATTATTTTTTCAACACTGCTTTGGAGGTCCTAGTAAATGCAGCAAAATAAAATCAAGAAAAATATGTTCACAGGAAAAAAAGAAATATAATCATCTTTTAGTTGACAACGGCATTGCTGGAAATTACAAACTACTGGAATTAACAAGAGATTTTAATAGAGTGACTATGTATAAGATAAATATTTATTTATCTTATAGTTTTCTTTCTAGTTTAGAAATGGACATGGGAACAGTAGTTAGCCCAATATAGTTATCTCAAACTCTATTTATGAATAAATTTGACAAGAAAGTCAGGGGAATGAATAAAAACAATAAAATTTAATTGTTGACAAGTAAAAAGACATTTTATTTTCTCAAATATAAACACTCAGTGTCACAAAAATGCCAATTACCCCAACATTAATATACAATTGACTGCACTTTCCCACTGGAACCACAGGTTAAGAATCTGCCTGCCAATGCAGGGGACATGGGTTCGATCCTTGGTCCATGAAGATCCCACATGTTGCGAAGTAACTAAGCCAGTGTGCCACAACTACTGAGCCCACATGCCACAACTACTGAAGCCCGTGTACCTAGAGCCCGTGCTCCGCAACAAGAGAAGCCACCGCAATACGAAGCCCACGCACCGCAACAAACAGTAGCCCCCTGCTCGCTGCAACTAGAGAAAACCTGCAAGCAGCAACAAAGACCCAATGCAGCCAAAAATAAATAAATTTATAAAAAAAACAAACAAACAGATGGCTGGGCCGCCCCCACCCCCAGAGTTTTTGATCCAGTAGGTCTGAGTGGGGCCCAATAATTTGTATTTGTAGCAAGTTCCCAGACGCTGCTGCGGTTGCTGGGCTAGGGAATATTCTTTGAGAACCATTACTGCAACAAGTCAAAATAATATTAGGAAACTTTGAAATAAAATAAACAAACCAGTAGAATAGACTAGAGAAGCCAGAAACTAGCCTAATACATATGAGTATTTAATAAATGACAAAGGATATCCATGAAGTGTGATTGGGTAAAAGTATCACTATTATGTATGAAAGTTTGTATAGTGTGGTCTCAAAGAAAATACAATACTGTGTGTGTGTGTATAAGTGTATATATTATGTATACACACAGTTAACACGGGTTGAAGGAAATGAAGATGGGAGAGAAGAGGAGGAGTAGGGGGGGCCCAGCCAAAAGGAAAAGAAAAAAAAAGCAGCATTAAAAAATTACCACCATATAGGATATTATCACATTAATGCATTTACGTTCAGTTACACATGGACACGATTAATGGTGTGTTTATGACTATGGAGTTTGAGCTGTGATCCAAAGACAATAGAAACTACGTTCCAAAGTGAGATTCCAGGCACTCTCATTTACCATTCACTCCACAAATAAATACTAAATGGCTATGATGTATGAGGCTCTGATCTAGACAGCAAACAAAATAAAGTCCTCTCTCATGGAGCTCACTTTCTAGTGAATCTGTGCCTTGAAGGATTTATCAAAAAGAAGGTGAAGGAAGCTTGTTACTGGGCCCACATCACAGGGATTGGCACTGTTGGGGAGAGGATGTTCAAAGAGAATCGTCCCCCTGCTGGAAAGTGGGGGGACACCTGCCCCTCCTCTCAAGCCTTGAGATGGGTCTCCAGGGGGATTCCTGCAGCTCAAGGGCAGAGTGAACTGAGGTCTGACTTCTGTCCGGGAAATCTAGAAGGCTTGCTAAGTGGCAGAGGACAGTAGAGGGAAGGAAAGGGGGCTGTGTTGGGTATTCTCCACTCCCAGAAGTATGGAAATATGTAGAGTGATCACATAATTTTTTCATCCAAAATGGGACCTTTTCGAGGATGAAAATATTATGCTCAGAAAACAGGCATAAACAGGATGGTCCTGGGCACACTGGATGTACGGTCCCTGTAGGCACAGGATGAGTTTCTCATGGACCAGATGGGCCATATGAGACAGAGTTGGTATGGGGCTGTCCAGAGGGCCACTGTAAAATAACAGAATACATATACATATATAGATAGATAGATGATAGATAGATAGATAGATAGATAGATAGATAGATAGATATGTGACCTTGGGTCCTGGCACTGAGCTCCTGGAACTCTTGTAATTTCCAAACTGATAAGAACACTAAAAGCATCTCTTATTCTAATATTTGGTCTTTGATCCTGGTTCCTGACACAGAGCTCCTAAATCCCTTGGAATGTCCTGTGTGATAGGACTGTCTTTTGTTCTATGAGGTGACTCTTGGTGGGCTCCTGGTTAGCTTCGGAATGGGGGCTGGTCACCAGAAAGACCAAGACATTAAAACCCAATGACATATCATCTCAGAGCTAGGATGACTATTATCAAAAATATAACAGATAACAAGTGCTGGTGAGGATGTGGAGAAAAGAACATTCCCTTGTGCACTACTGGTGGGAACGTTAATTGGTGCACCCACTATAGAAAAGAGTACAGAGGTTCCACAAGAAATTAAAAATAGAACTACCACATGATTCAGCAATCCCACTTTTGGGTATATATCGGAAGAAAATAAAATCACTATCTTGAAGACATATCTGTACTTACAAGTTCATTGTGGCATTATTCTCAGTAGCCAAGATATGGAAACAACCTAAGTGTCCATCAACTGATGAATGGATAAAGAATATGTGGTATATGTATATAATGGTATATTATTAAGCCCTTAAAAAGAAGGGAATTCTGCCATTTGTGACATCATGGATGAAACTGGAGAGCATTATGCTAAGTGAAATAAGCCAGATAGAGAAAAACAAATACTGTATGGTATCCTTTATATGTGGAACCTAAAAAAAAAAAAAAAAAGTTGACCTCATAGAAACAGAGAGTAAAATGGTGGTGGCTGAGGGGGGAGGGAGATGGGGAGAGGCTGGTAAAAGGGTAAAAACTTTCAGTTACAAAATGAATAAGGCCTGAGAATCTAATGTGTAACATGGTGACTACAGTTGGTAACACTGTATTATATAATTGAAATGTGCTAAGAGAGTAGAACTTAAGTGTTCTCATACACACACACACACACACACACACACACAGGTAAATAAGTGAGGTGATGGATGTGTTAACACATGGTGAGAATTCTTTCACAATGGGTACATATATCAAATCATGTTGAACTATATTACAATTTTATCAAAATACCCCAATAAAGCTGAACAAAAGAAAGTGATGAAGAAAATATTATTAATGAAAAAATTTTAAAAAGACCAAGCCATAATTAGAAGCTTAGAATTTTCAGCCCTTACCCCCATCCTTCAGGAAAGGGAGAGAGGTTGGAAACTGAGTTAATGATCAGTCATGCCTATGTGATGAAACCTCTGTAAAAACCGCAAAGGTATGGGGTGTAGAGAGCTTCCAGGTCAGTGAACACATCTATGTACTGGGAGGCTGGCGAAACTCCATGGGAACAGAAGCTCCTGTGCACAGGACCCTTCCAAACCTACCCTATGCATATCTTCATCTGGCTGTTCATTTGTATCCCTTAAAATATCCTTTGTAATAAACTGGCAATTTGTAAACTGTTTCCTGATCTATGAGCCACTTTAGCAAATTACTGAACCTGAGGAGGGGGTTGCAGGAACCCTGATTTATAGCTGGTTGATCAGAAGTACAGGTGACAAGCTGAGTCTTGAGATTGACTTCTAAAATGGGGACAGTCGTGTGGGATGGAGCCCTTAACCTGTGGGATCTGATGCTGTCCCCAGGCAGTTCATGTCAGAATTGACTGGTGTGGAAAACCCACAATTCTGGTGTCAGAAGTGTGAGTATGAGGGTGAAGGAGAAAATGAAGGTGGGTGAAGGAGAAAATGAAGGTGAGTGAAGGAGAAAGAGGGACAGCCATTGAGAGGGGACAAATGACCTCAGTGCAGAGAAGCTAAAAGTACCACGAATCCCTAGGGGCTGGGAAAGAGGAAAGTGGCCAGCTGGGATGTAGATGGGTTTGACCTGACATGGGACCTCCAGGGGAGAGGTCCTAAGCCATGGAGGACAGGGTGCAGAGGAATGGAAGGGATTGCGGCCAGCGCTTTCCCTGTCCACTAGGCACCGGGGAGCCTGTTGGGCTCCCAGGCCTAATTCTCTGCCCTTAGACCCTCCCTCCTGCCATGCAAAGCCCAAGTCCTGCCCCTACACACCCACCAAGGGCCCTACATCTACACTTGGAGACCCCCTCTGAGAGCCCCTCCAACCGCGCTGGGCCTAAACCCCACCCACACACCCTCACCCAGGGCCTTACCTCCAAGCTCTGGACTCCACACTTTGGAGGCCCCCCTTTGGACATGCTGCCTCTGTGCCGGTCCTAAGCAGAGGCTCTGCCCTATGTGTGAAAGTTGCCCCACATAGGCCCCACCCCCAAGGCCTTTTCTGCCTATGTGGGTCCTGAGCCTAGGCCCCGCCCCACACTCAAACTTCACTCCCCCAGCCTAGGTCCCACCCCACCCTAAACCCCACCCCCTCCTAAACTCCACCCCCCATAGTCAAGGCTTTTTTTTTTCTTTTTCCTCTTTTAGATTGGAGTTCTGTTTTACCTTGCTGTTGATTCATTGTTGTTGATTCATTTATATTTTTATTTTTCTAATCTTTTAGTTTTCTAATTTTATTTTATTCTTTATACGCTAATATTTCTGCTCCTTTTGGTTTGTTCTCCCCCGCCCTTGTCTTTTCTTTCTTTCTTTTTTCTGTTGTGGTTTTGTTTTACCTTGTCACAGTTGTTTCAATTATATTTTTATTTCTCCTAATATATTTTTTATCTTTCTGATTTTATTTTGTTTTTTATTCTTTGTTATTGTACTGCTCCTTTCTTTTGTTTTCTTTATTCTTTTCTTTTTTATTTGCCACACCACGCGGCTTGCAGGCTCTTCGTTCCCAGGCCAGAGGCCGAGACCGAGCTCCAAGTCCAAACCACTGGACTAACAGAGAACCTCAGACCCCAGGGAATATTAATCAGAGTGAGGCCTCCCAGAGGTCCTCATCTCAGCACCAAGACCCAGATCAAACCAACTGCCCGCAAACTCCAGTGCTGGACACCTCAGGCCAAACAACCAGTAAGAAAGGAATACAGTACCACTCATAAAAGAAAAAAAAAAGAAACAACAAAAAAAATGTTACAAACGAAGGAGCAATGTAAAAACCTACAAGACCAAATAAATGAAGATGAAATAGTCAACCTACCTGAAAAAGAATTCAGAGTAATGATAGTAAAGATGATCTAAAATCTCAGAAACAGAATGGAGAAACTACAAGAAACATTTAACGAAGATCTACAAGAACTAAAGAGCAAACAAACAGCGATGAACAACACAATAACTGAAATTAAAAATACTCTAGGGGCTTCCCTGGTGGCACAGTGGTTGAGAGTCCGCCTGCCGATTGCAGGGGACACAGGTTCGTGCCCCGGTCTGGGAAGATCCCACATGCTGCGGAGTGGCTGGGCCTGTGAGCCATGGCCACTGAGCCTGCACGTCCGGAGCCTGTGCTCCGCAATGGGAGAGGCCACAACAGTGAGAGGCCCGCGTACTGCAAAAAAAAAAACCAAAAAACCAAAACTCTAGAAGGAATCAATAGCAGAATAACTGAGGCAGAAGAACGGACAAGTGACCTGGAAGATAAAAATGGTGGAAATAACCGCCAGGGAGAAGAATAAAGAAAAAAGAATGAAAAGGATTGAGGACAGTCTCAGAGACATCTGGGACAACATTAAACACACAAGAAGAAGAGAAAAAGAAAGTGACTGAGAAAATATATGAAGAGATTATAGTCAAAAATTTCCCTAACATGGGAAAGGAAATAGTCAATCAAGTCCATGAAGCACAGAGAGTCCCATACAGGATAAACCCAAAGAGAAACACGCCGAGACTCATATTAATCAAACTATCAAAATGTAAATACAAAGAAAAAATATTAAAAGCAGCAAGGGAAAATCAACAAATAACATACAAGGGAATCCCCCTAAGGTTAACAGTTGATCTTTCAGCAGAAACTCTGCAAAACAGAAGGGAGTGGCAGGATATATTTAAAGTGATGAAAAGGAAAAAACTACAATCAAGATTACTCTACCCAGCAAGGATCTCATTCACATTCGATAGAGCAATCAAAAGCTTACAGACAAGCAAAAGCTACCAGAATTTGGCACCACCAAACCAGCTTTAAACAAATGCTAAAGGAACTTCTCTAAGTGGGAAACACAAGAGAAGAAAAAGACCCACAAAAACAAACCCAAATCAATTAATAAAATGGTAACAGGAACATACATATTGACAATCGCCTTGAAAGTAAATGAATTAAATGCTGCAACCAAAAGACACAGACTGGCTGAATGGATACAAAAACAAGACCTTTATATATGCTGTCTACAAGAAACCCACTTCAGACCTAGGGACACATACAGACTGAAAGTGAGGGGATGGGAAAAGATATTCCACGCAAATAGAAATCACAAGAAAGCTGGGGTAGCAATACTCATATCAGATAAAATAGACTTTAAAATAAAGACTGTTACAAGAGATAAGGAAGGACACTAGATAATGATCAAGGGATCAATCCAAGAAGAAAACATAACAATTATAAATATTTATGCACCCAACATAGGAGCACCTCAATACATAAGGTAAATTCTAACAGCCATAAAAGGAGAAATTGACAGTAACACAATAATAGTAGGGGACTTTAACACTGCACTTACACCAATAGACAGATCATCCAGACAGAAAATAAATAAGGAAACACAAGCTTTAAATGACACAATAGACTAGACAGACTTAACTGATATTTTTAGGACATTCCACCTGAAAGCGGAAGAATACACTTTCTTCTCAAGTGCACATGGAATGTTCTCCAGAATAGATCACATCTCGGGCCACAAATCAAGCTGTGGAAAATTTAAGAAAATTGAAATCGTATCAAGCATCTTTTCCAAGCTCAGTGCTATGAGATTAGAAATCAATTACAGGAAAAAAACAGTAAAAAACACACATATATGGAGGCTAAATAGTGCACCGCTAAATAACCAAGAGATCACTGAAGACATCAAAGAGGAAATCAAAAAATACCTAGAAACAAATGACAACAAAAACACAACGATCCAAAACATATGGGATGTAGCAAAAGCAGTTCTAAGAGGGAAGTTCATAGCAATTCAGGCTCACCTCAAGAAACAAGAAAAATCTCAAATAAACAATCTAACCTTACACCTAAAGGAACTAGAAAAAGATGAACAAAGAAAACCCAAAATTAGTAGAAGGAAAGAAATCATAAAGATCAGAGCAGAAATAAATGAAATTGAAACAAAGAAAACAATAGCAAAAATCAATAAAACTAAAACCTGGTTCTTTGAGATGATAAATAAAATTGATAAACCTTTAGCCAGACTTATCAAGAAAAAAAGGGAGAGGTCTCAAATCAATAAAACTAGAAATGAAAAAGGACAGATTAGAACTGACACTGCAGAAATACAAAGGATCAAAAGAGACTACTACAAGCAATTATATGCCAATAAAATGGACAGCCTGGAAGAAATGGACAAATTCTAGTAAAAGTACAACATTCCAAGATTGAACCAGGAAGATTTAGAAAATATAAACAGACCAATCACAGGTAATTAAATTGAAACTGTAATTAAAAATCTTCCAACAAACAAAAGCCCAGGACCAAATGGCTTCACAGGCGTATTCTATCAAACATTTAGAGAATAGTTAACACCTATCTTTCTCAAACTCTTCCAGAAAACTGGTGAGTGAGGAAAACTCCAAAACTCATTCTATGAGGACACCATCACCCTGATACCAAAACCAGACAAAGATATTACAAAAAGAGAAAACTATAGACCAAGATCATTGATGAATATAGATGCAAAAATCCTCAGCAAAATACTAGCAAACAGAATCCAACAGCACATTAAAAGGATCATAAACCATGATCAAGTGGGATTTATCCCAGGGATGCAAGGATGCTTCAATATATGCAAAACAATCAATGTGATATAACAAATTAAAGAATAAAAACCATATGATCATCTCAATAGATACAGAAAAAGCTTCTGACAAAATTCAACACCCATTTATCATAAAAACTCTCCAGAAAGTGGGCATAGAGTGAACCTACCTCAACATAATAAAAGCCATATACGACAAACCCACACCAAACATCATTCTCAATGGCGAAAAACTGAAAGCATTTCCTCTAAGATCAGGAACAGGACAAGGATGTCCACTCTTGCCACTATTATTCAACATAGTATTGGAAGTTCTAGCCACAGCAATCAGAGAACAAAAAGAAATAAAAGGAATCCAAATTGGAAAAGAAGAAGTAAAACTGTCACTGTTTGCTGATGACATGATACTATACATAGAAAATCCTAAAGATGCCAACAGAAAGCTACGAGAACTAATCAATGAATTTGGTAAGGTTGCAGGATACAAAAGTAATGCACAGAAATCTCTTGCATTCCTATACAATAACAACAAAATATCAGAAAGAGAAATTAAGGAAACAATACCATTTACCATCGCAACAAAAAGAATAAAATGCCTAGGAATAAACCTACCTAAGGAGGCAAAAGACCTGTATTCAGAAAACTATAAAACACTGATGAAAGAAATCAAAGATAACATAAACAGATGGCGAGATAGACCATGCTCCTGGATTGGAAGAATCAATATTGTGAAAATGACTATACTACCCAAAGCAATCTACAGGTTCAATGCAATCCCTATCAAATTACCCATGGAATTTTTCACAGAACTAGAACAAGAAATTTTACAATTTGTATGGAAACACAAAAGGCCCTGAATAGCCAAAGCAATCTTAAGAAACAAAAACGGAGGTGGAGGATTCAGGCTCCCTGACATCAGACAATACTACAAAGCTAGAGTAATCAAGACAGTATGGTACTGGCACAAAAACAGAAATATAGATCAATGGAACAGGATAGAAAGCCCAGAGATAAACCCACTCACATACGGTCACCTTATCTTTGACAAAGGAGGCAAGAATATACAATGGAGAAAAGACAGCCTCTTCAATAAGTGGTGCTGGGAAACCTGGACAGCTACATGTAAAAGAATGAAATTAGAACACTCCCTAACACCATACACAAAAATAAACTCAAAATGGATTAAAGACCTAAATGTAAGGCCAGACGCTGTAAAACTCTTAGAGGAAAACATAGGCAGAAAACTATGACATAAGTCATAGCAAGATCCTTTTTGACCCACCTCCTACAGTAAGGGAAATAAAACGAAAAATAAACATATGGGACCTAATGAAACTTAAAAGCTTTTTCACAGCAAAGGAAACCATAAATAAGACAAAAAGACAACCCTCAGAATGGGAGAAATTATTTGCAAATGAAAGAACTGACAAAGGATTAATCTCCAAAATATACAAGCAGCTCATGCATCCCAGTATCAAAAAAACAAACAACCCAATCCAAAAATGGGCAGAAAACCTAAATAGACATTTCTCCAAAGATATACAGATTGCCAACGAACACATGAAAGGATGCTCAACATCACTAATCATTAGAGAAATGCAAATCAAAACTACAATGAGGTATCACCTCACACCAGTCAGAATGGTCATCATCAAAAAATCTGCAAACAATAAATGCTGGAGAGGGTGTGGAGAAAAGGGAACCCTCTTGCACTGTTGGTGGGAATGTAAATTGATACAGCCACTATGGAGAACAGTATGGAGGTTCCTTAAAAAACTAAAACTAGAACTACCATACGACCCAGCAATCTCAGTACTGGGCATATACCCTGAGAAATCCACCATTCAAAAAGAGACATGTACCCTAATGTTCATTGCAGCACTATTTACAATAGCCAGGACATGGAAGCAACCTAAATGTCTATCAACAGATGAATGGATAAAGATGTGGCACATATATACAATGGAATATCACTCAGCCATAAAAAGGAACGAAATTGAATTATTTGTAGTGAGGCGGATGAACCTGGAATCTGTCATACAGAGTGAAGTAAATCAGAAAGAGAAAAATAAATACCGTATGCTAATGCATATATATGGGATTTTTAAAAAGCAGTACTGATGAACCTAGTGGCAGGGCAGGAATAAGGACTCAGACATAGAGAATGGACTTGAGGGCACGGGGGGTAAGGGGAAGCTGGGATGAAGTGAGAGAGTAGCACTGACATATATACACTACAAAATGTAAAATGGATGGCTGCATAGCACAGGGAGATCAGTCCGGTGCTCTGTGAAGACCTGGAGGGATGGGATAGGGAGGGTGGGAGGGAGGCTCAAAAGGGAGGGGACATGGGGATATATGTATACATATAGTTGATTCACTTTGTGGTACAGCAGAAACTAACACAACATTGTAAAGCATTTATACCCGAATAAAGATGTGAAAAAAAAAAGAAATGAAACATGTAGGATGTTGGTGAAAAATAATTGAGCTCATCAACCTAAGGAGAGGCTGGGAAAGAAATTAACCTGACACAGTGCTAATTCTACATTGGATGGCATTCTCCTAGGGTTGATTCTATTTCCTGGAGCAGCTTGGATTCCTGCACAGGAGGAATGTAATTACTTCATCATCATTATCGAGTGCACTTTGCTCTGCCTTTCTATGGCCACATGGCTCAGTCTGGCCTCTAAATTTGGGAATGGCTCAAGGCTTAGTCCACCTCTGCTCACCTCCTTTCCATCCCCTCCCTTTCTCCTGTCTTGTTCTCTATGGACAACTCTTGTATTTATTTCTCTGGTCCAACCTCTCCCCTGGTGAGATGGAAAGGCATACCCTTCCTGTGTTTCTCCTTTACTGTCATGCTACTTCCACACTCATGATACTTCTGACATCAGATGTGTGGGGTTTTCCTGCATCAAGCAATTCTCTGTAGGACACCAGTATCTAGGAAAGTGTGTAGTACAAAATAGGGACTCTGAAGTATTTGATGCTGTATGAATAAACGAATGAACCTCGCTTTATCTAACCATGTAGAACGACAAGATGAGAGGCTACCTTTAAGAGGTCTCAGAACTCGGGAGCATTTTAGATCTCTGAGTTTTCAACTTCTCTTTTTCCCCTCCTCCTACTTCTTCTTAGGAATACAAGGAGCAAGAAGTAACATCCTAAGCAGCTTCCACATCTCAGGGGGTGCGAGGCTCCTTCTTCCCTCTCCTCCATCAAGGCATTAGACAGGGCTGAAGCATTACCCTATCATGCCACAGAATTTGACAAAAATCAATGGAATGGAAAAATGGACAAAGGCTACAGACTGTGGGGCTGGGGGAGGAGGGCACTGGGGCCATGAAGTCATCATACTCCCAACTGGGGTCCGGCTGATCCCTCTGTGGCGGGACTGTATGTTGGGGACAGGTGCTTTTAAAAAACAATACTTTCTCATAGAAAGTGAGTTCTAACTCCGAGGGCGGACTAGTCAGTAATCGAGGGCGACGCGATGCGCAAAATCAATTCACGGAACACGATTCACTCTCCCGAAGTTAAGTCCAGTCCGAGTGTGGCTCACCTAGCAAAATCTTTGGGGTAAAGACTGGCAGACGGTCCCAACTACACTGCGTGGTTTCACCCCTGACATTGCAGATGCAGCAGCAGAAGGAGCAGGAAGAAAGAGCTGGCAAGAGTTTCCTGCTGGGGATGGTGACAGCATCAAGGACCCAGAGCACGTGCCATGGTTGCCCTGATGGAAAAGCCACGTGGCTGGCAGGGTCTTGGTGCTCCGGCTGGGTGTCAGGCCTGTGCCTCTGAGGTGGGAGAGCCGAGTTCAGGACATTGGTCCACAAGAGACCTCCCAGCTCCACGTAATATCAAACGGCAAAAGCTCTCACAGAGATCTCCATCTCAATGCTAAGACCCAGCTCCACTCAACGACCAGCAAGCTACAGTGCTGGACATCCTATGCCAAACAACTAGCAAGACAGGAACACAACCCCTCCCATTAGCAGAGAGGCTGCGTAAAATCATAATAAGGTCACAGACACCCCCAAAAATACCACCGGATGTGGTCCTGCCCACCAGAAAGACAAGATCCAGCCTCATCCACCAGAACACAGGCACTAGTCCCATCTACCAGGAAGCCTACACAACCCACTGAACCAAGCTTAGCCACTGGGGGCAGACACCGAATACAACGGGAACCATGAACCTGCAGCCTGCGAAAAGGAGACCACAAACACAGTAAGTTAAGCAAAATGAGAAGACAGAGAAACACACAGCAGATGAAGGAGCAAGGCAAAACCCACCAGACCAAACAAATAAGGAGGAAATAGGCAGTCTACCTGAAGAAGAATTCAGAGTAAGGATAGTAAAGATGATGCAAAATCTTGGAAATAGAATGGAGAAAAATACAAGAAATGTTTAACAAGGACCTAGAAGAACTAAAGAGCAAACAAACGATGATGAACAACCCAGTAAATGAAATTAAAAATCCTCTAGAAGGAAGCAATAGCAGAATAACTGAGGCAGAAGAACGGATAAGTGACCTGGAAGATAAAACAGTGGAAATAACTACTGTAGAGCAGATTAAAGAGACAAGAATGTAAAGAATTGAGGACAATCTTAGAGACCTCTGGGACAACATTCAACACACCAACATTTGAATTATAGGGGTCCTGGAAGAAGAAGAGAAAAAGAAAGGGACTGAGAAAATATTTGAAGAGATTGTAGTTGAAAACTTCCTTAATATGGAAAAGGAAATAGTCAATCAAGTCCAGGAAGTGCAGAGAGTCCCATACAGGATAAATCTAAGGAGAAACACGCCATGACAAATATTAATCAAACTATCAAAAATTAAATACAAATAAAAAATATTAAAAGCAGCAAGGGAAAAGCAACAAATAACATACAAGGGAATCCCCATAAGGTTAACGGCTGATCTTTCAGCAGAAACTCTGCAAGACAGAGGGGAGTGGCAGGACATATTTAAAGTGATGAAAGGGAAGCAACTACATCCAAGATTACTCTACCCAGAAAGGATCTCATTCAGCTTCGATGGAGAAATTAAAACATTTACAGACAAGCAAAAGCTACCAGAATTCAGCACCACCACACCAGCTTTACAACAAATGCTAAAGGAACTTCTCTAGGCAGGAAACACAAGAGAAGGAAAAGCAAAAACAATTAAGAAAATGGTAATAGGAACATACATATTGATAATTACCTTAAATGTAAATGGATTAAATGCTCCCACCAAAAGACATAGACTGGCTGAATGGATACAAAAACAAGACCCATATATATGCTGTCTACAACAGACCCACTTCAGACCTAGGGACACATACAGACTGCAAGTGAGGGGATGGAAAAAGATATTCCATGCAAATGAAAATCAAAAGAAAGCTGGAGTAACAATTTCATATCAGACAAAATAGACTTTAAAATAAAGACTATTACAAGAGACAAAGAAGGACACTACATAATGATCATGGGATCAATCCAAGAAGAAGATACAACAATTGTAAGTATTTATGCACCCAACATAGCAGCACCTCAATACATAAGGCAAATGCTAACAGCCATAAAAGGGGAAATTGACAGTAACAGAATCATAGTAGGGGACTTTAACACCCTATTTTCACCAATGGTCAGATCATCCAAAATGAAAATTAATAAGGAAACACAAGCTTTAAATGATACATTAAACAAGATGGACTTAATTGATATTTATAGGACATTCCATCCAAAAACAACAGAATACACTTTCTTCTCAAGTGCTCATGGAACATTCTCTAGGATAGATTATATCTTGCGTCACAACTCAAGCCTTGGTAAATTTAAGAAAATTGAAATCATATCAACCGACCACAGTGCTATGAGACTAGATATCAATTACAGGAAAAGATCTGTAAAAAATATAAACACATGGAGGCTAAACAATACACTACTTAATAACCAAGAGCTCACTGAAGTAATCAAAGAGGAAATCAAAAAATACCTAGAAACAAATGAAAATGAAAACAAGACAACATAAAACCTATGGGATGCAGCAAAAGCAGTTCTAAGAGGCAATTAGCAATACAATCCTACCTCAAGAAACAAGAAATATCTCAAATAAACAGCCTAACCTTACACCTAAAGCAATTAGAGAAAGAAGAACAAAAAAACCCCCAAAGTTAGCAGAAGGAATCATAACGATCTGATCAGAAATAAATGAAAAAGAAATGAAGGAAATGATATCAAAGATCAATAAAACTAAAATCTGGTTCTTTGAGAAGATAAACAAAATTGATAAATCATTAGCCAGACTCATCAAGAAAAAAAGGGAGAAGACTCAAATCAATAGAATTAGAAATGAAAAATGAGAAGTAACAACTGACACTGCAGAAATACAAAGGGTCATGAGAAATTACTACAAGCAACTATACGCCAATAAAATGGACAAATTCTTAGAAAAGCACAATCTTTCAAGACTGAACGAGGAAGAAATTGAAAATATGAACAGACCAATCACAAACACTGAAATTGAGACTGTGATTAAAATTCTTCCAACAAACAAAATCCCAGGACCAGATGGCTTCACAGGCCAATTCTATCAATCATTTACAGAAGAGCTAACACCTATGCTTCTCAAACTCTTCCAAAAAATAGCAGAGGGAGGAACACTCCCAAACTCATTCTACGAGGTGACCATCACTCTGATACCAAAAGCAGACAAAGATGTCACAAAGAAAGAAAACTACAGGCCAATATCACTGGTGAACATTGTTGCAAAAATCCTCAACAAAATACTACCAAAGAGAATCCAACAGCACATTAAAAGGATCATACACCATGATCAAGTGGGGTTTATCCTAGGAATGCAAGGATTCTTCAATATACACAAATCAATCAATGTGATACACCATATTAACAAACTGAAGGAGAAAAACCATATGATCATCTCAATAGATGCAGAAAAAGCTTTTGACAAAATTAAACACCAATTTATGATAAAAATCCTCCAGAAAGTAGGCATAGAGGGAACTTACCTCAACATAATAAAGGACATATATGACAAACCCACAGCCAACATCGTTCTCAATGGTGAAAAACTGAAACAATTTCCTCTAAGATCAGGAGCAAGACAAGGTTGTCCACTCTCACCACTATTATTCAACATAGTTTTGGAAGTTTTAACCACAGAAATCAGAGAAGAAAGAAATAAAAAGAATCCAAATCGAAACAGAAGAAGTAAATTGGTCACTATTTGCAGATGACATGATACTATACATAGAGAATTCTGAAGATGTTACCAGAAAACTACTAGAGCTAATCAACAAATTTGGTAAAGTTGTAGGATACAAAATCAATGCACAGAAATCTCTGGCATTCCTATACACTAATGATGAACAATCTGAAAGAGAAATCAAGAAACACTTCCATTTACCATTGCAACAAAAAGAATAAAATGCCTAGGAATAAACTTACCTAAGGAGACAAAAGACCTGTATGCAGAAAACTATAAGACACTGATGAAAGAAATTAAAGATGATAGAAACAGATGGAGAGATATACCATGGTCTTGGATGGGAAGAATCAACATTGTGAAAATGACTATACTACCCAAAGCAATCTACAGATTCAATGCAATCCCTATCAAACTACCAATGGCATTCTTCTCAGAACTAGAACAAAAAATTTCACAATTTGTATGGAAACACAAAAGACCCCGAATAGCCAAAGCAATCTTCAGAAAGGAAAAGGGAGCTGGAGGAATCAGGCTCCCAGAATTCAGACTATAATACAGAGCTACAGTACTCAAGACAGTACGGTACTGGCACAAAAAAAGAAATAAAGATCAATGGAACAGCATAGAAAGCCCAGAGATAAACCCATGCACATATGGTCACCTTATTTTTGATAAAGGAGACAAGAATATACAATGGAGAATAGACAGCCTCTTCAATGAGTGGTGTGGGGAAAACTGGACAGCTACATGTGAAAGAATGAAATTAGAACACTCCCTAAGTCCATACACAAAAAAAAACTAAAAATGGGGTAAAGACCTAAATGTAAGGCCAGACACTATCAAACTCTTAGAGGAAAACATAGGCAGAACACTCTATGACATACATCACAGCAAGATCCTTTTTGACCCACCTCCTAGAGAAATGGAAATAAAAACAAAAATAACGAACGGGACCAAATGAAATTTAGAAGCTTTTGCACAGCAAAGGAAACCATAAACAAGATGAAAAGACAACCCTCAGAACGGGAGAAAATATTTGCAAATGAAGCAACTGACAAAGGATTAATCTTCAAAATATACAAGTAGCTCATGCAGATCAGTATCAAAAAACCAAACAACCCAATCCAAAAATGGGCAGAAGACCTAAATAGATATTTCTCCAAAGAAGATATATGAATTGCCAACAAACACATGAAAGGATGCTCAACATCACTAATCATTAGAGAAATGCAAATCAAAACTACAGTGAGGTATCACCTCACACCAGTCAGAATGGCCATCATCAAAAAATCTGCAAACAATAAATGCTGGAGAGGATGTGGAGAAAAGGGAACCCTCTTGCACTGTTGGTGGGAATGTAAATTGATACAGCCACTATGGAGAACAGTATGGAGGTTCCTTAAAAAACTAAAACTAGAACTACCATATGACCCAGCAATCTCACTACTGGGCATATACCCTGACAAATCCATAATTCAAAAAGAGTCATGTACCACAATGTTCACTTCAGCTCTATTTACAATAGCCAGGACATGGAAGCAACCTAAGTGTCCATCAAGAGATGAATGGATAAAGAAGATGTGGCACATATATACAATGGAATATTACCCAGCCATAAAAAGAAACAAAATTGAGTTATTTGTAGTGAGGTGGGTGGACCTGGAATCTGTCATACAGAGTGAAGTAAGTCAGAAGAGAAATAAATACCGTATGCTAACATATATGGAATCTAAAAAATAAAAAAAGGTTCTGAAGAACCTAGGGGCAGGACAGGAATAAAGATGAAGACGTAGAGAATGGACTTGAGGACACAGGGAGGGGGAAGGGTAAGCTGGGACGAAGTGAGAGAGTGGCATGGACATATATACACTGCCAAATGTAAAATGGATGGCTAGTGGGAAGCAGCCGCATAGCACAGGGAGATCAGCTTGGTGCTTTGTGACCACCTAGAGGGGTGGGATAGGGAGGGTGGGAGGGAGATGCAAGAGGGAGGAGTTATGGGGATATATGTATATGTTTAGCTGATTCACTTTGTTATAAAGCAGAAACTAACACACCACTGTAAAACAATTATACTCCAATAAAGATGTTTCAAAATAAAAAAATAAATAAAAAAAAGAAAGAAAGTGAGTTCTGTCTGGGCAGAGTGAGCAAACTCAGGGAATTTCTGAGTTTAGCACATAAACTATAAACAAAACAAATAAACAGGGGTAAGGTGGGCTGCCCTGAAGCAAGGAAATTTACCAAATGTTTTTGACTATTACAGATCCCTGGCTCTCCATCTCTGTGATTCTATTTTCATCTTTCCCCCTGTTTGGGGAGAAATTCACAGGAGCATTGCAAATGTTGCCATACAGTCTGAAAATCAGGAAGGAACCACAGAAGTAACAAATTCATTTCCATAGTAACAGGCTCTGAACCATCCCGGCTGCCAGAAGAATGAGCCGATTTGATACATTCCAGCAAACCTATCCACAGGAATGGCACAAAGAAGTCAATCTGAGGGTCCAGAGAAATAGCCTGCTCAGAAATTCAGGGTAGATTCCAGGTCCTAACAATCTGACACAATTTTAACACAAATCTAAAAGGAAGTAGCAAGTTTTCTCCCATTTGAAGGGAGTGATTCATCATGTCACTGTGACCCACAAAGCCCTCAGCCCCTGAGGCAAATGTCCCCTTTGAAACTTCATTATTAAATCCAGCTGGGTCCACATGACAACTCAAAGTCATGGCAGCCCAAGTGGCCCGAACTGCCCCGGGAGAGATTTTAGAGCCAGCTCTTCACTTCAATGTCCAACATTTACACCACTTCTCCTTCCCCTTTAGCAGTCAAGCTCTGTGCTGAAAGGGCTCAAGACATAGGTTCATCTGCTCATTCATTTATTCGATAGTTCTTACATGTCTTCTATTTCGAGGGTATGGTATTAAGCACTGAGGACCCAAAAGGACTGAGAACGGGTACTTGTTCTTAAAGAACTCATATGTGGTTTGGTGACATGTCCCTGGGGCAAAGCCACAACAATGTGGAAATGTCAAAATAGGATGAGGGACCTAGGGGAGAGCGTCTACCTCAATCTGAAGTGATGGAGTTGCATCTTACAGGATGCATGAGATTCTGCAAAGGGGAAATTCTTAACAGAGGAAATTCCAAACAGTTTCAGATATGAAGAAGTAACAAGGATGGTGCATATAGGGAACACTGGGGATTCTGTGTGGTGGGGTGGTTGAATTGTAGGAGAGCTGTGTGAGGTTGGCAAGGCAAATAAGGTTCTGCTCAGGCAGGACCTTGCAACTCTACTCAAATGTGCAACTCTACTCAAATGTGCAGGCTTGCTCTATTAGGGCAAGTGCGCTGGGCACTGCCCAGGAAGTGAGCCCTGGTAGCAAGTGTGGAGGCAGGGAGATCAGATTAGGGGGGCTCTCATCTGCAAGAGTCAAAGCAAGAGGTAATGAATGTGTGAACTAGGACAGCAGCAGTCCAGGTAGAGAGGTGGGATGCAGATAAGACATGCTTAGGAATTCAGAGACATCAGAACTGGGTGACAGGCTGCAGATGGAGGATGAGGGAGAAGGAGTACAGAATGACATGGCTTACCTTGAGTGACAGAGTAAAGGATGTTACTGATAATGTGTGTGTGAAACGGGTTACATCGGAGGAAGAGTACCTCTGATGGTGGAAGAGGTGAGTGGGCTTGAAGGTCAAACATCCTTCTCCACACAGCAGCCCCCTGCTACAAAGAATTATCTGGCCTCCAAATGTCAGTAACCTTGAAGTTGAACAACCTTGTTTTAACCTGACGACTACAATCTAGTTACGTTTCTGGGATGTCTGAGGCTATGCTTGGAATTTCAAAAAGATAATACTGTGAGATGGAACCTTAGGGTTCCCTCTGAGCCTCCCTCATTCTTCTCTTTTTGAGACTCGAGTCCTTGTGGAAATGGAAGGACACACTTGAGGAGAGGCTAAGGAAATACTATCGGGCCAAAGGTCATCTTGGAGGGATTTGTGGATGTTTCCTCTGCCAGTCAGGCTCTGGCTGCCGCCCATGATACTGCCCAGCTAGATATTACGAAGTCGATAAAACCTCCCAAGATTTATAGAGCTTGGAAAGTTTGGTCTCTTCTATTTTGTCAAGTTGCCCAGGATTCAAAATCTCATAGCTACTGAAACTGGGTCCTGGCACCTAGTATTCTAACCAGATTCCCAAGTCCTACTCCTTAGTCATATTCTCTGGTCTTATTGATATAGGGGTTTATTTCTGGACCCCTATCAATAAATCATCATTTTGCTGATTTCACTGAGTTAAATACTGTAGCTTTATAAAATGTCTTAATATCCTGTTGAAAACATTAATTATTCTTTCCAGCATCACTCAACCCAAAATTTCTTTTCTTCTTCATATTCTCAAGTTTTTATCCTTCGAGATAGAATTAGAATACATCTGTCATTTCACTAAAAGTTCCATTGGTATTTTGATTCACACTGCATTAACCTATGCATTAACTTGAGAAAAAAACTCATATCTTTACTATATTTATTTTGTTTTCTGAGAGCTGGATATGCTTCTTTATTTAATCAACTCATTTTAATTCTCAGTAGTTTACTTTGTATCATTGCTGTATATTTCTTATTAAGGTTATTCCTCTGTGCTTTAGCTTTTCATTGTTCTTAGGAATGAAATCCTTTTCCATATTTCTGACTGGCTTTTGCTATATAAGAAAAACTGACTTTGTAATATTTATGTTGTATTGGGCTACCTTCATAAATTCTAATTCTAGTATTATTTCTAGTGATTCTCTTGACAATCTGATCACATTTTAATTGTTCCTCTTGTTTTTATTTCACTGAATTGCCTAGAACTTCTAGATGAATGTCAAGTAATTACGACAACCCTGATTTTTCATTCAGTCGACTAATGACTTGTTTTCTTTCTGGTTTTGGTGGGAACGCTTCCCATGCATCATTTTTGGCTGGGTTGATTTTCCCCCTTCCCTGGTGGGTGAAATTTCTGATTTGGTCTCATGGGGACTGAATGCTGATATAAATATTGCACTCATGCCACAGGGGCACCAGAGCTGTCTCTAAGAGCTATGATAGAATAACAAACTAATATGAAGGAGAACAAAATTACCTTGAAAAGAAAGAACCTGAGAGGAGGAATTAGGCCTTTCAGAAGTACACCCACTGGTTACATCCAGCCAGAGTTCCTGCCTGACTCCAGCTGAGTACAAAGTAACACATAAATAGTCCCACAACATCGTTATCTTAGATGCTGGACTTGTTGCAGAGATGCTACAAATTTCAATTGTTAATACGCTTGGAACCATGCTGGCCATAAAAATACCTTGATATGCTTATTTCCTCAAAATAATCATCTCAGTAAGCTATCTAAAATAGGAGTAGAATGCCTATATGATGCCCGTTGTGTCTCAGAAGTCAACTGAGTTCTACAAAGGGCACCAATTATTATGAAAATGAAATGACACGTACAATGGCTTTCAGTTTTAATAATATATGCTTAATTTTTTTTTTAAACAGTCCGTTCATTTGGAGTCATCACCCAGACATGAGACAGGATGTGACTTGATTGGTAATATCACATTTCTTTGCAGGACACCGAGCCTCATAGACAGCATGAATACTTAAAAGTCTGGGACTATATAAACTCAAGAGTTGAGGGCTGATTTGTCATGAACTATCATCTCTCTTTATTAAGTCAGCATGTCCTGAGAGAATTTGGTTCTCTCTTGCAAGCTCAGCACTTCCTAATGTTTAATAAAAGATTAGGTTTCCAAGAAATAGCTGAGCTGGTTAAAATGGAATCCGCTTACCAGTTCTGATGCAACAGTTCCCAAATTCTCACTAAAATACTTGTGAAAGAACAAAAAACAATAAACGCTGAAATTAGACCAGAATCTTGAAGCAATTCACAGCTGAAGGCCTGTGGTGACGGATTAACAACATAAAAGGAGGCCTTGTGTAGGTGCATGAAGCTTCTTCCTCTAGAGTATGAATGGAAGGAGGAAAAGGCGGAAAACCGTCAGCATCTCCCTCAGGCCCTGAGAGCCACAGGCTGAATCAACAACAAAGCTGTTGAGGGTGGGAGGGATATGCGGGTGCTGTTAGCACCTCCCCATCTTCCCTTCTACCTTAATCTTGTTCTCTGTCCATACAGAGTCTGCAACTCCCGATAACACTCTGCTCTAAGTACAGGATTAGTGAGCTTCCTGGAAGGAGGGTTCTCACTTGCAAAGCCCTGCATGTGGGCCAAAGTGAAGACTGGAATGCGCTGGAGTAGAGGTTTTCCTGTACTTTACCTTTTCTCTGTTTCAGGGAACCAGGAAATAAGGCCATGAGAAGACCTTATCTCAGTCCAGCAGAACATTATTGCATGAACACTGGCTAAAAACAGACAAAGCACAAACCCCTGGAAATTTGCAAGCAGCTCTGGAATTTAATGCATCCTCCAGACACGGATATATCAGGGTTTTCGATCAGCACCCAAAGGGTCAGTGAGCAGAACCAGGGATTAGCCACGTGGGCTGTGTGTTGGTAAACGCTAGTTCTGAATACATTTCTTCCTGTTCAGAATCCAGAAAAAAATTAAAAAACGTACATCAAACCTATGCAAAGTTACTCTAACCCCAAGTAAGGGGGAGGACTTCCCTGGTGGTGCAGTGGGTAAGAATCTGCCTGCCGATGCAGGGGACACAGGTTCGAGCCCTGGTCCAGGAAGATCCCACATGCCGCAGAGCAACTAAGCCTGTGTGCCACAACTACTGAGCCCGCGAACCACAACTACTCAGCCCACGTGTCACAACTACTGAAGCCCACGTGCCTAAAGCCTGTGCTCCGTGACAAGAGAAGCCACCGTGATGAGAAGCCCATGCACTGCAACGAAGAATAGCCCCTGCTCGCCACAACTAGAGAGAGCCTGCACGTAGCAATGAAGACCCAATGCAGCTAAAAATTTTTTAAAAATTAAAAAAAAAAAACAAAGTAAAGGGGATATAACTGTGAGTACTCAAGGTAAGTATTATATATCTTTGAAATTTATTTCCTAAGGATAGAGAAGGCAGGAAATTGAGCATGTGCTCAATATCAACAGGATACAAGGAGACTCTGCTCTGGGAAATGAGAAGAGGAGCTGGAGAAAGATAACATCATTCCAGGCCTCAAAATATTTCAATACATAGTGTTCAAATCCTATGTCCAGCAAACAATCAAAAATAGTGTGGCAAATGAAGACAACACACCATGAGCCAGGGCCAACAGAAGCAACAGAGAATAGAAATAGACCTGCTGGGACTTCAATATTGAGATTATAGATACAGATTGTAAAACAATGAGGCTCACATTGTGCGTGACGAAATAAACCAAGTTTGACAATTTTGGCAATGAATTGGAAACTATCAAGAAGAACATAGACATTGCCATTTAATAAAGAAAGGATAGAACTAAACAATATAATAACCAAACATTTAAAAGTCAAAGGATGGGTTTAAAGAGCAGATTCAACACAGCCATTGAAAGGATTTATACATTGAAATATAGGTCAGAAGAAATACTCCAGAACGAAGCAGGTAGAGGTAGGAGAGTATAAGAGACACAAAGGATACAGGGAGAAGATCTGACATAAGACACTTTCAGAGCTGCAGGAGAGGAGAGAATTTGGCAGAGGCAATATGTGAGGATTTAAAGGCTGAGCTATGCAATCCATGGTTTGAAGAAACCCAGCAAAGTCCAAGGAAGACATGTAAAAAAGAAATCCACAACTAGACATGTCATAGCAAAATTGCAAAATGCAAAGACAGAGCAGAACCCCCAAAAGCAGCTAGAGAAAATAATGAGAGACGATCCTCAAAGAAGTGGTAGATACAGAGTGAAGTAAGTCAGAAAGAGAAAGACAAATACCGTATGCTAACACATACATATGGAATTTAAGAAAAAAATGTCATGAAGAACCTAGGGGTAAGACAGGAATAAAGACACAGACCTACTGGAGAAGGGACTTGAGGATATGGGGAGGGGGAAGGGTGAGCTGGGACAAAGCGAGAGAGAGGCATGGACATATATACACTACCAAACGTAAGGTAGATAGCTAGTGGGAAGCAGCCGCATAGCACAGGGAGATCAGCTCGGTGCTTTGTGACCGCCTGGAGGGGTGGGATAGGGAGGGTGGGAGGGAGGGTGATGCAAGAGGGAAGAGATATGGGAACATATGTATATGTATAACTGATGCACTTTCTTATAAAGCAGAAACTAACACACCATTGTAAAGCAATTATACCCCAATAAAGATGTTAAAAAAAAAAAAGTGGTAGATAGATTGACAGCTGACAGATTACCCTCACAGAAATAATATTCATTGTCTTCTCAGCAACAACAGAAGCAAGAAGAAGATGGAATAGTACAGTCACATTGAGGAAAATAAGGGGCATAACTATCAGAAATTAGAAGGCCAAATTATAATTGTTGAACTCTATGGAATCATATATCTATAAAACCTAAAAGACTCAGATTCAAAGAGATAAATGAAATTCAGTAAAACCCAGTAGCTCCTCTACAGCCAATATGACAAAGAAAAAAATTCCACTCACCACACACACACACACACACACACAAAGTTTCCCTCTTCTATTTTCCCTCCCAGACCCATGCCCACACAAATACCCTTTATAAAATGTCAAGAAATAATGCTAACAAGAAATATATGGGACTTCTATGGAAAATAGTGAAACTCTCTACTGAAATTTATAAAGGAAAAAATAAATATTTAGAGAGCCGTTTCGTGTTCTTGAATGGCAGGAGCCTGTATCTTAAAGGTGCCAGTTCTTAAAGTAATTTAATAAACATGCCAATGATATTTATTTTGGGATTAGAAAAAACATTCTAAAGTTGATATGAAAAATAAACATGGAAGAATAATGTGAAAGGACTGAATCTCCAGATATTAAAGCATATAACATAGTTCAGAATAACTGACATGATGTGGTAATGGTGAAATAACCAACATATGTGTCCATGGCCTAGAATATGCCTAGGCACATATAAGGCACATTAGGGTATTTGGTTCTCTGGGGAAAAACTCAAGTGAAATCCTCATTGTGTAAATGAAAGTAAATTCTAGAAGGATTTAAGAATTTAACGTTACTAAATCAAGCTATAAACCATGAAAATTAGGATAGGCAACGAACTCATCACTAAATGGGCAAAGAAGTTTTAATTGCAAAAACAATGGAGTAAATAACAAAATTAAAAATTTCTGGACTTGTCAACTTTCAATTTTTAAAACCTTACCATGTCAAAAACTTGAGAAACAAAACAAAAACACAAAGGGAAACTTGTAAAATATTCTCCACAGTTGTGACAATCACTTAACATCCTGAGTCTTGGAGCTTTATTGATTACTAAGTAAAACAGTTGCTCTTATAGATTAATAAGGAAAACAGTTTGGGTCACAGAAAAGAAAATGCAAACAGCTCTGGTTATCTTTTAAAATAGCATATTTAAATGAGAAGCTTTAAAACTGATCAAATTGGCAAAACTTAAAATACATATATATACATATACAGTATTAATATATATTAATGCTGATAGTGTTTAATGCTGTGAAATGGACTCTGAATGGCTCTTCTGGGGGCAGTGTACTTGGTGCAACTTCTCCAGCACGTTCCATCAATCATTCCTATAAATACTTTATGCTATGGGGTTTAGCAGCAGTTAAGCAAAACTTTCCATTTTCCAGGCTTTGGAAAGTGCAGTTCAGATGTAGACAATGTATTTCCAGGACCAGGAGCCAGCAGGCGGTGAGGGGAAGCTAAGACACTGACCTAAAGGCTTGGAATGTGTGGGGAGCTGTTTATGGGGTTCAGAACTCAGGAAGGAATACAGGAGGTCACGGGAGTTCCAAAGCCCGGGACAGCAGGCACAGGTCACAGTCAGGTTAAGATCAATGGGCATCAAGTTTCAGTTAAGCAAGATGAATAAGCTCTAAAAATCTTCTAAGAGTAAGCTGTACAACAATGATCCTGGAGTCAACAATCATGTATTGTGCACTTGAAATTTGTTTAAGAGGGTAGGTCTCATGCTAAGTCTTCTTACCACAATAAAATTAAAAACAAAAAACAAAACAATAACCTTGGTCAGGAGCCAGGAAGACAGCACGTAACAATGGTGGTTAAAGCTGCATCGAAGAGCTTTGACTCAGCAGATAATACAGATCGAGAGCTTTAGACCAGGCCCCGTGTCAGTGCTGGGAATCCAATGGTGACAAGCTTGATGCAATCTAGCATCGAGGAGCGGACAGTGTAGCCTGGGAGACTGGAAACAAGATAAAAATACCCACCCCCCCAGAAAAGCAGGCAAACAGACAAAATCATGCAAGTTTCCATGAGTGTGATGAAGGAAATAAACATGATATTTAGACAGAGTTAGGGTGTGGGCCCTAATTTACAGAGTAAAACAGAAAGGAGGGAAGGAAGTGAGACTGGCAGCAGCCCAGGTGACATTTGGGTTGTTCAGGTGCAAACAGGTGCACAGTGTCTCTTTCTGGGGAAAGAAATGGCTGCATGTACCTCTTTCTTTTTTATTTTTTTGAGTATAGTTGATTTACAATGTTGTGTTAGTTTCAGGTGTACAGCAAAGTGATTCAGTTATACATATACATATATTCGTTCTTTTTTAGATTCTTTTCTCATATAGGTTACCACAGAATATTGAGTAGAGTTCCCTGTGCTATACAGTAGGTCCTTGTTGGTTATCTATCTTATATGTAGTAGTGTATGTGCGTTCATCCCTCCCCCCGCCATGTTTGTTTCCCCTTTGGTAACCATAAGATTGTTTTCGATATCTGTAAGTCTGTTTCTGTTTTGTAAATAAGTTCGTTTCTTTTCGTTCTTTTTTTTAAAAATTAGATTCCACTTATGAGTGACCTCATATGATATTTGTCTTTGTCTGACTTACTTCACTTAGTGTGATAATCTTTAGGTCCATCCATGTTGCTGCAAATGGCATTATTTCATTCTTTTTTATGGCTAATAGTCCATTGTATACATGTACCACATCTTCTTTATCCATTCCTCTGTCGATGGACATTTAGGTTGTTTTCATGTCTTGGCTGTTGTAAATAGTGTTGCAATGAACGTTGGGGTGCATGTATCCTTTCGGATTATGGCTTCCCCCAGATATACGCTGCATGTACTTTTGAGGCCCATGGCTCTGCTCCACTTACTGCCTTCGTGCATCTGGATGGGGAGGTGTCAAGCCTCGTTCGGGTAGCGGAACTGGAGGGCAGGGCCTGGTGTTTCCACCCTGGGCCAGGCCTGGCCGGCTGTGGAGGGGGAGCCGTACTCCGGGTGTGGTTTGTGTGTGTTTCCTCTGGCCTTTGCTGCTTAGGATAATTGAACATTTAAGTGATTGTTCCACTTCATGAAGTATGGCCCAGGGAGGGCACTGTGCAAATTGCTAAATCGATTTATTTCTAAACAGACATGAGGTTTAAAAGAAAAACCAGCTAAATTAAGTCTTGATGTGTTTCAGCGCCAGGGTCCCCAGAACCGTGTATCTTCCTCTCTGCAAAGCCACGCTTACACATTTGTGTGTGACAACCAAGATGACAAATGCAGTGGCGGGGGCGGGTGGATTTGAATGGCAATGTTCTTTTTCTCGCTTGCAAAGGTCAGTGATTCTCCCTGCATAAGCTGTGAAGAACACCACACAAGGCATTAACATCAGCAGAATAATGTGGTGGGTAAGAGCCTGGTTTGGAGCCAGAAAAAAAAGACCTGAACTCTAATTTCAGTTCATCCACTGTGTGATCTTGGGGCAAAATGCTTAACTTCTGGACCTCAGTTTCCTCATGTCTAAAGAGCAATTACACTTACTTTACCAGGTCTTGCTGAGAATCAGATGACTTCATAATAACAATAGTAGCTAACCTGTATTAAGCCCTTATTATGTGCCAGGTACAAAGTTTAGCACTCTGTGGATTCTCAGATGCAAATATCCCTGAAAGGTGAAAACAATTCAATTCCTATTTTAGAGCTGGTATATGTAACATGTAGAGCGCACATAGCTAGCTCTCCCACCAGTCTGTAAGATGACTTGTCGTGCTCATATGTTGTATTCAAAAGCGTTACATCTGACGATATCCTGTCCCCAGAGATAAAAGACTAACAGAAAGTGTGTGTGCGCGAGTGCATGTGTGCATGTAGATGGTGTGAAAAATTACTCTTTCGAATGAGAAATGTTTCCCATAGCAGATCATACTGGATTTTAGATCTAGGCTTCAAACTATCATCCTAATCATTTTTACTTGGTTCTGTTACCCTTTGGATACATGATTCTTCTTGACTTCTCTGAAAGAAAAGAATCTGCCAGTAATTCACACCTGCAATTAATTCAGATTGAATGCTGTTTTCTCTCCCTCGCTCACTGACTTCCATTGCTCTCAGCCTCCACCCCAAATTATCCCACTTTGGGCCCCTGTCTCCCACAAATTTAAGCTTCCGATGTTGCAAACTGGGACTCTTCTTCCATACTTACACCCTATAATTTTTTTTTAATCACATGGTTTTATTTTGGAATTATCTTTCTTCCAATTTAGACTCAATCACAGAGCATAGGCTTTGGTCAAGAATAGCTATTTTCAATGCCAAAGCGAGACAGAACATAAATCAAAAAGTTCACATTGAAAGGTTACTGAGGTCCCTGGAGAAAGAGCAAACCTAAAGGTGACCTGGGAAGTTTGGCCGGGGATGGAAGACAAAAATTACCTTGCTTTAATTTTCAAAGCTCTCAGATTTAGGAGAAGAGCAGACATAGTAAAGGACACCATGAAATGCACTGAACAACACATAACTAGCCTGCCTTGACTCAAAACTCTCTCCTGTGTCTGTCTTGGTATCTTTTTTTGGTACGCGGGCCTCTCACTGCTGTGGCCTCTCCCGTTGCGGAGCACAGGCTCCGGACGGGCAGGCTCAGCGGCCATGGCTCACAGGCCCAGCCACTCCACGGCATGTGGGATCTTCCCGGACCGGGGCACGAACCCGTGTCCCCTGCATCGGCAGGCGGACTCTCAACCACTGCGCCACCAGGGAAGCCCCATAATCTTATTTTCTATATGATATTTAGTTTTGAGTTTCCCATTGTGTTAAACCAGCTTTACCTGTCCGACCTAACTGCCTCGAAATGAAATTATGTCTGTAAGGATAGGCCTATGTTTCTCATACAAACACACAATTGATTCCTCCTTTATACGAACACTCGCTGGTTAAAAACACAAACATGCTGGCTGCTCACGGAGGCATTTTTGTGCCTGACATCTTAGGCACATTAGCTTCCTATCCAACAATAATCCTCTAAATCTCGGTATCTCAGATTGATAGGATGCAGTTAGGCAGACACGCGTCGGAACAGGATTGGGATGAAATACAGGCTACCCCATCTTTACGTCATACTGATGGTGCTTCAAGTTGCAAGCCAGATTTCTCCTCAAGTTACATGGGGGACCTTTGATATCACTGGGTTCCCCTTATAGGAACGCTCTGCAGGACCCTGGAAGTGGATGCGTTGTTTAGGAGAGTCTGGATTATGCTATTGTAACAATGCCAAACACCGTCAATGACCGTCCCTCAGAGACCTGGGTGACAGAGGTTCCATTAGCTTATGAAGCCTCTGTGTGGACACAAGTTCCGAGGGTTTGCTCTTGTTGGGGGAACATGTGCAGAGTCACCCACCAGCTCTTAAATGCTTCCATCCCAGAAGCAAAGCACACTGCTTCTGCTTAAGTTTCATTAGCTGCATCAAGCCACGTGGCCATGCCTAACTTCCAGGGGACGGGAAAGGTATTCCTCCTATGTGCTGAAATTCAAGATCAGGAAATACTGGTGAACACTAGTAATGTCTACACGCAGGACATGTGCTGGTTTTGGTCGTTCGGCATCCACACCGAATGGGCAGGTAATCCACGCTGGACCAACTGTACCCTCCCTCCACGGTATCCAATCCACCAAATGCTTCGGTTAGACAATCCCAAATAATGTTTATTTAGCTTGAAATACCAAAGAATGAGCTGGGTCTGGAGATCAAAGTCTCTCCAGGGAACTTTGAGTGGAGTTCATGAGTGGAGTTCCAAAACAACAGGAGAAAAATGGGCTGATTCATTCCAGCTGCCTTCTTCTGCTAATACTGTCAATTACGTTCTGTAATCTACTCCCCTGAAGCTACCCTTGCTTTCTGCCCCTTTCTGCTCAGCCTGTTTCTTTAGCTTTCCTAGGAATGTTGAGGGCTACCAATACTTCCCCAATATAATCCTTTTCTGCTTAGTAAGACTAGATTTTTGTTACCTGCACCCAAATTTTCCCAAACAGAAAACAAAAGATGCAGACAAAATGCCCAGCTGATGTGATTTGGGTGCAATACGATACAAAGATGGGTATGTACTGGCTGGGGGATGTGGGGAAGAACATCAAACTTGAAGCCAAGAAAATCAGGTCCCAGTCTCAGCTTTGTCATTCATCTTGCTGTATGAACTCGAGCAAACCCCAAAACTCATCTGTAAAATGAGGGTCTGGGACAAGTTGATCTTCCAAATCCTTCCTGGCTCCAGTGAACCGTGACTGTGTCATTTGGGGATTGCTGAAACAAGCGCAAACCCTGTATTTTGGTCCCTGATTGAAACCAAATCCAAGCCCCACACTTCGAAAAATAACTTGTCAACGTTTGCTTGGAATCACATTAGCCGAGGAAATCATGGATTGCTTATATTTTACATTTCAAATGCACAGAGATCCTGACATCTGTCTGAGGACACGCCATCCACCCTGGCAATTCACCTCAGCATCAGGGGTGACATTCAAGGCCAAGTGATCATGCCCGTCGCTTATCTGATTCCTACATATCATGGGCCACGTTCTTTAGTTGTTTGTGTTTTTTTTTAATTAATTAATTAATTTATTTATTTATTTTTGGTTGTGTTGGGTCTTCATTGCTGCACACGGGCTTTCTCTAGTTGCGGCGAGCGGGGGCTGCTCTTTGTTGTGGTACACGGGCTTCTCATTGCGGTGGCTTCTCTTGTTGTGGAGCATGGGCTCTAGGCATGCAGGCTTCAGTAGTTGTGGCACGTGGGCTCAGTAGTTGTGGCTCACAGGCTCTAGAGCACAGGCTCAGTAGTTGTGGCACACGGACTTAGTGGCTCTGCAGCATGTGGGATCTTCCCGGACCAGGGCTCGAACCCGTGTCCCCTGTATTGGCAGGCAGATTCTTATCCAGTGAGCCACCAGGGAATCCATCCTTTCGTTTTCTGAGATGAGCTGATGGTCCTTCATTTCTACATCAGCTTGGTACCCATCCCCAAGAGGCAGAAGAACCTGGCATTTCCAGAACACTGTGATACATTAATATCAATAAAAGTAATGATTACAAAACCCTCAGCTCTCTGGCTCTAATTAGAAGAACCCCAGGCACTGGGCAGAGAGAAAATCCTAAGTATTTCTCAGCAGGTGGGTGCACAGATGAAAAATGAGATGACTTTCCCTGTGGATAAGTTTCACCTCTGATTAAAATTCTGCCTAGAAGAAAAGGATGATGTACCGAGATATGAATGACTCACTAAATCAGAGGGGCCTCTCTGTACACATTATTCTTCCTGCCTTTAGCCAAAGTTGATTCTCTCTCCCTCTCAGATTTATAAAAAAGGAACTTTTCAAGATATTCAGCCCTGGTGAAGTAAATGAAGTCCAGGCGCTACTGGGCAATTGTGATGTCCTGTCCTGCATACACAAGGAGGAGTTTCACCAAATCACAGAAGACCGTGGTCAGGGGAACCTCGGGGTCGTTGGTTCCACAGGTTATGGTCAGAGGCAACCTCTGGTTATGAGCTTCCTTTTTTCCTCTCTGCAAAGCTAAGCTACCTGACTTGAAAGGGCTCAATCTAAAGGCTTGAGCAGTTGAGCAGAAGAGACATTGGTAGCCCAGAGATTCCAGAAGGTCCTGACAAGCCAGGGCCCCTCCTATGAAATCTGAGCCTTTCTGCTGGGCACAAAATCCTGATGGATTTGCCCAGCAAACACTCTCAGTTAACAATCTGAGGGGCTTGTTGCTCTAGGAGCCCAGGTTCTCAAGCGTTTCAAAAAAGCCATTTTTAAAAAAAATAATTAATTAATTTTTGGCTGCGTTGGGTCTTCGTTGCTGTGTGCGGGCTTTCTCTAGTTGTGGCAAGCGGGGGCTTCTCTTCCTTGCGGTGCGTGGGCTTCTCATTGTGGTGGCTTCTCTTGTTGCAGAGCACAGACTCTAGGCGCGTGGGCTTCAGTAGTTGTGGCACATGGGCTCAGTAGTTGTGGCGCACGGGCTTAGTTGCTCCGCAGCAGACCAGGGCTCAAACCTGTGTCCCCTGCATTGGCAGGCGGATTCTTAACCACTGCGCCACCAGGGAAGTCCAAAGTCGTTTCTCTTTTTTAACACAGTTGCCACTGCTATACCTGCGGTGACTTAAACATAGAGAAACCACCCACGCAAAAGAAGTGCCTGTTTGTGTTTGATGTCAGAAATGTGGCTTGCAACGTTTCCGTCTGTAATGCATGGTAGGGGATTTTGTTAAATGATTTGCTTCCCTCAAGTTCTGGCGATTTCCCAGCTAGGACTCACTCACCCAGCAGATGAACTGAGTTCCCACTGACCTTGGCAGGAGAGAGCGAGCCCGAGAATTTGGCAGAACGGAAGCCTTGTCCGTGCAACCCGAGAAGCACGGAGTCCGACTCTGGAAGTAGTGGGCTGGGGGTGGGGATTATCTTCTGGATCCAGGAATCCGGTGTCCAGTGATTGTGTTACGGCCTTCACTCTGGGTCTGGCAGCTCTAAGTTGTGTTTTGCAGGGTCCGATTCCAGGACACCACCTTGTAAAAACAATCCGCACATGGGATTCTCACAAACTCAGCAGTTTCAGCTCAGATGGGCTTGTGGGGCTCAGCCAAGGGTACGATGGAGCCAGAAGGCCTTGGAGCGAGGGCTTGGGGTGCTGAGCTGGTGGCGAGCCAGCACCTGTAAAGTGGAGGCTGGGGGCAGCACCCAGCACAAACACTGCAGGCGACGTATAGAAGCGTATTTCCCATTACAGGCTGATGCTCGGACCAGCTGTAGACCGTCCCCCAGGGCTACCTGTTCACCCGGGCGCTTGCTGCTTCTCACCAGGAGGAAGGAGAGGTGAAGGGATGAAGAAAAAAGAGCAATGGAGGGCTTGCCAGGTGGGGCGTGGAGGGCTGGCTTCCATTAGTTCTGAATTCCAGCAATAAGTCACTTAGGGGCACTCTTGTGCCTTGCTAGGCTAAGCCCTAGAGTGACGCTTAAGGATTCTGCCATCTAGCTTCTGAGAGCTCCTCTAGTGAGAAATTACTCAGAAGGTCAGAGGGTCAGGAACGCCCTGGGGCCAATGTTTCAGCCGAGGAGATAAACAGTGCCCGTTGCATAGGTCCTAGTTACAGAACTCAGGGCCTGGCTTCTCCTTTTCACGAGAGAGAAGGATAGTGGTACAGAGCCTACAAAGGTTTTCGGTGCTGGCTGTTGGTTAAATCCTCATCACAGGCCTCGGAAGGGGTGAGTCGGGAATCACGTCTGTGGTTTACAGATGGTAGACCAGAAGTGCTGAGAGCACATGCCTGCCCAGATAACAAGCTAGGAAGGGGCAGACTTGGAATTCTTTAATTTGCCACAACATCTCCAAAAATAAAGTTTATAAAATGCCTCCAACTCTTACCAAAGTATAATTTTCTCCACATGTAGAGTGTGGTAGACACAGGACATTGGTACAAGACCACTTCTGTGTATTGTTTGAGGCAAAATCAGAAAGGGATTAGAGTCTCTGCCACCCTGGGTCTCTGCAGGACACCTTTCAAAAAGGCCTGGGTTTTCTCCTCTTCGTAACCTTAGCTCTATTGTAGGACCAAATCTCACCCTCTTAGAGGTTCAAGCTCCTCAGAGCAAGGAGAGACCAAGCAAGGATGAACTCTAAGCAACACTTGTACTTCCTCGCTTGGAAATCAGAAAATAAATGAGGCCATCTCAATGGCACTTCCTGTGGAAGAGAGGTGAACCCATTAGGTTTTTGACAGTCTCTGTCTCCCTTTTCATGTCTTCCTCTCAAAATCAACACATCAGACTCTGAAACCAAATGTCAAGGAAGAGGGATACAGTCTGATGGATGTCAAGAAGCTACAAAAAAAAGTATAGATAAGAAACACCAATCTAACCAAGAGGTGGAGAAGGGCCCTGAGGCCAAGATATTTCCTTGAGGAGACCATGCTTAGGAATCTCAGGGACATAGCCTCAGCCTCCCAACCCCCAAAAATAGGAGGCGCCATTGTCACTGCCCATCTGCAGCAACATGTGTCTAGTAGCTAAAAGACACCACCCAAGTTCCACCAATTCTGGAGATGAATTAAAGCCATAGTGAGATAGCATTTTTCCTCCTCACCCTGTCCTTCCACCCCTACCCGCAGCCAGGCAGATCTCAAGATTGGATCCACAGTGAGTTTTCCTGGAAATCAACGCCAACAGAGGGTTATTTTTATAACGTGGGATGTGACATCCATGGGAGTCAAGAGTGGAGGTGGGTTTCAAACCAAAGGGTTGTGCTCTTTAAGGCTGCCTAGGACAGCAGCATAAGAAAGAGAATCTTGGCTATATACTAGAGGTACCAACATATCTGGCAGCCAATCCAGCATTCTCAGTGCAGGAAAAGAGAGGTAAAGCATAGACTCCTCCAGAAGAGATGGTGAGTCAACTGCAGTCAAGTGGAGGATAGGGTTGAAGCAAATGGGAATTTTTAAGAATCAAGAGAGATGTTAAACACACAGCAGACACAGGGAAGAAAGGCTCAGGGAAACTCTGAAGTTCTTTCTCTGGGCCATGAGCAGCCTCCTGAAGTGGGAGCGCCCTGCTGTCTGAGGACAGCTGGGGTCCTTATCAGACTGTGAGGCCCTCACCTAGGAAGTCAGGGGCACCATTTGCCGCCTTAGACCCAGCAGAGATGGCAAAAATCAACATGCTTCCTCTAGAGATAGTGGACATCACAGCTTAAGGGCGAGAACTGAGCTTGCCTAGAAGGCGCCCGCCTGAGATCTGGAAACCTTGAACCCAGAGCATTAGAAGCACAGCGTTTCATCTTTTCGGGCGCTTTACCTGGAATCATCTCATGACCCACAGCATGGCTGCAACTACAATGGAGAGCTGGGGACCTTTACGAAACCCCAGGATCTGAAAAAGCCAGACTTAGGAGCAAACGTATTTGGGGTTAATTGTACACGTTACAAAAGGATTCTCTTTGATTCCTCATTTAGCTCCAGATTCCTCACCTCTAAAATGTGGAAAATAATCTCTGACTTATCTAGAAAATAGGGCTAGCGTAAGAATCAAATTGAATAACACATAGATGAGTGCTTTGAGACGTATCCAGACATATGTTCCTACCGCTATTCTTACCGAGAGTAAAACACCAGAGACGCCTGTGTGTGCTGCCTGGGTGAACTGTTTTCAGGAAGACCTGAGAAAAAAATGTCTCTTGCTATCTTTGTCCAACTGAAGACTACCAAAGTGTGTCAGGCTGCTTCCTATGAAATAGTGTATCTGTGTGAATCGGGGGTGTGAATTAGGGCTTCTCAATATTAACCTGATCCAAGACTGAAATTGAACAAAGACATGAACATCTCTGAACCTCAAGTTGCTTCATCTGTAAAACGGGAACAGTAACTCAGCCCTTTAGGATTTCTAATGATTAAAGCAGGTGGTGTGTGTAGGCTACTTTCTCACCAGGAGAACTGAGGCACGTCAAGGTTTCTGTTCCTTTGTTTGCTTTTGCATACAGGCACCAGAATGGGAAAACCTGGAAGGGTAGTTGGCCCTAGGCCTGAAATTCTTGAAGAAGGTATTGGGGACAAATACACCCCTTACCTTCCCAAGCAGAAACTGCATGTCCCCAGAAGGGGGAGGGCCAACCTGAACCAGCCTAGACCAAGGACACTGGCTGAGGGTCACCAGGGAGAGCCCCTTCTTGGAGTCCACCAAATGCTCAAATCAAGCCCCAGCCCCTTGGAATTCCATCCACCTCTTAAGGCCATTCTCAAGTCCTCCCTCCTTTGTTAGCTGTTCCCAGACGTCCTCATTTGGAATTTCCATGGCTTCTCTAATTCTCTCACCTTTTTTGGTCCCACTATAGCATCCTTATATATAGCCTGCATAGTTTATTATTTTGTGTGCATCTTAGATCGATCTTCCCTATGAGGTTTTGGAGAGCAAGGAGTATGCATTTGTCATCTCTGTGTCCCTTACCTTGCTCCGTAATGATATCTGCTTTTTGAATGAAATATATTTCAAACTCTCACCTCATCAGCCATCTAAACCAATCCTATAAATAAGCAATGAGGGCTACCTTTCCCATCATCACATAATGCCTGGATGCTGCAACACTTCTTAACAGACCTCTTGTCTTCAGACTGGCCTTCCCGATTCATCTTCTTGGAATGCCATTTTAATATCTTATTCAAATTTCCTACTCAAAATCTTTTAAAGGCTTCGCACTGCCTACATGAAAAAGTAAAAACTTCAAAGCCTTGAAGGTAAGACTCTCCACCAGCTGGCTCTAGTCCAGCTAGTTAAACTTATCTAACCCATACATTCCCAAATCAGTGAGACTGGTTGACCCATTCACTTGTTCCTTCCCTCATCCATCCATCCATCCATCCATCCAACATGGGTTAAGTGTCTGCTCTGTGCCATCACTGCGTTAGGTGGCAGGGATCTATATATAAAAAGGCATAGTCCCTGATATCAATGCAATTACCATCCAGTGGACTGGCAGAAAGTAACGAGAATATTACAATTCTAAGTGATAAGAGATCCTGGCAGTGCAGAAAAGCCAGTGCCCAGGTTGGCCTAAGGGACTCAGGGGAAAGTTAGCAGAAAAGGGAACAAGTCAGAGTGGTTTTCCAAGAAGACCCAGTAAGGTGGGGTAAAGGGAGGGCATCTGATAAAGAGAGAAACGAATATGCAGGAAAACCAAGGACATTATGAGAACATGGTATAAATTGATAGGTGGGGTTCAGGAAGACCTATTTCGAGCTGAACTCAAACTAAAGGGAATCCTTGAGGTGTGTGAAGTGGTACTGATGATCTATGTCAGTATTTCTCAACTTGTGTTCCTGAACCCAGTTCTGAGAGGCATCAAGAAGACTGCCATCAGGACAAAAAAAATTTTAAGTGTTCTGTGGTCAAAAAATTTTGCAAAGTATATATATGCTCTCTTTCACTTTGGAAAGTTACAATGTTCATAAGCATAGCAAAGGTTCTGCTACGTTTTGCAATAAAACAAGCTGTTTATAGTGTCCCAAATTTATTTATCCAAAGAAAAGAACACCACTGTGTATTTGCTGCAGAATGGGATCCAAGGACGGCTAACAGTGTGGAAACGCTGGTCTATATGTTTACCCTCATCATGGGTTTCAGGGACAAACACTCTTGGTTTTGAATCTTTTCTCCATCACTTCCTTACTGTTTGATCTTGGACAAGTTACTTAGCATCTTTGATGGACAGTTTCCTCGTCTATAAAGTGGGCATAAAATATACTTTCTCTCTAGGGTGGTTTCATTGAGCACATCTGCCTGACACATATATGTACTTAAAGAAGTTCCTTTCGTTATCATTGGCTAAAAGTTATGAATCAACTATATTAGCTGAAATAGTTGTAAGAAACTTATGAATTATATAGCTTAATTCTTCCCTCGGAATTCTAGTGCCGTTTCTTTACAGTGGTTCTCAAATTGTTCTTGTTTACCGATATTCAAACTTAAGCCTAAAAGAATTCCACGAAAGACTGCAATTATAAAAATTGCAAACTTATAAAAATTGCAATAGAAAGAAGAAAAAATAACCTTAATACACACATTATCAGGAACAGACTGACTTTCTTACGTAAGGTACTGTAATGTTCAGAGTAACCCGATGCTCTATAGTGTTTGAAAAATAAGCTACATAAAATGTAGTCTTGGAAACAGAAATATTTACCATGTTAGGATTAAGATTACGGTACGTTAGAGTTGGAATCTTAACCAGCAGGTTTTTAAAAGCAGGTGAGGCAGCGCCCTTTTCCATATATGGCCTGGAACACATGCTCTATCCTTGACCTTGTAAACTCTTTCACACTTTGCCTCCCCAGGAAACTCCCACACATCCTTGAAGACTCAGCCCAAGCATCATTTCCTTTGAAAGGAAGCTTCCTTGACTCCCCAGGTTGAAGTAGGCAATATCCCCTTGGCTCCTAGAGCGAGCGTCCTGAGCGCTTCCGTTAAACAACGTTTAACGCTTTCTTACCAAGTGGCTACTATGACCGGGGATCTGAAGATGCAATTCATGACCAAACAGAGGTGGTTCTGCCCTCCTGGAGCTACAGCCCGATGGGACGGCAGCCACCAAACGGGCAAACAGATGAGTAAAGTGCAAACATTGAGAAAGTGCTATGAAGGAATAAAAAAGATGGAAGAGGCAAGAGGTTCTGTTTTCATGGTTTACCTTGATGCCTCCTCTGCTGGCTGTGAAGTATTTGAGTGTAATATCTGGTTCACATTTGTGTAACTTGGCCCAGTACTGGGCTCACATCTGTTGAGCGTGTATTACCTCCTGAATGAATGAGTGACTGCTGAATTCAATGAGTTAAAACTGGGACACACAGGGTTTGCCTGAGGTGACAACTGATTAGTGCCAATGTAGGGTAATACTCTCCTTTAAAGTGGGAGAACACTTGGAAGCCCACAGCCAACCTCAGAACAATTACTTCTGTGTTGTGTTGATACTTGGTTTTATTTGACTCATTCTCTCAGGCCCTGTAAAAACGCAAACATAATCAATGGCTTCAAATGAGAATGGGCTCAAAGGAAGAATGCATTTTATGTGGGACGTGGTGGCTCCCTCCCCACCCCTGCACTTGTGATTAAGACAGGAAGCAAATATATATGATTCATCCAATTAACCTCAAAAGTGTGCCAAGGGAGGTCCAGACAATAGACACACTCCATTATTCCAAAATCCTTCATTAAACCAATCCCATCTGTAGCCCACACCTTCCTGCCTGCCTTGTGATTCTGAGGGGCAGACAGTGTGATTACCTAATTTAAATAAAGAGCTCGCTCGTTTTTTTTTTTTTCTGGGTGCCAAGAAGATTTAGAGCAACGACCTGGCTCAGGGATAATATCCACATATAATTTTCAGATTCCGTGAAAAATTAGAAAGCGCACATAAGGACATTCTCATCCTTCCTGGAGAGAGGTAGAGAGACACACAAACGTTTTTAAAGCATCACAAAAGACAACACCATCCCCTCCCCGAAGGCTACTTGGTTTTGTTTTGTCTTTTTAAACATCTTTATTGGAGTGTAATTGCTTTACAATGGTGTGTTAGTTTCTGCTTTATAACAAAGTGAATCAGTTATACATATACATATATTCCTATATCTCTTCCCTCTTGCGTCTCCCTCCCTCCCACCCTCCCTATCCCACCCCTCTAGGTGGTCACAAAGCACCGAGCTGATCACCCTGTACTATGTGGCTGCTTCCCACTAGCTATCTATTTTACGTTTGGTAGTGTATATATGTCCACACCACTCTCTCGCTTTGTCACAGCTTACCCTTCCCCCTCCCCATACCCTCAAGTCCATTCTCTAGTAGGTCTGTGTCTTTATTCCCGTCTTGCCCCTAGGTTCTTCAAGACCTTTTTTTTTTTTCTTAGATTCCCTATATATGTGCTAGCATACGGTATTTCTTTTTCTCTTTCTGACTTACTTCACTCTGTATGACAGACTCTAGGTCCATCCACCTCACTACAAATAACTCAATTTTGTTTCTTTTTATGGTTGAGTAATATTCCATTAGCCACCAATGTCAGCACTATCTTTGATGAGTCTGTAACCAGATGCTCGCAGCCTAAGACTGGGATTTCAGGTTTTTGGTTTTTTGTTTTCGCAGTGGCTGCTAGAACTAATCCAACCCTCCTCAGAGCCTGCTTTCAGATATAGATTATATTTTCTTGGTAGGAGATATGAAATTAAATAATTAACAAAATTTTAATATAATATTTAATACATATGAAAGAATGCATGTATATTACTTGTGAAGCTATGAAGCATAACAGACCAAACGCCTATGAGGCCATTATCCATCTTAAGAACCAGAACATAACCAATACTCTTGACTTTATCTATACGGTCTTCCCAGACCCATCCTTTTGCGTACTTGCTCAGATAAAATAATATTTGAATGCTGGAAAGGGTGTGGAGAAAAGGGAACCCTCTACACTGTTGGTGGGAATGTAACCTGGTGCAGCCACTACAGAGAACAGTATGGAGGTTTCCTTAAAAAACTAAAAATAGAACTACCGTATGATCCAGCAATCCCACTCCTGGCATATATTCGGAGAAAAATTTAATTTGAAAAGGTACATGCATCCCAGTATTCATAGCAGCACTATGTACAATAGCCAAGACATGGAAACAACCTAAATGTCTATTAACAGATGAGTGGATAAATAAGATGTGGTATATATACACAGTGGAATATTACTAAGCCATAAAAAAGAATGAAATAATGCCATTTGTAGCAACATAGATGGACCTAGAGATTATCATACTAAGTGAAGTAAGTCAGAAAGAGAAAGACAAATATATGATATCGCTTATATGTGGAATCTGAAAAATGATACAAATGAACTTATTTACAAAACAGAAACAGACTCACAGATATAGAAAAAAAAAAAAACCATGGTTACCAAAGGGGAAGTGGGAGGAGGGATAAATTAGGAGTTTGGCATGAGCAGATATGAACTACTATATATAAAATAGATAAACAACAAGGTCCTACTATATAGCACAGGGAACTATATTAAATATCTCATAATAACCTATAATGGAAAAGAATCTGAAAAAGAATATATATTCTGAATCATTTTGCTGTACACCAGAAATTAACACAACATTGTAAATCAACTATACTTCAATTAAAAATTTAAAAATCACCTGGCAGGGGGAGACAACAATGTTTGAAGGCTGTGTTTCGAATTCCTTGCTCTTAAATGGCTCTGCCTTATTTTGTTTTTTTCTGTATAAGGTTTCCTTTTTTCTGTCTGCCTTCATGATTTCTCTTTTCCTTGGAATTTCAGCAGTTTGACTGTGATGTACCTAATTTCAAACAATTCAATGCTACACCACACAGAGTATAACCACCTGAAAACAGTACTCTCCCAATGCTTCCCTCCCATCTTTTATTCTCCTGCTGTCATACATCTAACTTTACAAGTGCTACAAACAGGCAAAAGCTTACAACTATTTTTGCTTTAAAAGGTTAATAATTTTTAGAGTGATTAAAAAGTAAATTTATATTGCCCTGCACAACTCTTCCTAGAAATCTTCATTTTTATATGTAGATCGAAATTTCTTTCCTTATCTTACTTGTTCTGCTTTAAGAATGTCCTTTCCATTTCCTATAGTACAGTTTTGCTGGTAGTGAATACAGATTCTTTTATGCCGAGAGACGTTTTAAAGTAAAGATTCTAAGTCACGGTGCTAGGCTCACAGTGGTATTGATAACTATGGGTCTTGGAGGAGTCGATGGGTGTCACCTCCAGGGCCAGACAGGTGACGTAAGTGGGTGAAATGAGGTGGGTGCAGACCAGTCAGGGCAACAAAGAGGGAGGAAGCTAGAAACGCATCTCAGTCCAAGAGTCGCAGCTATGCTCAGCTTCACTGAGGTTGCCATGTGGGAATGTGGGAATGCCAGCCTGCTCTTTCCAGAACGGTTCATCTGAGCTGTTGATATGAAATCGCCCTATTTTATAAAGCGAACGAATAAAATAACTAAACAGAAGCAGACTCTCGGATCTAGAGAACAAAGTAGTGGTTACCAGTGGGCAGAGGGACGGGGGAAGGGCAGGAGAGGGGTAGAGGGTTAAGAGATACAAACTACTACGTATAAAATAAACAGGATCCAAAGCTATCTTGTACAGCACAGGGAATGTAGCCAATATTTTACAATAGCTTTAAGTGGAGTAATAATCTATAAAAATATTGAATCCCTATGCTATATACCTACAACTAATATAACAGTATACATCAAAGTTACTTTGATTAAAAACATGAAAGAGAGATCGCCCTATTTTCAAATGTTGGCAACCAATTAAAAAATTTTACCTTGTATTTGCCAGACAAAACAGGGCTGCAGGTTAAACTTGGCTCGTGGGCCAGCAGTTTGCAACCTCCGTCTTAAAGTTTTCATGACAACCCAAAAGAACTCGAATGACCAAAGAAAGATCATGTTTGATGAGACTTGTTTTTTCTTCTAATATCTGAAAACATTCTACTGAGAGCACTGAATCCTAACCACTAGACCACCAGGGATGGTGAAAATGTGCCGTGACTGGAACTGATGGACACCCTGGGGAAGGTTGTTAGTATTCATGGGATACATGAAGCTGAGGTCACCAGTATAGATTTTGTCATCTCTGGGTCTGGGCTTGATGCAAACGCTTGGGAGGTCCACGACAAAGCAGGGGTGGGGCTTTACTGGAGAATAACTAGACAGAGGTCTGCTAGCATTTGTAACCATCCGGCAAAGAAGTTGTTCCAGCTGTTCACAGACCAGAGAGGGTTGCGATGAAGAAAAGAGAGCAGGGGCAGAACAGGAATGATCTACAAGAATGAAAGAAAGACAAGGCAGTCGTGGCCCCGGCGATGAATGGAGAGGCCTGTCCGCTAGAAGCAAGGCTGTCTGGTCACTGCATCGGCAGGTAGAGAGGAGTGAATGAAGACGCACCCCTCCTGTCAACGCACAGGGCACTGCTTTCCCTTCTCCCTCCTTTAACTGTGAAGATATTCATCTGCCCCGTGGTAAAAGGGGACACAAGGCCACAAAAGGCAATCTACAGGTGAAAGGTGCATCGGAGGGTTCCGCTCTCCTCTGAACCCTTTCCTATAAGCTCATCTTGACCAGGCAGGCAAGCAGAGGAGTGCGGACTTAGCACAGTACAGACTCCCAGGTGTGCTGGGTGAAGTTGTACAAAGAATTGGGAGGTTCTTAAAATAATACCCTGGAAGTTCTTCTCTGCATAACTCGAAACCATGTCAGGCCTCTAATGGCATAGCCTGCTGAGTTAGAAAAAGGCTTCCAGAAACCACAGTTTTAATTTAACAATAAACAGTCTCCCAGGGCCTCTTAGGCATGGCTGCATAAATTCGACTGCTTAAAATTAGAGGTGCACAGAGCTTTGTTTCCCTCCACTGGCATTGAACACTCAGCCAGAAGGGTACTACCTGAGCACCCTCTGGGTCTTTGGGAACTTCTGGTGGGAGGTCAACATGTACTCAGGGCTCTGGGACACAGAACCCTGCATGTCGGATGCCAGAGCTGCAGAAAGGCTCCAAGTGGATGTCTGGGTCTTGTCTGCTGAGCTGCTCTTGTTTCCAACGTATTCTACCCCTGTCATCGACCTTCCTGAATGCTTTTCTCAACTTTGCTCCCCAATCCCCAACTCCATTAGGCACCTCTTTAAATATTTAAATTTTAAATATTTGAAGGTTGTGTTATGTCTTCTTCTTACATGCTATTCTTTGAGAAAAAAAATCCAGGTCCCATCAGCCACTACTCAAGAGACCATGCTTCCACCAATCTGGTTGCCCTTTTTTAGAACAACCTTTATTTTTATCCATGTCCATACTTATCTAAACCAGGTCGATGTAGCACTCAGAGTGGTCCCTTGGGGGAGTCAGGAAAGGTGCGACATTTTAGGCAACATCTGAGTTGAGGCTTGGAGAATGAGAAAGAGGACAGCAGACAAAGAGTGAGTAATGTTCCCAATAGATAAAATCAGGGAGTATCATAGGGATGGGGGTTGCATATTTTCCTGGTGCCAAAGGGTTCCCTGTTACCCTCCACCAAGAAGGCTGGACCTTCATGCTATATGGATAATTTCCAGACAGATATAAGTAGCTGTCCCTACCCTGCCCAGAAAAAGAGTGTTTGTTGCTTGTTCAGTGCTATATCCTCAGGGCCTGGAAGACAGAAGATTCTCAATAAACATTTGGTAAATAAATGAACAAATGGAGTGAGGTCAGAGATAAGAAGGGCAGGAATCAGGGCAGGGTCATTTATTGGGCTTCCAAGAACTTCTTATCAGGGGGCATGATAACCATAACACCTGTATGTCAGGGGGAGGTGGATGGATGAGTACGTGAGGGATGTGAGAGTGAAACCGAGAAGGACCCTGTGGGGCTCCTGGGCACGGAAGCCTTTCCGTGTCCCCCATTCCTTGTTTGCAGGGAACAGACTCCAGCCTCCAAGACCTTCCCTGAGGCCCAGTGGGCAGATTCAAACAGTTGTCAAGCAGGGAAGGGAGGGGATGCAGAGACAAGGGAGGAGCACCCAAGAAACAACAGTGCAGCCTTGGGGCAGGGTCCTGGTTCTACCGCAAGGGATACACATAACAATATCTTTGAGCTGTTTATAGAACTAAAACCTCCAACAAATGGAAGATATCAGCATTCTTCATTCTAGAGAAGACCATCTGAGGCCCGATTAAAGGAGCCAGAGAAACTCATCAAGAGATTACCTGAGACCAGATTAAAGGAGTGCAGGTCCTGCACACATCCTAAACCCCACCCTTGAACTACTGCTATAAAATTCCCACCAGGGACTTCCCTGGTGGCGCAGCGGTTAAGAATTCGCCCGCCGATGCAAGGGACACAGGTTCGAGCACTGGTCCGGGAAGATCCCACATGCCACGGATCAACTAAGCCCATGCACCACAACTACTGAGCCTGTGTGCCACAACTACTGAAGCCCACGTGCCTAGAGCCTGTGCTCCGCAACAAGAGAAGCTACCGCAATGAGAAGCCCATGCACTGCAACAAAGAGTAGCCGCCACTCGCCGCAACTAGAGAAAGCCCGCGTGTAGCAACGAAGACGCAACGCAGCCAAAAAAAGAAAACAACAAAAAACACAACTCCTCACCAAATCCTCCTGGGTTGGGACAAATGGTTTTAGAGGACAGGAGCCCTCTGTGTCCCCCTTTGCCTGGCAAAGCAATAAACCTATTCTTTTCTACTTCACCCGAGACTCTGTCTCTGAGATTCTCCACCAGTGCACCGAGGCCAAGTTTTCAGCATCAAGAGGAACGTGATAAGGATGGAGCTGGCACGCAGATCCATCTACGGTCGAGAGACGCACGGCGGGATGGCAGGAGGGGACACAAGGCTTTTAGGAGCAAGAGACAGCCCAACACTTGCACTTAATGCTTTCAGGATGAGTGAATAAATGAATGACTGAATCTTAAGTGGAATGTTGGAAGGAAGCAAAATGATACCAAAAAAAAAAGACTTTCAGCAAAGTTCTAATAAAAGAACAAGAGGACAGAGTAAAGGCAGGTATAAATATTAAGCTTCTTGCTACACAAACGATACGCAAAGGCAAGTCGGTCAGGAAGTAACAATATTGTGTAATAGATAGGATTTATTCTGCGCTTACCATGTGCCAGAAGTGATGCTAGGCATCTAGCAGTGACCCCAGTATTACTACACTTAGTATTTATAGATGGCAGTTACAGTAGTTATGAAAATTCCTCCTATTTTATAGGTAAGGATTGGGGCAGGAGAAGGCAGTAAGTTGCCCAAGTCACATCGCTTGGAAGTAATGGAGCTGGGACTGGGACTCATAGCCAGTGGTCTGGGTCCTCAGTCTGCCATCTCACTCAGTGGGCTGCACACGTCTAGAAAAGAACATGCTGAGATCCAAGGGTGGGGTTCCGGCTGCTGCTAAGGTGGAAATCCAAAACGGGTTGCTGGCTTCCTTCTAGAAGCTATCCTGGAGATTTCCCAGGAGCAAGGATTGTATTGGCATCATACCTCCTAAGAGCAGCACTGAATTTAAATTACAGACCTATCCTTTGACCCAGCAAATCCACCTCTACAAATGTATCCCTCTGTTATACTTACACATATATAAATAATAAAAGTACAAGGTTCATTGTTTTAAAGAACTTGTAATAGCAAAATCCTGGAAATTTTCTCCGTCAATAGAAGCCTGATAATGAGATAAAAGGATTGTTGTCTCTAGAGAAAAAATATTGAATCCACATCTCACACCACGTGTTAGCATAAATTCCAAACGAATGTATATTTAAATGTAATACATGGAGGGGGGATGGATTTTCTAACTATGCCACAAAATCCAGAAGCCATGAAAAAAAGATTTATAAATTTGATTACATAAAACTTTTTAATAAAATCTTTTGCTCTGTCTTTAAAAACTTAAAAGCCAACTGACATGCCAGAAAAAAAAATTGTAGCTCAAATTACATAAAAAGCACTAATTTACTTATTATATTAAAAGTTCCTGTAAATTCATAAGACCATATTTTCACACAGAAGACAGTTTTATATATTTTCAGTAGAAAGATCCAAACGAACAGCTCACAGAAAAGGAAATGAGTGGCATTTAAATATACGGATTCCACCTATTTTGGTATGCCGTATTTTCATTTTCATTCAGTTCAAAATAATTTAAAATTCTATTGTGGTTTCTTTCTGACCCATGGCTTATTTAGGAGAGTACTGATGATTTTAATTTTCTCTTTCATTTATTGTTTTCTAGATTAATTCCATTATGATACGAGAACATACTTTATTATTTCACTTTTGAAATTCGTTGAAACTTGCTTTAAATTCCACCATCTGGTCTTTATTGGTAAATGTTCCATAGGCACTTGAAAACAGTGTATAATCTGCAGTTGCTGGATAAAATATTTTTGTACATCAATTAAGTCATTAATTTGTTATTCATGATTCTCAAAGTTCCTATGTCCTCATTGATTAATTGCTTGCTTCTTCTACCAGTTACTGAAGAATATGTTACAGTTTAGAAATATAACTGTGGATTTGTTTAGTGCTCTTTTAGTTGAGTCAGTTTTTATTTTCTGAAGTTTGAAACTGTGCTATTAGGATGCATATAAATTTAGAACCGCTACATCCTCCCGTTGAATTGACCCTTTTATCTCGAGTAATGCGTGTCTTAAAAGTCTACTTTGATACTGATATAACGACACCACTTTTCTTTTAGCTTACGTTTGCTGAGCACATACGTTTATGCCTTTATATTTACAATATTTCTGCATCTTTATATTTAATGTGTGTCAAGCTGCATACTGTTGGATTTGGATTATTTTTAATTCTGGAAATCTTTATCGTTCATTAGAATACTTAGCCCATTTAATACTAATGTAATTATGAATATATTTGGGCTTAAATATACCTTGTTAATTGCATCCTTGAGTTATAAAAGATGATTTCGAATTAGTATACTCAGCACTTCTGAGAAAATGCAAGGACCTTACAACACGTTAACCCAATCCATTTCCTTTCTTTTTTGTACTGTTATTGCCATGCTTTTAATTATGCATATTTAAAACCCTACAACACATTATTGTTTAAAACACTCAATATTCATTAGTTTTACCCACATATCTATCACGTTTTGTTCTTTTGAGTTCCCTTCATTCCTTCCTGAATCATCATACATCATCTGGGATCATTTCTTTTTTCCGTCCTGAAGAACTCTCTTTGGTATTTCTTTTAGTTCATATCTGCTAGCAACAAAATATCTCAGTTTTTGTGTGTCTGAAAATGTCTTTATTTCACCTTCATTTCTGAAGGATATTTTTTATGGGTATAGATTTTCACAGTAGCATTTTTTTTTCTTTCAGCATTTTAAAGTTCCTATTCATTGTCTTCTTACTCTTATCACTTCTACTGAAAAGTCAGCTGTGAGTCATAGTTACTCCTTAATAATATATCTTTTTCTCCCTGGCTGCTTTTAAGATTTTTCTTTGTCTTTAGTTTTCATCAGTTTTACTATACAGACCATCCCTGACTTATGATGGTTCAACTTTGATTTTTTGACATTATGATGCATTCAGTAGAAACTACTTCAAATTTTGAACTCTGATCCTTTCCCAGGCTAGCAATACGGGGTCAGATACTCTTCATGACGCTAGGCAACAGCAGTGAGCTGCAGCTCCCAGGCAGCCACACAATCATGGGGGTAAAAGACCGGTACACTTACAACCATTCTGTACCCACACAACCATTCTGTTTTTCACTTTCAGTGCAGTATTCAATAAATTACCTAAGATATTCAATACTTCATTATAAAACAGGCTTTGTGTTAGATGATTTTGCCCAACTGTAGGCTAACGTAAGTGTTCTGAGAACATTTAATGCGGACTAGGCTAAGCTATGATGTTTGGTAGGTTAGGCATATTAAATGCCTTTCCAATTTATGATATTTCAACTTACAATGGGCTTATTGGGATATAACCCCATCATTAGTCAAGTAAGATCTGTAATATACTTAGGTGTGATTTTCTTTGTATTTATCCTGATTAAGGTTCATAGAGTTTCAGAAATCTGTGGCTTGATGTTTTTCATTAATTTTGGAAATTTAGAGTTAGTGGCTCTTCAGATATTCCTTCTGCCTACTCATTTTCAACTCTCCTTCAGATACTCCAGTAACACATATGTAATAGAATTTTTCATTATGTCTTTCTATATTTTCCATCATTTTTCTCTCGCTTCAGTAAGGAAATTTTCTCTCATTTGTCTTCCAGTTCATTTAGCCTATTCTCTGTTGCGTCTGATTTGCTGTTAAACCTACCGAATTATCAATTTCAGTTATAGTGTTTTGTTGTTTCCAGAATTTCAATTTGAATCTTTCTTTAAAAAAAGACCCCAGCCTCTGGTAAATTTTTCTATCTTCTTATCTACTTCCTTGAACATATTAATCATAGTTATTTAAAAACCATGTCTCATAATTCAGATCTAGCTCACTTTAGGGTCTGTTTCCATGATCTATTTTTTCTACTGATGTTGATCATTTGACACATTTCTTGCCATGTCCATTTATTTTTGATTCACAGAGGACTTAATTTTATTCTGTCCAGTAGAGAGAGCATGGGCTGATGTCCATCCAGTCAAGCATGAGTTACATGTCTATCTCCAGTCAGTGTACCCTTACTTCTAGGCCACATCCCTTTCAAGGTCTCATCTGGAAGCCTTAGATGTTCACCAGTGCTCCTCTTTCTTTGCAGGCCCAGAAATCCTATTTATATCTCCCCAGCTCTGTGAGACTGACACAATCTCTGATTTTAATCTCTGAATAACTTATCCTCTTAGACCCTAAAAACAAAGATACCTTGAACGTTTGTATTTACAGCTTAGAAGTTGGCAAATGCCTTGAGGTGAAATTTCATGCAGTCCTTATTCCTGAGATAATGGCCCTTCAAGTTCATGCTGAATTAGTAGCTCTCAACTCCAACTTTGTATCCTCATCCCAGTGGGAATACTGTAAGCTCAAAGCCATTGCTTTTTGTTCCACCTTTATGCTTGTTATAGGAAATTCCCTAGTTAAAATGCTGTGACAAATATCAGGCTTACGTCTCTGAGTTTTTGGACCCTCAAGTCTTAGTTGCCTTGGTTACTTTCCAATGCCTTCAAACATCTGGTTTTTCATGGTTTCTTTTTTAATCCAGCTATTATAGTTCTTTGTGATAGAAGTTTAGTCTTATACAAAGTTTCTCCATTATATTCAGAAGCAGATGTCTAGAGGAATTATTTTAAAAACAAGACTCCAAAGTTCAAATAATAAAAGCAAAAGAATCAGTGGATATACAGTAAGTCCCCTACATATGAACCTTCAAGTTGTGAACTTTCAAAGATGTGAATGTGTGTTCACATGTCCAATCACCTAAGTTAGTTCACGTGTCTGGCGTACATTGTCACATGCCTGAATCCTCTACAAGTGGTTGTGCTTTTGTGTACTTTACTGTACAGTAGTGTATAGAGTACAGTAGTACAGTTTCTGTATTTCAAGCCCAGGATGTCCGGAAGCAAGCGTAAAAGCAGCGGTGATGTAGCTGGTACTACTAAGAAGCACCAAGAGAGATAAGAGGAAGAAGAAGTAACTGAAGAATCAAAGAGATTCACGATACAGGAAATGGCAAGGGGATTTTCTTTATTTGAGGAGGCACTGTTAGTTTTTGAGGCACAGACACTGAATGTAGAACGGTACACGAAGGTTGCAGCAGCCGTTCATAATGCAATCCAGTGTTACTGTGTCATCTATAATGAGAAAGAAAGAGCTACTACCCAGATATCACTGGATCATTTTTCAAGATGGTAGATAGAATTGAATCCGGCAAGGAACCAGAACCTGTGCCATTAGTGTCAGGTGTGAGAGAGATTGCAGCTTGCCCTCCGTCTCCTATTGCTGACGATCCTTAAGGTTCTACCGTCTCCCACCTCCTCTCCCTCCTCCAGTCAGTAACTCTTCTTGCCTGTTCACTTGGTACCAGCCCCTGTACGCCAGCTGTTGTACTGTACTACTGTACCTTTCAAGGTACTGTACTGTAAGATTAAAAATGTTTTCTATTTTTTGTGTTTGTTTGGTTTTTATGTATTATTTGTGTGAAAAGTATTATAAACCTATTACAGTACAGTACTATATAGCCGACTGTGTTAGTTGGGTACCCAGGTTAACTTTGTTGGACTTACAAACAAACTGGACTTACGAGCGTGCTCTCAGAATGGAAGTCATTTGTATGTAAGGGACTTACTGTACTCATATCAATACTGGGAACTTATTCAACAAAGGACACCACAAAGTTAACTGGTGGGGGGAAGACTGAGAGGCCACACTTAAAATCTCTAAAAGTAACCAACAGTTAGTACCTAGAGCACAACAGGATAGGAGACCCAGCATTAAAAATGGGCAAAAGTTATGAATAAGCAATTCACATAAAGGTAAAACAAATCGCAAGTCTATGAAGAGACGTTCAATTTCATGAGTGATTAAAGAGAAATGCAAACAAACAACAGTGGTATACCACTTTACAATCATCAAATTGGTAGAAATCAAAAAGTCAGACAAATGTTAGGAGAATTTAGGGAAGAGAGGACCTTCTGCACTGCCGGTGGGAAGGTTGGTACCACCATTCCAGAACTCAATCTGACAGGCAGTATGTACTTTATAACCCAGCATTCCGTGTTCCAAATGATATTCCAGGTCTATAAGGGGACATGCATGAGGATATTTATCTCAACAATGTTTGGCAATTAGGGATCGGGAGACATTCTAAGTGTCCACCGCTAAGGAAATTAAAGAGTAAACTAGGATGGATGAGGGGACGCTCTGTGACAACCAATGAACCAGAGGTACATTTAGCAATTGTTTAGATCTTTAAAACATAATGTAGAATGAAAAAAGTAAGATATAGAAGGTGATCTATAGCAGCATAATATCCAAATACACTTTTAAAACATAAATACACAAAACAACACACTGTATTTTAAAATATATAGTAGATACAGTCCTGCAGCATGCTAAGAACTCAGGCTCCCTGCATAAGTTGCCTGGGTGCATCCTCCCTCTGCCAGGTGCTAAATGGGAAAGTTACTTAATACATCTGTGCCTCGGTTTTCTCATCTGTTAAGGGGAAACGACAAAAGAATTTATCTCATAGTGCTGTTGGGAGGATTAAAAAAGACAGAGTATGTAAAAGGTGCTTAGAACAGGGCCCTGGTAAATTCACTTAGAGTTGTCAATAATTATTATTATCAAAGACATTGATCAGTACTTTCAGAGTGGGTATGTATAGGTAGGATGAAAATGGGGGTGTAAAGATGAAGATGAAAAAATAATGAAAGGGGCTTCCCTGGTGGCGCAGTGGTTGAGAGTCCGCCTGTCGATGCAGGGGACACGGGTTCGTGCCCCGGTCCGGGAAGGTCCCACATGCTGCGGAGCGGCTGGGCCCGTGAGCCATGGCTGATGAGCCTGCGCGTCCGGAGCCTGTGCTCCGCAACGGGAGAGGCCACAACAGTGAGAGGGCTGCATACCGCAAAAAAAAAAAAAAAAAAAAAAAAAAAAAAATTAAATAAATTAAAAAAAAAATGAAATAAGTCCATGGAGGGGAGGGTCAGAGTCTTTCATGGGCTGTTAATTATTTAATAATAATTAACTCAGCTTTCTGAGCCTGAGATCCCCCAAACTTGAAAGAGTCAAATTCAAATCCCGTTCCTGAGTATTAAGTGTTAGCACCTTCTGTGGAGGAGCTCAGGGGTCTAAACTAAAATCTTACTTATGTGGCATGTCTGTGGAGTTGAGCAAAACTGCTGAGTAAATTCATGAATAATTTTTCTATTATGGCTGATTGAGTTACTTAAAAAACTAATTTCTGTTTAGTTAACTAATTATGAATTAGACAATGACTTAATAAGTCCCACGCCGAGGATCTGTTATGTTTACAAACACTTGCTACCCTCCCTCTGATCTTTGAACCGTGTTCATGAAGAAACTGGGTGGCAATTTGGTACCTGCTGCTCAGCACCTCTGGAAAAGAGTGGGGAGAAAACACACTAATGGTGTCCCTTAGAGGTGACCATGCTGAAATCCAGCAAAGTGAACCAGACACACAAATGGTACAGTTCAGCCCTGAGACAAGGGAGAACTCAGTGAGTATGAATGCCAGTGGCACAGACCAGAAGTGCTCCAAGAGTTCAGAGAGGGTAGTAGAGTGATAACCTGGACAGGTTTCTAAAGGATGTATCCACAAAAGGGACTTCTGCTGAGGACAGACACAGGGTAAAGGCCACTCTGAGGACGGCTCCTGGCAGAAGCCTGAATGCCTTCTTTGTAAAATCCATCAGGCAGCTCAGATACCGAAAGCATTTCTGGAAATAGTCGTCTCCAGGGAAATGGTAGACTCTGGGTTCATTTTCTTTTAATTAGATGAATCACATAATAAGAAAAAAGTCCCTCCAGAGGAGGGAAATCAGGGTATCTTCATGCATTTCTATTTTTGTCTGTTTCCAAAGACCTTAAGTAACAAAATCCAATTCACATAAAAATAGCGATGATGATAAAGGTAGCCTGAATTTATATATTATTTTACATCCCGAGGGCTCCAAGAACTTTTTATACAAACACATAATTTTCCACACGTGTCTTACTGAGACAAGCGCTGCAAGGCCTTTTTTTTCCTGAGATGGAAAATAGGTTTTGAGGCCGGGCGGGTGACACCCGACACACTCAAACCAGGCCTCCCGATTTTGAATTCCATGCGGTGTGTGATGGCAAGGAAACTTCTGGTTTGCAGTCATCTGAAACCTGAGGGGAGTGGCTGCAGTGACAATGGATGATTCCCGCTTACCGAGTGTCTATTATGCACTAGCTCTTTGCTGGGAGTTCATTATCTCAGTTCAGGTGATCACACCATGAACCAAGACAATTTTACTAAGAAATCAGAAGGGTGAAGCAACTTGTTTAAGTTACAATTTACAATACAGTTGCAGTACTTAAAATAAGAACTAGACCAGGAATTTAATCCCAAAGACTCTTTTACCACACAATTTCCCTGTGTCTGTTTTGGAATTTCTGAAAATATTATTGGACTTAAAAATTTTTTTTAATTGTACTGGAGCTATTTTTTTCCTAAAAATCTCCACATAAATTGTGCTACCTGAGAATACTATTCCCACAATGCAGCTATGATCAGAAAAATCTCCAGGTGTAAACAGCCCCTACCTATTCAAATTCACCTCTTTTGGTGACTTTTGGTATTACCAACCTCTTGCTGTTGAAATACTGCTTGTTCTAAAAACTCCTTGTTCGGGTTTGGGTGCAAATAACCCCTCTTCCAAGGAAACTTCCAGGCCACCCATGGGAGTCTTGCTTCCTTTCTATTTAAGACTGGCTTAGAAGGAAGACAGAAAGGGGTAGATGTGTGGATGAGTTTAAGACATCTAGTGCCAGGAATTCCCTGGTGGTCCGGTGGTTAGGACTCTGCACTTTCACTGCCAAGGGCGGGGGTTCAATTCCTGGTCGGGGAAATAAGATCCCGTGAGGCACGGCTGGAAAAAAAAAAAAAAAAAAAGACATCTAGTCCCAAAGAAAGACACCTGATCTGATGAGAGGAAAGCCAGTGGCATCCTGAAAATAGAGATGAAAAAGCTTCCTAAGAGAGCTGCCTCTCAGAGAAGCTGCGGCTGTGCTTTCCTTTTCTCCTTTCCAGGGAGGAAGGCACGAGGGTACCAGACTTTGTTCAGGTGGTAACACGTCCGCCAGACTTGGAGACGATGTGGTGGTGGTGGAGCATGACGGGAAGGGGCACGCTGAGCGAGCACCTAGGGGAGACGGTAGGCATTGGGGTGACTCAGCGATGGGTCTGGGAGAGTTGTGAGTGTCTGCAGAGAAGGGGTTGTTCTGCATGGACTCTGCTCTGGGTGGGGGGAAGCGTGCCTGGTAACCTCCTCTCCCGGCCAGGTAGCAAATGTTCCTCTGCGGGGCACATGGCAAATGAAAGGTGACCTGATGGGTCTTCAAAATGCTCAAGCTCTATGTCACTCGTACGATACAAAGGAGCCTTGACTATCTGGGCAGGAGTAGCAAACACATGCTACTAAGGACTCCATTAGGATTTGTTTCCTCTGCTGCCAGTTTGTCATTATTACAGCGTGACCTGCACTGAAGGACTGGTCATTAATATGATGGACATTCAGAGGAAGCACACTGTTCCCCCACTGTCTGGGAAGGAAGTTCCTTAGGGATAATTGCTCACACTTGTTTTATCCTGCAGCTTAGACCTGGATGAGTGGCAAGGGATCCCGGGTGTGATCTGCTCCATCATTTTACAGACGAGGAAACCGAGGTGGGGCTGGGTGGCGGGTCTAGTCCAAGGTCACACACGGATATGCAGAAGGGTTGAGAGTAGGATCTGGCCCCCACTAGCATACTTTCTGATATGCCAGACTATTTCTTGCTCAAAGACTCTACTCCCTGTGTCCCTCACACCCTGATCCCACAGCCACCAGAGTCAGCCTTTGAAACCACGGATCCAATCAGGACACACCTCTGTTTAAAGTCACAATGGCTTCCCACCAGAGGAAGAATAAAATCCAAATTCCACGCGGTGGCCTGTACATTCCCTCCGATCTGCCCTGCCCACCTGCCCACCTCACTGTGCTCTAGCCAGACCGGGTGTCTTGCTGTTCCGGGCACATGCCCAGTCGTTCCCACCTTCTGCACAGAATGCCATTCTCGCTGTTCTTCAGAAAGCCGGCTCCATCCTCACATTCCTTTCCCAGCCATTCCACCTCCTTGGAGAAGGCTGCCCCGACCAGCCAATCCCAAGTAGCCTCAGTCTCTATCACCCTGCTTTATTTTCACGATAGCACTTATCAGTAAATGACCTTTCCTTCCTTATTAACTGTCTCTCCCTCTGTTTCATTCATTGCTGGTGCCTGCAGCCTGCCTGGCACATAGTAGGCTCTTAATAGCTATGGGTTTGATGACTTTGTTAAAGGATGACTACCGTGGCCTCCCCTAGGACACAGCACACTTTTTTGGATGGCATCCTGGAATTCGATCAAAGAGCTCTAACGTCAGGTCGTTTCAGGAGAACACTTCAGGGAAGAGGCAAATAACAGAGACAAGCATCCCAGAGAACTCAGAGAGGATATTGGCTTGTTACAGTGTCTCAAAATATACTCTTTGGACTTGAAGGTGTCACATTCTGGACTAAGGCCACACAGATAATAACCCGAAACGCCAGCAGCGTTGGCTCTCTTGGCCAAGCTTGTTCAGCTTGGTTCGCCCAGCATTGGAACTCAAAGCACTTGACTTTGAATCGCAGTCGAGTGACCTGAACAATGGTGGATCTTCTTCCTTCTCGGGGTTTTTTTCTGTGCTCTAGTTTGTCAAACTGCTTCAGCCTTCTCCTCCCCATCCCGCCCCAGCAGGCACACTCAGCCATCAATCACTTGCCCGAACTAACAGATGCAGCTGCTGATTGCCAAGTGAGAACCAGGGCAGGACCACCCCAGAACGGATTCTGCTTTCTAGGGCATCTTGAAGGGAAACAATTGCTTGCTGAAGCATGAAAAATGAACAGCCTCTCCTTTCCAACTGCTTCCTTCTTGTGTCTCAATCAAGTCACTGATCTGTTGAGTCAGATACGCTGAGCGCAACTGCTAAACTGAAGAAATCGGAGACAACTTGTCAGCATTTCCTGAACCGTGAAATCCTCAAACTCATGCCCTCACATTCCTGGCTCCACCCCTGATGCCTCAACTTCCTCCCAGTGGCCTCCTACGTATAACTGAAATCATTTCTTCCTCTACAACATCTTTACTTGTCATCCCCTGCCCTCCATCTACACGAGACCCTCTCAGTCCTTACCTGGACTATTACATGCTGACTGATGCCCCAGGCTCTGGACTGGTCCTCCTTGCACGATCTGCTAGGGTTATTCTTTCTGAAACTAAGTTCTCAACATACTCTTGTCAGCTCAGCACAGTGGGGTCCCTGCATCCTTCTCACCTTCACATTCAAAGTCCGTCAGGACGACCTGTCCAGCTTCTATTCATCCCCCAGGTCCTCTCCATAAAGTCTGTTTTGATTCCTCTAGTGGTAGGAAGTGCTTCTCCCTCTAAACTCTCGTAAATGCCTCTGGCTTCTTTTGTGTCTCAGTCCCCCACACTTTCGACCTTGTCTTGCTGGTGCCCACGGATTATCTCCACCACTTTGTTCTTCTTTGCATTCTCCACACACCCGTGTGCCTTGCACTGTTTAAGTAGGTGCTATCAGTACACACATGGGTTAAGAGAATGGGTTTATTATTTAAAGGGGTTAAACGAGGCCAATAAAATGGCTGTATCATTGACAGGGGAAAGATGCAATTACCACTTTTCCTCCTTTACACATTCTCAAGGTTTTTCTGAAAGGTCTATTTCATTTTTAATATATATTCTTTTCATAATGCTTTTACCTTTCTAAGGTGTTTTCACATGTTATGACATTTCATCTGCATAACAGTTCTTCCAAGATGTGTGTAAAAGTGTTTTGAATAATTGTAAACAAAGTTTCCTAAGACGTTAACTAGACACTGAGTGTTGTTTATGTGCTAGGCATTGTGCTAGGTACTGCGGATCCAACGGTCAGCAGGGCCTGCAGGCTAATGACAGAGACTGACAAACACAGGAACAATTTCCGTATCACGTAGTCAGTGCTCTGATGGCGGGGGCATAAGTTTCTATAGGGGCACATAGGAGGGACCCCTCTCCCAGAGGAATACAACTAGGGACAATCTTGAAAGAGAGGGAGAAGATAGGCTGGCAAAAGATGGGGTTGGGGTCGGCCGTGCAAAAAAGGGCACAATCCAGACCCGGAGCTAAGAGAGGACCTGGCTTTTTCGCACAACTGCAATTAACTCGTGATTGCTAGAAAAGCGAAGGTGGGATGGGGATAGAGGGTGACTGCTGTTATTTTTAGGGCCGTTATTATTACTCTCAAATTTACAACGTGGAAACTAAGACTCAAAAAAAGGGTAGTAACTTATAGGAAGTAACTTACTGTCTATAAAGAGCTAATGCACACCCCAGATACCTTTGGGAAAGACCCCCATGAAATGCACAGATCTAATCACAAACTCTGGGTGCGAACCAAGCTTATGCTCACGTACCCTTCCTATTATCCCTCGTTTTATACCAGAGAGTCCTTGAATCTTCCGATTTCTGGCACTTATTCTTTCCTAAGAGAGTTATCAAAGGACATCAGAAGAATTCTAAAAGACTGAAGTCTTTTATATATAAATTTGACTTTCGTCATTAAACATCTCTTTAAAATGCTTTCAGTGGGTAGTTAGGTTCCAATAAATGTGTGTAAATGAAGTTTCCTTAATCTTTTTCAATGTCCCCAGAGAAAAAGAACATACAATAATATAAAATGGCCTGGTGCCCCATACTTTACAAATAATAATAATAATAAGGTAATTATAAAGATAGGTAACATTATTTGGTGCAGCGAGATACGGCTCTAAGTGCGGGGCAGTTAACCACACTACAACCCCAAGAGATGGGCTCTGTTAGCATCTTGCTTTACACTTGAAGAAACAGGCACAGAGGAGTAAAATGACTTGCCCGAGGTCATAAGTTACACAACCAGACCGTGTTGGCATCAGCATTCTGCACCTAGCCACTTTGCTAGATCTTTTGTGTAGAACAAATAGTTGCATAGCTATTATTTTTTGATCTCATCAACTCTGAGAGTTGAGGCAGAGGAGGTCTAATAAATACCTCATTTGGGGCATCGTTTGGAAATTAAGGTTCTGAAACACTGTGGCTTACCCATGGCCACTCATCCCATTCCCTGACCTAGATGGCCCCCTCATCAGATAGCTGTCCTGTCTGTTGTAGGTGACGAGAGATGTGGGCTTCCTCTCCATTTGTAAGAAGAAGGAAAATCTTCCCACAAGGCAGATACCCCAAAGAAGGTGGAAGCAGGAACACCCTGGAATCTTCTTCATTATGATGATGGAATTAACGCCTTACATCTGGGTAGCAATTTTAATGATTTTTCAATGCAATTTTTTATTATGATGTCACCTTCTCATAATGTCCTTGGGAGGTGGCTATGAAAAATGGGCTTTTTCACCTGTTTGGTTAGCCGAGGAAACTGAGACATAGGTTTCATAACCTGCTGAATAAGCTTATCTTTCAGCGAGGTAAGAGAGACAATAAATTAACAAAAAGCTATCACATTTTATGAAAGAACATGAGACGTGCTGTGGAGAAAACTAAGGCAGGGCAAGGGGGATAAGGAAGGCCAGGGGAGGGGCAGGAGGGAAGGAGGTGCTACTTTGAACAGCGTGGTCAATAAAGACCTCTCAGCTTCTGAAGAGAACAAGGGCGTTTAGGTGTTTGAGGGAAGGGTTTTCCAACCAGAGGAAATGGCAAGGGCAAAGGCCCTGAGGCAGGCAAGTTACCTGCTTTGTGTGTTTGAGGAGTAGCAAGGAAGCAAGGGTGGCTGCAGCAGATGAGGGTGAGAAGAGAAGGAAAGGCAGCAGAGGCACCCCAAGGAGGATTTGGGCTTTTAAACAGACCTTAGAGGGAGCAAAAGAGTGACCTGGTCTGTCTCGCATCGTAACGTGATAACTTTGGCTATGCTGGTGATGTGGGGCAGGCAGGGCCAGAAGTACAAAGATCAGTGAGGAAGTTGTTTGCACTAATCCAGGCAGGAGATGACGGTGATCTGAACCAGGAGGAGAGGTGAGAAGGGGCCAGATTCTGTATTTGTTTAGATAGGACTTGCTGACGGATTGGATGTGGGGTGTGATGACAGAGTGGTAATAACCAAGTGTGGATATCATAGGAGTCTGGAGTTCAGCCTTTAGCATAGACAGGTATCTAAACCCGTGGGCATGGGTGGGGTCTACAATGAGATGAGTCCAGGGGCAAGAAGACTCAGGGCCCTGCAGGGTTTAGCAGCCAGAGTTGAGGAGGACTCAGCAGAGGAGATGTGCCAACCTGGAAGCCAAGTGAAGGGGGTGTTGCAAGGAGGACAGAGATGGGTTTGATTAGCTTTTCGCTTTACACTTGAAGAAACAGAAGCACAGAGGAGTAAAACAATTCCCCCAAGGCCATAGGTTATACAACCAGAACGTGTCGGCAGTAGCATTCTGCACCTCATCGCTTTGCTAGATCGTGCTGGAGCTGCAGGAAGGCCAAAAATATACGGGTCAGAATTGACCTCTGGATGGAGGTCAGCCGTGACCTTGACTAGAGCTGTTAAGGGAGTGGGAGGAATGGGAATCTGGTCGATCAGAGTGGATTCAGGAGTCAACTCGAGGAGGGAATTGGTGGCAGTGAGTACAGGCTACTTTTCGGAGGGTTCTCCATGGGGAGAAGAGAAATGAGTTATAAGCCAGAGGAGGCGGGGGTGTGAACAGAGTTTTGTCCGTTGTTTTTTAGGATGAGGGTTGTCTTAGGATGTTGGTATCCTAATGGAATGAACAGTGGAGAGGGAGAAGCCGCTGAACATTATATATACGTTTGTTCTTTTCCTTAATCCTCAAAATGCTCAAGGAGGTAGCCGTGCTTCTTGCTTTATAAGTGAGGACTGTAAATTAGTGAATTCAGAGATGACATAGTAAATGGCACAGCTGGAGTTCAAACGCAGGTCTGCTAGGCTCCAACATGTTTTCCCACTGTTTCCCATTTTCCCCACTGTTCCGTGTGGGACATGGAACAGGCCACATCAGTTTCAGTTTCCTTTGATTCAAAAACCAACTAATCGGGCTTCCCTGGTGGCTCAGTGGTTAAGAATCCACCTGCCACTGCAGGGGACACAGGTTCGATCCCTGGTCCAGGAAGATCCCAAATGCCGCGGAGCAACTAAGCCTGTGTGCCACAACTACTGAGCCTGCGCTCTAGAGCCCGCAAGCCACGGCTAGTGAGCCTGTGTGCCGCAACTACTGAGCCCGCGCGCTCTAGAGCCCTTGTTCTGCAACAAGAGAAGCCACTTCAATGAGAGGCCTGCGCACCGCAACGAAGAGTAGCCCCTGCTCGTCGTAACTAGAGAAAACCCGCGCGTGGCAACAAAGACCTAACGCAGCCAAAAATAAATAAAATAAAATAAATAAATTTATTTTTTTAAAAAAACACCAGCTAATCAATATCAAGTCAGTATATGGGATGGGCCTAAGGGTTTGGGGGATCCAGGCTCAGTGGGCCTGTGATGCCCTGGAACCTGGGGGAGCCACGCAGGCAGGAGACAGATTCTAGCATGACCTGACTAGGATGTACTTAATGCCAAGTGGGTGGATGACCACCCCCGCGAGGAAGGTCAGAAATATAACATAGTTCAGGATGGCCTGGGGGCTTGAGACTGAAGTCAAGTGTGCAATCTGACAGCTGGGTGGTCCCTGGTGATCCCAGAGCCAACGGTTTTGCTGAAACCCCCAACCTGGAAAGTGCAGACCGAGCAGTCTGCATCTCTGGCGTTTTAGTAGCAGAAAAGAACCCCTTTGGTGATGGCTGGGGAACTGGAGCATGTGTGTGCTGTAGGGGAAGAGTGGCGAGCAAGGCAAAGAGTGCAGACATGGGTGTCTGGAAATTTTATGATTCTGTGTTATTTCAATTCAAAGTCTTGATTGAACTTAGCAATGCAGACACAGTGAGCCAGGAGCATTTATATTTTATTTTTTGATAGTCGGGCCCTTCATCTCCCTTCACAGGAGCTTTATGAATTGGTGGAGAGTGGGGAAAGTTAAATGAGACACGGAGAGAGACTCTGAAATTAATCATCTTGCTTCTATCTCAGCAGAAGTCATGGTTTGGACGTCTGAGCAATCTAACAGCCACTCAGCTTAGACTGACAATCCTCTCCCATTTTCTGTTAAAGAATTCTGGTTTACTCTTTTGGGGAAGGTTGATAGGAGGTGGGTGGGGCGTGACTCTTTGATTCACGGTTAAACCTAATACTTTTCTTGACCGCAAGACATTTATCATTATTGATTCTGGAAAGATGAAAACATAAAGAAACCTGATATAAAGGCATGAAAAGTAAAACAAAAAGGTTTGAAAAATAAAACAGTCTTTTGTTGTAGGAAACTCAGGAATGAAATAGCTCACCCTTCAAAAACTCAAACCCCCAAAGACACTGCTCCCACAACCTGACATTCTCCCCCCGCCCCGCCCCCTCCCCGGGCAAAGCCCTCAGCCTACCGTCACCCGTACTGATCACAGTCAACCTGGGATGCCTGGCTCAGCTTTACAAATCACAAGTGTCTGATTAAGTAACTTCAGTTCTCAGACACACGAAGGCAGTTTCCAGGAGGTGAGTTAGACAGAAATGAGCTGCCTGATACTCTGGATTTTGTTGGTGCTGGTTTTTTGAACAAGGGGGAAAAAATGGGAGTGTTTTCGTTTTAAGACTGGGAAACTTTTCTTTGAATCTAATATGGCAGATGTGATGTTTGGGAAGTTTGCTGAGGTTACGCTGAGTGCTGTCTGCATCACTGTCCCCTTGTACAGCCTGCAGAAGTCTGTCTTCTTTCACTGCTATAAAATGTTCCAGGGAATGAGTACAGTGTGTTTCTTCACTCTTTTTGACGCATACCTGGCTTGTCTCCAGGTTACAGCTGGGCTAGCACTGCTCTGAATACTGGCATTAATGGGTCTTGGAGCTCTGTGTGTTCTTGGTAAGGTGCCCAATGAGAAATATTCTCAAGTACAGGTATGCACAGCACATGGAGTCAGTGCCAAAGCGTTTTCCAAAAGCTGTGTTCCCCCACTTGTAGGAAACGAGAGTTTTGGCTGCTCTGTGTCCTTGCCAACATTTGGTATTGCCACCGTTTTCATTTTAACCATGCAGAAAAGTGTGTAATGGTATCTCATTATGATTCGCTTGATTCATCAATATTTTAATTCAACTTTATTGAGGTACAGTTTACATATAACAAAAATGACTGATTTTAACATTCAGTGAGTTTTGAGGAATGTATATACCCATATGACCACCACCATATCAAAATACACACACACACACACACGGTTGTAGTTTTTTTTTTTTTTCTTGGTGTTATGTACAATTCTATAGAACTGATAGAATCATGTTCTAATTTTAAGACAGGATAGATTCATATAACCATCACCACATTCAGTTCCCTCATCCCCCAAAATAGTTTTGTGTATCCCTTTGAGGTCAAATCTTCTTTTACCCCCAAACCTTGAGAACTCTTCTTTTCAGTCCCTATAATCCTATCTTCTCCAGAGTGTCATATAAATGGAATCATACAGTGTATCTCTTTTGGATACAGGCTTCTTTCACTCAGCATAATCCTTTGAGATCCGTTCAAGTTCTTATGTGTATCAATAATTCATTCATTGTTTTATTGTGGAGTTGTACTCCACAGTATGGAAGTACCACACTTTATCTGTTTACCAGTTGATAGATATGAGGTCATTTCCAGTTTTCAGCAATTATAAAAAGAGCTGCTATAAACATTTATGTACAAGTCACACCTATGTGCACACAGGTTTTTAATTCAACTAGGACAAATACTTAGTGGAATTGTTGGGTCATCTGATAACTGTATGTTCAACTTTGTAAGAAACTGTCAAACTATTTTCTAGAGTAGATATACCATTTTGCATACCCATCAGCAATGTACAAGAGTTCCAGTTGCTCTGTATCCTCACCAACACTTAGTATTATTAGGTTTTTTATTGTTTTGTTAGTTTAGTTTAGTTTAGTCAGTCTAATAGGTGTATCTCCTGTGGTTTTACATTTGTATTTCCCTAAAGACTAATGATGTTAAATATCTTTGCCATCCAAATACTTTCTTTGGTGAAGTGTCTGTTCATATCTTTTGCCCATTTTTGCATTGGGCTGTTTGCTTACTTGCTGTTGACTTACGAGAATTCTTCATATATTCCGAATACAAGTCTTTTGGGTGTGTGATACAGATATTTTCTCTTACTCTGTGGTTTGTCCTTTCATTCTTTTAACAGAGCAAGTCTTTTGCTTTTGATGAGGTCCAATTGACCTTTTTTTTTTCTTTCCTTTATGGGTTGTCCTTTTATTGTCGTATCTAAGAACTCTTTGCCTATCCCAAGGTCATGAAAGGTCTCTGCCTAACACCAAGGCCACAAGTTCTGACCCACCCCCTGTAGTTCCAACATCGGTTCAGTTGACAAAGTCTCTGTAGTGCTATTTAGATCTGTCCTGTGTATGTGCCATCTGCCAGCCAGTCTGGAATCCAGGTGATGGTCTACACTATGAATCAGTTCTCAAAGACTATGGTTCAGGGTCAGATCCACGACTGTGTAACTCGGGGGTGAGTTCAGAAGTTCATACAAGTTCATCAAGTTACTTTTCCAAGGTCCCTCCTCTGTGTGTGCTCAGGGTCCCCTTTCCTGCCCCTCTGGCTAAAAGGTGGAAATTTAGCTTCCACACTCTGCTCTACACTTTCCACAACTGGTTCTGGGAGTCACTGGCCAGCAGAGGATAGTGGAGGTAAGGACAGTCCACTGAGAGGACATTAGTGGGCTGGGAGTTGGGCTTCTTGTACGGCTCTCATCCTGGCCCATCTGAATTGAGCTTATTGTTGGTTTGATCTGCTCTTCTCTCAGGAGGACCTCGGCTCTTGGCTTCCTCTAATTCCCTTCCTCATTATAGAGACACAACAAACAACTCAATGACGCCCTTGAGGATAGTTTTCCCATTTGTCAGGGGACTCATTGGTTGGCCCAGAGACACCTGGAATATCCAGCTCTGGGGAGAAGGGAAGACCCTTTTGCTTCTTCTCAGAGGGACCTTACTTTCCCATCCATCATAGGAAAGTTCTCTGAATTACATGATAACAACAGAGCCTGGATTCTCCAATCCTATGTCTGTGGTACCCGAGAAAGGACAGAACACACTGGACAACTTGCTCACACTTTAGAACTGATCACAATGGCAGTAGTTGCATTACGTAGTTCCTTCCATTAGGCATTGTGTTGTCTTGTCTGTAAGACCCCACAGTAGGGCAGCTCCTTTCCCACCATGGCACCTGACCTATCACTGCCCACCTTGACAGGCTGTATCTCCCACCCAACCTCACAACAAAATTGCCCACAGTGTTTTCCTTGTTGAGAGATCAGACCCTCAGGTCACTTTCCTACACATTACCTGACTTCTCAGATTGGCTTCCCCATGATGGGTGACCTGGGGTGTCCAGTCCACAGATGCCTCTACTTTGGGGTATTTGTCAGTCATAACAGATGAGCATAGACTGTTTGATCTACAGCAAGCCACTCTACTGGAAGCTGTGGCATTATCAGACGTTAGGACAAAGAGTGACCTCAATGGTTTGCCCCCGTCCTTTTTAATCATGTCGTCTATTTGCATCCTCAGAATGTCCACCAAAATGACTAAGGATCTTTTCCCAGAACGTGGAGAACTGAGGAATACAAATTTTTCCAATGAGAAGAGACTTGGAGTTTAGGACATCTCTATATATACCAGGTTTTTTACTTTTTACCTTTCCAACTTTGTGGGGAGGGGATAGTTATGTGTAGTGAATACTTGCAGCAAAGGTAAGAGATGACTGCTCCCCCACCCCTATCGCTATCAGCACAGGGGACCATGGTCAAACTCCATGGCTCGTAAGACCAGCATCTATTTCCACTCCTTATTTATTTCCACTCCTTGGCAAACTGAATGTGATGTGTCTTCACAGTTATGTCCCTCTACTTTACCAACAGGGTGCAAACACCTACATCACTATCTGGTCATGATATTAAGATCATTTATTTTAATCAAATTTTACATAATCGGCAAGTTACTGTCATTATCTCTGTATTGGATGTGGGTCCAATGAGCCCATACCTAGAACATTTAAGGTGCACAAAAATCACTTCCCATTAATTCATTCACAATGTCAGGCACTGTGCTGGATGCCGGGTATACAATGGCAAAGAAGACAGGCAGAGAATCAGAAATGGAGTCTACATTCCCTGGGGACCTCTCCTCTAAAGACAGATATTTAAATCTTGATAGAAATTTGCCTTCCAAATATATTTATAGATAGCACATAGCTGTGCTCAATGATAGCATATGAGATTTATCTGAGGAAAATGTTACCTATATTTCTACCTTAGGAGTCAGCCTCATGGACCAGTAATTCCCGGTCTCTTTTCTGCCATACAACGATTAGTAGATTATGTTCACATTTGTACCACATTCCCATGGGTACTGTTAAATGAAATTCTCAAAACTTCTTTCTCTCCTTGTTTAAAAAAAAAAGGAATATGAAAATGTATGATGGAAATTCTCCATCTGCCATCCCCCCAATCCATTTTCTGCACCTCCCTGTCCTAGGCCCTGGGAAGCTAATCCCTATGGGTTGCATCTCCTACACAACCTTGCTATGTGGCTTCTCACTGGGTTAGGCCAATGGTAGACAATGGCAGGAAATCTGAGGGAGAGGTTGGGGTATTTCTCTTCTATTCACTTCCTAGTAAGACTGTGCTACTCTGGCAGTGGCTATGTCCCTTGGTGATCCCAGTTCCCACTGGGTGGCCCTCCTCCAGTAACCCTTTCCCTTCAGCCCTTGGTGGGATGTGAACATCTTCCAGCTACATTAATCTCATAATACCTTGTTTCTTCCATTTACCTCCCTACGCTATGTAAACAGTGTCTTCATTAATGCCTCCTCATTTGTATCTGGGTGTATTCTGTTTCCTCACGAAATTCTGATACAAGATGCAAATGATTGAGAGGGAAATTATTATAGGAATAGCCTGAATCCACTCACATATGCACAAAAAAAGATACAGTAGGAGCAAATTACTTGTAACAAACCTCACTACCAATACTGGCTCCACGTTGGGGAATGACTGACCAAGACCCGGTTGTATTTGGTCCTTGCGTGCTTGCTCCCAACGTTTGGATGGACATTCTGCCCTATATAAAGAGTGATTATTTCCCCTCACTTTAACCCTTTACATTGGTGAGGTCGGGGACTCAAAAGAGTGAGATTGACTAGGAAGATTTTAAATCCCACTAGAAACTTTTCATTATCCAATGACCTTTTAAAATTCCATCTTGGCTGCCTTGAGGAAAAGACTTTTCTTCTACATCTTATCTACAAATGGCTGAAAATTTAAAACCAGTTTTATCTATATTATGTCACAGCAATTGTGGGTCTCTTCCTTCCAATGCCTGATCTGTCAGGGATTGCCAGTGGTAGGAGGAAAAAGAAAAAAAAAGACAAACCCTGATGAGGTTAACAAAGTGACAAGGAGAAGTGAAATCAGAAGCCATCAGTAGAGATCTCATCAGTTCAACACTTACTCAAATGTCTAGTAACCTTTAAAGATTCCGGTACAATAAATTCTTATTTAAATGAGGACAGATCTATACATAGGTATCCAAGATTTGAACCTGGTATTGAAGTTTTAGAGTATCTTATACCAGGGAAACCTGGAAAGTTTACTCTTCCCAGTGTCACCAATTGAGGTCGCCTGCCCCAAACAGTAAGCTCTACGTAACTTTCTTCTCCCCTGTCTTATTTTCCCTCCTCCCCTCTTCAACTCCAAATCCCACTCCCTTTCCCTCACCCCTTGATCACACACTCTAATGTGTCTGATACGTCTTTATTCATATTCCTTTGTAACAAAAGTTATAATAGATAACACCTGTGGGATACTTATGATGTGTTCTAAATGCTTCACATATATTAACTCATCTAATCTGGATAACAGCACCATTGGGTACCACCATTTAGCAAATGAGGAAACCGAGGCACAAAGAAATTAAGCAACTCACCTAAGATAAGCCATAAGCAACAGAGATGGGATTTGGACCCCTGAAGTCTCGCTCCAGAATCCATGATCTTATATCCCCTCTGATACACCGCCTCAAAATACGTGTTGTGTTAAGTGCCTCTGTGCTTAACACTACATGAACGTATCACGCCATGAATCTCACTGTGTTTTGTACATGTTGACTAAATCTCCAATCTTGCAATTCATCCACACGGCTATGTAAGTACATCTGGATTGTTGCAAAGTGTTTCATATTGTATACATGGACTTAACCATTCTGCTAGGGATGGACGCCTAGGCTACCTTCAACTCAGTATCTCAGACAGACCATGATGAGCATCCTTCGATATGCTCTGTGTGAGAATGTCTCTAGGAAGAATACTTAGCCTGGGATTTCTGGGCATATGCATACTTAATACCATTAAGTACTTACCGATTGCCCAGGCAATTTTTTAACTGGGTCTGGGAAACATACATTTGATCATCCATCTATTCATTCATTCATTCATTCACTGTCTACTGTGTGACAGGCATTGAGCAAGGAATGGGGGATAAAAACAAGAAAGATGTGGATTCTAAGCACACTGAGCTTAGAGTCTAGTCCTTAAGGACTTAAAAGTGTTTCCATCAAAGAAAGGAAGACAAACACTGTGTGATCTCACAGACACATTGAATCTAAAAAAGAAAACCCAAACTCACGGATATAAAGAACAGACTGGTGGTTGCCAGAGGCAAGGGGTAAGGAGTGGGTGAAATGGGTGAAGATAGTCAAAAGGTACCCCAGAAAAGTGTTCCATCAACTTTGGGGGTGGCCCTATCTAGTTTTACCCGGTCATCATTAATATCATTTTCAAAGGGACAGTTCTTCATTCTGCCGCAAAGTATACATGTACTCAACTGATTGAACATTTCATTAATACTTGTTTTCCTCTATATAAATCACAAGTCTAGGCTCCTCAGACAATATTCTAAATGAGGTGGACTTTAGGTATGGCTCCTCCAATATTGAGCGATGCAATATTCTATCACTCTAAGGAGAAACCTATAAGGAATAACATGGTTTTATGGACTTGGGTTGACCTCTGAATCAGCACCCTAAAAATGCTACTAGAGTCTACGTTGGTAGAAATAGTTTCTCAGCATTCAGGGAAAGAGAGGAATGTCCTCTGGTTCACACTTCTCTAGAAGTGTGCTCTTAATTGCTTAGATACTACTTTTGGGAAAATCTCGATCCTTTGTGTGTGCCCTTTCCTCCCACCTTCTGGAAAGGAAAACTGAAAACCTCTTCCTGTTTGCAGAGAGCATGATTTTTACCATCATGAGTCAGGAGTAGCTTTAACAGACATTGAATTCATTTTACAAAGAAGGGCTTCCGACCTGCTATTAAAAAATGATAACAACAAACAAACATTAAATGCACTTAAATGGCTTATAGCTAACTTCCCATGAAGCGAGTCCCCTCGCTCATTTCCTAGAGACGCATTTCCAACCACAACCACAGCCAAAAGCCACGCTGCTCAAAGTTCAAAGCTGGGTGTACGGTAATGACCGTTTGTGGTATTTCCCAATTGAAAATTATTGCACCACATTCTGAGACATAAAATGGAACACCAGGATTGCTCCATTGATCTGTACATAATTCTGCAAAGATAACTTGAAATTTACAAGCCTAGAAGATCTTCTTTGCTCTTCTGGGGAAAGGAAGGTAGCTTTCTAGTCAAGGTGGTGGGCTTCTTAGAGCTTTCAATTGTTAAGATACGGAGTTCTGCGTATAGCCAGCAACAACATACATCTGCTCATACACCAGGGAGTGCAACCTTGAATTCAATATACACAATGGTCAATAGAAACCGAGTTGAGACAATTTCTATTTTTTCAGGTTATCCTGAAGGATATGCAATCCATCCCTTCCCCTGTAAAGGGTCAGATGATAAATATTTTAGGTTTTGTGGGCCATATAGGGTCTGTCCTAACTACTTAACTCTACTGTTATAATGAGAAAGCATCCACAGACAATACAAACTAGTGTGGCTACGTTGCCTTAAAACTTTATTAACAAAACAGGGGGCAGGCTGGATTTGGCCGGTGGGCTATAGTTTGTGGACTCCTGCTTTAGGTCAATGGTTCTTAACAAGTGGGCAGTGGGGCAGGGTAAGTGGTGGTCACTGTCTCCTTTGAAAGTCGGATGAAAATTATACTTCTTCTCAAAACAATGCAACTGGATTAATTTTATGTGCAACTTTATAAGTTTTAAAACCCCCAAGTCAAGAACCTTTCTCTAGAAACTGTAATCTGTCACTGAATTATGTCAGAACAACAGAACAGCAGAGAGCTATGTCCTTGGTTCATCTTCCCCAATAGAAGTTGTTTCTCAATTATTCTTTGACACAATGTCATTGGCTTTCACTAAGAACAGTTTAGGGAAAAATATCTTTGAAACTCATCCACATCCTTATTCCAATAATGTAATGAGAAACTATTAAAAAGTAACACAACCCAAATATTAAACCTAAAAGAATAAAATGTATAGATGAAAACATAGGACGTCTTGAGTTAGGCATAGATTTCTTAGATAGAACACAAACAACATGAATCATAAAAGAAAATAAATGGCAAATTGGACTTCACAAAAATTGGAGACTTCTTCATTTAGAAAGTTAAGTTGTAGGGACTTCCCTGGTGGCAAAGTGGTTAAGAATCTGCCTGCCAATGCAGGGGACATGGGTTTTAGCTCTGGTCTGGGAAGATCCCACATGCCATGGAGCAACTAAACCTGTGCGCCACAACTACTGAGCCTGTGCTCTAGAGCCCGTGAGCCACAACTACTGAGCCCGTGCACCACAACTACTGAAGCCTGCGTGCCTAGAGCCCGTACTCTGCAACAAGAGAAGCCACCACAATGAGAAGCCCGCACACCGCAATGAAGAGTAGACCCTGCTTGCCACAACTCGAGAAAGCCCACGTGCAGCAACGAAGACCCAACGCAGCCAAAAAATAAATTAATTAATTAAAAAACATAGAAAGTTACGTTGTAAAAAATAGTCTTTCTTTCTCTTATATTTGTAGTTAAAGAGGGAAAACAAAATTAAATATGCACAGGGAGCTGCAAAAAAAAAATTGGGGACTTATTTTTTAAAAGACACTGTTAAGGCAATGAAAACACAAGCCACAATCAGGCATAAAATATGTACAAAATAAATACTTGTTAAATAAAACCTCTGTGAAGAATATATAAAGAACTTCCCAAATTCAATCATAAGAAAATAGTCAATGCAGTAAAAAAATGGGTGAAAGATTTGAAGATAAATATCACTAAGAAGATTAAGCAAGTGAAAATCACAATGAGATAACACTATATACCTATATACTATTTACCTAAAATGTAAAAGAAAAATAAAAGCTGAGATATGAAGTGCTGGCAAGGATGTAAAGCAACCGAAACATTCAGACATTGCTGATGGGGGTTTAAGATGGTACAGCCACTTTGGAAAATATTTTGGTATTTTTTATGGAGTTAAATATACACTTGATATATGATCCAGCATTCTCACACCAAGGTATTTACTCAACAGAAATGAAAACATATATCCACATAAAGACTTGTACATGAAAATTTATAGAAACTTTATTCATAATCACTCTGCCATGGAATCAGTGTTTGTGACCCCCCGCCAACAAAATCCATATGTTGAAGCCTAACCCCCAAGATGATGGTCTTAGGAGGTGAGGGCTTTGAGAGGTGATTAGGTCATGAGGATGGAGCCCTCACAAATGGGATTAGTGTCCTTATAAAGGAGACCCCAGAGAGCTCCCTGTCTCCTCTGCCACGTGAGGATATATTGAAAAGATGACCATCTATGAGCCAGGTGTCTCATAGGTGTCCTCACCAGACCAAATCTGCTGGTGCCTTGATCTTTTCAGCCTCCAGAGTTGTGAGCAATATATTCCTATTGTTTATAACCACCTGGTCTATGGTATTTTTGTTACAGCAGCCTGAATGGACTAGACACACTCTAAACTGGAAACAACCCAAACATCCACTAATTGGTGAAGGGATAAACAAACTGGGTGCAAGTTACAGTAGGACACTGGGGTCCTGCTAAGCAATCATGGAATGCACCACTGATACACACAACAACATGGATGAATCTCAAAAGCGTTGCACCACTGATACACACACAACATGGATGAATCTCAAAAGCGTTGCACCACCGATACACACAACGACATGGATGAATCTCAAAAGCGTTATGCTAAACGAACGAAGCAAGATAAAAAGGTTGCATATAGTATGATCCTAGTTATATGACATTATAGAAAAGGCAAAACTATAGAAGTGAGATCAGATCAGTAGTTGCAAGGGACCTGGGGGAACTGACACCAAAGGGGCATGAGGAATGTGGGGGGCAATGGGAGTATTTCATATCTTTATTATGGTGGTGGTAACGCGAGTATATAAGCTCATGAAAATTCATAGAACTGTACATCTTAAATGACATTTTGGAAATTATATCTCAAAATACTCCGTCCAGTATCCTTTTCACATAGAGCCATGGAAGAAATGTCTTGATACCAGAAGTGGTTACACCTCTCTTGAGTACTGAGGTTGTTTTTATTTTCTGAAGACTGTGACTCATATTCCTGATTAGAATTACCTCTTTGCTTGTGCTTTGAAAGCAGGGAGTCAGGTGTCTGACATGGACTTTAGGTGTTAATCTTACCCTGGCCATCATCTTATTTTTCCTGTTTTCATTAGCCTTTTGACCTGAGTTCTCCCTGATAAAGGGTTTTATCTTAATGTGGTCTATGTACTTTTCAGAGACTAAGTATTTTTTAATTAAGGTACAGGACACATAACAAAATAAATACATGCATACTGGAATATGTAATAAGTCACAGAAGTATCTCCTCCTGGCACACATTAATGAAAGTGCATGCCAAGAAATCTTAATTCCATGCCACCATGCAGGACCTAACATGTTTTATTCATTTCTGGATGCTTCTCTTTACAAGGACTGAGAATCAAAGATAGCATTATTGCGAAAAAGTAAACAGAAGGGTACGTAGGAAACAGAGGACCAAGAAAGTTTATCTTGGAGAAGAGAAAAGACAGGGCAAATACAAAAACTGTCTCCAAGCATTTTACAGGTTGTCAGGTAGAAGAGAGGTGAATTAATTCTGACTCGTCCTATTGGATTAGAAATGAAACCAATGGGTAGACACTATACCAGGACCAATTGGGGCTTAATGTAAGAAATATATGTCTTCTTCTTCTCCAATTTTTATTGGAGTATAGTTGATTTACAATGTTGTGTTAGTTTCAGGTGTACAGCAAAGTGAATCAGTCATACATATACATATATCCACTCTTTAAAATTCTTTTCCCATATAGGCCATTATAGAATATTGAGAAGAGTTCCCTATGCTATACAGCAGGTCCTTACTAGTTATCTATTTTATATATAGTATTGCATATATGTCAATCCCAATCTCCCAATTTATCCCTCTTCCCCCTTTCCCCCCTGGTAACCATAAGTTTGTTTTCTACATCTGTGACTCTATTTCTGTTTTGTAAATAAGTTCATTTGTACCATTTTTTTAGATTCCATATATAAGCGATATACGATATTTGTTTTTCTCTGTCTTAACCTCACTCAGTATGACAATCTCTAGGTCCATCCATGTTAAGAAATATATTTCTAATGTAGCACAGCACAGATGCAAGGTATTGTCTGAGGAAAGAGTTTCTGGCAGTGGATATAACCAAACACAAGTTGGAAAATCACTTGGCTAGGATCTCGTATAAAGATTCATTTAGACACATGGTTGCTCCCTTGTAATCCCAAGATTCAGTAGTTACTTAATCTTATGAGAAAACAGTACCCTTCCAATGTGAAACAAACTTACTTTGACTAAGCAAACACCATTATATTCTTCCTCATCAATTTGTTTTGTTATATTAAGTTGTATCATAATCCCAACATGTCAGGACAAGTAAAAAGGTTGTAGCAAGCAGACGTTCATACAGGCCCTTAAAAAATAAAATTCAAAATTATATTTAGAGTTTTACGACTCATATTTGCAAAATACACCCTTTTCTTGGTCAGTCAGCTGCCCTTCTTTGCCCTCTGGAAACAGGCTGGCAATACAGCACTCTCTGAATGGAAGTTTAAGCGATTTCCCCCTTTGTCCTTGTGCTTTAACACTTAGGCAATCAAGCTCATGACATTTTCAATAAAAAGCTGAGAAAGAGAAGTGCTACTTATTCATGAAAGAGCCCAAGCCAGCATCATCCTGGCATTTTCCCATTTGAGAAAGCCCAGTCTTTGCCAAGCAGTCAGACCTACGACTTAAAACTCACGTCCATCAGTACAAGGGACCGAGGGTTATTGGTTCTGCAAAGTTGAGAGCTAATTTCAGGTTGGCTTGAATGCCTAGGTTCCAAGGCAGCGTGGGTTTCCCTAGCAACCCCAAAAGCCACAAGTAACTGGTGAGAAACATCCTGAAGACATTTTAGGTCTAACAACCAAACTAGGAACTGAGCAAAGGAAAGAGTAAAAGCAACTCTGTAGTATGAGTGGGAATTACAGGCACAGCTACAAAAGAAGACCCGTTAAGTGAGTGTGTTTACTGGAAGGCACAGTATAAAAGAGGCCAAAAACAAAGAACCTTGATAGACATGTTTCCAAAGAAGATGTACAAATGACCAAGGGGTATATGAAAAGGTGCTCAACATCACTAATCATCAGGGAAATGCAAATCAAAACCACAATGAGATACCACGTCACACCTGTTAGTGTGGCCATTATCAACAAGAGATCACAAGTGTTGGCGAGGGTGTGGAGAAAAGGGAACCCTTTCCTGTTGGTGGGATTGTAAATTGGTGTAGCCACTATGGAAGACAGTAGGGAGGTTCCTCCAAAAATTAAAAATAGAACTACCATTAAAAATATCAGTGCCACTTGGGGGCGCATATTTCATACACACACACAATGGAATATTATTCAGCCATAAAGGAAGGAAATCCTGCCATTTGGGACAACATGAACGGACCCTGAGGGTAAGTCAGATAGAAATAAGTCAGATTGAGAAGGACAAAGATGGCATGATCACTAACACAATATTGTAAATCAATAATACTCCAATAAAATTCTTTTCAAAAAGATGGTCTGGTCTCACTTATATGTGGAATCTAAAAAAAGCTGAACTCATAGAAACAGAGAGTAGATTGGTGGCTGCCAGGGGCAGGGAGAAATGGGGAGATGTTGGTCAAAGGGTACAAGCTTCCGCTTATAGGATGAATAAGTTCTGGAGTTCTAATGTATAGTATGACTAAGGTTAACAATACTGTATATTACACACTTGAAAATTGCTAAGAGAGTAGATCCTAAATGTTATCACAACAACAACAATGTAAAAAAAGGTAACTATGTGAGGTGAAGGAGGTCTTAACTAATCTTAGTGTGGAATCATTTCCCAATATATATGTGTATCGAATTATCACATTGTACACCTTAAATTTACATAGTGTGATATGTCAATTCCATCTCAATAAAGCTGGGGGCAAACAAAGAAGTGGGAAGGGCTCAAAACAATAAACAAATATTTATTGAGTACCTACTGTGCGCTAAGTACCAAACTAGGTATTTTATGTACCTTATTCACTTGATCCTCACAACAACTGTAAGAAACAGTATTATACTATTCTCCCCATTGTACAAGTGAAGAAACAGAGGGTCAGAGTATTTCATCTAACTGTCCAAGTTCAGCCCAACTAAAAAGAGCTGAATACAGGTCTAATACCCACAAATGAATCCAGCAAATGGACACACAATGGCCTCCATATATCTGGACCCTAATATACTGGAATTTTCATATCCCTTTGAAACCTTCAGCCTTCCAGGGCTACACAGGCCCAAAGCTCAACGATGACACGCAGCTAATTCTGAACTCCCCATAGGATGTTTCAATAGCAACCATTTGCATTTTGTTGCATGTTTGGGGAAAAGAAACAGTGTGCATCTGATGTCAAAGTTGCTTTGCCTAAAAGATATCAAGTTACGGGGGCCTTTCTGGGGAATCATGATACGGAAGTCTAACCCATTTTTTAAGAATTGTTTTAGTTTATATCTGAAAGGAGAACTTTTTAATCTCCTCTTCTATTTTTGTCTGCTAGGAGAGAGTTCAGTCACCTCCACATAACACAGAAAAAAACACAACCAAAGTGTGATAATTTGGTCAAAGGCGTGTCCACTTCTCCGTTCACACTTTTTTTTTTTTTTCTGTACACGGGCCTCTCACTGTTGCAGCCTCTCCCGTTGCGGAGCACAAGCTCCGGACGCGCAGGCTCAGCGGCCATGGCTCACGGGCCCAGCCGCTCCGCGGCATGTGGGATCTTCCCGGACCGGGGCACGAACCCGCGTCCCCTGCATCGGCAGGCGGACTCTCAACCACTGCGCCACCAGGGAAGCCCTCTCCATTCATATTTTGTCACGAGTGATAAATGGTATCAGACAAAGCTCTCAGATGAGATTTAGAAGGTGTGCCGGGTGGGAGCAATCAATTTTCAATTTAGGGAAGTTGCTGGGTTTTAATGAGCTATTCACCATTTATTACCGTAGAGCTTTTGACATCAAGCTTCACTGGCACGTGTGCTTGGCAGTGACTGATAGGCGTTTTAATGCCTCTAATTCGATTCCTGTAAAGCAGTCAAACATCTGCTGTCTTAGCTGCAATCAGGAGAGGATGGTTTGGAGACCTGCAGCGGACGTGGCCAGAGTGTGATCTCCTGTGATCTCCCGTGTGTCCCCGAGATCTTGCAGCTCACAAAAAGGCCAGGTGCCCAGCACTGAGGACCAGGTGGTGCCCGGCAGGTCACAAACATGCTTACTCTTTGAACCCCTCCCATCATCCCCAAACTGGGTGGTGAGTTCCTTGAGGGTAGACACTGATATGGTTGGTGGTCTCACAGCACCCAGAACAGGTAGGTACTCAACACGTTTCAGAAAAAATAATCCTGCGCTACTTAACAGACACATTTCCTGAGAACTGAATTCTGCTCTAGGGGTTCTCTGTTTCTGATGTTCACACCACACACACAAAAAAAGAATAAGTTGGCGGATATGGGTCTGTGAGCCAACAGATAGTAGACTCACTGTGTCATTAGAACAGAAATGTGTCTTCTCTTTGCTCAAGATGTAGGTTTTTTAAACCAACAATGCACTTATAAACTGTAAACCTCCATTAAGAATTTTTAACTGGGCAAATTTAGTACTTATGATAATTTGATCCAAGTAGGGCTTAAGTCTTCCTCTTCATTATCGCTGATAAAAGAGCTGCCTGGGCAAACAAATTGGGTAAACACAATTACACAGCTATGTTTAAGTAACTTGAGAAAGAGGAAAACTGCTAGGGACTTTGGCAGTTTAATTTAGGGTATATGATGTTAATTATCTATGTGTCTCAGAGCTTCCATTTAAAAACACTTTTTAAAGGTAGCAGTTAATTCCGATTACCTTCGACATACAAAAATGTGGGGAAATGCTGTGATAAAACCCCATTTCTTGAAAATGGCTAAGTAATGAGATATCTCTAACGAACTCAGGCTGACCTTCCCTATGTGGTCTGAAATGATGCAGCACAACCAAATATGTAGTCAACAAATGATCATCTCTATTAACTTGGATCGTCCTTGCAGTTAGGGTTAGGGTTAGGGTTAAGGCGGAGCTACCGTGCTGCTTGCTTGTCTCCTGGGAAGGAATGAATGGCCAGGTTCTCCCTGGCTTTTGGGCCCTTGCCCCACTGATCTCTTGGGTGTTTTCGTCTGCCGCTATATTGACTGATCATTCCACCCCTAGAGGCTCTAGGACAGAATCTGTGGACAAGAGTGACAGCTGTGAAACTCGGTGACCTGGATGAGCTAGCAAGAATAAGTTCTAAGGAATGAGCCGTCAGCAGAGACAGCTGTGACTCGGAAAATGTAGGAGCAGATGTTCTTTCCCTGACCCCACTGTTGGTTGGAAGGAACTTTCCCAGCACCGGAGGAGAAGAGCTGGTCACAACTGGTCCCGGCTCTGCTCACAGCCCTGCAGCCCCCGCCTGGACCCGGCAGTGATGCTCAGATTAGTAACTAGGTTGGGAGCCAGCACGGGCTCCAACTGCGCAGCAGCTCTGGCAGCTGGGACTAAGGCTCCTGAGATATTCTGCTCTGTGTTTTCATTAACCTCCTGTCTCAGGGAAGAAGGTCCTGTCCTCCAGCCAGGAGCCCATAGCAGGGCTTCACATCTGCTGGGCCTTCCACCGAATCCAATTAGTCCCTGGCTCAACGACCTCTCATCGGAAAGGAGGGTGATGTACATTCATAAGTGTGCTTCTCTGGGCAGACCTACCCCAGACAAGCAGGTCCAGGGAGAGATGCTGCAGCTGGGGTACACATTCAGGAGGGAACCTGAGCATGTTCTAGCCTCTTTCCCGCTTTGCTCCCCATGTGACATTTGTGCCTCTGGTCGGCCACACCTCTGTCCTCAGTCATTTGAAAGAATGAAGTTTAAGTGCTAACTCAAAAAGATATTTGCATCCCCACAATCCCTGCAGCATTAATTACAGTAGCCAAGACACGGAAGCAACCTAAGTGTCCATCGATGGATGAATGGATAAAGAAGATGTGGCACATAGATACACAGGTATATACAGACAGCACAGTGACATACTATTCGGCCATAAAAAAAGACACCTTGCCATTTGCAACAATGTGGATGGATCCTGAGAGCATTATGCTAAGTGAAATAAGTCAGACAGAGAAAGACAAATACTGTATGATCTTGCTTATACGTAGGATCTAAAAGCAAACAAAACCCCCAAACTCCTAGATACAGGGAACAGATTGGCGATTGCTAGAGGCAGGGGGTGGGGGTGGGTGAAATGGGTGAAGCGGGCCAAAAGGTACAAACTTCCGGTTACAAAATAAATAAGTCCTGGGGGTGCAACGTACAGCAGGGTGACTATGTTAATGATACTCTATTATGTATTTGAAAGTTGCTAAGAGAGAAGATCTTAAAAATTTTCATCACAAGAAAAAAATATTTGCAACTACGTGTGGTGATGGAAGTTAACTAGACTTACTGTGGTGATCGTTTCACCATATATACAACTATCAAGTCATTATGTTGTTCACCTGAAAGTAATATGGTGTTATAATCTGTTACATCTCAATTTTAGAAATACAAAAAAAAGAATGAAGTTTAAGTCCAATGTCAAAATCAGTACTTATGTTCCCGCTCCCATTCATCGCCCCTTGTTAATTTTCCTGACATGACCCACACCCAACATCTACCAGGTGCTTCATGGGAAACTCCTTTGCTCTTGAAAGCTCTGTGCCCCGTGGTCCCTCTTCTATGCCTTGACTTCCACACCCTCTTGCTCCTTCATCTTCTCTTCATATCAGTTCCAGTATGAAACACTATTATCAGCTATATTAAGGTGTTTCTATTTGAGATCTCAAGTACACTCTACGCCAGACTTAGGGCTCCATGAGAGACAATTTCCAACTATGCACAACTGATTTAGAGGGTTCTTGAGATAAATCCTTTTTTTTTCTTTTTGGTACTTGGGCCTGGGTCAACCCTTGACTTTGGACAATGATTGCAGTCAAGAACAAAAAAGCGTCATAGGATAGAGGGGTGTGAAACATCTGAGGGTAAAGAAAAAGCTGCTCAAGCGGGGCATGCCAATGACAAAAGGGTCATGGACACTGTAGTGTCCCCGAGCAGGGTTGACTGAGAAACCAGAGGAAAAGGCAAATCTGGCAGCTGGATTGGACATCCTAGGCGGCCCTTCCTTCAGAGAGGTAAGTGATGGGGATGGTCTGGGGCCACACACTCCCAGTGCTGAGCTCTGCTCTTTCTCCCAGAGCTGGCCCTTCCCCAAACACAGAAATATCAGGGGATGTTGTCCTCAAGCAACCGTAGCCTCTGCAGATTTGTACATGGACTCTTGCCCAGGTTCACATCAGCTGGGAAAAGAGGGCCAGGTGAGGAACGGCTGAGATGTCCCCAGAGGTGGGAGGGGAACTGGGTCCTGCCTTGGACACTTCATCGTATTTGAAAACACGTGTGTTTGTTGAGGTTAGGTTACCTGCTTCCTCCCACCAGATGTTACAGTCAGAGGGGCTGGTGTATGATACTCAGCCTGACAGGCCTGTCCCATGGGTGATGGATACCTGCAGGGGCTTTACCTGATACATGTACGTGCCATGGTGCTTACAAAAAGCAACGCAAAGAAAAACAAAATCACCTGTCTTCATGTCCACCAGCTCCTGGATCAAAGCCAAGCTGCTACTAAAGATGTGTGCTAAAGCAAAGAACAGGCTCAGGATCTGAATTCCCTTCTTCCTACCATAAGTGTCTTGGTGGGAATCTGAGCCCACTTCTCAGAATAAATCCTCAAAAAGTCAGCTTCTATACCTAAGGTTTGTTCCACCAGATGCATTCATGAAGGATCTTGACTCCTGAGCCCATGTTGCACAAAATCAGGGACTCTTGAGAGTTCTCTATGGAGCTGGCAGTGAAGCCGTGACCAGCACTGAGGGTGGAGACAGCACGAGCTGTGGCTCCTGGGCTGAGCAGCAGGGGTTGTGGAGTCCTCACGGGACCCATTCTTTTTTTTTTTTTTTCATTTTAACATCTTTATTGGAGTATAATGGCTTTACAATGGTATGTTAGTTTCAGCTTCACAACAAAATGAATCAGTTATATATATACATATGTTCCCATATCTCTTCCCTCTTGCATCACCCTCCCTCCCACCCTCCCTATCCCACCCCTCCAGGCTGTCACAAAGCACCGAGCCGATCTCCCTGTGCTATGCGGCTGCTTCCCACTAGCTATCTACCTTACGTTTGGTAGTGTACATATGTCCATGCCTCTCTCTCGCTTTGTCACAGTTTACCCTTCTCCCTCCCCATATCCTCAAGTTCACGGGACCCATTCTTGACAGGCCTTTGCCTCGTCCTACTGCCTATCTTGTTATTGCACATAAAAAGAAACCAGATTCTCCCTGCATTCCCTGCCACAGAGCACGGCCAACACTGCAGACCCGCCCTCCATTTCTATGCCTGTTGTGCTTTTCCTATACAGCTATTACTATAATGCATTATACACACAATGGAACCGCAGAGAAGACTTTAGCAAACAGCTACAATTCTGCCTGTGTCTCTCACATTTCTGTACATCTTATAGCACAGGCACTGCTCACCGTTGCTCAGGACTATCTTCCCAAGGATGTTTGTAGAGAGAACAGCCTTTGAAGATATAACGTCTCCCTCCAAAGGGCAAGTTTAATTATGGTCCAGTATGTTAAGACGGTGTGTCTCTCTAGGACAAAGGCAGGTCGGCTTACTGCCTGTTATAAAAGATTCAGTTTCCTTAAGCTCTGGGGTCCTCACCTATAATTTGATGCAGGTGACGCCAGGCTCTCCTAGTGGGAATTGGGGTTCAGAGAACCAGCTAAAACTGATGGTAACCTGCTATTGCTATTGCTGTCAGCAATGGTCCCTGTCTCTGACCAAGTATCGTGTCTCCTGCCGGCATTCAGGAAACCATGGCAGGCTCACTTGATAGCTTGCAAGTGGTATCAAATCTCAGATCCATCAGAGTTCTTGACACGACTTTATACACCTGGCACAGTGCTCTTCCTAATAGGAACACACAAATGAAAAAAAGTGCTTCTTACCCTCAGGAAACTCAAAATCCAACAAGAAGGCACCAGTCAAGTTGGCACTAGAAGGACATGCTTTGAGCACCACTCCCCACCCCACTCCAATATGAGTAAGGAGAAGGAAAGACATAGTCCTACTCGAGAACAAAGGCATCATTTCCATGGGCCAAACATGGAGAACAAATGTAATGTAGAAAATGGCAGTGACCCCGAGGGCTGCTGGCTTCAGGGGTAGAAACAGACAGAGGTGGGGAGCATCTGTCCTGCTGGGTAAAGAGGTAGAATTGCCCTACGTGAATCGAGGAACCTGAACTTGTCTCACTGCTGAGACCAGACACTGAGACAGGGCTCCCTACACAGGAGAGGAGACCACAAGATTCCAACCACGCCTGGGGCTGAAACAGTACCAATTCTAGGGAGGCCAGGGGATGCAGACAAACCTCACACCAGGGCGTGAGCCAAGCTGCCCTTGGCGATAATCAGCGCCACCCAAATTCTAGACAACAATTGTCGAGAGTAGGAAAAAGGTGGTCATGGTCTAACTTAGAATCCTACAGATGCTAAATAACTCTGAACTTTGTTTGAAATTCTTAAGCGTATGTTTTGTATGTAAAATAACACAAATACAATTTATACAAGTGTACAATGTATAGCTTCCAAGCAGGAAAGAAAAAAAGGGGGGAGTAATCTATTCAATAGGCAACAGTATCATCCATCCAACGGGAAAGAGAAAACACAAAATAAGGATGGCACAAATGAGTCCGAAAGTGTCTACAGGTCTACAGTCTCAAACACACACACACACGCACACACACAGAGAGAGAGAGAGAGAGAGAGAGAGAGAGAGGAAGCGGGCTAAACTTACGTATTTCACAAAGACTAACTTGTTGGATTTTAAAAAATCCAGCTATATGCTACTTACAAAAACGAACCTGAGGAAAAATACCAGCAGTGGTGAAAAGACATAGACTGGGACTACATGAAAAGGGCAGACATGAATACATTAGAATCTAAAAAGTAGGGAGACAGTAAACCGAATCAAAAAAAATAGTAGCTAATCTTCTCAAAAATGTCTATAAATTATTAAGTATGTATGAAAAATTAATCAAAGGAACGATCTCTTGCAGTGAGGTCAAGAAAAGCATTATGGCCACCCAGCCAGTGAAGTTACTAGATTCAGGTAAAACAGAACAGGTCCCCCAGGCCTTGTAGAAAGGGGGGTGGGGTGCAGGAAAGAGCAAGAACTAACAGGCAGAAGCGTGAAATGGTTGGGATCCTTTCGACCATACAAATAAGGAAGCTGAGAAAATAGTAGGAATACAACCAAGCAGGGTTAAATGTTCTATCAAAGCTGCAAGGTGTGTCATCCATGCTGGGCTACCATGGCGTCGGGAACACTCATCCCATGAAATAAACAGTTATCTGAAGAGATTTAGTGAGTCCCCTTTAAGAATCACCATAGCAAAAGTAGCAAAAAATGGTGTTATGAAGGGGAACACTTTGAGTTGTATATAGAAGGGTTAACTGGCTCCCAAGACCTCAGAAGAGCATACAGGTAATGCAGACCAGTTCCAACATACAGTGAGGCTGGCTACACCAGTGTTAAGAGATAAACCATGGAGTCACCAATCCAGCAGTTGCCGAGCCGCTATCTTGACTGTTTTATTCATTTCATCTAGATTCTTCTACTGGAGAAAAAACGAAAGTTCTCTCTGTCCTGGGGGGAGTGGTGATTTGGCTTGAGTTTGTAACAATCCAGGCTTAAATTATTCTCTCTACCTTTGCTCGTACCCAGGAGAACTGAGTCACCTAGAAGTAGAGCAATGAGTCCAACAAATAAATAAGAAAAAAGACACACCACTAAATTGAAAATCTGGCAAAGAATATAAGTGGGCAAGTCACAAAAGAGAAAACCCAAATGGCCAATACGCATAGGGGGAAAATGGTCACCCTCTCCAGCGTTACAGGCAGAACAAACTAAAACAACCAAGAAATACCATTTCACATTCTGCATCCTGGCAGAGATTAAGTTGCCAAGGATGCGGGTAAGTGGGGCCACATGAAGTATGGGTAGAGCTGTAAATTGAAACGAGCTCTTGGAAGACAACTGGACAATTCTTAACAGAGCTGAAGACGTGTATCCCCAGAACACAGCGATTCTAATTCCAGGTACATGTCCTGGAGAAACCCATGCACAGGTACTTAAGGAGATTTTAACAGCAGCACTACTTTGTAATAACAAAAACCTGGAAACAGTCTAAATGACCCAGGGTGAGACTGACGAGCTCACTGATGGTACAACGGACTGCTTCGCAGCACTTAAAATAATCTAGAGCTACACATCAACATGGATAAATCTTAAAAAGCATCTTGCATAAAAACAAAAACCCAGCGAGTTACAATATTATACAACTTAGATGAAACGTTAGGATGAGACCTTGTTCTAGACACACAGAGTGCACGGAAATCTGGCTGAGTAGAGATGAAAGTCTTGATCTTTCTAGGCACCCCCTCCAATTGATACCTTTCATGTAAAGGAGTAAAAGAAATGATTGTTCACAGACCGTACGTACAAAGTAAAAGTCTAAAAATATGAATAGAAAAGATAAAAACCAACTTCAGCTTAATGGGCGAAAGGAAGGAACATGAGCCCGTGTCTATAATATTGAATTTCTTAAGAAATTCTGAAGCAAATATTGCATCCCGTTACCATTTGCTCAATATGGGTGATGGGTTATGTAACACCGTGTTTGTTCTATTTGCTCTGTGCTTTTCTGTATCAGCTAAATATCTCATTCTTAAGGGTCTTGTGAACAAAAAGTCACAGGCTGCCAGGGTTTTCATCTAGGGGCAGAGTGACTGGGACCAGATGCGTTGTAAAAGGGCAACAGAGGACAGAAAGTTGTACTTTGGTGATGTCACAAATGGTGCTTACTCAGCATCCTGTTACCATAAGAAATCACTGCTTCAGACCGATGGTCCATGTGCTGTTACATAAGCGGAGGCTGTGGGGACTGGGGAGCAGGGCCCCAGGGATGGGCAGGCCAACTGTTTCCCCAGTGGGGGCTGAAGGACACGCAGGCTAGATCTCCTGGTGGGGATGCCTAGGGTTTCCCCAGGTTTAGGGATGCAGGCAGGAAGGGAGGGGCTGTCTGGGCAAGGAAGGCTTGGAGGCACGAGGACGTGGGGTGTGGCCGGGACTCTGAGTAGTTTTGGAGTCTCCCTGGGGAGGCTTTTGAGGCCATTGCCTGGGGCCCTGGGCTCAAGAGGTGAGTAGGGCAGATGGGAAGGAGTTTGGGAACCCGGACTCTGTCCTGAGGGAGAAGTGGAGCCTTTGGAAGATTTTGAGCAGAGGCATAACCTTGAAGGAGCATCTGTTCAGTCTCTTGCCTGTAGGCAGATAAATGTCTATATCTTTCCGGACGGCGGGCTTGTCTCTTTTGCAACATCTCCAAGGACAGAGACTCTGCAGTCGCCATCCTTCATCTTTCACAGTGTTGGTGCGAATATAGCTGGGAGTGGACAAGGTGACCGCTGTAGGGCAAGGAAGACCAGGAAGGGAATCAAGTGCAACTCAGGGGGCCAACAGGCACAGTGGTAGTGGGGCAAGGAGGGGTGATGCAGCGATGATGATTGCATCAGGCTCGCAGAAAGGGGTGTGTCCAGATGCGGCGGTCTGCAGCAGGTAGGTCTAATGCCAATGATGCTGGTGGCCGCCATCAGCATCAACATCAGCATCATTATCATCATCATCATCATGGTAGCAAACACTGATATCATACTTGCCATGTGCCAGGAAGTGATCTAAGGGCTTCACATGGCAGTTAACCCATGTAGATCCCTATCGCCATTTTCAAGATGAGGAGAATGAAGCAGAGAGGAGGACACTGAGTCTGACTGTGGTCCCACAGCCCATCAGAGGCAGACCCAAAACTCACAAGCAGCCTGTGATCCTAACCATTACATTAAGCAGACTCTCAAAAAGGAACATTGAGAGAGTCCTGCCTGGCAGAGAAAAGTCGGCAGAGGGGTATCTCGGGAAAGATATTCAGCATCCCAAGCCCACTGTCCATGTGGAATGGGTCTCTCAATACGAAGAAGTCCCCACTAGGAGAATGGGGTCCGGGCATAGGACAGTGTCTGGGCCATGAGAGCAGAGCTATCTGCGAGAAGTCTGTCTGGATGCTTGCTGTTTCACTGTGGAGCACCGGGAACAGGAGGGAGGGGACAGAGCTTACAAGCTCCTCAGATGCGGTTTTCATTTGATTCTCAGTATCACTGTCACCTGGATATTCCTATTACAGCTAAGGAAGCAGAGGCTCCAGGTGGTACAGTAACGAGCTTACAGTCACACAGCAAGCGAGAGGCAGATCTGGGAGGAAGACTGTCTGCCTCAAAAGCCCTGGGCTTTTTCCTATTACCACATACTGCCTTCCTGGGAATTTCTCAAGTCTCCACCAACTGGATATGAGTGCTGGCCCAGTGTCAAACTAAATTTGCTTGCTAATTTCCCCAAAGAATATACACAGGAGTAAATAAAAAGGAGAGGCAGCCAGACCAACTGTGAACTGAAGATAAGAGAAGACCACAGGCCAAAATCTGGGAGGACTTTCCACTAATGGCCATGGTCCTGGGGATGAATGTGGAAAGAAACCACCAACTACACCATCTGAGCCGCGAGAGGACAATCAGTCCTGAAAAAGCCAGGAAACCACGCTAAACAACTTCTGTGCTCTGTGACAAATCCCAGGACATTGGGGCAACGTGGATCAGAAAAAAATGTTAACATAGTACTTTTGAAAAGATAATGAAGAACAAGGGAAAATAAACATTACCCTGATTACAGGGGGAACAATAACTCTGAAAAAATCATTTTTTCTCAAAAAAATGATACTTTAAAATACCTTAGAGTCTTCAAAATAGCCAAGAGGATGTGGTCACTATGGAACAGAAATAGGAAGCTATAGGGGAAAAATGCTGAAAGAAAGAAACAGAAAAGGAAATTTAAATAAGGAAGGAAAAAAAAAACAAAGACTGTTAAGAAACTCAAAAGCCAAGAGCAAAATTAAAATTACATTGAAGGTGATACAGGATTCATATGCAAAGGACCAACTTTAGACCTTCTCAGAATTGGGGGGGGGAAAGGAATGAAACAGAGAGGAACTGACAAATAAGAAAGAAGGGAACGGAAGTTCAACCGATAAGAATTTTATCGGTCGCACAGGAGGAAAACAAAACAATAAGAGAAGAAGCAATAATTTAATAGATAATAATAGAAAACTGTACTGGGTGGAAGAAAGGCCTGAGTTCACATATCGGAAGAGCGGTCTGAGATCCAGGCAAAGTAATAAAAAAGACTCATTCTACCTAATATGATTTTAAATAAATAAATAAGAAAAGTTATAAGCATCGGGCAAAACAAAACAGGTTCTCTATGAGGGATATAATGAAGACATCCTCCAACTTCCTCCCTACAAAGTACAAAACACAGTGGACAGATACCTAAAAGTATTTCCAGTGATGCATTCTGCCCGCCATTTTACTTAGAGGAAGGTTGTGGCGGGCACCATTTGTGGTGTACCCAGCAGCCAATTACCTGCCATCTTGCTTTCTTAAAGAAACCTGATTTGATTCAGAACAATGAGCCGAACCCCAAGGGTGGATCATAACAGATCTAAGCTATCACATTCTTCTCTGCCAGGTACCCATCTTCTCAGCCTCCCTTGCAGCTAGGCCTGTGATTCTGTTTGGCTGATGAGATTGAAAGGGAAAACCTGCTGGGAGCCTTCTGAGAAAGCTTTCCCTTTGTTTTTAAGAAAGAACCATTCTCAGAAAAAGACCTTTTTCTGCCTCCTCCATCCCATTCCTACTACAGTTCTGGTGTCCAAAGCTTTAGCAGCTGTCTTGCATCCAGAAGGCAACATGAATGAAGACGAGCTTCCAAAAGGCTGAGAATGGGGAATGGAAGACTGAGGCTCAGAGGCCCGGGATGACATTACTGGGCCTGCGCTCCGTCCCGACAGCCCACTCCAGACTTCTTACTAAATTAGATCTATGTCTACCATTTAATCTAGGGTTAGGTTTCCTCTTACTTATAACTGAAAGTATTAAGCATATAAGTATTAAAAGGAAAAGCACAAAAAGGGAGTCCAGGGCTTCCCTGGTGGCGCAGTGGCTGAGAATCCGCCTGCTAATGCAGGGGACATGGGTTCAAGCCCTGGTCTGGGAGGATCCCACATGCCACGGAGCAACTGGGCCCGTGAGCCACAACTACTGAGCCTGCTGCGCGTCTGGAGCCGTGCTCCGCAACGAGAGGCCATGACAGTGAGAGGCCTGCGCACCGCGATGAAGAGTGGCCCCCACTCGCTGCAACTGGAGAAAGGCCTCACACAGAAACGAAGACCCAACACAGCCATAAATAAATAAAAAAAAGGGAGTCCACCGTCATCATTGCAGCAACAGGCTAAACAAAATTAAATCAGTTTCTCAAATGAAGGCAGTATCAGAGTTTTCACTGAACTAATGGACATTACGAACCTCCGAGAGATGAACTGCTTGAAATAGGAAGCATTTCTATAATTTGTTTGACCAAGGAACTTGCATTTTCCTTCTAGGAAGCTTCTGGAAAAGCAGAGTTCTATGTAAAATACTATGAAAAATGATTATAGGATATTGAGGTTAACATTTTATGACCCAAGGACTCTATATTCAACCATTTTTCCTTCATGAGCAAATTTAACAGAAGGATATTTTTAAGTCTGCAAAGGGCTTGAAAAACACCTCTCTTAAGTAATCCTCTGATCCCCACTATGAAAAATTACAGACAAATAAAAGTTCTCCAGTCAACTGAGAAATGAATTATAATGAACAATTCAAATATAAGAGTTTTAAAGTATAAAGCAATGACAGTGTAAATAAAAACTGCTTTGAGATAAGCAAAATTAACTGTTGTAAACGTGGTGACAAAACTAAACACCAAGACCAAAAATATTCTGGAAAAGGAGTATTTAATGATTAAAGGAGCTGATGAGTAATAATTGGACTTTTAGCCCAGGCAACATGGTATAGACCCATTTCTCCCTGCTTCTCCCTGCCAACTACAACTATAACCTGTGGAAATAATGTGAGAGATAACCAAAGGAGAACTCCCAAAGATGCTAAGAGGAAGCTGAACCAGTTTGGGGCCCAGCACTGGAGGAACAACATGGTGGCAGGACATTTTACATTCTCCCACCCAAGAGAAGAAAGCAATCTATATGTGACATTTCCTGTCCCTGAACCTAGCAACAGAAGGTAGGCTCAGTCCTCCCCCGGACTGCCTGGGAGTCCCTTAGATCACATCAGGCAAGGCCACAAAGGGCCATGGGGATCTACTGGGAGCCTCACTAACAATAAACAGACAAGGGAAGTGCTTTCCTTCCCTAGCAGGCTTGAAATTCCCCTCACCTATAGGGATTAACAAGGTAGCCACAGCAAAAAGGACCTTCACCCAGACAAATGGCCGGACCCAGGAAACCTCTGTCTCCATGGGATGGAAACCCCCCACCCCTGCCCAGAGACTGGGGGCAACGGCAAAATGGATCTCACTGTGGATGCATTGGATCAAATGGATCTCAACAAGCACATGGGATCTCAGCAAGGCCTGGGAAGCACTGTTTGTTCCCCAGAGGTGGGGAGAATCCCACCATGAGACATGCTTGGCTAAGGAAACCACTCCTTTCTTGCCCGAGGGTCTTCTCCCCCAAGGAAAGACACCTGTCATCCCGGCCTAAGGAAATCCTTTCCACCCCTTGAGAAGCATGAGGAGGAACTAATGGGAGCCCAGGCACCAGATAAACTAAGGAGACCAAAATATCACCACAAAGGCTCTGAAATGAAGCTGTCATTGGAACCATGGCACAACAAAAGTAAGACACGACCTGCATGTTAATCCTAAAGAGGGTGACTGCCTACTAAAATAAAAGATTCATATAGAATCCAGAATCCATTAATATATTAGGAAAAATGTCCAGGTCATAATAGAAACCTCCCATCACATCCAGGACCAAGAAAATCACAATTTGAATGAGAAAAGACATTCAATGCACGTGAACGCTGAGATGAATCAGATGTTGAAATTACCTGACAAGGATTTTAAAGAAAGCACCATAAAAATCCAACAATCAATCACGAGGTCTCTTGAAACAAATGAAAAATGAGAAAATCTCAACAAGGAAATGGAAGTTATAAAAAAGAACCAAATGAAAATTCCAGAACTGAAAAATACAATTGCAGAAATAAAACAAGTTGCTGGACGGGACAGCAGAGTAGAGAGGACAGAGGTTAAAATCACTGAACTGAGGATAGATCAACAGAGTTCACTCAATATGAACAAAAGAAAGAAAATAGACTAAATGAAAAAAATAACAACCTCAGGGACCTGTGGGACAATAAAAAGTTCCAACACTCATCTGAGTCCAGAGGGAGGGATCACAGAGTGGTAGGCAAAGAGTGTTCAAAGAAGTGGCTAAAATTTTCCAAATTTGGTGAAAAACACAAATCTACAAATTCAAGAAGTTGATCATATCTCAAAATGGATGAACCCCAAATAAATTCATTCCGAGACATTTCATAATTAAACTTTGAAAAATTAAAAACTCAGAAAAATTTTGGAAAGCAGCCAGAGAGAAATGATGCATTACCTACAGTGGGAAAACAATTCAAACACAACAGATTGCTCCTCTGAAATCATGGCGACCAGAAGGAAGTGGTATAACTCATTTCAAGTTCTGAGAAAGAAAAAACAAAAAACAAAAAACTATCATCTGCAGTATATAACTGACAAAATTATCCTTTAGGAATAAGGGGAAATCAAAACATTCTCAGATGAAGAAAAGCTAAAAGAATTTGTCATTATCAAATTTATCCTTAAAAACTGCCTAAAGGAAGTTCTTCAGACTGAAAAAGAAATGATGAAATAAAGAATCTTGGAGAATCAAGAAGGAAGATGGAATAACAGAAAGAATAAAAATATTCTGGGTTCATACGATAGAATATTCTTTTCCTCATGAGTTTTATAAATAATATCTAATGATTGGGACAAAAATTATAATACCATCTGACACTCAAGGCAATGATATTTAAAAGTGGGAAGGCAAAAGAACCTAAATGCAGGTGCTGTTTTCACACTCCACTCAAAGAGGCAAAATGTTGATACAAGTAGATTGTGAGGACACATATGTATACTGTAATATCCAAAGCAACCACTACGAAAACTATACAAAGAGATACATTTAAAAATACTATAACTAGGGGCTTCCCTGGTGGCGCAGTGGTTGAGAGTCCGCCTGCCGATGCAGCGGACACGGGTTCGTGCCCCGGTCTGGGAGGATCCCGCATGCCGCGGAGCGGCTGGGCCCGTGGGCCATGGCCGCTGGGCCTGTGCGTCCGGGGCCTGTGCTCTGCAACGGGACAGGCCACAACAGTGAGAGGCCCGTGTACCACAAAAAAAAAAAAAAAAAAAGAGACTATAACTAAATCAAGATGAGATTCTTAAAAATGTTCAAGTAACCTGCAGGAAGATAAGACAAGAAAAACAAGAACCAAGAGAAAACAAATAATAAAAGGGCAGACTTACACACTTCAAAAATTAAATAGAAATAGTCAAATTACATCACTCAAAAAACAGGCTGACAGAATAGATAAAAAACACAGCTCAATTGTATGCTGTTTACAAGAAACTTACTACAAATTCAACAACATAGGTAGGATAGAAAAAGGTATACCATACAAATATTAATTTTAAGAAGCAGGAGTGGCTATGTTAATATCCAGTAGAGTAGACTTAAGAGCAAGCAAAGTACTAGAGGCAAAGAGGACATTACATAATAGTAAAAGGATCAGCCCACCAAGAGGATCAGTGAGAGTACATATGGTCTTAAATGTGGACCCACCAAAAAAACAGAGACTCAAAATACATGAAGCCTGTACCTGCCCCCTTCTCACTGCCCAGCTGTTCCCACCCTAGTGTAAGCCATCAGCATGTCTCTCCTACTTTTGAAATAACTTCCTGAGTTCCCAGCCCCATTCTTCCCCCCTATATTCCTTTCACACAGCAGTAGTGATTTTTTTGCATGTAAATTAAAATATACCACTCCATTGCTTAACATACTCCAAGTAGTACTGCTTCTACATAAAATCACAACCAAACTCCTTGTCTTGATGGGACCTGAGACACAGCGTTCTCCCCTAAGGGTCAATTCACTATTAATAGCAACAAAACCCTCAATTTAAGAATCTGGGAACATAGCTGTCCAAAAGAAAGACTACATTTCCCAACATGCCTTGCTGCTGGGTGTGGCAACATAACCAACTTCTGGTCAAACACGTGACTAACTTCTGGCCAAGGGGACATAAGTAGAAGTGCTGGGTGCAACTTCTTCAAAGACTTGTGCTCCTTTTCCCTTCCTTGGCTTTCTGATGGGTGGAGCGCAGATGTGGACATAAACCACATGGATAGGGCAACACTCTAGGATTTCAGAACAATGAACCAGATGGCAGCAGAGAACTTGGTGAGAGTGATTTATATCTGCTTCTATTCTGTTTGTACCACTGTTAGATTGCTCTCAGTCACATTCTGCTGAACCTAGATCCCAACGCAGAGCCTATGGTGTCCCACAAGAGCTGATCTCTACCCCAGCATCTCCAACCTCATCTCCAACCACTTGCCCACCAAGCTGGAGTCAAGCTTCTCCCTCCTCAGGGCCCTAGAATTTGCTGTTCCCTCCCGGTGGTGAGCACTTCCCCCACAGCTTGCACAGCTGGACCTTCCTCACGATTTAGGGTTAAGTTCAAACATCACCTCCTCAGAGCAGTCTTCTCTTCACACTCTGTTTAAAGCTGTGTAGTACCTACCCTGACTGCCCTCGATTATATCATCCTATTTTATGTACTTCAAAGAACTTAATATTATCTGAGTTTATCTTATTTATTATTATCTATTGCTTTAATGTCTATCTCTCCCCTACCCTCTACACTAGAATATAAATTCCATGAGAACAAGAGACTTGTCTCTTGTTCACTGCTATATCCACGCTGGCCCATAGAGGCTTTCAATAACACACACACACACACACACACACACAGAGAGAGAAAATGACAGAAACAGAATTGAGATAGACCTTAATACTATCAATCTAAGACAGACTGAATAGATATAAAATAAACTAGGACATTCAAGATTTTAATTATTACTGGAAAGGGGGCATATATCAATAGTTCTATTTCCTACAAACTGTGAAAGCAGTGTATTCAGTTGTCATGTTTCATTTGCAGAAACTGAACACATACTGAGATGCAGTAAATGAACACAGTAGATAGCATGAAGAAGCGATGGCATAAGTGATCTTCTATGACTACAGTGCAATAAAATGATAAATTAATAACAAATGTTTAAACATAGTATGAAGTAATATTGTCCCAAATAAATATTGAGTGAAGAAAGATATTAATTATAATTACAGACCATAGAGTAAATGGTAGACACTACATATCAAAATCTCAGGATGGTGATAAAGCTATATACCAAGAGGAAAATTCACATCTAAATTCTTTCATGAATAAAAAAAGATAAAACTAGGTGAAATAGTCATTTAATGCATAAGTTTATAAATAATAACAACAAGAAAACAGGAAAAAGGAAGTGAAGATCAAAGTTGAAAATACCAGAATAGGAACCAGGAAAAAAAAAAAAGAATTGTTAATTAAGTTGAAGAGTACATTTTTTCCAAAAAATCAGTAAAATAGACAAATTTCTGGCAAATCAGATGAATAAAAAATGAGAAAAACAAAAATTACAATTAAGAGAGGCTATAACGATGGTAAAATAGTACTTGCAAAGAAAATTTTAAACAATACTATGTACAAGCAAATGCTAATAAATTAAGTAATTTTGAGAAATTGGAAACTTCCTGAAGATAATATAAAATTTCAAAGTAGAGTAACGAATAATTAAAACTTATCATTAAGAAATACCTCAAAAAAAAAAAAATCCCCAAACCAAAACCGAAAACCCTACCACTAGATCAAGGTAGTTTTATGAACTAACCTGCTCAAATTTAAGGTCATAAATAAATTCCATACTGTAGAATTTATTGTACATCAGCAAAAAAGAAAGTCGACAAATTAATTTTATCATGCTAGAATAACTATGTTTCAAAACCTGACAACGACACTTACAGTTTTGTGCAAACTACAGGCTCCTTTTATTTATGAATACAGATTAAAAAACTCAAAATTGATGGCAAATCAAAGTTTTAAATTACACTAGAAATTTAAATTATATTAAGAAAATGACCTGCCATAACAGCAAATGTAAATCCTAGGAATGTACATTAGGGATTTAGTCATCATTAAATCATATCGGTAAGTGAAAACAAGAATAATCACATGATCCTCTTATTAGAGATTAAAAGGACATTTGGTAAAAGCTATCATATATTCACAATTTAAAAAACTATTGGTAAGTAAGATGTCAATTTCCTAATATCACATTTCACCCTTCTTGTGTATTATTAATAAACAGGTTTCAGTCAATACAAATGGAACTAAGACAGACACTGCCAGAAAGGAGGAAACAAAATCACTGCAATTTGTGGACAAAGTCCCAGCAGACATAGAGAACCTGAGAAAATCTCTAATTCTGTAATGAGAATTTGCTAATTCTCTCATGAGTGAATTCAGTAAGGAAGCAAGATAAAAGCCAGAATCCCCAAAACTGCTTTCCGCTATACTGGCAGAAAGTGGTTAGAAACATGCAATGAAAAAATCCTATTTGCAATAGTAAAAATAGAAAAAAAAAATAGACAGTGGTACTGCCACAAGCAAGCATGGGGTCTACAGCTCAGTGTGTAGCCGAGTGAGGGCCAGGAGCTTGGACCAGATGGAAGAGTTACTGTGGTCACTTCTCCCTGCCACCCTGGTGCATCTGTGAACCTCAGAAACTCGGTCCTGTGGCATCAAGATCACTGGAGCCATGGTCAGAAGGTGTGTCTAGCAAATACTGTATGATATCACTTATGTGTAGGATCTAAATTCGTCAAACTCATAGAAGCAGGCAGTGGTATGGTGGTTGCCAGGGGCTGGGAATAGAGGTGGAGAGGTGATGGTCAAAGGGTACAAAGTTTCAGTTGCAAAAAATAAACAGAAACCTCAATTAAATAGAGTTGGGAGACCAGAAGGGGGAGCTCTCATGCCCTGTGATGATAGCAGAGCCCAAGAAGACTCATTTCCTGGCAAGAAAAGCCCTGGACCCTTTGTTTACTATAACCCTCCCAACTTCCTTTTCCTCTCTATAAAAGTGTCTCCTTCCCTGGCCATGGGGGGGGGGGGGGTTTGCACGTGGCTCACCATGGTTGCAGACCCCGAATTACAATTCTCTACTGATCCTCATCCCCAATAAACCCACCTTTGCTGGAGAAATCTGGCAGTCCGTTTATTTCAGGTCAACGTAAGAAAAGTTCTGGAGATCTATTATATGGCGTAGTGCCTAGAGCTAACAATACTGTATACTTAAAATTTGCTGAGAGGGTAGATCTTATGTTAAGTGTTCTTACCACACACAAATAACAACAACAATAATGATAAGGTAAGAGAAGTCTTCAGGGGGAAATGGATATGTTTATGGCCTTGATGGTAGTGATGGTTTCACAGGTGTATAGTTATCCCCAAACTCTTTGAGTTGTGTACATTAAATATGTACAGCTTTTATATGTCAATCATAACTCAAGAAAATGGTTTTTTAAAAAAAGTGCCACCAGGACACCACCCCGGAAGCACAGGAGACCCTTGTCCCCTTCAGAAGCCTGCCTTTGGGTGCCGCTTGTGGGTTTTAGAGGATTCATCTGCCTGACCGCAACAGGCCCCCACCGGCTTCACGCCTGTCTTGTTCCTTTCTCTGCTCCCTCTGAACTTGAATGCAAGCTTCTACCGTTGATAGAATCAGTCCCCATTTAGGTACCTTTTAATGAAAATTTATGCTTTTCTGAGGTCTACAGTGTACACATATTACATATAAACCCTGTGTGTTAGATCCTGAAGGATAAGTAGATTGAATAAAAGAAAATAACTTTACATAAAACTTGGGAAGATTTCACGGGACATAAGCATTAAGTTACTGGTGCCAGGACTTTCCTGATAATATGAGCTTTTCCCTCTTTTTGGCTGAGGTAACTTGTCAACCCAACCCAGCCACAGACTCATCATGAAATTATTTAGAAATAATATTTAAAATTACTTTCAATTTATTTTTCTGATTATGAAATCAATTCAGACATTCTTCTAAAGGGTAAGTTTTCGGCATACTAAATGGATATAAGGTAACTGATACAGCGGGGGGCTGTAGCCGGCCTCGGGCACCCTGTGGCTTCTACAACAAGGGGCCACCTAGCTGCTTTGGGTGGTGGCTGCCTCTCAGAGGCTTCAGCCTGAACTCCTTTCCTCCCGGCAGCTGGCGGTTGCCATCTTGACTAGATGCTTGTGTATCTCATGTAAAGTTTGTGCTTTAGTTACCATAACAGTGGGCAAGCGTATTAGAAAAATCCAATCACTTTTTTTTGCCACTGAAAACAGTTGTTTTACAATGTGATTTTGTTAATTTGAGATTTCGTTAACTTTGCTGAATAATAACAGAATAGATCCTATGGCCACATTGCAGAAATTTTGGAAAATACATACAAGGACGAAGAAAATTTACATTCACCTTTATTCCAATCCATAATAATTAGTAGCATCAGAATTATTACATTTTCCCACTGGACAGCTACATGTGAAAGAATGAAATTAGAACACTTCCTAACACCACACACAAAAATAAACTCAAAATGGACTAAAGACCTAAAAGGCCAAACACTATAAAACTCTTAGAGGAAAACATAGGTAGAACACTCTATGACATAAATCACAGCAAGATCCTTTTTGATCCACCTCCTAGAGAAATGGAAATAAAAACAAAAATAAACAAATGGGACCTAATGAAACTTCAAAGCTTTTGCACAGCAAAGGAAACCATAAACAAGACGAAAAGACGACCCTCAGAATGGGAGAAAATATTTGCAAACAAAGCAACTGACAAAGGATTAATCTACAAAATATACAAGCAGCTCATGCAGCTCAATATCAATAAAACAAACAACCCAATCCAAAAATGGGCAGAAGACCTAAATAGACATTTCTCCAAAGAAGATATACAGACTGCCAACAAACACATGAAAGGATGCTCAACATCACTAATCATTAGAGAAATGCAAATCAAAACTACAATGAGATATCATCTCACACTGGTCAGAATGGCCATCATCAAAAAATCTACAAACGACAAATGCTGGAGAGGGTGTGGAGAAAAGGGAACCCTCTTGCACTGTTGGTGGGAATGTAAATCGATCCAGCCACAATGGAGAACAGTATGGAGGTTCCTTAAAAAGCTAAAAATAGAACTACCATATGACCCAGCAATCCCACTACTGGGCATATACCCTGAGAAAACCATAATTCAAATATAGTCATGTACCACAGTATTCATTGCAGCACTATTTACAGTAGCCAGGAGATGGAAGTAACCTAAGTGTCCACTGACAGATGAATGGATAAAGAAGATGTGGCACATATATACAATGGAATATTACTCACCCATAAAAAGAAATGAAATTGAGTTATTTGTAGTGAGGTGGATGGACTCAGAGTCTGTCATACAGAGTGAAGTAAGTCAGAAAGAGAAAAACAAATACCATATGCTAACACATATATATGGAATCTAAAAAAAAAAGTTATGAAGGACGTAGGGGCAGGACAGGAATAAAGACGCAGACATAGAGAATGGAACTGAGGACATGGGGAGAGGGAAGGGTAAGCTGGGATAAAGTGAGAGAGTGGCTTTGAGGTATATACACTACCAAATGTAAAATAGCTAGTGGGAAGCAGCTGCATAGCACAGGGAGATCAGCTCGGTGCTTTGTGTCCACCTAGAGAGGTGGGATAGGGAGGGTGGGAGGGAGACGTAAGAGGGAGGGGATATGGGGATATATGTATACGTATAGCTGATTCACTTTGTTATACAGCAGAAACTAATACAACAATGTAAAGCAATTATACGCCAATAAAGATGTTTACAAGAAAAGAATTATTACATTTTCCCCAGTTTTTCTCTGTATGAATATACATGGATACATAATAGATGTAGAACAGCAATGTAATTATACTATAAATTAAATCTGTAGACTGTAAAGTGAAAATATTCTTTTAAATAATTGTACAATATTCCATCTTTGTAAGTGCATTTTTCTACATCTCTGACTAATTTCATATGCAGAGTCTTAGATGTAGAATTATTTTTAATTATAGGGTTTAACATTGGAAAAGTTGTAGCTAAGTATCACCAAATAGTTTTCAGAATAGTTTTACCATGTACATTTCTACCATTAGTATATGAGTTTGCTCATTTTATCTTACTCTTGACAGTACTATTATCACATGTTTTATTCTTTTCCAACCTGATAGGTGAAAACTGTTATCCAATTACTATTTTAGTTTATATTCCTTAGATTTCTAGTGAGGTTGAAAATTGTTTTAATATGTTTGTTTAAAGTATCAATTGTCTGTTACTCCTTATCCCGTTTCTCTATTGTCATATCTAGAGGTTTTCATATTTTTTAGAAATGCTCTTCACATATACCTTAGCCTATTAATTGCTGTATTTTTCCTATTACTTTTTGAAATATTCTTTCAACTTAATAGTGTAACAGTTTTTATTTATGATTCTTCCATTGCTTTAATGCTTAGAAAGGCATTTCCTGCTTAGAAAATTAGTTATATGTTGACATGTAATTCCTCCATCTTTTAAAAACAGTTGAAACATATACTGTTAGATAGACTAAAGACCAATGACGTTTATGAATATGGATAAATGAAAGAAAAACCCAAATTACCAAGGTCTGAGTAGTAAGCCTGACCAGGTGCCTGCCCCGTAGGCCAGGATCACTGAAATCTCAGCGGCTCTCAGACTTGAGGGAGCATCAGTCACCTGGAGGGCGTATTGAACTCCCGGAAGCCGGCCCCGCTCTGGAGTTTCCGGTTCAGTGTTACTTGGGTGGGGTCCAGGAATTTGCATTTCTAACGAGTCCCAGGTGATGCTGATGAGGCTGGTTCAGGAACCACACCTTGAGACCCACTTTGAGACACTAATGTTTTCCACGCTCCATATTTCACAAGCGGTAAAATCGCTTTGGGGATTCAAATGTTCGCTGTCAGTCTAACAGGCCTTGTGATGCACATGACTGCTGAAAGCTATTTAGCTCCCGTGAGATGATTAAGAACAGCAAACTCTGACAGAGTGGCACGTTGACAAAGTACTGGGGGGAGGACCATCCTGTTGGTGCCAGATTGGATGTGAGGAGAGACTCAGCCTGCTAGAATGCTAGTTATCCTTCAAAGAACAAAAGTCAAAGTCCTGGAATTTTCTAGGTCTGGGCCCCGTGCAACAAATACCTTATATGAATGAATATGATTTCTTCTGTGTCACTTGCTTTCCCTGAAAATTTTATCCACAGTCGACCTCATGGGACAGGTAATCTACAGTTTCACAGATGAAAACACTGTAGGTATTTAATAAATATTTGACTAGCTGGGGACTATATTTTCTTCCCTTTAATTTTCTTTTTCTGATTATAGAACTAATGCATGCCTCTTGTCAAGCTTTTGAAAAATACAGGATGTGATCACTCATCATCCTATCACATGAAACAACACTGTCAATGTTTTGATATATTTCTTTCCAGTTCTTTTATGCATAACAGATTTGGGATCATACTGTACCTGGAGCTTTGTGTAATGTTCCTTTCCTGTGTTGTGAACATGGAATGTCAAGTATTCTGAACTGAGTCAAGAATTTTACAGATTTTTTTTTTGATATGGACCATTTTTTAAAAGTCTTTATTGAATCTGTTACAATATTGCTTCTGTTTTATGTTTTGGTTTTTTGGCCCTGAGGCATGTGGGATCTTAGCTCCCCAACCAGGGATCGAACCTGCACCCCCACATTGGAAGGTGAAATCTTAACTACTGGACCGCGAGGGAAGTCCCGGGTCAAGAATTTGAAACCGAGCTCCCTGTCCATCTCAGCCATGGGGAACCAGCGCATGAAATGTCCCGAGCTAAAGCCTGGGACCTGGGCTGGGGAGGATGGGCCTCTGGATCAGAGCATGGAACAGAGATCAAGAGTCTAGGACCAAACCAGAAGTGGAAACCCGAAAAGACATGAGGCCAGAGTAAGAATTTGGGATGGAGGGACAGCGGCCAAGCATGGAGAGGTACCTGGGGAGCAGCTGCAGGTATTTTATTTCCCCAGCTGTGTCTTCTCCCACCAGTGGGGGAGGAATGGACAGCCGGAAAGGATGCTGAGCAGGCCTGTGGGTGAAGTCGGGGTGGCAAGCAGGCCTTGATCTAGACCAAGTCTGGGCACGGGTGCCCCAGGCACTTTTACGTTAGGATAACTTTCAGTGTCTTGGACATTGCACATAGCTGTGAGATAAACTAGCTATGATAACGACCTGCTTGCATATGGGCAAGCGAGGGGTACTCTGGAGCACAAAGACCAGGCAGCCCTGTGAGTTTCTTAGTTCTCGATCTCCAGCCCCAGATCCATTCCCACACAACCAGCACCATCCAGTGAACAGATTCATTTGCATAAATATTAATGTTTCATTTCTTAAGTCAGAAACTCTGAGTCAAGTCTTAATGAATGAAGTTGGATTGTGAATAAGATAAAAATGTGAGTCAAGAAGCCAACACCAGGCTTCCCTGGTGGCGCAGTGGTTGAGAGTCTGCCCGCCAAATGCAGCGGACACGGGTTCGAGTCCTGGTCCGGGAGGATCCCACATGCCGCGCAGCAACTGGGCCCGTGAGCCACAACTACTCAGCCTGCGCGTCTGGAGCCTGTGCTCCGCAGCAAGAGAGGCCGTGACAATGAGGGGCCCGCGTGCTGCGATGAAGAGTGGCCCCCGCTTGCCACAACTAGAGAAAGCCTTCACACAGAAACGAAGACCCAACACAGGCAAAAATAAATAAATATAAATAAATTTAAAAAAAAAAAAAGAAGAAGCCGACACCACTGGCTCCTCTCCTAGCTAAGGGCAGGACTCATCTCTCTCTCTTTCTTCAGAGGGAGAAGAGTTTAATGGAAGTGTTGGCTGGACCTAGGATAGATCAGTAGTGCTGCATGATCTCCCGTGATGCTTGTCATTTCCTTTGCCATTGTGTGCTGTCTGCAAGCTCACGGTGGAACCCAGCTAGCACAGCGCTGGAGGTCAAGGAGGAGAAAAGATGAAGGGCTGCTGTGGGGACTCAGGTGAAGCTGAGATGCAGATGCTCCTTCCACCCGGGAGCATTTGTTGCGTTAAAGACACATTCTTGGGCACAAGTGGCCTCATGGTGTGTGGTGTGAGTGACTGGCGGAACAAAGTGACTTTGAGGACCCTGCTCCTCTGCGATTGCAATGGACCTGAAGCAATGAGCATGAAAGCCCTCCCCGCCCATCCTGAGCCTGGCCCCCTCAGCCCCTCCCTCCCCTCCTCTCTACCATTAACATACACCAAGTCCTAAGGCTGATTCCAAAAATAATTTCACAAGCCTTGCTCAACTACATCACAGCAGTAACAGCCAACACACAGGACTTTGATGAGTGAAGGGAAAGAAGATGATAAGAATTTCACAAGTTATCATTTGCTACGTAAGAGAGAGGTTCTGAACTGGCTACCAAGAAATCTGTGAGCCTCACACCCAGCGGACCGAGTATCCTGGGAGGATGGAGACTGAGTCGTAGCCCTCAGACCAGCCTCTTTGGAAAGGAGGCTGCATAGCCAATTACATTCCCCCCTCGCTGATACCAATTTCTCACAAAGAGCCGGAGGCTCACAGCTTTCGGGATGAGCACCAACCGATCAACAGCTGCTTTTGCAGAATCCCGTTTGATTTTATCTTACCCTTGGCACCGTAGGCTAGCATGCCAGTAAGGAGCGAGCACTGAGAGCTAATTATTTAATTAGCAAGGTGAGCCTAGGGCCTGGTGGGATCACTTCTCGGAACACAGAGAATGGCCATGGTCACAGTTTTCCTCTCAGGTAGGAAGAAACCAAAGCCTAGGGAAAATGAAAGGCTGTGGCAGCAATGTCGGGTCAGAAGTTGAAGTCCAATTACAGAATCATCCCCCTTTGTGGTAGCCAGTCTCCAAGGTGGTCCCCAATGACCCCTGCCTCCCGGTAATCACTGGGAGGTAGTCCTCTCCCCACTGAATGGGGATGACCTGTGTAACCAATAGGATATTGCAGAAACGATGGAGTTTGACTTCCAGTGCTAGGTCGTAAAAGACGTGACAGCTTCTGCCTTGTACTCTCTTGGATCATTTGTTTTTCTGGAAGCCAGCTGCCATGTCACGAGGACACTCAGGCAGCGCCACGGAGAGGTCCGTGTGGCAAGGACCTGAGGCCTCCTGCCAACAGCCAGCATCACCTTGCCAGCCATGTGAGCGAGCACCTGAGAGCACATTCTCCAGCCCCAGTCAAGCCTTCAGATGATCACAGCCCCAGCCAGCATTTTGACTGCAACCTCATCAGAGACCCTGAACCAGAAGCACCCAGCTAAGCTGCTATTGAATTCCTGGCCCACAGAAACAGTGAGATTAGTAAATACTTACTGTTTTGTGTCACTAGCTTTTGGTATAATATATTATGCAGCAATAGATCACTAATATGGCCTTCCAAGTGTACCATCATGTCTGTTTCCACAGGAAACTGATTTTTGTCCCTCACAGGAAGCCTTGTCAGTGTCTCAAATGGATGGTCTTCTCCTTTCTAGAATATCAGTAACTCCTGATATCAAAATCTCCTGCCTGGAAATTGAGAGGCAGAAAGCTGCCTTTCTGCTGCTCCTCTTCTAGACCATCTTCAACCACAGCAGCAAAGTAAACACTCACGTGTACACAGATGCACGTGCACACATACACCTGTGCACACACAGAGCTTCCTTTCAAACCTGAAAAATCACTCGAGTGCTGGCAATATGAGCTTTTCTTCCAGGAAGGACCAGATGCTCTGAGTACAGTTTTCTCACACTGTCACTGAATGGGCAGACGGGGGACAGGCAGCAGAGGAGACTGACTATCAAGAATGGTTTGACGGTCTTTCTCCTTTGCTAGTCGTCAAAGTCTGAGCTGGGGGAGCACCAGCAGGAGAGGAAGTCACAGCCACCAGTCCACACGGTCCCACATTCGTTTAGCTATTTCAGAATTGCATTTTCCCCTTTTATTCTCTTTTTCCCATCCCATTTATCACCCTGGGTGAGGGGGAGGGTCTTTGGTAAGGCAAAAACACAGAGACTTCATGAGCATAGTAGCATGTCCCAGTTATGCAAGAGGCAATCAATATATTAGAAAAGAAATATTTCCTCGTGCAGATGCTCTACTGGGAAGAATCTGGCAGATGTGAGGCCTCCACTTAAGATATAATTAAGTACCTGCAGCTCCTTCCCCTTCAGGATCGGGGCCAGGAAGAATGCTTAGAGCCTGGAAGGGCTTGCAGCATCCTTCTAGGCTAGAGTGGGCCCTGAAGACAGAGGCAAAGGGTAGAAAGCATTCAGAAAGCGCAAGGAAGAAGAGAAACCGAGAAGAGCAGCAACTCCCAGATGTGCAAACAGAGTACATCTGTATGGGCTGCAAGATGCCAGGTGGGAAATAATGTTTCTCTGTCTTGTTAACTATATGCTCACTTTTTTTTTTTGCTGCACTGTGCGGCATGCGGGATTTTAGTTCCCTGACCAGGTATCGAACCCGTGCCCCCTGTATTGGAACCACTGGATCCCCAGGGAAGTCCCCCTATGTGCTCACTTTTGATTTTGGCCAGGGGAGTCCACCCGTCTATCTTTCCACATCGAAATGTTACCTGAGCACTGAAATATTCTGATCACGTGGTAAGTAGGGTCATGGAGGTCCTTCTCTAGGGAGAGTCAGGGCTGATCATAACCACAGGGAGATGATGTTCTCCTGATGGGTATCAGCAGCGTGGAGGTCAGACGCCATGTCTCACTCTCCCCTGCCCTGGATATCCTCCAGGACAAGGTCCTGTCTCTCTGGTCATCTTCAGGTATACGACTTTCCTTGTTGAGCTCATCCTTGACTATAATTTCACCCACTAGCTCTGATGAATCCCAAATCCGGGTTCCCAGCCCTGGCCTCTCACCCATGATCCATCCTTGATTTCAGCTGTGCACAGACTTTCCTTGGTGACTGACCCTCAACGTGTCCAATTTAGAATTCAACTCCACAAAGACGTCTTTTCTCCATGATCGTATTCCTGGCAGTAGTAGCCAGTTGGGAAACTTGGAGTCAGTCATCTCAAGCCTTCTCTCCTCAGGCTCTAAATCCACTCTGCCAGTGGATCCTGAGCTCTTTCCCTTTCAACCGTATCTTCCTCATGGTCAATGACTTTCCTGTGCTCATTGCCTCCACCTTTTTTCAAACTCTCATTGTGACAGGCTGGGGATGCTCTCTTTTCTTTCTTTTCTCACTTAATCCCCCACCTATTTCAAGGTTTGAAGCAAGTGCCCCCATTTCCTGAAGCCTTATCTGACCTCTCAAGACCACATGTGTCTCCTTTCTTGAACTTCTATTCATTTTATTTAAAAAAAAGTTATTGAGGGTCTGAGTACATGGGCTAACTGCTGCGGGTACCACAACAATGAAGTCCCTGGCTGCAAGGAGATTACAGTCTAGTAACCATCAAGCCAATTAATTACTCTTTGTTTTCTCTCTTAGTTGTGTTTCCCCAACCAAATTCTTAAACAGCCAGGACTGTGTCTTAAGCATCTTTTGTAAAACCCATAGTGACTGTTAGACTACAGGGCCAGTAACAAGTTCTTACTAAGTACTTGTTGGTTATATGCAAGATGGGTAGCAGAATAAGACTAGAGATACACGTCAACTGCAATCCTTATCTAGAGATACAGAGAAGTATCTTTGGTTAGGGAAAAAAACACATCAAGAAATTAAAGAAACCACACCGTGTTTGAATGGTATTTTACATGTTTAAACAGTAATTCAATTTAACTTGACAAATTAACTCAATTCTTTTTTCTTTTTTTTGGCTACGCTGCGCAGCATGCGTGATCCCACTTCCCTGACCAGGGATTGAACCCGCGCCCCCTGCAGTGGAAGCACGGAGTCCCAACCACTGGACCGCCAGGGGAGTCCCTAATTTTTTAAAATAATTATTGATGAGTCATTCCCCAAATTCCATAGTCAGAAAATAATAGTCACATTTTAAGACTAAAGAACTAATATAGAGAAATGATTTATAGCACAATTAATCATTTGAAGGTATTATTTGGAATTTCCTAAGCGATTTTACAAGATAGAAATAGAAGCAAATCGAGAAGCATCAAATGCAAATTTTTAGATAAAACCTTTCTGTCCTATTAAGAGTATTGCTAGGATCCAAACACACAAGGCAGCCATGCCATCCTCCCATCAAGGATCTGCTGGAACCAGGGACAGAGTGGGCTCAGGTAATACCAATATGTCCTTTCTAAGTGTCCCCAGGAAAAAGTCTTTTGTGAATCAGAAGTGGAGGAATCTCATTTCTCCAAAATGTAAAACTAGTTTTGATATGAGGGAAAATAGGGAGATATTTCACTCTTCCGAGCCTTAAATGAGTATAGTTTTGATTCTTTGTTCAGGGGACCTAGGATGGATCTCAACTTAGACGTCCAGTTCAAGGAACGTATGTCTCTCAAGCCCAGAAGGGAGCTTCACGTGCTGAACAGAAGCTCAAGAATTCACAGTCAAACGTTAGTCCCAGACACATGTTTGCTGTCAAACTTAATTTTTCAAAGAATTCTTACTCACCTGCCAGAATATGCTATCTATCGTGTTTCCAAGAAAACCATCGCGACCTTCTGAAGACACCAGTTTGGGGCCAAGGATTGTCATGAATTCATCAAAATCCACCTGACCATCCCCTGGAAGGAGAAGATATAAATACGAGTTGAAAAGTAGCTGAAATTGACCTACTGTACCCAATGAAATAAACATCTCCATGCTTTTCTCCACGGCATGACCTCAGTCAATGAAGAGCTGAAACCATTTCTGAAAATTGGGCTTCATTCTTAAAATACCAAAAGAAATACAAGAAATTCGCAACCGTGAGTACCTCTGATGCCTCATATTCCTAATCATTTGCCAGTATCTGTGCCTAAATGCCCAGCCAACACCTCCCGCTTAAATGGCCACGGCTTCACACCTGCTGTACCTGGACCCCAAACTGCCCAGCTGTACAGGAGAGAAAGCACATCTTCATCCCTATCTCTTCCTTCATCCTTGCCAATCACACATAAATTGTCATCAAGTCTTGCTGATTTCACTTCTTAAATACCTGTGGCTGCTCTACCTTTTTTGTTAATCCAATTGCTAGTCCATTTCCAAAAAGACTGTGGTGGGAAAATGCTTCCAAGAATGAATGTTCCTAGTTATAATTACAATGTTACTAGTAAAATGGCTTTTGCCCTCATACTCTCACCTCCACACTCTCTTCCTGACAGTTGAGTTTACTTCCCCAAAGCATATCTGACCGTGCTTTATACACTTCAAAGGCATCTTTGACCAAACATAAGGAAACCACCTCGGGATGGTATTCAAGTCCCACTATTCCTTTTGATACGCTTTGCTTCCCACCTCTGCACAAAATGCCATGCTCTTTCAGAGCTCCATGCCTCTGTACATGCTGTTCCCTCCATCCGGGATGCCCTTCCCCATTTGTCTACCTGGTGATCTCTAACTTGTTCTATACAATGGAGCTTAAACATCATGTTCTCTTTTTGTATTTTTCCTGACCCTTCCTCATCTCACTAGACAGAGTTAGGCACTTCCTTCTGTCCCTTCTACTAATTTAGTGTGCATCTATTTAGAACAGATCACCCTATATCTCAGCCACTAATTTGCACACCTATCTCCCACCTGGATTGTGAGCTCTGCAAGGCCAGGGACCCAGCCTGAAACTTCTTTATATCTGACACCATGGTAGGCGCTCAGTATGCACTTAGAGAATGAATGACGTCTCTTGCTTGTTTGTTTTTCCTTTGCTCAGTTCAACATGCATTGGATCTTTCATACTAGAGCTGACACTGACCAAAGGTGAACTTGAGCCAAATTAGACAAAATTAGACCTTCAGGGTATTGTCTGAGCCTCAGTGACGCATCAGTGTGGCACTCTGCACCCTTAGGACGGCTCAGGAGGGTGTCTCCACCAACAGCTCACCACATCTTGGCCCCAGGCAGGGAGGACAGTCCAGGTGTCTGCATACATGTTTGCCAAAGTGCAGACACATCAATCCACTCCTGGAGTGCAATCGCCTTCCAAGAACCTTCATTGGAAACCTATTTCCAAAAGTCAAGCAGACGTCATGATCAAGACGTCAATAATTCAGAACAGACAGTCCAGGAACAGATCCCAGTGTAGATAAAACTTCCCAGAGGACAGGGGAAGCATGACAAGTCAGTAGGATGGACTACTGAGAAGAAATTGATGTATCTCTCACCTGTCAGCAAGATGAAAGGATCCAAAATTTCCCCTTGGCTGGTCATAAGATGGCTAATTCAAGCGACAATGAGTTAGCATCTTGCCTTTCAAATGAGCAAATACTTATAAAAAAGAATACTGCTCAGTGCTGGCAGAGATGCAGATGAGAGATGGACTCTCTGACGCGTCTCTGGGTATATTCACCCAGATATTGACTAGCAGTGTTCAAGATGCTGTAACATTCTGGTTCTTTTGTACCTAACAACTTCACCTTTAAAGAAAAAGACAAAGCAAGGAAATGATCTTAAATGCAGACCAAGATGTTTGCCCAAAGATAAGTCATCCAGTATTTGTGAAAGTGGAAAGGTGGCAGCTGGAGGAAGATGAGAATGGCCCAGTCTTGCTGGCATTCATACTGAGCGAGAACCATGAGGCTCAGACAACCGCGCTTGTTATATACATGCGCTAACCCCCAGCTCACCCCAAGCCACTCCCACTAGTCAAAGCTGGTTCTGGATGGCCAAAAAGTCTCAGGCTAGAGGGTGCATTCTCAAGAGAGAGAGCATCACCTTCCGTGAGACGGAAAGTGATTCTTAGGGGACCAAAAATAACTTAGATATTATGGTTTGTGGCCCTCCTAACGTCACAGTGTATAAACATATATTCATACAGTATATCTGTCCAATTATAATAAAATGCCATGGGGTTAGGGCAACTAGGGAAACAAGTTTCTTAGGCACCTGAGTGGGGGAGTGGCAGAACAAGAAGGAGGAACAGGACAAGAGGAAGAGGAAGAGGACGAAGAGGAAGTAGTTCAAGAAACACTGGACTAGATAATGTCCCAGGTACTACGGCTCTCCTTCCGGGGCCCTCTCTCTGGGATGTTGGTCTATTAGCAGTGGGCGTCATCCCAAGTGTCTGTCACCCAGGTGAGGTCCAACAGTTCATAAAAGGTCAGAAGCTCGAGGGTGTGCGGAGATGGAAACAACCTAAGTGTCCATCATCAGATGCATGGATAAAGAAGATGTGGCACATATATACAATGGAATATTACTCAGCCATAAAAAGAAACGAAATTGAGCTATTTGTAATGAGGTGGATAGACCTGGAGTCTGTCATACAGAGTGAATAAGTCAGAAAGAGAAAAACAAATACCATATGCTAACACATATATATGGAATCTAAGAAAAAAAAATATCATGAAGAACCTAGGGGTAAGACAGGAATAAAGACACAGACCTACTGGAGAATGGACTTGAGGACACAGGGAGGGGGAAGGGTAAGCTGGGACGAAGTGAGAGAGTGGCATGGACATATATACACTACCAAATGTAAAATAGATAGCTAGTGGGAAGCAGCCGCATAACACAGGGAGATGAGCTCGGTGCTTTGTGACCACCTAGAGGGGTGGGATAGGGAGGGTGGGAGGGAGGGAGACACAAGAGGGAAGAGATATGGGAACATATGTATATGTATAACTGATTCACTTGGTTATAAAGCAGAAACTAGCACACCACTGTAACGCAATTATACTCCAATAAAGGTGCAAAAATAAAAAAAGAGACCTCACGAGACCTTAACAAAAATATGTCCACCAGCTGGGCCACACCAGCTCCCGCCCATAGTGCCGTAGGCACCACTGTTCCCTGGGAGTCGAATGGGATGGGGTTGGGGGTCCACAGGACTTAGCAAAACACCTGCTTCTCAGCATCAGGCTGTCTTTAAACAATCTACCTTCCAGGTAGGAGGAGAGAGACCACCTACCTCTCCAAACCCTCCCCCGCCACCCCTGGTGATGGGAGAGCAGCATGTGGAACTGGCGCATTTCAAGGGTCCACATGGAACTCTGGTCAAAGTCATCAGGGAGCGTTCACGGACGGTGCCCTTGGCTCTGAACAGCAAACCCAAAGCTCACAAGCGGAAATGACGCTTCAAACTACATCCTGGCCGCAGTGAAGGGAGCAGCTTATTCACTACTCAGAGCCTTGGCCAGAGGGGAAGTGCTCGGGTTGGGGGGCAGTGCTCAGGACCCCATGGCAGTGCCAGCTGTAGCGCTGGTGCACGGGTGGCTTGGTAGAGCCTTTCTGCTATTTGGAGGAGAGGTCTGGCTCACAGGAGGGTCTGCTTCTAGCTGTTAAGCAGATGACATTTGGAACTTCAGGTCTGTTATTTGTCAGAATGTGATTCTCCCCCAACCCCCCCCCTTTTTTTTTTAACTATCATTGAGCCAAGGGAGATTCCTGCAGGCCCATAGTTGGAGAAATAATCAGGGTGGGGCCCCCTCACCTATCTCTGTCTCTCTTGGCATCTTCTCAGCCCTGGCTCCTGAGTATGTGTGTACATTGCACATTTCTGCAGACCTTCAGTACACAAAGACTCCTCCTTTCACATACACAGCTCGACATCAGACCTGCCCGCAGTACAAAGGTTCTATTCAGATTTAGACTGAGGAAAACCTGTCTTCAGCAGATCCTAGTTTGAAGGACAAATAGGGCTGGGTACACCCCACAAGCTATCAGTGCTGTTCCCAGAAGTCTGGCCCCCATGTCCCCACCCTCTCCCTGCATCCATTCCAGGAGAACTGAGATGAATACAATCTCAGAGACCAGTTTCTCCCTAAGCCCCTTGAACAGAAACCAGCCCCAGGCCGAGGCAAGGTCTGGGAAGTCTGATGATGACCTTGACATCTAACATACTGAGCAGTCACCATGCCGTGGCATCATTTAAAGAAATCGCCACACCCTAGTTCATTTAAGGCTGCCAGCGGCCCATTTTACAGATGAGAAAACCGAAGCACAGAGAGGTTCAGTAACTTGCAGAAGCTCACACAGGGGAGCAGAGCTGGGATTCCAAACCCAGCAGTCTGCCTATGCTTTTGCTGTCTCTCAGGAGGCCGGGCGATGTGTGGCTCTGTCAGAACACTATTCCCCCTGATCCCAGCGTTCCCTGGTTGGGGAGTGCTACGGCTGCCTGGCACACAGAGGCAAACTGAAATCTAAGTTGCTCTCTTGGGTCTCAGGTCAGCTGCTGGAGGTCTTTCTTAAGCATTTAAAAGAATGACAATAAGTAATAGGAAATACTGATTTAACATTTGCGATATGCCAGACACTGAACTCAAGGCCTTACATATATTATTGTTTGATTCTATCCCAACACTATGAATAGGTTCCGCCCTTCCACATTTTGCCTTTGAGAAAATTCTGGCAAGAAGAGGTTAAACGGAGCTAGGTCAAGGCTACGCAGCTAGCAGGCACCAGCAAAGGGATCAGCTTGGAACCCCTGATGCTAACCCCCGCGTCGCAAAGCCTCCCTCCGTGTCAGAGGCCCCAGCATAATTCCTGGCCCAGGTTCATATCTCTCTTCAAAGTTTGAGAGTTTAATATGTTTTCCTATCTGGGCCTTTGGGAAGAAATTTAGTAGGAATTTGGGAGGATGGCCTTTAGGGGCATTTAATGCAAATGACCACTGCCTGAAAGCTATTTGTTCCCCAAACTGCCATTCTGCCTGCAGTGAGGCTCTCAGTAATCCTCCTTGGATGGTCAATACTCTGAGGACCCAGGTATCTCACATACAACCCTCCAGGCATCCTCTTCCACCAAAAAGAATTGGTCTGACGAATGAGGCCTGTGCAGGCCTAGCAGCGTGACATGAGGCTGGCATTCCGGATTCACAGTCCCCTAAAAACAAAGTGGGTATCTTCCCAGACTCCCCAACCTTTCACAGAATGCAGCGGATTCTGAATGCAAAAAACTTTACTTGGTTAAATTGTTTTACGAATCTTGAACAGGCAAGTGAGTGCAGAGTGAAAGAATGAAATTCACGCCTACGGGGCCTCAGTCCCCCTCCGCAAGCCCAAATATCATGATCCGCTCAGCAAGACATGCGGGAAGCTAACCTGCCCGGGACTGCGTCTGATTGCTTCCCACTGCTATGGAAGTCAGAGTAATGAACTTGAATGAGGGCAGGAAGCCGAGGCAGGGCCAGGACTGCACAACATTCATTAAGACCAACAGCTGAAACTTTCACCAAGAGCTAAAATAACAGTAAAAATCCCTGCAAAATAAAAGGAAGGAAAGAGGCATAGACAGAAAAAATGGTGGGCTCGAAGGGTAATGAGGAGACGGATTAGGAGCAAGAAGAAACGTCTGCCTGAGACTCCGCTCAAATCAACTGACTCAATTCCAGAAGCATGCCTACAAAGGAGCAGAAGAGCGGGCGATGTACGGTGGGGCAAGAAAGAGACGAAGAGACACAGGCTTGCTTCCGGGAGGGCGATGTACAGTGGGGCAAGAAAGAGACGAATAGACACAGACTTACTTCTGGGAGGTTGTAGTCCGAAACCTGGGACAGAATCAAGTGGGAGCTGGGACTTACCTAGAAGCACGGAGCTAGGGCAGCACCAAGCTGGGAGCAAAGGCTCCAATTAGGAAATTCTCAATGGCTCGGCAGTGAGCCCTCAATGGAGGGAAGGTTCTAATGAGCTGAAAGGGGAGATGAGGTGAGCACCCTGAACAACGTGGGGCCCCCAGGAAGGCTGGAGGGTGGCTGGAACAGCAACCACCCTCCCTTCACGCTGGACCGAGTGTTCCTATGGGAAGAGAACAGGATGAGATAAGCACTGCTGGTCCTCGACGCAGAGTCAGTGGAAAGGGTCCAAGTGGGGAGTAAGAGCATCACCCACCACCAACACCATCCAGTGAAATTCTTTTGCCTAATGCTTCAACCTCTCATAAAGTGTTAGGGACTGAACTATGCCCAGATTCACCTGCTGAAGCCCTAACTCCCCCACCTCCAAGTGTGACTGTATTTGTTGACAAAGACTTGAAGGAGGTAATTAAGGTTAAATGAGGTCATAAGGGTGGGGCCCTAATCCAATATGACTGGTGTCCTTATAAGGAGTGGAAGAGACACCAGGAGTGCAAGCACAGAGGAAAGACCATGTGAGGACACAGCGAGAGGGTGGCCATCTGCAAGCCAAAGAGTGAGCTCCCACCAGAAACCAACCCTGTCAGGACCTTGATCTTGGATTCCCAGCCCCTGGAACTGAGAGGAATAAATTTCTGTTGTTTAAGCCACCCAGGCTGTGCCGTTTTATTACCGCAGCCCGAGCTAACTAACACATCAAGGTAGGGAAGAACAATGGGCTCTTGGGAGACTTGGCACTTTTTGCACTGTTCCTGTGAGTTAGAGCCTAAAATTGAGACTTATGGGACTTCCTTGGTGGTCCAGTGGTTAAGACTTCACGCTCCCAATGCACGGGGCATAGGTTGGATCTCTGGTCGGGGAATTAAGATACCGCGTGCCACGTGGCGCAGCCAAAAAATAATAATAAAAAAAATTTTTAATAAAAGAAAGTAAAATAGAGACTTAAGGGTGCCATTTTGATATGCTGTTACAGTCTAGGTAAGAGGCAGGAGAAAGGCACTGGAAAGGAAGAGTTTGAGAGGAGAACCAAGCATGAGAGGGGTGCCCTAGATAACAGGGGACACCAAGATTCAGTAAGGGGCTGGCAGTTAGCCTCCAGTAGTGTTGAATGCTACAGGGGACCCAGTAGGATGAAGGCTGAGAAAGGGACATTGTAAGGATGATGACTGGACCTGGGTGAGTGGGGGGGCCAAAACCAAGCCTTGTCCCAATAGCAGCACCTGAAGTTTTACAGAAAAGGGGCTCAGGAGCAGCGCCTTGGTTGGAAGGGGTCTACAGCTCTTCGGGTGGGATACATATTAGAGGGGTCACACCCTGGATCACCGGGCTCTATATTGGAGGCATCTCACGACCCACCCCCAAGTTCAACAGCTCACTAAGAGATTCCCAGGATTCAGCATATAGTCCTACTCACAGCTATGATTTATTACCATGAAAGATTAGAAAGCACAATTATCAAAGAGAAAAGGTGACTGGGGTGAAGTCTGGAGGAAACCAGGCACAAGTTTCCAGAATTCTCTCCCAGTGGAGTCAAGAGGACATGCTTAATTCCGCCAGCAATGAGCAGTGGCAACATAGGCGAAATCCCGTCCACCAGGAGAGCTCATTAGAGTCCCGTTGTCCAAGGTACTTATTGGGGGCTGGTCAGGTAGGCAATCTGTCCCTGGCATGGACTAAAAGTCAAGACTCCCAGGAGGAAAGCGGGTGCTTAAACGTAAACCATATTGTACGTACAGTTTAGGTACAGTGAGCCACTTGTTTCTTTTAGGAATGACGGGGACGCTCCCCAAATCCAATCTCCCAGACACCAGCAGAGGGCTAACCTTGCAAGCAGGACTTTCAAAGGATAGTCTGTTGTGTTAACTCTTTTCTGAACACACCTCTACCTTCATTCTAAGGTCTTGAGTCATCGAGCCAAGACCACAGAAATCTGGGGAAATCAACATTTACACCTAGAACAGGAATAGCTGCAAGGCTTCTCATGGTTCAGAGTCCCTAATAATAGACCTCGCAGTGGCTGGTGACACAAGGGACAGTCTTCCTAGATCCGAGAGGCTTGACTCTGTGCAGCAACCCGGCCTGGCCATTCTTCTGAAAGGACTAGCACAGTCCCTCCAACCTCTGCTTCTGCTCACAGAATTTTACATACATCAAGTCCTCCTAGTTCCTGAACCGCCCCATCCTCAACCTGTCGGTCAAAGCATCATCAAGGCCCGGACAACCCCAAGCAGTGCACCTGCCTTCAGCATCCCGGGAAGCCCGTTTCCCATGAGAGCTGAACATTAAGCAGAGTTTTTACATCTATTATACAACCCAGAGTAACAGAAAAGATGTTTTTACTTCCACTTTACCTCTGAGTGGGAAATAGCAATTGACCACGGTAGAACGAGAAAGTCGAGCGGTAGTGGTGGTGAAGGGGGGTTGGTGGAGGCTGGTGGCGCCTCCTAGCACTGCCACTACCCACTCTCACTTCTCCTCCAAAGAGGAGCAGCAGCTAGTCCACAGAGCTGGCTCTCAGGAGGTGTGCAAAGGTTGTGCTCACAGCTGAGGCTCACACCCTGGTAGTGTTTCTCATCAATGCTATAGGTTCATCCAAGCCCGGTCTGCTCTGAGTAAGCCCAGCCATCCTACCTCCTCTCTTATTTTCTACATGGGGATACAGGCCATGAATAAGGGTGAATATAAAGGAGCACTTTATTTCTTATTCCTACTGCTCTTATGCACACGTCTCCCTCAGGGATCCGTGTGGAAGAGAAACTGTCAAGACAAGACAGACCATGCATCTTACTAGCACCAAATCCGCCTTCTACTCCAACGGCTGCAAGGTCATTTCTAAACTTCAGAGAATAGTTTTGACTTAACAGTTTCTGATCTGAAATACATTAGGGAATAAGTTATGAGAAAATGGATGCTGTGACTACAGAATAACCTCGACTTCAGGATGAAGAAGAACAGATGCTGAGCACCTTTTCATGGACCTGTTGGCCATCCGGATGTCTTCTTTGGAAAAAAAAATCTATTTTGTTCTGTCCATATTTAAATCAGATTGTTCGGGTCTTTTTGGTTAATGAGTTGGATGATGTTGTTTAAGGGTACAAACTTCCAACTAGTGGAGAAATAAGTCCTGGAGATCTAACACACACTAAGTGATTGTAGCCAACAAAACTGTATTATAAACATTAAACTTGCTGAGAGAATAGATCTTAATTGTTCCCAATATTAGAAGAAAATAATTATGTGACATGATGGAGGTGTTAGCTAACGCTACTCTGATAATCATACTGCAGTATAAATGTATCAAGTAAAAAAAAGAATGAAGATAATTTCTAATGTGTCTTCACTCAACTTGCCGTTAAAGAGTCCATGCAACTAGAAAAAGACCAAAAAATCACAGAAGTTCTAAAAGCTGAGGCCACCCATCAACCACCTGAAAAAAACCTGGGGAAATGTTTATCAACCACAGCCTCGGTGAAGCAGATGGAGACATAAAACTGGTGGTCTGTGCAGGCTGCACTCTTGGAAAGGAGCTGCAGCACCTGCCAAAAAGTGGTAGGAAGAGGCATGAGCCAGGCCCCCCAAGCTCAGAGACCCAGACTCTGCAAACCTGGAAACCCAGGCAACCAGGTCCCAAGCGTGTGTGCCTGGGCTGCTAGGAAGTCTGGCACCTTGTCCTCGTCTCTTGTCACCCCTTTTCTCTCCTTCCCTGGTACCTCCATTTGTAGCTACAACCCCAGCATATCACAAGAGTAGAAGTTCCAGCACTGGCCAGCATCACGCCGCAGGCTCCAGTCTCCATGCCCGAAGCAGGGCAGAGACAGTAGGAACCCAGAGTGTAATAAGTGTTGGGAGTTATCATTTTTTAATATGATGCTTCTTTCTTTGTTTTTTTTAGAAGTCACTATGTCCTATTAATTCGACCTCCTAGTAATTCCTTTTTTTTTTATTAGATGTTGGGGGTAGGAATTTATTAATTAATTAATTAATTTTTGCTGTGTTGGGTCTTCATTTCTGTGTGAGGGCTTTCTCCAGTTGTGGCAAGCGGGGGCCAGTCTTCATCACAGTGCGCGGGCCTCTCACTGTCGCGGCCTCTCTTGTTGCGGAGCACAGGCTCCAGACGCGCAGGCTCAGTAGCTGTGGCTCACGGGTCTAGTTGCTCCGTGGCATGTGGGATCTTCCCAGACCAGGGCTCGAACCCTTGTCCCCTGCATTAGCAGGCAGATTCTCAACCACTGCGCCACCAGGGAAGCCCAATATGATGCTTCTTGATCATGATTCTTTCACCATAATTCTCAGATTTACTGAAGTGGCAAGTGGAAGGAGAATAACAAACTCTGTCCAGTATTCTTTTACTGAATACTTACTAGTCACTAGAAACTGCACAAGGTACTGCACACTTCTACCCCATAACTGGATATTCTGAAACTCAAGTGGGAAAAGAACGTGGTCAGTGACACCCACACATGCTGATGGTTGGCCACCGCTGAGACCCAGGTCTTCACGTTAAGAATTGAAAACGAAGGGAAAAAATTGGGATTAGTCCAAAAGAGAAGAGAAACATTATCCTGAACACCCAAAGAAAGATTTACTCCCAAAAGTCACTCACTATTAGAAAGAGAAGAAAGCTTAAGGAACACCTGCTTGTATTCTCACCATGACAGATGAAAACGGCCCTATGCAAACAAGACGTTGTACAGACATATGAGGATGAGGTGAAAGGCAAGAGGCCAAGACATGAATGGAAGGAGGAGGGACCCGGCTTCAGTGAGGAGAAAATGTGAGGACACCAACAATGCTCTAGCAAAGTCAAGGTCTACTTGGGATCCACTGGCAGAAAACCACAACTTCTAAGTCAAGCCAACAGATAGGTACCCAAACCCATTATGTGAGAGCCACTGTGCTAGGTGTGGGGATGCTGCATGAATGTGGAGGACGTCAGCACGGTCATCTAGGAAATTAGAGTTCAGCTGGGAAGAGAGAAAAACAAGGCATCACGGGTGTGTGTCGACTATAAAAGGGGAAGTGTTACAAAGGCCAAAAGCAGAGAAATTCGATGTGGTCTAGGACAGGAGTCTCCAAGGTGGGGGCAAGGCAAGGGGTGCTCAAGAACACTCACCGTGGTGCCAGAAAAAGTATCACAAGCTCCATACTTATCTTTTTACTTTTGGGTATGTGTTATGAGGTCCAAAATATATTAGTACAGTAGTGCCTGCACGTAATATGACAAACAGGGAGGGGAGGGTGCACGAGCTGAGAAGCGCAGAAAAGAGGGGTCACTGTGTACTGGGAAAGCCAAAATCTGCACATGATGAACTTGCTACTTATACACTTCTACTTGGTCTACTCCTTCGTCTGTTACTTAAAAGTAGTGTATTAGTATATTAACTTTATGTAAGCAAACATAAGTGCTATTTGGAAAATATAATGTCATAGCATGTGGGGGGAGGGGAACAATTGCAGTAGCAGTAATAAAAGTAGCCATTGCAGCAGCAGCAGACACAATTATAGGAATAACCTATAGCCCTAAGTTATTCTAAATAAAGACAGAGGGAAATAAGAGAGAAATGAAATGATTAAAGAGAAGATGATAGAGATGAAAGACAGAAATTGGAGACTTGAATTTCACAAGGGGGAAAAACATGAGAATACTCAAACGTACAATAACAAGAGATTTTCCTGAGCAGAGAGAGAAAAGATTTTGATATACTCTCAGTCAGTAGCAGATCAGGTGGACAACAATTAATAACGGTTGCCATTTATTAGGGCAAGCTGCAGGCCAAACACCCTGCTGAGATATTTTACCTAAGGGGCCATATTTACTTCTCACGACAACAGTGAAAGATAGAGATTGACGTCCCCATTTTACTAAGGCATAGAGGAGGTTCCCTTATTAGGTCACCTGTATAAGATTATGTCATTAATTGTAACAAAATCCAGATTTGAACCCTGGTTGATCTTGACTCTGCATTTGCCCTTTCCTTTTGGCTGTGTTGTCTTTAAAGACGATAATTTAAGTAATACAACTGTAATACTGAATGCTGTGGCAAACAAAGGCTACACCTCTCAAAACATTTGTGAAACATTTATAAATGTAGGATTCCATGCAAGATAACAGAGAGAACATCAACTAATTCTCCAGAGCTGAAATGAGCAGGCTACATTCTCCTACTCAAACCCAAAGAAAGTAGAACTTCATAGTAAACACTTAAGCAGAAATCCCTAAACCTCTCTGGAACTGAAAAACACTCTCCTAACCAATGAAGAATACAGCAAGTGCCCTACATATGAACCTTCAAGTTTCAAACTTTCAAAGATGCAAACGTGCATTCACATGCCCAATCACGTAAGTTAGTTCACATGTCTAGCATGCATTGTCACGTGCGTGCATCCTCTACAAGTGGTTGTGCTTTTGTGTACTTTACTGTACAGTACTGTATAGAGTACTGTAGTACAGTATCTTTATTTGAAGCTAGCTCTGCAAGAGGACGACTTCATTGAACTCCTTGCTATGCAACACAAGGAGCTTACTAATGAAGATCTGATGGAATTGGAGGCCCAGAGAAAGGACGAAGAGAGAGACAAGAGGAAGAAGAAATAACTGAAGAACTGAAAAGATTCATGATGCAGGAAATGGCAGTACAATTTTCTTTATTTGAGGAGGCACTGTTAGTTTTTGAGGTACAGGACCCGAACATAGAACGGTACACGAAGGTTGCAGCAGCCATTCAGCATGCAATCCAGTGCTACCATGTCATCTATGATGAGAAAAAAGAGCTACTACCCAGATATCACTGGATCGTTTTTCAAGATGGTAGACAGAATTGAATCCAGCAAGGAACCAGAACTGTGCCATCAGTGTCAGGTGTGAGAGAAATTGCAGCTTGCCCTCCATCTCCTATTGCTGACGATCCTTAAGGCTCCACCATCTCCCACCTCCTCTCTCTCCTCCAGTCAGTAACTCTTCTTGCCTGTTCACTTGATACCAGCCCCTGTATGCCAGCTGTTGTACTGTACTACTGTACTTTTCAAGGTACTCTACTGTAAGATTAGAAATGTTTTCTTTATTTTTTGTTTGTTTTTTACATATTATTTGTGTGAAAATTATTATAAACCAATTACAGTATAGTACTATATAGCTGATTGTGTTAGTTGGGTACCTAGGCTAACTTTGTTGGACTTACGAAAAAATTGGACTTACGAACACGCTCTTGGGATGGAACTCGTTCATATATAGGGAACTTACTGTACAATTTTGAGGTAATTTTTAGAGAAAATGGCAGTAAGAACATTACATGTCTCAACTACGTAGGTATTAATCAAAGCTGTCCTCAGAGGTAAATTCAAAGCATTAAAAGTAATTTCATCATTTTAAAAGATGGCGGTGGGGGGGAAAGAAAGAAAACATTCAAAGAAACATTTAGAAAAGAAGTTAGACATAAAGATAATAGGGGTAAGGATATAATAAAATTGGGGTAGGGGAAGAATTAATTAATTGGGGAATAAATAAATAGATATGGTAATTATTGTACTAAAAAGAAAAGAGCCAATTCTTCAAAAAAAACCCCTACAAAATATATAAATTATTGGCATATCAAATTTAGAAAGAATCAAAATTACAACTGAGAAAAGATATGTAGCAATGAATACAGAAGAAATAAAAATCATGAAACATTTTTTTGTATAACTTAAAGCTAATATTTTAAAAATTGTTTTGAAACTAGTGCTTTTATTGACAAAGAATAATTTACCAGGTAGAAAAGTAATGGAATGAGATTTAATAAGTAGAAAAGTAATTTTTAATAAAACCTGAAAAGCTTCTCAAATAGGAAAAATCACATCTGAGTTTTTTCATATTTTTGAAAAAAAGATACTCCTCATGTCATATAAACTATTCCAGGATGAAGAGAAAGAGGAAGTGTCATTAAAACTCTGATAGCAAAATACACAAAAGGAAAACAACTGGCAAACCTCATTTATGGATACAGGCAGAAATCCTAAAACCTAAGCTGGAAAATCTCATTTAAAATAAACTAGGGCAGGGTTTCCCTGGTGGCGCAGTGGTTGAGAGTCCGCCTGCCGATGCAGGGGACACGGGTTCGTGCCCCAGTCCGGGAAGATCCCACATGCCGCGGAGCGGCTGGGCCCGTGAGCCATGGCTGCTGAGCCTGCGCGTCCGGAGCCTGTGCTCCGCAACGGGAGAAGTCACAACAGTGAGAGGCCCGCGTACCGCAATAAATAAATAAATAGATAAATAGATAAATAAATAAATAAATAGATAAATAAATAAATAAAATACGGGACTTCCCTGGAGGTCCAGTGGTTAAGACTTCACCTTCCAATGCAGAGGGTGTGGGTTCGACCCCTGGTCCGGGAGCTAAGATCCCACATGCCTTGTGGCCAAAACATAAAGAAAACAAACAAACCCAGAAGCAATGTTGTAACAAATTCAATAAAGATTTTAAAAATGGTCCACATCAAAAAAAAAAAAAAAAAAAAAAAACTAAAAAAAAAAATACACTAAAAGCATAGTGTACCATAGCCAAGTACAGGTTATTCCAGGAGTTGAGTACAACTTAATATTAGGAAAACTCAATTAATACATTAAATCAAATCAATAGATAGAATTAAAAAGTGGTCATCTCTATGGATATTGCAAAGAAGCTGAGTTAAATATAATATCCCTTCAGGACGTTTTACTACTGGGAAAAGAACAATACTTCCTTAAAATTAAGCATGATTGATCTAAGACAAGAACAGATATCCTCATACAGGGAGCAATCCCCATTCAGATAAGCGAGACCCTGGGTGCTTGCTCTCATTTTCATTCAATATCGTTCTCAACGTGCTGGCCAATATTACGATGCGAAATGAAAGTGAGAAATACGACCTCAGAAATGAAGACAAGCTTATCACCATTCAGAGGGCAGCGTGATTGTCTGTCTAGGAAGAACAACAGTAATTCTGCAGAATTTAGTAACAGTGGCTAGGCACCAGACACACATTTAAAAATCAATAGTTTTCTTGTGTGACAGCAATAACCATCTAGAAAACTCAACAGAAAAATAAGAGCCCAGGGACTTCTGAGCCTGCAGGCAGCAGCAGGATCCCAACCCGCTCTCCCTCCCAGCTTCCTGGCAAGTCCCCTCTGCTGTGGGCACAGGCCCAGGCAGGCAGGGCTCCCAGAGAAGATGGAGCAAAGGTAGAGGGATGGTACAAAGAAGGTAGAGAGGGTCTGCACTGCCCAGGGGCTAGCAGAAAGGGGGCCTGCCTCACCTGGGAGGCTCCTGAAGGAAGGACCTCACCTATGTACATGAGCAGGATGGAAGGCAGGGTGGTTCCTGACCCACTGACTCCAAGCACGTGGAGAAAACTCTGCTCTGTGGGCTGGGGTCTCCCTGCTTCCGTGTAGGGAAGCTCCCTGCAGCCTCAGAGGACAGGCATTTGTTCTCTGCTCAGCCACAGGGTGTGAGCTGGGGCCTCCTTCTCCCTGTAGCTTTTTTTTTGTAATTTAATTTTTAGTTTATATTGGGGTATAGTTGATTCACAGTGCTGTGTTAGTTTCAGAGGTACAGCAGGGATTCCTTTTTATGTATACATATATCCATTCTTTTCCAGATTCTTTTTCCATCTAGGTTATTACAGAATATTGAGTAGATTTCCCTGTGTTATACCGTAGGTCCTTGTTGATTATCTATTTTACCTATAGTAGTGTGTATAGGTTAATCCCAAACTCCTAATTTATCCCTTCCCCCCGCACCACGTTTCCCCTTTGGTAACCATAAGTTTGTTTTCGAAGTCTGTGAGTCTGTTGCTGTTTTGTAATAAGTTCATTTGTATCATTTTCGTTAGATTCCACATATAAGTGATATTATAGGATATTTGTCTTTCTCGGTCTGACTTACTTCACTCAGCATGATTATCTCTAGGTCCATCCATGTTGCTGCAAATGGCATTATTTCCTTCTTTTATATGGCTGAGTAATATTCCATATATATGTACCACATCTTCTTTATCCATTCCTAGCTTTGCCACTGCCTGAGAGGCCCTGACTTGGCTGCCAAAGGAGGACCGAAAAGCATAGGCAGGCAAAGAAAAGGCAGCTCATTTCAGGGAGTATAGTGACAAAGAGGGGGTGACCAAACTGAGCCTTTAGAGCACTAGGCTCCCACTGAATTACAGCTGGAGGAAGAACTTGACCAGAACTTAGAGGAAAAAGAAAACAGAGAGGAAAGAAATACAAGCTCCCAGCGGAATTAGAGCACAGCAAAGAGTCTCGGGAACTAAAACGCTTGATTTCCAGTGATGCAAGTTCAAAGATGCACTGAAAAAGCGATGTTAAGTGCAGAGGGCTGAGGCAGCAGCCTGGCAGGAGAGAAAGGTTCATGGACGTGGAGCCTATATCCCTGAGACTTCAGGTAGGAAGGACAGGGATTCCAGATAAAGAATAAAAGAACAGATGGGAGAGAAAAGCTCTTCATGATAGCTAGCTAACATCCATTGAGTTTTCTATCTGCCAGGCACTGCATTAAAGCATCATGAATTAACTTGTTCACAGCACACCTATAAAGTAGGTCTTTTGATTATTATCTCATGTCCTAAATCAGCAAGCAGAAACCAGGGGAGGTTGTGCCTGATTCACACTGGTCATACCCGGCTGGGTGGAGTCTGAATGTGGGGACCCTGACTCCAGGGACCAGGATTTTAGCCACAAAGCCAGCAATGATTAGTCAGTATGTTAAGCAATGAGAAAATGATCCCCATCTAAAAAGGAAAATCTCTATAATTTATAACCACAAGGAAGAGACAAAAAAACAGGTTTAAATTGAAAATGGTATTTAGGACCCATATGAAGATGCAATTTTATTTATATATGTATAATATATATATGTATACACACACACACACACACATATATATATAACTACCCAATTTTAGTGAAATATTTTAAAAGCCTCTAAGGAAAATGGCAAATAATACCATGCTTCTTGATGGAAAGATTATTGTAAAGATGTTAATTCTTCCCAAATTAATTTATATGTTTAATGCAATTCCAATAAAAATCCTTATGGAATGTTTTTTGAAGATTTCCCAATGACTCTTAAGGTCATTTGGAAAATGAGCAGGCAAGAAAAGCTTTAAAAATGATTAAGAACAGTAATGCTATAACAAATAATAAAATATATTACAAAACTACAATAATGAAAAAAGTACTGAATGGATAGGAGATAAATAAAACAGGACTATTCAGAAGTAAGATTCAGGAAATATAGATAATAAACAGAAACAACTGAATAGAAAATAGGTTTACTTGACAAATGGTGTTGGGAAGATAAGTTAAGAATTTGGAAATAAAAATCAATTTTGCTCCTCACTTTCTATTTTACTCTAAAACCCTAAAGAAATGTAGAGGAAATATACAGGTAAAATGGGGGAAAACTTTTCTAAGCTTCAAATCAATGCAAGAAAAGCAGAAAAGTAAAGATTCACATACTTGATAACATACTCCTCATGTTAAAAACATCAGCGACGAAATTAAATATTTAGCAATAAACTAGGAAAACTGTACACCATGAATTTAACAAAGGCGTAATACTGCTCAAATACAAAGGAATTCATTAAAAGACATAAATGCTAAAGGATGCAAATAGATAATTCACAGAGGAAAAATACGATTGTTGAACATGTGGGAATGTTCAACTTCAATAGTATGAAAATAAATGCAAATTAAAGCAATAATAAGATGGCATTTCCCACATCCCCAGTACGTGAAGATTTTATTTCTAAGTGAGAAGACAGTGTGCAGTCTGTTGAGACTCCTCATCCCCATTGATGGCAACAGGCCCTTGGCACTGCCTTTCTGGATATTAACTTGGCAATGCCATTTAGATAAAATGTTCCTCTTTAATGTTCTTTTCCTTTGATTCCATAATTTCTTTTCTGGAGTCTGTCCTAAGGAATTAATTAGAAATTTGGATAAATATCTCTGCACCATGTTGCTGACCATGGTATTATTTATACTAATGAAAAATGGAAAAGAATAAAGAATACAAATAGGAAATTAAAAATCAATACCTTACCCAGACATAACATATGAGTCTTTTCTTCTAAGCAAGTAAATAAAATAATTGAAATAATATTTTCCTGTCCTTTCTATGTGACATCCTATTGTGAGCATTTCACATGTTATTAAAGATCTTTAAAATGTAATTGGTCATATAACACCTTACAGGGACCCATAGTTTTCTCAATCAATCCCCTATTTTCAGAAAGTCTGAATGTTTCTATAAGAGCGTGTAATATGGCTGTAAAAAGAGAGTAAGCTATGTCTCTTGTTTAAGGCTTTTAGGGGTCCATATAAAATAGTCCTTTTTCTAAATTTAATTTTCACTTTGTATCGGGATATAGTTCATTTACAATGTTGTATTAGTTTCAGGTGTACAGCAAAGTGGTTCAGTTATACATATACATATATCCACTTTTTTTCAGATTCTTTTCCCATATAGGGTTATTACAGAATACTGAGTAGAGTTCCCTATGCTCTACAGTAGGTCCTTGTTGATTACCTATTTTATATATAGTAGTGTGTATATGTTAATCCCTAACTCCTAATTTAAGAACTATTTTATGTATCTGCCGTATAAAATAGCTCTTAAGGGTTAACGGTTCTGCTGGACCAAGCATGCAGCTGAATCTGGAGGACTTCCTCTGTGGAACACGTACCACAGCTTTCCAAGCTATACAGAAGTAAGATGTCCCTTGGTACCAACTCATCTTATATAGAATGTTATACAACCACCACCCAGATCATTTCATGCAAAATTAGAATTGTATAGAAAATTGCTGTTCTGGGGCCCCATTGCTATGTGACATATAAAAAAAAAATCACAGCACATTAAATATCTCTATATGCTGCACATCTCACTCCAACAAGTCCTTGGATGATAATAAGTTTGACTGTTCTACTTCCAGAAATTATTAGCTTGATTATAATATTATAAAGTTTATATATTAAAAGATTATAAATATAAAGTAGGAGTAAATATTGTGGGGTGGCTGCTGGGCTGATGAAGGCTGAAACCACCTGGACTCTTTAGGGCATGCCCACGAGTGTTTCCATACCATGTGTCCACACACTGGGCAGAAGGCCAAGGGTCCAGGGCTTTGGAAGATAGTGACTTCTAAACTGAAATAGTTGAGGAAGTAACTTTACCTAAGTCCTTATGAAAATTATGCCTTTGCCCCACGTGGGTCACCAGCATTGGTCACCCGGAGAGATGATGCAAGGGACAGTAATGTGCGAAAGAATCTATGACATTCTGCATTAAATAAACAGGAGTTAAAAATAAACAACTTCTAGAACCATCTGGCTTTAAAACATGGCCGTCAACAGGGGGAAGTATAATCATTTTGACATGTTTCCATTTCACTGAAGATTCAAGGTTTTAAATTTGGACTTAAACCTAGATGTTATGCTTCCTGGATTGTGACTATCCAATTTCATATATATATATATATATTTTTTTTTTTTTGCGGTATGCGGGCCTCTCACTGTTGTGGCCTCTCCCGTTGTGGAGCACAGGCTCCGGACGTGCAGGCTCAGCAGCCATGGCTCACAGGCCCAGTCGCTCTGCGGCATGTGGGATCTTCCCGGACTGGGGCACGAACCTGTGTCCCCTGCATTGGCAGGCGGACTCTCAACCACTGCGCCACCAGGGAAGCCCAATTTCATATATATTTTTAAACTGAAACTTTAGAAGTGTATGAAACACTTCAAAGAATTCCAAGATATACAAGAAACATGCAGAATTTACTTCTTTTAAGTGATCTCTTAAAAAAATATTTATCAAGGAAAATGAATAAACCACTCTTAGGAATGTCACCCAATGTATGGATTTCAGAATCTTTCTCCATTTACGTATTTCCAAGTTTGACCTCCTAACCTAGGTCAGCAGGGATTACTTCCACCCGACACCAACCCTGTCTCTTCCTTAGCAACACTACTACAGGAATGGTGTATAAGAGCAACACTCAAGTGAGAATATTAGAGGTGAAGTTTTCTTTAATAACACATGCCAAGGAAATAGGGACAGATTGAGCCAAAAATCCTGACATTCCTCATACTTACGGAGCTCTCTAAGTATTCTGCTTTGACAGAAACTTCCTGAAAGAAAAATCCAGTAAGTCAGCACTTCAGACTAAACTTAATAGAAACTACATATTTGGAAATTAGTTTGCTTTGAGATCTTATTATAGGCACAATATTTCAAAAAAAAATTGAATTATAATAGATTTCAGACAAGAGCTGTCAGTCACAGACCCAGATGTTCACAGTGTACCAACAGTGAAAGACTCATGAAAGCTGATATCCCTATTTCTGGTGAGTCCTAGGGCATTCACTCAGTATTTTACAGACCATGACTCTCCACAGCTCAGATTTAGTGACTTCATTTGTGATAGAACACTCAATTAACCACACAGGCTGAAGAAAACTTCTGTGTAAATTTTCCAAGGGTTTCTGGTTATGGGTAGATAGAATGACACATCACCCCATGTCTTACACTGAATGCAGCTATGAAACTTGGAAAGAATGCCTACAGCAGCGACTTGAAGATTCTGACAAGTACACAGAGCAGGGGAATTGGGGAAGAAGACCTGAATTTGAAGTACCACCAAACCAGCAAAGAGTTTACTGTATTTTTACTGTGATATTCCCAGGCTAGATGCACTACGTATGGTGTAAAGTCTGGAAGTGGACAGTGGTGTGGACAGTGAGAGCCCCAGGAGGCCCTCTAGTGTTGGCTTCAGGGGTGGGAAAGGGGTCTGTCAATACTCAAAAAGGTGGGGGAAATACTTAAGGTTTTTTCATTTCTCCATTTCCTCATGTCCCAAACCAGAGTAACCTGTAGGTGCCTAAAAGCTCTGAGGGAAAAGAAACTTCACCTCTGATTATTTTGTTTTCTCCTTCTGTTCTTCCACTGTTTGGACCAAGAGGCTGCGCATGGAAAGTGCACAACAGAATGGGACAAATAAAGACCCAGATTTCTGGCTGTAGGAATAAAAAAAGAAAAGAATTGGAAAGTGTCAGGGAGATCTGGGAGAGTGAAGAGCTTGGCAAAGCTACTCCATACTATTGTTTATGAAATCCTGGGCTCACCCACACGTTGCTCAAGCAGCAGACCCTAAACAGCTTACCATAGACTTTGAGCTGAAAAATGGACTGACCACTACTCAGATCCCAGAATGGCCAGTGGGAGGTGCGAAAGCAGAACAGATCTGAATAGCCCTGCAAAGTCTCTGAAAACTGAACGGACATTGGAACCACAACCCGAAGAAAGCTGGTCAGAACTAATGGCTTAAGGCCAACCAAACCAACTGCCTGCTTAAACAAAAACATCAACATTCTCCGTAGGATTTAAAGAAGGCCCAGAGTCTCATAAGATAATATTCAAAATGTCTAAGCATAATGCAAAATTACTCAGTATATGAAGAACAAGGAAAGTTTCTACCTGCATAAGAAAACACAAACAACAGATGCCAATGACACATGTATTGGAATTATCTGAAAAAAGCTTGAACAAAACCATTATAGAAAGACTGCAACAACTGAGAGCAAATATTCTTGAGAGAAATGGAAAGACAGAAATTTTCAACAAAGAAATAGATGATATAAATAAGAACCTAAAGGATATTTTAGAACTGAAAACAACAAAACACCTCTACAGATAAGTTCAATAACAAAATGGAAAAGATAGAAGAAAAAGTCAATGAACTTGAAGATAGATCAATAAAAATTATGGGTCCTTCTCCTCTCCTGTGATTACTGTCCATTCTATCAGGATCACAAAAGGAGATGAGAAAAACTACAGAGAAGAAATAACATTTAAGGAAGTAACGACTGAGAACTTCCCAAATTTGCTAATCGAAATAAACCACCAGATTCAAGAAACTCAGTGAATCTCAAACAGGGTAAACGTAAAGAAATATCGGGGTGGCCAAAAAGCTCTTTTGGGTTTTTCCGTATACATGCCCAGATACATCATAATCAAATTGCTGCTGAGTAAAGACAGAGAAAAAAGTCTAGAAAGCAGCCGGAGAAAAAGGATGCATTACCAACAGGGAAGCAACAATTCAAATGACTCTTGACTTCTCATGATGTAACATGGAGGTCTGCAGAAGCGGAACAGCATTATTTAAAACGCTAAGAGAAAAGAACCATTAACTTGGATTTCTACATCCAGTGAAAATATCCTCAGGGATGGAGAGAAAACAAAGAAATTTTCAGATGAAAAAAAAGCAGAGAAATTCCTTGTCAGCAGACAAAGGAAATTCCTCAAAAAGAAAGAAAATTACATCAGAGGGAAACTTAGAACATTAGGCGTGAAGGAAAGGTAAATTTCTGGGTAAATGAGATAGACTATCCTTCCCCCATTTTGTTCCTTACAAAATGTTTGAGGATTGAAAACAAAAAGTACAACATGTCTGATGGAGTTTTCAATGTAGGTAGATACAATATAAAAACTTTGAGCAAGAAAGACAAAGGAAATGGACTGATTTCTCAGATAATACAAAACTCACCAAAAATGAACATAATGATGTAACCTGAATAGTCCCATTGAAGTAACTGTGTTCATAATTTAAAACTTTCTGAAAAAGAAATCTTGAGGCCCAGATGGCTGCACTGGCAAATTCTACCAAGCATTTAAGGAGAAATAATATCAATTCTACACAATCTCTTCCAGAAGAATAAAACAGGGAGGAACACCTCTCAGCTTATTTTATGAGGCTAACATTACCCTGAAACCAAAAACCAGCCAAGGACATTACAAGGAAAAAACAAACAAAAAACCTAGGTCCAATATCTCTCAGGAACTTAGACACAAAGGATTTAGGGGGCATGATCAAGCAGTTCTGTATGATGAATGTGTTAATGGTTATGTAAATCTACATGCGTTAAAATTCATAGAACTGTACACCCAAAAGAGGTCAATTGTACTGTATGTTAATTTAAATATGTTTTTAAAATTAAAAAGAGGAAATCTTTTAAGGCTGTAACTCTCAGACTGCATGAATTGGCAGGCTTTGACATCTGCAAAGCCATGTAGTCATCTTTCAAAATGGTATGACGTGATGCAATGTAAGAAAAGGGAGTTGGTGGTCTCTTGGGAAAGGTTTCCTCTCTTTTAAAAGGGAACATGCCTTGCTTTGGACGCTGCCCTATGAAGAGAAGGTACGTGGCAGCCCATGAGAGGAAGCCAAGAAAACTGGAGAGTTGCTGACTTAAAACTCTGACACCTTGAGTGGCTAAATTAAACAGCCAGAAACTCATCTTACCTCCAGACTCATCGTGAAGGTTAATAAAGCCATATCATTTCTCATTCTGGCAGCTGAAAAAGTCTAACTCGTAGAGTAAACCTGAATGTATATTTGAACTACTCTGAACAGCTTTTATTGATGAGCTGGATACATGCCTTCCTGTTAATAGAAAATAAGGGAAAACCATGTTTTTCTCTATAAAGATTCTATAAACCGTCAAGGTGCATTTGAACCTTTTACTGAGAAAATTATTCAAAGCCAATTAAGGTAACAAAACAAATCACTTTTGGCAGACACTTCTGCTGGACAGACAAGTCCAAACACCCCAATTAGACTGGGTAACTCATTGCGTTAGGTGGGGAAGGGTTTGCGAGCTAGCTCATTTGGATAATCTTTGATGGTGTAATCCCGTTGAAAACCATATTTTGTAATGATTATGTTATTTTAAAGTAGGAAGAGGTGTTTGTAAATCCTGGCATCAAATCTTCTGACTCAAGGTCATTTCCTTCACGCTCCTTGATGCAGGACCCCTAGCTGTCCAGTGAGTTACTTGCTCAGGCATTTACCTGATTCCAAACTCACCTCTGAAAAAAGAAATCCTGACCTTGCTTTTGTGAGGTTCTGGGGCTACTACACGTGGGCATGAACAGACATCAGGCTATTACGCTTTAATGACCTTTGTCACGTATACGTCTGGAGTCTAAAAAAAAAGCATGAGCTACCTTTAAATCAGCAACACAACCTATCCTTAAATCTCGGCCAGCGATCTCAACGCTTAACTCCCTAGTTCTAAGATGTGTCCCCACTATAATCCAATCATCTGTGGACTGCTGGAACTGTTAGTAGGAATGGCATTCCTCCCTCTACATCAAACTCTGCCTTCCCAGCAGGGGTTTTCACTCATTGACCTTTGTTCTAGTCCTGAGGGACAACCCCAGAAACTGTTTAATCCTTCAGCATGACAGCCCTTCAACTATCAAGTGGCAACCTAAAGTATTTGAAGACAATGCTCATGACCTCCTGGAATCTTCTCTACAAAGCAAGCATGCCCGATTCCATATGATTCATCAGAGAACATGACCTGGAGTCCAGTTGCTATCCTGGTCCTCTCCTCCCATGTGCTATATGGGACCTTAAGGTCAGGAGGCCAGAACTGAACCCCACACTTGTCTTGTTGTGGTACAATACCTCTAATTGCACAGCCCGGAAGTACGGTTCCATGGTACTGCTGATCCACGTCCAACACAGTGCCAAGTATCTGCACCTGTGCTGAGAGTTGTCCCTCTCTGGTCATGCTTTTCGCCTCCTATGCCTCTATCGCTGGTTGTTTGGAGGCAAGGCGAGACCTTACAATTGTTTCTGCTCAATCTCAGCTGTTGGATTCAGCCTAATTATTCCAGCCTGTCAAGACCTTTTTGGATCCTAATTCCATCATGCACTGGCTTCAGCAAATCACTGCTAAAATTTTTGAACAAAATAAAGTTGGTGGCAAAGCCCGGTGGCATGTGGCTGGGAACCTTCCCTTGAGCCTAGTTATTCATCCAGTTACAAATCTACCTAATTATAATTTAGCATCCAGCCCATCCTCTTCCAGCTTATCCATGAGTCCTTTTCCATATAAAAATTAACTGGCCAAATGTCTTGGTGAAACTCAGATACGCTCTGTCTAGGGCAGCCATTTCCCATACTTTTCAGGACATAAATTTTCTTCAATAAAAGCAAATGCTTCCAGGACCAAGCATCCTTTTCTGCTTATTGCTGTAGGAACAAATTCAACCATGCATGAATTGATTGCAGGTGGTGACAATCAGTCTGTGAATTTTAAAAAGGATTCAAACCTTCAACAGAAACAATACTAAAATTATGATGGAATGCTGTGTGTTCTGGCTTCTGCAAAGGCCAGTGGAAGTGTCAGAAGTCAGTAAGGACCAACCTTTGAGAACTCCCTGCTCTAGGACAATGGTTTGTCCTGGGCCGGGGTGGGGAGAGGGGTGAGGGGAGGAGTCTGACCATATTGTTTGGCCAAAAGTTTTGTTTGCGTTTTCCGTAAGATCATACAGAAAAACCCAAACGCACTTTTTGGCCAACCCAATACATCTTTATAAGGACTCCTTTATAAGGACTTTATAAGGACTCCTGAGGGTCTTTATGGACGTTGCACACCAGTAGTAGAAAGAGACTGGAGCTCTCAGTGTCTGAGGAGCTCAGGTTCAGAGTGATCCAGGCACCTGTTCTAGAAGAGGGTACCCCACCAGACAGAAAGAGTTAGGAAGCGTTAGATCCACACCTTTACCGGCCACTTTCACAACAGCAATGATAACATGAGCTTACACCTTTGACCACTTATTATGTGGCAGACACTATTCTAAGCAATTTAAACATCCAAATCACTTAATCCACACAACAACAATGCAGTAGGTACTATTTTTATCTCCCATCTTATAGATAAGAAAGTAAGGCACAGAGCAGTTAAGAGCCCCTGAAGAGGAAACTGCATAAGTACTTACTCCCCCAGTAGGCTGGTCTGAAATAGAAGGTGAGGCGACTTTTATGTTTTGGTTTAGTGATGAGAAGATGAGAAAATAGAGGCAGAAATTCAAGCTGAGTCTGACATCTGCAGAACCAAAATGCGTCCCTCACACCTTCTGCATGGCTCTCCTGCATTTCCAGAACACTCTGGAGAGCAATATTTTGTAGGGAGAAAAGTTTAAACTGCATCAGGTATCTCTTTAAAAAAGTATAGGGGAATTGGTCAATAGCCCACTTTGCTAAGGAGGAGTGGGCATGGGCTGCCCAGTGATGTACTAAATGGCCTACCTCTGTCACGTGTCCATGTATCACACTGTGTGGGCCCTGGTCCAGCAAGGGCCGACCTCAGGCCACCTCTGCTGCCTTCCTCATCTGCACAAAGTGGCCGATACAAACCAGAGGCCAAGGGCCAGGGAAGTCAGCTGATTCCATCACACCTCACAAACTTTGCGGAGTATCTTAAGTTTTCAAAAGTCAATCCCTCCATCTCTCTCTGCGCCTATGTGCATTGTATATTAGCCATTGTTTATATGTCTGGCTCCCCTAGTAGATGATGAGTTAAACTAGACTAATTCAGTAATCTCATGATCACCTACCAATTTGTGTCCACACGTTCATGCGTAAATATCATCCTGAATCAAACCTCAAATCATCCGTTTTGTCTAAAAAGGGACAGGATGGGGAAGAACAGCAATCTCCCTACTTTTAAAAAAGTATCACTTCCATCACTGGAAGATTTGAAAACATATGTGACATTCATTTATTCATAAATTAGATGCATGTACTATTGTCAAATATTAGCAAAGTTCAATTTTCTTCTTAATTTTAGATTAAAAATAGATATGAGGAAGTTCTAGTACTTTCTTCCTACACCTCTGTGGATTTTTCCCATACCCCCTAGACTGCATTCACACCACTTTGGATCCCAGTGGTGTAGACCATGATGAACTTGAAGGGATCCTGGATGTAATCATGGCTTTACATTAATTACTTACTGACCTGGGCTATGTCATTCCTCCTCTTTGCACATCGTTTTCCATATTTTTCTATTGGACTAATTTAGCTCACTAAGCTACCTTACTCAAGATGGTAAAAAAAAAAAAAAAATCTCCAAAAACGTTAAACCATAATGACAATGCAAAACGATACTATTTTTATTATCGCGATTTCCATGCTGATGATGGCGGGAAAACTGGAGGGAAAAGACGCGTTGAGAACTCTCAGAAGTAGAAGTAGACTGATTCTAAGCTGCAGTAGAGTTAAGAACCATTTTGGAGTACAATGAAAATCGCTTCCCCATCAAGGACAGTTTGACTTCCCCATCAAGAACAGCAGATGTCAAAGCACGTGGGGAACACAGGTGACCCTGAGGAGTGGCTGAACACCCATGGGTTGAATTACAGACTTCATGAGAACCACGCTGACTGTCAGAACTCTCTGACTGTGGAATGCATGGTTGTAGAAGGTACTAGGTTCAAGCAGGGGCCACTGGGGAAGACATCCATCAAGGATGGGTGGGACATTCGGACACTCGCCTGCAGTAAGTGGCATCTTGTATTCGCTTCCTGTGGCTTAGAACAAGAAAAACGTATTCTCTCACGGTTCTGGAGGCCAGAAACCTGAAATCAGCATTACTGGGTCAAAATCAAGATCATTTCCTCCAGAACCTCTAAGGGAGACCTTGCCTCTTCCAGCTTCTGGTGTCTGCTGGTGTTCCTTGGTTTTGTGGCTACATCACTCTCATCTCTGCCTCTGTCTTCACATGGCTTTCTCCTCTGTGTGTACCAAATCTGTCCTCTGCTTCCCTCTTATAACAATAGATGTGATGGCATTTAGGGTCCACCCTGATCATATAGGATAATCTCCCCAGCTCAAGATTCTTCGCTTAATCGCATCTGCGAAGACCCTTTTGTTCTAAATAAGGTAACATTTATAAGTTTCAAGGCTTAGAACCTGCCATCTTTGGGGGTCCAATTTTCAGCCTACCATACAGCTCTCCAGTTCCCCTTAGCCTGAGATCCTATGATCGTAGAGTTAATGCATACGCAACAGCACAAATAAAGTAAGGTGTTATATGATTGGCATAATGAATGCAAAAGCAGTCAGGGGTGGAGACATAGCCTGATCTTGGCCTCCTGGTGAGGTACAGAGACTCCCATAGGGAGCATTCATCCCGTGAACACAGCATCTGCCCCCAAATCTCGTGGGGCACAGAGGAGAGTCCCAGTGCCTGTCACTCCCTAGGCAACTCCCCCTGGCCCTGGGCTGTCCTAACCTCTTCTCCCTTCCACCTGATGTTTTCTAATTGCTTGAGGAAAAACTCTTGTCACTACAAAGCAAACGGCCTCTCCTGTCAAGACTAGTTTGGTCAGCAGACCACGGTGACACATATGAAGGGAGAGGGCAGATGAAGGTGAAATGCTGTCAGGAATGCAGAACAGTTACTACATTCTCATCTTTCTTTCTCCCCAAAAAGTTAGAGGACAACTTGCACTAGGTCATCATTTTCACATTGCTTCTTCAGGACACTAGGCCAGAATAAGGGAGGTCTGCTCTGGGCTGGAGAATTTGTCCGACCGTCTCAGGTCTCTGAGGCTCCCCCTGGCCCAGCATTCTGCTCTTCATGGAGGCCTCTGGGACTCAGCCAGGTTCCTCACCATTACGGCGACCTCAGACATGGAATATATTCCACCTGCTCCCGATAGATATTTGTGATTCACGAATCTCCTTTACCGCTTTGGAATCCATTTATATCCCCCGCTTCTCTCCTCTTCAAGAGAGAAGAGTTTCCTGAATGGATCATGGGTCTATGAAGTAGGACTTACTTTTCTGTATACAAAACCTCTCATTCAAGATCAAAGGGACCCCAAAGCATCAGTTTCAAAATCTGATGTATAATCCTGGGTTAACTGTCTGCAACGACAATATTATAGATTTTAGTACTTGGTGCAATCGCTCATCGTGAACACTTCATGCCATTTCTTTCCATATCTATTTCAAGATTTCAGAGCAACAGAAATGCCTTCAGAGCAGCAGAAGCAAGAAGAACTACAATCCTGCAGCCTGTGGAACGAAAACCACAATCACAGAAAGTTAGACAAAATGAAAAGGCAGAGGATTATGTCGCAGCTGAAGCAACAAGATAAAACCCCAGAAAAACAACGAAGTGAAGGGAGATAGGCAACCTTCTGGAAAAAGAATTCAGAATAATGATAGTGAAGATGATTCATCATCTCGGAAAAAGAATGGAGGCAAAGATCAAGAAGATGCAAGAAATGTTTAACAGAGGCCTAGATGAACTAAAGAATATTATAGATTTTAATTGCATCCCCTCTTACCCTTTGCATCTTCATTCTGAGGGGACTAGACTTTGTCATGTATTTTTGTAAACTACACCCTCACCCCACCCTGATGACTGTTTCTTAAGTCCTGTTGGAGGTTTGATTCAATACATCTTGTTGTGGAATTAAGCAGAGGTGCCTCCAATCCCAAGGCCCGATTGAACTCACTTGGAAGGTCAAAACAGAAGCAGGTGGAAGTCTCCCATCAGCCCTGATTTCTTCCTAGTTCCCTATGACTTCAAGAACCTACAATTCCTGGCTATAAGTGCGGACATTAAAACTTAGCCTGGGGCGGGGGGTGTATCATAAGAGTGTTTCTCTGGGAACATAAGAGGTGGGAATAGGGCTGCATTTAGTCCCTCTTCCAAAAATGTTTGTGGAGCATCTAATATGTACAAAGGGTCAGATAACTGAGGGAATCAAATGTCAATATGCCAAGCCCCTGAACTTAAGAAGTTGACCTACTGAATGGATACAGAAAATCTGGTGTGTACATATAGATACAGGAGTATGATTCAGCCATAAAAAAGGGAAATTTTGCCGTCTGCGACCACACAGATGGTATTATGCTAAGTGAAATAATAGGTCAGACATGTCAAATACTGTATGATCTCACTTAAATTTGGAACATAAAAAAAACAAACTCATAGGTACAGAGAAGAGATTGGTGGCTCCCAGAAGTGGGCTGGGGAGGTGGGGATATGGGCAAAATGGGGAGAGGTGGGCAAAAGGTACAAACTTTTTTAAAGACAAATATGTCCTGGGGATGTAAGGTACAGCATGGTAACTATAGTTAACAATACTGTATTGCATATTTGAAAGTTGCTATAAGAGTAGATCTTAAAAGTTCTCATCACAAGAAAAAAAACGTAACTACATATGGGGATGGATGGTAGCTAAACTAATTGTGGTGATCATGTCACAGTATATATATATATATATATATATCTCAAATCATTATGTTGTGCACTGAAAACTAATACAATGTTATGTGTCAATTATAGCTTAATAAAAAATTAATATATAAGAAAAGAAGCTGACCATCCCACGGGGGCATTAAACATGAGTTCAACTTCCACATCAGTCTTTCTCGATGAGACAGGCAAGACCAGACTTTGGTCAGTTAATTGAGAAGGTAAACCAGAAAGATCACATAAAAAATCATGCTATGAGTTCAGGGAAGGAAAATATTACATTTGGACTCATGACAAAAAACATTTCCAGAGAGAAAATGTGGTCCAAACTGGGTCTCAGAGGCGAGGCAGTTCCCTAGTCATATGGGCAGGACCTCTCAGGGCCCACCTCGATGACCCTGTGTGACCAGCTCCCCACCTTAGAATGAATTAGCACAGCTGCCCATTTTATGGGAAACCTGGGATCAGATATGGTTCCCTGACAACCTGCTTGCCAAGTCCACAGACATTCATTTATTCTACTAATCAACAAATATTTACAGAATATCTACCATGTGACAGGCACTGTGCTAGGAGTCAAATGTAAATTTGAGTAGATCATGCCCGGGAGAAGGTTGAAGTCTCATGAGATACGATCAATTAAAAAAAAAAAAGAAAGATGTAAGGGTTATCAGTTAAATGCTGTAAAAATTGAAGGAAGGAGACATTACTTCTAGATAGGCAGGAAGGAATTAGAGAAGACTTTGTGGAAAAGAAAGTATATGAAGATGTGAGCTCACAGAGATGAGAAAAAAAGATGCTTCATCCCCTTCCCCAGAAGAAGACGTAAGTCCTTGAATGATATTTTATCTTCTCCTTGATATCCAATAACTTAAATACTATACCAGAAAATTAACAATACTTAAATACTATGATATTAAATCAATACATCTTATGTTACATGATAAGGAAAGAAGAGAAGAAAGCAAAGGAATTTGTCACATATTTTATACACATACAAATATATGCACAACAAAATAAGGAGAAAATATTTATGACCATTACAGCCCTCATTTCTGTAACTGGTCACATGTTTCATAGCTGGGAGCCTCCTACTACCCATTCTGTATTCTCTTCGCCTTCAGCAAACACTTCAGCTGATTTGGTCCTCTACATGGTGGGGTGACCTAAACCTTCATTCCTGAAGGATATGGGCCATTAGTAGCCCTGCCTGGATTGGGCTGTTACAGTTTTCCATTGACCTTAATCATAGGGCATGGGAATACTACAAGACCTTCTGGGATCTCCTGTATCCCAGACATACTCTTCCTTACCTCCACTGTGAAGAAGCAGTCCAATTTTCCTGTGGGTATTCAGGGTTACACACCCGAGTCAGCACAGTAACTCTCTCCTTTGCTGTTGATTCAGAGGCAGGAGGAACCCAAAGTGGCTAGGTGGCCGTCTTAACTTCCAGTTCAGTAGAATCGTTGTTGTATCTCCTGGTGGAAGCACTCTTCCCTTGGCAGCTAAGACCTCCAGGCCAGGAGAGCACACCTCCTCGTGGGTCACACTTCGTACCTTTCCTTTAGGGGCCTGCTGGGCCTTGAGTCTTGAGTTACAGGTCTAGAAGCAAAGAGGGCAGGTGGCGGTAGTTCCTGAGGAGACTCAGCGCTGTCTTACATGACAACTGCCTCAGGGGAGGCCATTGCAGTCTCCTCAGACAAAGCAGGGTGAATCCCCTCAGAGGTGGAGAGGCTGCCCCCACTGTCCCCAGCTTCATCAGGGTCTTCCTAGACATCCCCATTCCAATTTTCAGGATCCCATTCCTTCCCAATCAATGCCTTTACTTCAAAAGTAAATACTCCAGGAAGCTAGAAGTTCAGTTTGAATTATAATTCAGCCAATGGCAGCTTAAGATTCCGGGGTCTGATTTTCAGCACTCTCAGCCCTGCAGCTATTAGAGATAAGGTTCTCCTTCAGGGCACACATAGAATCTTCCAGATCATGTATGTGGTACCTGAGATGAGAATTTGAATCCCTGATCCTTTTCTTTCCCTACATTGTCCAGCAATATTAGGAACAACCAGCCAGTCTCGTCATATTTATTAGTTTTCCAAAAATGTTCAGAAGTTTCATATATGCAATCACCCAGATCCTTGCTTCTTAGAAATGATGGATTAGGAGTATCCAATGATGGTATTTTGCATAATTTGATTGTCAGATCACACCACGGACTATCAGTGCTCTCTTTACCACTGGAATGAGCATCTTTAAATCTAATCAGGGGGCTTCCCTGGTGGCGCAGTGGTTGAGAGTCCCCCTGCCGATGCAGGGAACACGGGTTCGTGCCCTGGTCCGGGAGGATCCCACATGCTGCGGAGCGGCTGGGCCCGTGAGCCATGGCCGCTGAGCCTGCGCGTCCGGAGCCTGTGCTCCGCAACGGGAGAGGCTACAGCAGTGAGAGGCCCGCGTAACCGCAAAAAAAAAAAAAAAAAAAAAAAATTCTAATCAGATTAGAGGGACAGTTCCAGAAACCCCAGAACCAATTCAGAAGATTTATCTGTAGAATTCTGTTTCTCTAGAACCACTCTCAGTATCTGTATAGTCAGGGTTCTCCAGAGAAAGAGAAGCAATAGGATAGTTATATAGATACTATATATATAAAAGAGATTATCATAAGGAACTGGCTAATGGGATTATGAAGGCTGGGAAGCCCCAATATCTGTAGTTGACCAACTGGAGACCCAAGAGAATGGATGGTGTAATTCCTGTCCGAGTCCAAAGGCCTGACAACCAGGAGAACCAATGGTGTCGTTTCTGACCAAAAGCCAGCAGGCTCAGGACCCAAGAGGAGCCGATATTTCAGTTCAAGTCTGAAGGCAGGAAAAGACCGACGTTCCAGCTCAAAGAGTCAGGCAGAAGGAGTTCCCTCTTACTAGTGAGAGGATCAGCTTTTTTATTCTATTCAGGTCTTTACCTGATTGGATGAGGCCCACCCACACTAGGGAGAGGCATATGCATAACTCAGCCTATTGACTCAAATGTTAATCTCATCCCCAAACACCCTCACATGTACACACCCAGAATAATGTTTGACCAAATATCTGGGCAGCCTGTGGCCCAGTCAAGTTGCCATATAAAAGCTACCATCATAAGTGGGAATAAAAGGCAAGCAGGCTGGAAGGGCAAAAATATGCACTGGAAATAGACCACATTTTGGCTCAGTTAAAGCAGTTTCCTTACCTTTAGAGAATTTGGGAGCTTTATTATTTTATTATAGTTTTCAGTCTACCTGTTGAGCCTGTGTGCTACCAATCTATGGTCCACCTTGAAGGGTGACGGCTGCAGAGAAAGAGCTTAGTAAACCCCAGGGAGGGGGGGAATTTGTGCACCTCCCCCTGATAGAGGCAGCATCACCCCTGCCTCTCCTGGGTGACCCTGCCCAGGCCCAGCTCCATCTCTGCATTAATTCATTCAGATCCCCTGGGACACTGGGGAATCTCACTGCCAAGTATGCTCCCCCATCAGAGAGTTTCATCCAGCCCTAGGTCCTGAGCTCGCCTGCCATGTCCCTGAAGACCCCTGAGCCAGCACTGATGCTTCCAGCCATACGATTTCAATACGATTTCAACAGAGAAATCTCAGTGCAGGGGAAGTTAAGCTCAGCAGAGAAAACCAATGTGAAGACGCAGAGGCGGAAGCGCTCAAGGATCAGAGGGCAGATGTCTCTCCAGGGCACACGGCACAAGACTTACGGCCAAAAGAGGTTAGCAAGGGCTGGGGTGTCAACAAGGGAGAAAAAAGCCTGGCGTGGACAAGGCCAATTCACTCATTCCATTAATACTTCTTGAGTACCTACGAGATGCCAGGCTCTGTTCTAGGCTAATTAATATAGAGTCAAGCTCAGTGAAAATCTTCAGGGATGGGAAGCTTAAGGGAGTTGATGACCTCACTTCTCCATGCATAAGTGCAGCAGCATCGGTGCCCACCTTAGCAAAGATGTCGGCTGTGAGCTGTGTCTGTCCATCTGCCACCTGCTTCTCCAGGGTCCCCAGGAAGGGAGCTGCGGGCAGCCACCCCTTGGATCCTATTCACCATCCCTTGCAAACCTGGAACCGTCTCCAAATTGGGTGAAAGAGGCTTCAAGGCCACCAGATTGGGCTATAATCCTGGACCAGCCAGAGGCAAGGAAAAGTTTACAGCCCACCCCGAAAAGTCTCCGGCCCTCTCTCTCTCTCTTTCTCACACTCCCCCAATTCCCAAACCCCTTTTCCCCAAAAGAGGTCTTGCCTTTCCTGGAAAAAAAGTCTATAGGGATGTGTATGTGTGTGTGATTGTATCCCAGGATCTCACATAGACAGGCATGTGTCCAAGGGTACAAATGACAGGGATGAAATAAGAGCTCACCCATCATGCTTGCATTTGACTGTCTTGCACCCAGGGACAGGCAGGGAACAGCCATAGGGTTGCAGACTGTTTTCCACCAAAATGCAGCTATTCCTATGTCCACTACCTGGTAACTGTCACCTACAGACGCTGGAAACCTCTAGGCCCCTACCCACCTAAAATCACCCTCACCTGTCAGGTGCTAGGAGGATAGTACAGGCTTCCAGACAGTTTCCAAAATGAAGTTGCGCTGGGCCCACAGGTCTGTGTCTGGAAGGTACCGTTGCCATGGCGATCCTAGCTAATGAATAGGTATGTAAATGAGGGGAGAATTTATTCATCATTTCCCAGCTGTGCTAAGTGCTTGCCCTTTCTGAGGCTTGGGAGAGTGAGGGGTGGGATGTTAGAAAAGCATATGTTTCGTAAAATTCTGGTGAAATGTTCAGAGCTCCCCATGAGAAATGATTATTTTGGGTAGTACCCTCATAAAATGATCTATCTGCAGCTACCTACTCTAGGAAGAGAACTGGAATCAAACAGAAACACATGGAATAGGCCACCTGTACCCAGTGCCCCTCAGAGAAAACAGCAAACATTTAAATCACAAGCAGTGAGCCCAAATTTTGGTCCACGTAGGTAATCTGTGTCATAAGAAAGGCTTAAGAGACTCCCAAGGTGTCCCCTCAACAGACTAACAGTGTCTGCCTTCCCTCCCCTGATTCCTAATGAAAATGCCCTGAAAATCCACAAACACACAAAAACTGGCAACAGCAACTTCTACAAGCGAAATCCAGAGCCCAGATCTGCAGACTGTGAAGTAACCACGCTGTTCGGAAGTGGATCCTCCGGGTAGGAATACTTCAATCCTCGCGACGACGACTGGGAAGGAAGCAGCCCCTCCTGCCCTGCAAATTAATTCTGTTCCTGTAGGAATCGTCATCCGTATAATTTTGGGAGACCTTGGGCAATTTACTAATTCCTCTGTGCTTCTATTTTCTCATATGGACAATGAGATCAATAAAAGAACCTATGTCATAAGGCTCTTGCCAGTTTAAAGGAATTCAGATGCGTAAACTGAGTATTTCCCCACTGGATGGAAGCTCCATGTAGGCGGGGATGTGGCTTGCTGGTGTCACCCCCACATCAGTGCCAAGTGCCTAGAACGCCGTGTGGCACATAGAGGGGGTACGGACAAAGAATGTCACCTGCCACATAAGTAAACAAAGGATGTTGCGGCCATCAAGCCATCAGCTACTGTAGCCGCCCTGACAGTGTACCCTGAGGGGATTCAGGATGGAGAAAAACAAGATACTGGCCCGAGATAGTTAAGGGGCATATCAAAGGAATGATTTCAATGAGCCCAGACTCTTGCAACCTCCCAAACATAGAAAAGCACTAAATTCATTCACTTGAGATGTCTGGTTCTCTTTAACAGTAATCTTCTGATGTTTTGACTACCTAGGGTTTTTTCGTTTGTTTGTTTTTGCTTTTGCAAAAATTCCTATATAACCTGGCTCCTCCCTTACCTCTTCGGAAAAGTCACTCAGAGCTTGCCGAGAGGCTATCTCCCAGGCTAAGTTCCTCAGCAAGTCCACCGAATAAAACATAATCCTCAACTTTCAGGTTGTGCATGTTTTTTTCGGTCAACTGGGGCTTCATAAGTGTCTAGGGAATGAATGAGTTGACTATTAACTCTGAATGCGAGGGGGAGAGGGTGTGAGCAGGGTACCAGGGGAGTCCCTGGGGTACTGGGCCCTGGGGCCTTTGGCACAGGAGGAGAGATGTCTGCACAGGGGTGAGGAAGTACCCACAGAACAGGGCACACTGGCAGGAGATGTGCTGAAACAGGGAGGCCATTGGCATGGTGTTTGCTCTGATAGAGAAACAGGACAGAGAACAGGGCAGGGGTACCTGTGTGACACTCTGGATGAGCTCTGGCTAGTCCAGGGATGGGAGGAGGGCTGTGCTCGGCAAATCTGAGACACCATCAGTGTGGGCCGAGGGCAATCCACGTGCCCTCTCTTTTGGCCAACGTGCAGCTCAGGCCTCCTTATCTGTTTCTCATTCGGAGACCAGTGTATGGCAGCGGTAGTGTTCTACTTGTAGGGTGTCTGAAAAGATTTCGCTTTAGGGAAAAAAAAATTTACTGCAGAAACCACAAGAAATGTTTAAAAGAGAATCTACTTGTTCTCAGAAACTCCTAGAAAACATGGGCTCTGAAAGACAAGGCAAAAGAAACTAGAAGGACCGTACTTATGGTTGGAATGTGGAAAGTCACAGAGACCACCCTCCTCACCTATGATAAGAACAAGCAGGATAAATCACAAATTCAAAGTTTCTTTCTTTCTTTTTTAAGCTCTCAGAGAGCTGAGGAATCAAAGAAACTTAAAGGAACTGAATTCCAGGAAGTGATGAACCCTTGCAAGGAAGGAAGCGCCCCTGGCTGCTTTCATTCATGGTTCATGTTGGGTTAAGGAGAAATCAGCCTAACGTTTAACAGACTTGCAGGAGCTGCATGTGGGCTGTTGTGACAGATTTGAACCCCAAGAAGCCTGGCTGCAGGGCACTCGGTCCCCACCACTACTCCATCTCCATCCCCTGGACCTCCGCTGAGTGGCCGCAGCAAGGAGGGTGAAGGTTGGGGAGAGAGGGCAGGTGAGCTAAGAGAAATCCTTCTGAGGCCCCCAGGCTTCATGGAGCGTCTGCATCTGCTCTCCAACGACCAGAAACAGGCAGCAGAACAAAGACAGAGCTCCTGAGAACCCAGAAAACCAGGAGAGCAAAGAAAACTTCCCCGTCATGCTACAGAAAACCTGGCAGCTCAGCTCTGCAGCAAAAAAGAGATCTGCAGGATCTCATCAGTGCTCAGATTGCAGGCCTGACAGCTCCCTCAAAACCCTTGAAATCTCCAGGAACCAAATCTATTAACTAAAGTTGTAACTAAGCCCCTGTCCAGATCAATTAGGTTAGATGGACCGTGACCCTGACACAGGTGTCTGGCAGAAGGAAGGTCCTGCCATTCTTTGGGGGTACATTTTTTGTTTATTTCAGTCTTACAGGGTTTTTTTTTTTTTTTACACACAATATCTGGCATTCAGTAAAAATTATGAGAAAAAGCAAGAAAGTGTGACTGATAGTCCAGAGAGGAGAATTCAACAGACGCAGACCTAACAGATGGCCTAGGTGTTTTAATGATCAGACTTTATAATGACTACGATAAGTATGTTAGAGAAAATAAGTGAACAAATGGGGAATTTCAGCAGAGACATGGGAATTATATAAAAGAAACAAATGAAAATGCTAGAAATTAAAAAATAAAATATGGAAATGAAGAACTCACTTTTTAAGGACTTAAAAGCAGACTGGACACAGCAAATAAAAGGATCAGTCAATAAAACGTATCTATTGAAACACAGAAAAGAAAAGGGGAATGAAAAACATCAGAACATAGCACTGAAGGTCTGAGGAACACTATCAAATGGCCTAACAAGTATGTAATTGGAGTACCAGAAAAAGAAAAGATAGGGAAGGAGGAAGAAGAAATATTCCAAAATACAATAGCTGTGGATTTAAGAAAATGAATGAAAAAAATCAACCCATAGATCCAAGAAGCTTGACACACATCAAGCATCATGAATGCGATGGAAACCATACAGAAGCATAGTACAAGCTGCCAAAAACTCAGAAGAAACCTTAAAAACAGTCAAGGAAGGAGACACACTAGATAATAAAAAGTATCTACATTAAAAATAACTGTGGCGGTCTCATCAGAAACAATGGAAGATAATAGAACGATACGTTCAAAATACCCAAAGGAAAAAAACTGTTAACCTAGAATTTTCCGTGTTTTACATATCCTTCAAAAAAGAAGACAAAGTAAAGATATTTTCTTCAATCAGATACTTGGATACCAATGCTTATGCCAGCGTTATTCACAAGAGCCAAATGGTAGAAACAACCCGAGTGTCCATCAACAGATGAATGGATCAACAAAATGTGCTAGAGACAAATAATGGAATATTATTCAGCCATGAAAAGGAACGACGCTCTGATACATGCTATGCCATGGATGAACCTTAAAAACATTATGCTAAGTCAAATAAGCCAACCACAAGAAGAGAAGTATTGTATGGTTCCACATATATGAAATAACTAAAATAGGTAAATTCATAGAGACAGTAGATTAGAGATTCCCTGGGGTGGGGTTAATGGAATAATGGTGGGTTATTGCTTAATAGTTACAGTGTTTCTGTTTGGGGTGATGGAAAAGTTTTGGAAATAGTGGTGATGGCCGCATAACATCATGAATGTACTTAATGCTGCTGAATTGTACACTTAAAAATGCTTAAAATGGAAAATCTTATGTTATATATACTTAATCACAATAAAACATTCAAAAATAAAAAAGACATTTCCTGTCAGTCAAAACCTAAGATTATTCTTCTCTAGTAGGAGTGCAGTGAAAGAAATGCTAAAGGACTTTTAGGTTGAAAGGAAATGAAACCAGATGAAAGCTCAGATACACGAGAAGGAATAAAGAATCCCAGAAAAGGTGAAATGGTGATAAATACGATATAAAATATGGACATGTAAAATACGTGACGTTTATATGTTGTAAGATTCTTAGATTGTTCATGAAGTAGCATAAGATTATTCAAAGAAAAATGTGATTAGTTAAAGATGCATTTGTAATCTCTAGAGCAACCACTAAATACATATATACAAAGTAATATAGCTAATAAGGCAATAAGAGGGATGAAATGGAATACTGAAACACTCTCATTTCACTTGAAAGATGGCAGGAAAGGAGAAAGAGAAGAACACAGAATATCTGGTTCTAACAGAAAATATATAACAACGTGACAGACAAATCCAATCTTATCAATAATTACATAAATTAGACACTAATTTTTAAAAACTTGGCTGACTGGATTAAAAGGAAACCCAATTATTCGAAGCTTCTAATAAACAGGCTTTAAATATAAAGATGGTAATAACTTAAAAGTAAAACAGTTGAAAAAGTAAGCCATACACACGCTAAGCAATATAGCTGGTGTGGCTATATTTATATCATACAAAGTTGACTTCAAGACAAAGAGTATTATCAGACATTTCATAACAACAAAAGTATCTGTTAATAAAGAAAATATAATTTTAAATGTGTGTGCATCTAATAACAGAGCATCAAAATACACATACAAAAAAATTACAGAACTAAAGGGAGAAACACACAAGCCCACATAGCTGGAGAATCTAACACCTCTTGACCGTAGTGGTAGAAGAAAAAAAAAGTTTCAAGGAAGATACAGAAGATCTGAACAACACTACCAAGGAGTTTGACCTAATTGACATTTATAGAATACGACACCCAACAGTGCAAAATACACATTCTTTTTAAGTGCATAAGGAAACACATGCTGGGGTACAAAACAAGACGCGGTAAATTTCAAAGGGCCAAATTCACACAAGGTATGCTTTCTGATGACAATGATAATCCAACGATAACAGTAAAGATACCTTGATGATATTTAATGATGACAGGAAGATATCTATAAAACCTCCTATTAGTTAGAAACTAAGCATGATATCTCTAACCAGCTCAGGAGTCAGAGGGAAAAAACACACACATGAGAGAAATTAGAAAAGACTGCAAACTGAAAATGAAAAAAAATTACGGATTTATGGAATGAGAAACAGGTTGAATGCCTGGAAAAGAGAATGCAGCATTCTTCACGCAGCCTGGAAGAGCAGGCATGGTCTCCTCTGTCTCCATTTCCCCTTTTCTCCCAAGATACATCCCACCTGTGCAGCTACACACACACCTGCACTGATCACCACAGGAATGATGGAAAAACAGGTGAGAGGAAAGAGGTGAGGACACTTTCCAAACATTCCAGGATCTGTCTTTTCTGGGTGGCAGCAGAGTGGAGTGGGAAGCCAGAAAGGCTAGAGGTGAGACCCCAGCCCCATTATTTTCCAGGTCTGCGGCATCTAGGCTGAGGCATGAACTGACCTGTATCTTGGTTTCCTCATCTGTAAAATGGGTACGTGCTTCCCTCCTTACCATATGAAGTCCTCAATCAATGTTAGTCTACCTGACTTCTTCTCTCTATTCAAACCAGGCCCAATTCTCTGAATATGTAATAAAATTTACTATAATTTTCAAAAAAGGATTTATAGAATATGGCTGAAACTTTAAAGCTTTAAATACTTGTATTAGAAAAGAGAGGTCTAAAATCAATGATCTAAGCTTCCACTTTAACAAGTGAGAGAAAGAAGAGGAAATTAAGCCTTAGTAACTTGAAGAAAAGAAATAATTAAAAAATAAAAGCAGAAATCAATGAAATAAAAACAATAGAGAAAACTGTCAAAGATAGTTTTTTTAAGTGATCAAGAAAACTGAAAATCCTTTAACAAGCTTGATGAAGACAAAACACAGTAAAAACAATTAATAATATTAGGAATGAAAGATCCTATGGGATCTTTCTTAATTAGAAAATATTAAGAAAAATTTATGTCAATAAGTTTGACAATTTACTAAAATGAACAAATGCCTTGAAATACAAAAGTGACAAAAATTAACACAAGAAGAAACAGAAAATCTAAACAGCTCCATGGTTTTAAAGGAAGTGTTTTATAATCAAAAAGCTACTCCTATAGAGAGATGAAGAGATAAACGCTAAAGCAAATACAGCATTGTAAAATCAATGTGATGAGTATGTAGGTGCTCACTGCACAAATTCATTCAACATTTCTGCATGATTGAAAATTTTTATAGTATAATATTAAAAAATCCTTTTAACAAAGAAAATTCCAGGTCTAGATAGCTTCAAATAAACATTTAAGGAAGAAAAATGCCAATCTGATACAAACTCTTTCAGAACATAAAAGAGAAAACAAAAAGAAAAAAGCTTTCTAACTCATTTTATGGGACAAGCTTAAACCTGACACCTTAACTTGACAGGGAAATTACAAGAAAATTACAGACCAATATGCCTCATACACATAGATGCAAATATCCTTAACAAAATATCAGCCAATCAAGTCCAGCAATATCTGAAAAGGAAAATATATCATGACCTGATCTGGTGTATTCTAGGAATATAAAGTTGGTTTAACATGAAAATATATCAACATAATTCAGTACATTAACAGAATATAAGAAAAAAATATGATCACTTTGATAGGTGCAGTAAAAGTATCTGAAAAAATTCAACACCTGCTCCAGATAAAAATTCTCAGCAATCTAGAATCTGAAAAAATCTGAAAAAAGCATCAACAAAAAGCTTAATGGTGAAAGATTTTCCCTAAGATCAAGAAAGAAATAAAAATGTCTCCTCTTATCACTTTAATCAATCCTAGCTGACTGAAGACAAGAAAAGAATATATAAAAGAAAAGAAATATTAACAAGGACCTAGAAGAACTAAAGATGAAACAAGCAACGATGAACAACAAAATAAATGAAATTAAAAGTACTCTAGATGGGATCAATAGCAGAATAACTAAGGCAGAAGAACGGATAAGTGACCTGGAAGATAAAATAGTGGAAATAACTACTGCAGAGCAGAATAAAGAAAAAAGAATGAAAAGAACTGAGGACAGTCTCAGAGACCTCTGGGACAACATTAAACGCACCAACATTCGAATTATAGGGGTTCCAGAAGAAGAAGAGAAAAAGAAAGGGACTGAGAAAATATTTGAAGAGATTATAGTTGAAAACTTCCCTAATATGGGAAAGGAAATAGTTAATCAAGTCCAGGAAGCACAGAGAGTCCCATACAGGATAAATCCAAGGAGAAATACGCCAAGACACATATTAATCAAACTGTCAAAAATTAAATACAAAGAAAACATATTAAAAGCAGCAAGGGAAAAACAACAAATAACACACAAGGGGATCCCCATAAGGTTAACAGCTGATCTTTCAGCAGAAACTCTGCAAGCCAGAAGGGAGTGGCAGGACATATTGAAAGTGTTGAAGGAGAAAAACCTGCAACCAAGATTACTCTACCCAGCAAGGATCTCATTCAGATTTGATGGAGAAATTAAAACCTTTACAGACAAGCAAAAGCTGAGAGAGTTCAGCACCACCAAACCAGCTCTACAACAACTGCTAAAGGAACTTCTCTAGGCAAGAAACACAAAAGAAGGAAAGGACCTACAATAACGAACCCAAAACAATTAAGAAAATGGGAATAGGAACACACATATCGATAATTACCTTAAATGTAAATGGACTAAATGCTCCCACCAAAAGACACAGATTGGCTGAATGGATACAAAAACAAGACCCATATATTTACTGTCTACAAGAGACCCACTTCAGACCTAGAGACACATACAGACTGAAAGTAAGGGGATGGAAAAAGGTATTTCATGCAAATGGAAACCAAAAGAAAGCTGGAGTAGCAATTCTCATATCAGACAAAATAGACTTTAAAACAAAGACTATTAGAAGAGACAAAGAAGGACACTACATAATGATCAAGGGATCGATCCAAGAGGAAGATATAACAATTGTAAATATTTATGCACCCAACATAGGTGCACCTCAATACATAAGGCAAATACTGACAACCATAAAAGGGGAAATCGACAGTAACACATTCATAGTAGGGGATTTTAACACCCCACTTTCACCAATGGACAGATCATCCAAAATGAAAATAAATAAGGAAACACAAGCTTTAAATGATACATTAAACGAGATGGAGTTAATTGATATTTATAGGACATTCCATCCAAAAACAACAGAATACACATTTTTCTCAAGTGCTCATGGAACATTCTCCAGGATAGATCATATCTTGGGTCACAAATCAAGCCTTGGTAAATTTAAGAAAATTGAAATTGTATCAAGTATTTTTTCTGACCACAACGCCATGAGACTAGATATCAATTACAGGAAAAGATCTGTAAAAAATACAAACACATGGTGGCTAAACAATACACTACTTAATAATGAAGTGATCACTGAAGAAATCAAAGAGGAAATCAAAAAATACCTAGAAACAAATGACAATGGAGACACAACGACCCAAAACCTGTGGGATGCAGCAAAAGCAGTTCTAAGGGGGAAGTTTATAGCAATACAAGCCCACCTTAAGAAGCAGGAAACATCTCGAATAAACAACCTAACCTTGCACCTCAAGCAATTAGAGAAAGAAGAACAAAAAAACCCCAAAGCTAGCAGAAGGAAAGAAATCATAAAAATCAGATCAGAAATAAATGAAAAAGAAATGAAGGAAACAATAGCAAAGATCAATAAAACTAAAAGCTGGTTCTTTGAGAAGATAAACAAAATAGATAAACCACTAGCCAGACTGAGCAAGAAAAAAAGGGAGAAGACTCAAATCAATAGAATTAGAAATGAAAAAGGAGAGGTAACAACTGACACTGCAGAAATAAAAGAGATCATGAGAGATTACTACAAGCAACTCTATGCCAATAAAATGGACAATCTGGAAGAAATGGACAAATTCTTAGAAATGCACAACCTGCCAAGACTGAATCAGGAAGAAATAGAAAATATGAACAGACCAATCACAAGCACTGAAATTGAAACTGTGATTAAAAATCTTCCAACAAAGAAAAGCCCAGGACCAGATGGCTTCACAGGCGAATTCTATCAAACATTTAGAGAAGAGCTAACACCTGTCCTTCTCAAACTCTTCCAAAATATAGCAGAGGGAGGAACACTCCCAAACTCCTTCTACGAGGCCACCATCACCTTGATACCAAAACCAGACAAGGATGTCACAAAGAAAGAAAACTACAGGCCAATATCACTGATGAACATAGATACAAAAATCCTCAACAAAATACTAGCAAAAAGAATCCAACAGCACATTAAAAGGATCATACACCATGATCAAGTGGGGTTTATTCCAGGAATACAAGGATTCTTCAATATACGCAAATCTATCAATGTGATAAACCATATTAACAAACGGAAGAAGAAAAACCATATGATCATCTCAATAGATGCAGAGAAAGCTTTTGACAAAATTCAACACCCATTCATGATAAAAAACCCTGCAGAAAGTAGGCATAGAGGGAACTTTCCTCAACATAATAAAGGCCATATATGACAAGCCCACAGCAAACATCATCCTCAATGGTGAAAAACTGAAAGCATTTCCACTAAGATCAGGAACAAGACAAGGTTGCCCACTCTCACCACTCTTATTCAACATAGTTTTGGAAGTTTTAGCCACAGCAATCAGAGAAGAAAAGGAAATAAAAGGAATCCAAATCGGAAAAGAAGAAGTAAAGCTGTCACTGTTTGCAGATGACATGATCCTATACATAGAGAACCCTAAAGATGCTACCAGAAAACTACTAGAGATAATCAATGAATTTGGTAAAGTGGCAGGATACAAAATTAATGCACAGAAATCTCTGGCATTCCTATACACTAATGATGAAAAATCTGAAAGTGAAATCAAGAAAACACTCCCATTTACCATTGCAACAAAAAGAATAAAATATCTAGGAATAAACCTACCTAAGGAGACAAAAGATCTGTATGCAGAAAATTATAAGACACTGATGAAAGAAATTAAAGATGATACAAATAGATGGAGAGATATACCATGTTCTTGGATTGGAAGAATCAGCATTGTGAAAATGACTCTACTACCCAAAGCAATCTATAGATTCAATGCAATCCCTATCAAACTACCACTGGCATTTTTCACAGAACTAGAACAAAAAATTTTGCAATTTGTATGGAAACACAAAAGACCCCGAATAGCCAAAGCAATCTTGAGAACGAAAGAAGGAACTGGAGGAATCAGGCTCCCTGACTTCAGACTATACTACAAAGCTACAGTTATCAAGACGGTATGGTACTGGCACAAAAATAGAAAGATAGATCAATGGAACAGGATAGAAAGCCCAGAGATAAACCCACGCACATATGGTCACCTTATCTTTGACAAAGGAGGCAGAAATGTACAGTGGAGAAAGGACAGCCTCTTCAATAAGTGGTGCTGGGAAAACTGGACAGCTACATGTAAAAGTATGAGATTAGATCACTCCCTAACACCATACACAAAAATAAGCTCAAAATGGATTAAAGACCTAAATGTAAGGCCAGAAACTATCAAACTCTTAGAGGAAAACATAGGCAGAACACTCTATGATATAAATCACAGCAAGGTCCTTTTTGACCCACCTCCTAGAGAAATGGAAATAAAAACAAAAGTAAACAAATGGTACCTAATGAAACTTAAAAGCTTTTGCGCAGCAAAGGAAACCATAAAGAAGACCAAAAGACAACCCTCAGAATGGGAGAAAATATTTGCAAATGAAGCAACTGACAAAGGATTAATCTCCAAAATTTATAAGCAGCTCATGCAGCTTAATAACAGAAAAACAAACAACCCAATCCAAAAATGGGCAGAAGACCTAAATAGACATTTCTCCAAAGAAGATATACAGAGTGCCAACAAACACATGAAAGAATGCTCAACATCACTAATCATTAGAGAAATGCAAATCAAAACGACAATGAGATATCATCTCACACCAGTCAGAATGGCCATCATCAAAAAATCTAGAAACAATAAATGCTGGAGAGGGTGTGGAGAAAAGGGAACCCTCTTACACTGTTGGCGGGAATGTAAATTGATACAGCCACTGTGGAGAACAGTATGGAGGTTCCTTAAAAAGCTACAAATAGAACTACCATATGACCCAGCAATCCCACTACTGGGCATATACCCTGAGAAAACCATAATTCAAAAAGAGTCATGTACCAAAATGTTCATTGCAGCTCTATTTACAATAGCCCAGAGATGGAAACAACCTAAGTGTCCATCATCGGATGAATGGATAAAGAAGATGTGGCACATATATACAATGGAATATTACTCAGCCATAAAAAGAGACGAAATTGAGCTATTTGTAATGAGGTGGATAGACCTAGAGTCTGTCATACAGAGTGAAGTAAGTCAGAAAGAGAGAGACAAATACCATATGCTAACACATATATATGGAATTTAAAAAAAAAAAATGTCATGAAAAACCTAGGGGTGAAACAGGAATAAAGACACAGACTTACTAGAGAATGGACTTGAGGCTATGGGGAGGGGGAAGGGTAAACGGTGACAAAGCGATAAAGAGGCATGGACATATATACACTACCAAACGTAAGGTAGATAGCTAGTGGGAAGCAGCCGCATAGCACAGGGAGATCAGCTTGGTGCTTTGTGACCGCCTGGAGGGGTGGGATAGGGAGGGTGGGAGGGAGGGAGACGCAAGCGGGAAGAAATATGGGAATATATGTATATATATAACTGATTCATTTTGTTGTGAAGCTGAAACTAACATACCATTGTAAAGCAATTATACTCCAATAAAGATGTTAAAAAAAAAAAAAAGAAAAGAAATATAAAAGACATAAAACTTAGAAGGGAAGAAGTAAAACTATTTGTCACAAACAATACCTTTGAGTATGTAGAAAATCTCATGGAAGTATTAAAAACTACTAGAACTAGCAAGATATCAGAATAGAAATTCAATTTTAAAAGCAACTGTATTACCAAAAAAAAAAAAAAAAAAAAAAGCAACTGTGTTTCTACATACCAGTAGCAAACAATCTGAAAGCAAAATTTTAAAACAATATAATTTACAATGGTGTCAATATCGAGGGGGGGAAGGGGGAGTGGGATGAATTAGGAGATTGGGATGGACATATACACACTACTACGTATAAAATAGATAACTAATGAGAACCTACTGTATAGCACAGGGAACTCTACTCAGTGCTCTGTGGTGACCTAAATGGGAAGGAAATCTAAAAAAGAGGGGCCATATGTATACATATAACTGATTCACTTTGCTGTACAGCAGAAACGAATACAACATTGTAAAGCAACTATACTCCAATAAAAATAAAAACAAAAAAGCATCAGTACCTAAGAATAAATCTAACAAAAGATGTGCGAGTCATCCAAAATAAAACATAAAATATTGTTGAGAAAAGTTCAATATGATCTAAAGAAACGGAGAGACATACCCTTTTTATAGACCTGCTGTTGTTAATATGTCCATTCTATTAAAATTCATCTACAGATTTAATGCAATTGCAATCCAAATCCCAGGTAGTTTTGTTGACAAAACTTACAAGCTGATTTTAAAATCTATGTGGGAATGCAAAGGATCTAGAATAACCATAATAATTTTGGAAAAGATGAACAGTTTCAGGACATACACATCCTGATTTCAAGAGTTGACATAAAACTACAGGAATCAAGACAGTATGTGTTAGTGTACAAAATAGATAGAGCAAATAGGTCAATAGAATAGAAGACAGAATGCAGAAACAGGCTGTCACACTTATGGTCGATCGATACCCAATCAAGGTTCCAAGTCAATTCAATGACTTGGCTAGAAAAGTCTTTTTAACAAATTGTGCTTAAAATAACCAAAAACTTGTAGTGGGCAAACTGAACCTCAACTTCTACCACACTCCATACACAGAAATGAATTTCATGTGGATCACAAACCTAAATTTAAAAGCTAGAATCATAAATTTTCTAGAAGAAAATGTAGTAAAATATTTTAATAACATTATTGATGTAAGCAAAAATTTTTAGACAAGAATCACTGAACATGAAAAAAAAGTGATAAATTGGATTTAATCAAAACTTAAAGTATCTGCTAATCCAAAGATTCTATTAAGAAATGAATATATAAGCCACAGAGTAGGAAAATTTATTTGTCAAGGGACTAAAGAAAGTTTCTATATTTTGTATTAGGGCATGAATTACACTGCCATATAGAATTGTCAAAACCCCTCAAACTGCACTCAAGAATTATGCATTTTAGGTTATTTGAATTATGAATCAATTAAAAATTAGAAATCAGTTGGTAAAGGCTGAGATGAGCAAGAAGCTGGGGAAAATAAGGAAAGAATACAACAAAACTAAAAAACTACTAGCAGAAGTAAAGTTCACAATGTAAACCCTCCCTCCAAAAACTGAACTAATATCACTGATAATCAAGATGGTGATATAATTCTCTGAGAAAATATATATATAAGGAAAATCATCTGGAAATCAAAGTAAGAAGAAAGAGATAAAATAAGTATATATATATTAGAAATCACAAAGATGATATATTTACAGAATTAAAGGATATCAACATATAAAGAATGACAAACAAGTATACATTTAGGTTAACACATTTGAAAACCAAAAGAAATGGGTAATTTCCGGGAACAAATAGATAATCAAATTCACTAAAGAAAATGACCATTTGAACAGATTAGTAAACACAATATAAACTAAATACTGTTAAAGAATACTCCCAAACTTTTATGTTTACATGATTTCATAGGAATATGTGTGAATATTAAGAAATAATTATTTTATAATCTCTTCTGGTACATAAAAAGATGGAAAAGTCTCCAATACCTTTATAAGTTCAGCAAACCCTGATACAAAAACCTGCCAAATGGAAAGAAAAAGCAATGGATCAATTATTTTTCACCGATATAAATGCAAAAACCTAAATAAAAACCCCAGACAATAGCTAGTCAAACACAACAGGATATTGGAAGAGAAACTCATCCTGAAGAATCATCCCTGAACTGTAGGAGTTTTTTAATTTTAGTAAATTCAATTAAATAGTACATATGATCAACGGATAAAATAATAAACACTATATAATTATCTCAATAGATGTCAGAAAGTTACCTAATAGCCATGATTGCTTTAAAAGAAAAAAAGGTAAATCAAGAATACGATATATTAGCTTAACGTTATAACTAATATTCGTATCAAACAGCAATCAATACCATTTGCAAGTTTAAGTTCAAAATCTGGGGACTTTTCCATTAAAATCAAAAACAAGAAAAAAACGTCTGCAATTACCATTACTATTTGATCTAAAAATTTCTACTCACAGAAATAAGGCAAAAAGGCAAAAAGGAAAAATGAGATGGACCCACATAACACAGACACAGAAACTTCAGGGAGCATTTTTTACAGGGATTCCAGGTATACTGGGATCCCTCTTGTAAGAGACACCTACTTGGCTTCCTCTTCGATTTCCTAGGTTGTTGAGTAAGTACCGCCTACAATTCCTTCACATCACCCCTTCTTTGCATGGCGCTAGAAGCAGATTTGCCTACTGTCCTGCATCCATCTCTGCTGGAGCCTAGTCTGACCTGACCCTGAGTCAGGTCGCTGGATCTGCACGCTGGATTAGGCAGGCTGGATCTGCCTCTACTGGAAAATCAAGAGACCTATGAAGAGATGCTGTGGTTCAAAAGTGACAACCAGTTGCTCAGAACTTGGCAACTACCTCACTCTCAAACAGATATACCAAAGAATGTTCAAAAAGTATCCAGTGTATTCCTCAACAACACCGAGAAGATGCTGTACCAACCAAGTTAGAAAAGTGACAAGAAAAAGATTACGGAGATGAGAAGGCAGTGTCACAGAAATAAAATCCAGTGATCAGTAGACTTTTCACTGGAAAACCTCAAAGTAGAGAAGAACAAAATATATGTGAGAAATGCAAAAGACTGAAGACAAAGAAGGAGAAAGGACGGCTGAGGGGGAGATGCAGAGACCACAGCCCAGGATCTAATCTGCATATAAGGCTAGAAAGAGAGAGTGAAATCTGTGGAGCAAAGAGGGTGGAAAACAGAAAGGGTGGAAAAAAATATTTCCTAGGGAAAAAACTTTGGAAAATTGAGAGTGTGACTCATACCGCAAAGAACCCCAACATCTTCGATAACCAAGCACCAACCACCGTTAGCAACTACAACACAGAGAAGTAAACAGGCGGGTGAGATGTTCACACTTCACAGATAATAATCACACCCTAAAAACATAAGGTTATTCACAAGGAATAAGAAGTAGGTTGGTCATGAGTTTCCTCACAACACGAAAAACCAAAAATCATGGAGTAGCAATCACAGAACTTTAAAAACAAAAGGCTGAAACCCAAGAATTCTATACCTAAACCAAGTCGTCATCTGTGTATCAAGAGAAGGACATTCTCAGATTTCAAATACTCAGAAGATTTAGGATTGAAGTAAACTTTCGGAAAAAAAAACACAATAACAATGACATTTTAGAAAGTTTATGCAGAAACAAATGCATGCTAATTAAAATAAGAAGCAGAAAATGAGTTAAATATGGCTGGGTGTAAGCACTCAAACCGGTTAAATGTACAGGCAAAATAAGTGTTTCAAATATGGTTATAAAACTGATCATATTCTTTATAATTGAAAATAATAAAAATTGTTTTTAGAAAGGGGGAGGCATATTTATAACAGCCATATATTGAAATTAACAAAGAATAGAAAAGAGAAAAGGGGGAGACAGTTAACTTCTCATCTTCCACAAAAGCAAGTATTATTAATTTGTAGCTGATGTTAGGAGTTAAATTCGCAAAAACTTTGTGGCCATTACTAGAAAAATTGAAAGTAAGATATCTCACTTCCAAACAACTGAGAGGGTAATACTAACAAAACAAAACAAAACAAAACACCCTTTCCGTACAGCAAAGGAAATCATCAACAAAATGAAAAGGCAACCTACTGAATGGGAAAATTTATTTTCAAATCATATATCTAATAAGGGGTTAATTTCCAAAATATATAAAGAACTGATAAAAGTCAATAGCGAAAAACAATCCGATTTACAAATGGACAAAGGATCTGCAGAGACGTCTTTCCAAAGAAGACATGCAGATGGCCAACAGGTACATGGAAAGGTAATCATCAGGGAAATGCAAACTGAAACCATAATGAGATACTACTTCATGCCTGCTAAATGGCTATTATCAAAAAGACAAGAAGGGCTTCCCTGGTGGCGCAGTGGTTGAGAGTCCGCCTGCCGATGCAGGGAACACGGGTTCGTGCCCCGGTCCGGGAAGATCCCACATGCTGCGGAGCGGCTGGGCCCGTGAGCCATGGCCGCTGGGCCTGCGCGTCCGGAGCCTGTGCTCCGCAACGGGAGAGGCCACAACAGTGAGAGGCCCGTGTACCGCAAAAAAAAGACAAGAAATAACAAGTGTGAATGAGGATGTGGAGCAAAGAGAACCCTTGTGCACTGCTGGTGGTAATGCAAACTGGTGCAGCCACTCTGGAAAACAGTATAGAAGTTCCTCAAAAAATTAAAAACAGAAATTCCATATGATCCAGCAATTCCACTTCTGAGTACTTACCTGAAGAAAATGAAAACACTAACTCAAAGAGATACCTGCACCCCCTTGTTTACTGCAGCACTGCTTACAATAGACAAGATACAGAAACAAACTAAGTGTCCATTGATGGATGAATGGAGCAAGAGGATGCAGCACACACACGTACACACACACACACACACACACAGAGCAATATTATTTAGCCATAAAAAAAGAGGAAAGTTGCCATTTGTGACAACATGGATGGAACTTGAGGGTATCAGTGAAATAAGTCAGAGAAAGACAAATACCACATGATCTCATTTATATACGGAATCTTAAAAAAAAAAATTCAAGCTTATTAATTCGGAGAACAGATGGGTGGTTGCCAGAGGTAGGGGGTGGAGGGTGGGTGAAATGGGTGAAGGTGGACAAAAGGTACAAACTTCCAATTATAAAACAAATAAGTCATGGGAATGTAATGTACAGCATGGTGACTACTGTTAACAATAATTCTGTATTGCATAATTGAAAGTTGCTAAGAGAATAGATCTTAAAAGTTCTCATCAAGAGAAAAAAATTATGTAACTATGTACGGTGACGGACGTTAACTAGGCTAATTGTGTTGATCATTTTGCAACATAAATAAATATCAAATCATTATGTTGTACACCTGAAACTCATATAAAGTTATATGTCAATTATATTTCAATTAAAAAACCCACTGTGGGAGTTCCCTGGTGGCCTAGTGGTTAGGATTCCAGGCTTTCACTGCCACGGCCCAGGTCGGATCCCTGGTTGGGGAACTGAGATCCTGCAAGCCACATGACATGGCCAAAAAAAAATCCGTTGTATTAAAAAAAAAAAAAAAACAACAAACCCACTGTAGTCAAGAAAGAAGACAAATTAAATACCTTAGGTACACATGGAAACCAGCATAAAACAAAATAACAGAATTAAGACCCAACTGAAAAATTCTGAAATAAACGATAGGTTAAGCTTGCCCATAAAAAGGCTCTCAGAATAATTAAAAATTAAAACGTAGTGGCACAAATTGCTTTATACACCTAACAAAATCACACAGAAAGGGCAGGAGTGCAGTGCACTGTGTTCCTGGAAGAAGCTGAATAATTGTGAATGTTCCCCAATGACCACACATAACAATAAATGTTATGCAAACACAGGCAAAAAGGTTATGTGGTAAAAATCAACAGAAAGCAAAAGCATAACTCAAAAGCGTTTCAAGAACATTTACATTGATAAAAGGTAAAATCCACTATGAGGGCAGACAGTGCATTAAAAATTAAAATAAAAACAGTTGGAAGTACACCGAGGAAGCAAGGTAACAGCAGTGGGAGACTTTGACACATCACAGTAATTTATCTCAGATAAAATAACCAAAAATACAGGTGGAAGGGATATACGTAATATCAAGATAACTTCTATGCATATGTAAAAGCCTATACCATAGAGGAAATACCTTCACAAAAGTTCATCGTATTCTTGCTTGCAAAGAAAATCCTAGCAAATAGCAGGTCATATTTATTTTCCAATGGGCAACGAAAATAGAAAATTTAAATGTAAACTAGAAATTTAGAATCCCAGTGACTTGGAAACTACAAAACACTTCCCCTAAAAAAACTGTAGGGGAGCAGAGGGAAGTAAAAACTATAATAAAATATTATATAGAGAAGAATGAAACAAAACTATCTATCAAAATTTTGGAGAGATTACTAAAGTCTTCTCAGTGGCAAATTTATTGTCCTAGTTGCCTTAATTATTAAATAACGAGGAATTAAATTAAAATAAGTAATCTACTGAAGTTGCTAGAAATGACAAAAAATAAGCAATACATAAACCAAAACAGAAAATCAAAACAAAAACACCTTACAATTAAAATGAAAGGAAATGAAAAATTGATTGCTTCAGCAGTGAAAGAGGCCCTCATCACTCACTGGTCGATTTAGGCAGAGTCACAAACTCCCATGTCCATAGGGCCTAAGCTAGTCCATCAAAAGAGAACAGGCAGGTATAAGGCAATAGGGACTGGTGGAGACTATGGCATTTGCCCTGCCTAGAGAGGATAGCTACTCAACTCCACCAAATTATTGCAGTGAAGGAATGCAGGGCCAGACTTGTCAAATTCTCCCATATTTTAAGAGGGAAAAATGCAGATTTTTAATATGAGATTTTCTGCTTTATAAAATGATGTGTGAGACAAATAAAACATGGCTAAGAGCTGAATTTGGCTGGTAGGCTGCAAGTATGCAACTTCTGATTTAGACTACTTATTTCAGCTTGAATCAGTTTCAATTACTTATATTTTTCCAAAAATCTCCATTTCATGTAGATGTTCAAATGTATTCACATAAAATTGTATCAAGTATTCTTTTTAAAACTCTTCCATATTTTTTCATTTCTAGCTTAGTTTAGTGATAACTCTCTTTAATCCTTAAATAAATATGCTTTATTTGTCAATTTATTGCATTTTTTTCCCCAAAGAATCAGCTCTTGGATCTGTTAATTAAATTGAAAGATTTTTGGTTTTTCATTTTCACATTTCCAAGCGGGTGGGATTCTTATTCAAAAGTTTGTTATTAATTTCTGGTTTACTGCATTGTAGTCAAAGAATGTACCTGTAATATTTGTCCTTTGGAATTTAATTAGGTTGTCTTTGTGGCCTAATACACAGTCATGTTTGCTAACATTCCAGAATCACTTCGAAAGAAGAGTATTCTCTTTTCAAAGGAACAAAATTTATATTACACACACACACACACTCACACACACTCATATACATGCACATTCAATGTCATTCAAATTCTGTTACTTAGTTTTATGTACTTGATCAAGTCTAAAGGAATGTGTAAAATCATGTGTAATAATCATTTTTGCCCCTATTCATAGTATTTCTAAAAATTTTTCCTGAAATAAAATTTTGCAATGAATGTAACATTCTAATGAAAAAAGAAAAAGCCTAAAATCCATAAGTCATCATTAGTGTTGTTCAAACATTTCCCGTTCATACCCTTGTGGTCACGGAGTCAGATTCAACTTCCCAACAGCCCTTGATATGAGGTACAGCCACATGACTTGCTCTATCCAATGAGATGAGAAGAGAAGCGACAAAAACTTTAAGAATCACTAAGTGCTTCACTCAGTCTCTTTCCCTTGCCACAGCTATCATGGAAGTACAGACAGAAGTCTCCCTCTGCCAGGATTCCTGAGTGAGGATGACTAAGAGGAAACTCCCAGCCAGCCCCCAATGGACATATAGCCTGGGTGAGACGTTCTACTTTGTAGTATTAAGCCACTGACATTTGGGGGGATTATTTATCACTATAGCATAATTTAGCCTGTCCTTACTGAAACAGACCAAAAAAAAAAAAAAAGACAATCTGCAAAAAGGAAAAAAAATAGATAACCAATCAACATATGAAAAATATATCATCTCACTTATGAGTAAAAACTAAGTCCCCGTTTTTCACCAATCATATTAGTAATGATTTGTTAAATAATACTCGATACTGGTCTGGGTGTTCTGAGATGGGCATTTTCATATATTCCTTTTGGTAAATTCTGCCTAAGAGAAATATTATTTATGTATGAAGAATTTCAGCAGGTTCTTACATTTCACAAAATACTTTCCCTCCTAGGAATCCAGGATGACTTCTGTTTTCTCGATGACACAGTATGTGGTATCAGGAGAAAACAAACTACTCAAGTGGGATTCTGAGATTGGCCTGCTTATCTATGATCTTAAATGAAGTGCTGACCTCCTTGCTAATGAAAAATGGCATACTGTTACCTACGGCATGACTGGCATCATAATTAACTAAATGTCATCTGTGGTTTCTTGGGATAAAATAATTATTGAAGCAAGGCTTTTGAAGACTCATGTAGCTACTATGTTTGACTTTTACAATAGCAATTATGACAACAAGGCTGCTTCTAACAAGCTCAGGTCTTGAAACTCTCAGCTCAGGTTACGGTCAGACAACCAGAGTGCTTCTAGGGTAGTCCCAGATAATCACTTATTTCTTACAACTGAAGGGAAGACTCCAAATTTAATTGGGTGGTCAAAGAATTATTAAGTTGAAGTCACAGACTCATCAAGTCTCTTATGTGAAATTTAGGGCACTGGTTGGAAAGAAGTGGGACCTGAGACTTAGAGTGGGGACCTCTGCGTGGATTCAGAAAATTGAATGGCCAAGTCTCCTTGGTGTCCTCTCTGACACGTCCCTTAGGTCAGACAAGATCAGCTTGAAGAGCCTGGTGACCCTGAAGACTGGAAATAAACATAGATGAGGCAGTTGCCTTGAACAGAGATGCCCATTTTCAAGATCTACTTCTACCAAGTTTCACTGCCACTAAACCCATGACTAGAATCAGATCAGCACATCCCAGGAGAAGTTCCAAGTCTGCTAATGGGAGAAGGACACAGTCACAAGATGTTGCTAATTTATCTCATTGTAAACTGGGGGGAGAGGTGTAGCAATGGGTTCCAGGGTGTTAAAACAAGGGAGACAGAATATAATATTGGCTGAGGACGCTCTTAATGAAATGAGCCTAAGGGCCAGAAATACTGTTTTTAGTATGCTGGACTGAGTAGCTGGAAGTGGCTTCAACAGTTTGGTCTTTAGCGGAAACTTGGGTTCAGTGTGAGCAACTGTCAATACAATTGAGATGGCAGACCCTTCCTGTCAGGAGCTGCCTAGGGTAATAGGAAAGTCGGAGTGGGTTTTCCGCAAACATCCACTATCACTATATATCCCCAAAGGCCCTAAAGGACACCCCTCGCTAAAGCAACAAGAAATCCAGTAGCTCACACATCTTCATTTCACAAATTCTGCTTTAGGGTCGGGCTTGACTCATGCAAGGATAACCTGGAGAGTAGCTGGAGTTTATCATCCAACCAAAGTTGACAGCAGGAGACTACCTGGAATGGTAACTGATAACCAGAACACTCACATATAGGTTTGAAATATCTACGTGACATCATGACTCTGGTATGTGTATGCATGTGTGCCTGTGCCCTGTTAAGTCACTGCTTCAATGTCCCGTTGTCACCCTGAGTGATCTACGTCCATTAAATCACAAAAAGAATAACAACGTATCTACAAGATGTGTGGTTAAGATCTTAAATGCATAGGGCTCTTACTAGTAGCGTGACATGGGCAAGTAACTTGAAACTTCGGTCTTTCATTATTCTCATGTATAAAATGAGGATCATATTAGTACCTATGGCTGTTGTGAGGACTAAATAAGTTAATACGTAAAGCGCTAGAACAGCAGCTCATGGTGAAGACTCTGATGTGTTAGCCAGTACTATCATACTCAAAGTTATTATTGGGAGCATGGCAAGCATTACATAAGTATTAGTTATCATTATCATTACCCAGTGAAGACTTACCGTAATAAGGTCGAAATACATTCAGCAGTAATTCCCTAACATAGAATGAAATATGAAATAGTTTGATGCCAATCATGCTTATTCACAAATGCAAACAGATGGAGAGAGATTTTCCTGATTGACCTTCACCAAAACTTTGGCTTTGTGAATTACTTCCAGCTTTTAGTTACAAATCTTTGCCTTGAGGTACCGGCAGGAGATTAGGGAAGGGCTGCAACTGCATGGGAGAGGTCCTCAAATGAGGAAACACATTTGGGTTTGCTTCCTGTTTCTGATGGTGTGCCCTAGACTAATACCTCTCAAACTTGACTGTGCACATGAGTCTTGGTAAAATACAGGCTCTGAATCAGCAGGTCTGGGGTGGGCCTGAGAGTCAGCATTTTAAGCAAGCTCCCAGGTGATGGCGATTCTGCAAGCCCCTGGGCCACAGCTGGAGGAGGGAGGAAGCCAAGCCCCCAGCATGTGCAAGCACTGGGAGGGCCTCCAGCTTTTAGGCAGGACTGACTGACCACAGACTGTTCTTTCTTCATCAAATCCCCAGCGGAAAAAAATCCTTATTTGCTTTTTAGGCATTTATTCCTCCTCAGACCTTCTTGCTCAGCCTTGTTAAAGGATGCAGGTTCCTGTGCCCCACCCTGGGGTTTTTGACTCTACTGGTCTGTTTGTTTAGCACGTTTCCTCTTTTTTTTTTTTCTTTGATGTGCACTCAAGTTCAGGAACCTGTGCTTAATGCTAAAAAGCTCCAGCTTCTTCCCTCAGATGGTCCCACTTCACGGAGTCTGTGGGTGAGCATCTTCCCTCACATACAGAAAAAAAGTGTATATAGACAATGGAATACTACTCAGCCATAAAAAAGAATGAAGTAACGCCATTTGCAGCAACATGGATGGACCTAGAGATTATCATACTAAGTGAAGTAAGTCAGAGAAAGACAAATATCATATAATGTCACTTACAGGAAGAATCTAAAAAAATGATACAAATGAAATTATTTACAGAACAGAAATAGACTCACAGACTTAGAAAGCTAACTTATGGTTACCAAAGGGGAAAGGAAGGGTAGAGATAAATTAGGAGTTTGGGATTAACATATACATAGTACTATACACAAAATAGATAAGCAACAAGGACCTACTGCATAGCACAGGGAACTATACTCAATATCTGTTATAACCTATAATGGAAAAGAATCCTGAAAAGTGTGTGTGTGTGTGTGTGTGTGTGTGTGTGTGTGTGTGTGTGTATATATATATGCATAACTGAATCACATTGCTGTACACCTGAAAATAACATGACCTTGTAAATCAACTATACTTCTAAATAAATAAATAAAAGAAGTGTGTGTTTGAGCTCACACAATAGACCTAGGCCAGTTTCAGAGCATCCAAATTAGTGTTTGAATGTGAAGTGGAGGTGAGCTGTACTTGGAATTAAGCTTATACTTTTCTGTCTTCTAGAAGATCACAAATGAAAACAGCAAAGTCATAATTATATGACTAACCAGCAAAGGATCAATACACAGGCTAAAAATGGAGACACTGCTAACTTTTTCATGTGACTCTGGCCATAATTTCGTTCTTTGCAGCTAGTGGTTTGCCTCAAAGTGAACCGAAAGTGCATCTTGCCAACCATAAAATTAAGCAAATCCACACATAATGGACACCAGATAAATCCTTTTTAAATGGAACTAAGCTGAATCATACTCACCATCCAGACAGTGGTGAACCTTAAAAAAAAAAAAAAAGAAAGAAAGAAAAGCCCTACAAACCTGTTGAGAGATAAGAATTCATTTCAAAACCCCAGATTCATTGGAATTTCACGAGATTCTGCCTCTCTGAGGGGTAGAAGGAAAATCACGGATGCAGAGGGCAAGGGCTGCATTTGTTTTGTTCCTTGAGTGAACGAGAGGTGAGGGCCGCTTGGAAAGGAGAGGGCTGCGTTAAGAAATGTGAGTGGGACCCATGCAGAGGCCATTGGCTGCCGAAAGCACCTCCTGGTTTGATGGTTTGATGGTTTCAGGAAATTACTTGCAAAGCTGGCTGGATTCACTCCAGATGGCCACAGTGGTGTGGTTTGTGAAACCATTAAAATGTAGAAAAGAGTCAAAAATATCCCTTTGGTCTTGAAGATACCAAGCCCTTATCCCCCAGTGAACAGTACAGGAAGCTCTGAGGGGCCCCAGGAGCTATCATGGGAGCTACAGAGCTGATGGGAGCAGAGGGGGCATGGCAGAGCCCACAGTCTCTTTCTCAACCTGTTTCTAATGCAAAAGTTTTAACCTTTGTAGATAGTTTCGGTGGCGGGGGAGTGACTATTTGATCAATTCCTCCAAGGATGGTACATAACTGGTACTGCGATGCATTGGAGAGAAATTGATTTCCCAATGCCAGGAGTGTCTTAGGGCACTGGGCTTAAATGCCTCCAGGAGCCTGACGGAGAGGACTGCAGGCTTCCAGAAACTGGGCTGAAGGTGAGATCCTGGCATAAAGCATCCAGGAAAGGTGAATCTTGGTCCCCAACTGGTGTCAGGACAAAAGTCATATCAGCTGCAGAGGCTGAAAGGACATTTGCAGTCATGGGCCATAAAGCAAGCACTGCACCATTGGGCAGAAGTTTGGGTTTTCTGTTTATCTAACTTGGAGTAGTTTGGCCTAGGCGGTACACACACACAGCTCATTCCCAGCACTGAAGGCAAATGGGCCACGGCCAGGTGAGCAATTCCAGACCCTACTGCCTGTCTTCCATTCCACCCTCTGGAAAACCAGCTCCACACACACTGGTACCGTCAGGCTCCTCCTGGCTCTGTGTCCAGGAAACCCCACTGAGCTCCCTAATCCAGGGAGGTTACTGTTACACGCAGAGCCGGCAAGGCACCCCACTCCCAAGGAACCACCTAATGAAAGCCTCATGGAGAGACTAAGGTTGCACAGACTCAGGCTAATTCCATCTGGGCCTCGTGCCGAAGCTATGACCTCACCGTCGGGCAAACCAACAGGGACCCCAGAAAGAAAAGATCAGTATGTGGGCCAGACCTGCTGCTAATCACAGCCAGCTGGGATGCAGGCAGGCACCGCCATCTTCCTGCCGCCCCTGGATACCAGGACCAGGATCTGCGGGCCAGGAGGCGTGGTCATCTTACAGCAAAGAATCCTAAGTTCTGGCCCAAACGCTTGTGTGTGTGTGTGTGTGGCATTTCACCATAAAAACCTCTGCCATTCTACAAGTTTCACGCCAAAGAGAAGCTTAATTAGGCAGGGCCAAATCTCTGCAGAGAATCCCCAGTTACAGAAGCTGGGGAGGAAGGATATAATTAGAACCTGACTTTTTTTTTTTTTTAAAAGAACAGCTCAAAAGGCCCCATTAAGAGAAGGACACTGAAAAACAGACAATCCATCCATATCCAGAACTCAGGACCCCAGAAATTTTACTTACCAGCATCATTTGCAAAACATGTAAAAACACACACCTCAGCCTCAGCTTGGGCATTTTTTTTCCCTCAGCTCTTTCCACACTTAAGCATTTGATATGTTGCAAAAGCAATTCTTTTAGCCTACTCTGCTACATTGTTTGCATTTGTTGTGCGCTGAATCTTTTGGAGGCAACAAAACTTTGAGGAAGCTGTGGGTTTGAACCCTGGTCCGGGAAGACCCCACATGCCGCAGAGCAGCTAAGCTCGTGTGCCACAACTACTGAGCCTGAGCTCTAGAGCCCGCGCTCCAGAGCCCACGAGCCACAACTACTGAGCCTGCGTGCCTACAGCCCGTGCTCTGCAACAAGAGAAGCCACCGCAATGAGAAGCCCGCGCACCGCAACAAAGAGTAGCCCCTTCTCGCCGCAACTAGAGAAAGCCCGCACACGGCAACAAAGACCCAGTGCAGCCAAAAAATAAATAAATAAAAAGAAAATTTTTTAAAAAAGGTAAATAGCAGTGTTTTCACCTGATGGGCTCACCATGAAAAAGGCCAATGACTTTGGCTTCTGTTAAAGGAACTAATAGCAATTCTCTACACGCTTTGCTTGGAAGTTCCACCCTCGGCACTGGTCGCTAAGTATGATGTTGCAAATAAACTGGTGAAACCTGAAGTCTCTTAAACTGTAACCCCTATATATGGATGCCTGAGTCCTGACGGGCCCGTTGGACAGCACCATCAACACGAGATCCCCTGGGGACTCCCAAGTCCCGGTGGAATCAGGGATGATTTGAAAAAAAATGTAAAAATTCCCCATGAGCCAGGGTCTGATGAATGAATATACAAAGAACAAGGATGGACCTGGACGAAGACCCTTAAATCTCAGAGGAGTGACTCTCCCACGATAGCCCCAGATCATTTTGACTAAACGTTGCTAATTCCATTTGCTTTTAGTCCAGTTGACCATGTTTTATTTTACAAGTTGTGGGAGAGTTTCTTTTAAGGAAGAAACTCTTTTTTTTCTTTTTTTCTGGAAATGTATCTCTGAAGTGATGATGGGAATTCATGGACATACACAACATGTGCTTTGCCCCAGGTTGTCAGAAATACCTCTACACACAAAGCAAGGTCGACTCAGGCCTGCAAAGACCCAGTGAGCCACAATCCGTCGAGGCTGTAAGGACAGGGTTGGCACTCCACATACAACTGAACATCGCCGATAAAATATCTCTTTCCTGAACCAGCAAATACATGCCCACAGCTGCACTTGCTGGTTGGCACTGGGGTCCATTCACCATATGGTCATACTTATTATCATCCTTCCAACAAATCCAGCAGGGTAACAGGACACGGCCACGTTCTTGCAATTAGTCTGCAGGCCAAGCAAACATCTCCCTACCAGGGTCTTCATCTATCTCTCCCAAAGAGAGATATCCTGCCCCCTCCTATGTTTCCTTCTACTTGGTCTCTACTTCGTGAGTATACCCGAGTCCCCACAGCCCACCACTCTGAACCTTTACACCTGGAATCAAGCTGCTTTTCAGAGGGGGAGAGTGTGTGTTGAAAACAACAAAATAAGGAGGCTCCTTCCTGGACCTTCAGCCAAGGCAGGAAGGTCACAGCCAGTTTTAGAGCAGGAAAGAATCTTAAGGATCATCAAATGCCGTCATTTTTCAGAACTGTTTAAATACAGTGAGACCCTTTTCCTCAATGTGATTGTATGTAGAAACCCAGTATGTAAGACAGAGAAAAGAACTGTTATAGCCAAATGATGGAATATGATTTGGCCATAAAAAGCAACGAAGTAGTGATACGTGCTACAATATGGATGACCCCTGCAAATATTATGCCAAGTGAAAGAAGCCCGTCACGAAGGACTGTGTATTACATGATTCCATTTACATGAAACAGCCAGAAGAGGTCAGTCCATAGAGACAGAAAGGAGATGAGTGGTTGCCTAGGACTTGGTGGGGGATAGAGGGATGGGGAGGTGATGAATAAGAGGTACAGGGTTTCCTTTTGGATGGTGAAAATGTTCTAAAATTGATTATGCCATTGGTTGCCCAAATCTGTGAATACACTCAAAGCCATTGAATTGCATAAGTTACGTGGGTGAATTTCATGGTGTGTGAATTCTTTCTCAACAAAGCTGTTCTGAAAGCAAAACAAAACCCTTCTCAGTGCTCCATCAGCCAGGCCCCCTTCCTCACCCTGCTCCCTCTAGAGGCCCCAGAACCACTTCTGCAGACCCCTAGAGGTCTACGGAATGTGGTTTGAAAAACCCTGATCTAGTTCAAGTTTCCACGCCTCAAAGGTAAACCAAGACATGAATCAAAGTCTTTCGACTCCAAGTGCAAGGGCCCATAAACCCAAGATCTCCCTGATGAGTCCAGGCTCATCCCAGTGGGGGGACGCTGCAGGCCCGGGTCTCACCGTCCATGTCCAGGCGCTGCATTATGATGGCCAGTTCCACCTCACTCGGCATGTACCCCAACGAGCGCATGGCCATTCCCAGCTCCTGCTTGGAGATGAAGCCATTGCCGTCTCGGTCCAGAACCCGAAAGGCCTCTCGGATCTCTACAAGGGGAAAGCAAAGAAAGTCCAATGTCACAAGGTGTGGTCTACTGCATTGAAATGGTTGGCGATTGTTGGAAACTTCTAGCTGCTTTACAAATAGTGATGTGTCAAAACTCTTTAATCTGATAAAAAGGGTGGCCAAAAGAGGAACAAAAGAAAGGAAGAAAAAAAAGAGGGAGAGAAAAGGAGATGGGAGTAAAGGAAAGGGAGGGAAGGGGGATAAAAACAGAAGAACAGCTTTGGAAGGAGGAGATAACTGGCCCTGAGCATCTAACACACAGAAGCCGGTAAACAATTAAACGGTGGTCCCAGCTGGGAATTGCGTTAGCCGACACTTTCCCAACAAGGATGACGATTAGGTTTCAGCGGTGAGAAGACAGCTACTGGCTTGGACTGTCAGGAGGAAAGGAGAATGAGATTCCCCTTTGCAGACTTACATTTCAGCTCCCTGCTGCCGCAGGAGCTGTGCCGAAAGCTTTCTCAACCTCCTAGGAGGACAGGAGTTAAGTACCCTGCTGGTTTTATTTCATTCCTCTAATTTACAGCTGTTTTATGGCCATAAACAACCTCAGATCAATAAGAGTGTCATTAAGAGCCCCAGAACCATCTTTAATCACATTCTCTGGGGCTGGCAGAGAATTTGACTCTGCCAGCAAGAAGGCCATTTCACCCAGCAGGGAAACGCCCATCCTCTCACCCCAACCAGAGTTGCTCTGCTTTCCACCCAGAGTGCCTCCCTCCAGAGCCCCACCTCTGCCGCCGCCGCCTGTTCATCCTGGGTTGGCTGAGCATGTCCTAACACATCACACCCCTGCGAGGTAGCTCATGGGAATTCGATTGGAGATCACAGTCTGCGGATGAGAGGTACATCAATTGTCTCTGAGCTCCAGACAGCTTTGATTTGTCATCAATAAACCCAGTGTGAGCCCAGCTACGGCAGCCGCCAGCATTCATCAGGCCATTCAACAAGCAGCGGCTGCCTATAGCTAAGGAGCACGGGAGTTAGGACTGCAGAGATATCTGCCGGACATCGTGGCTCCCCTCCAGAGCCCCTCACTCCAGGTGGGAAGATAAGATCCAGGCAGAAATTTGCAGGAACTCTTCAAACTAATGCAAGATGCTGGCCCTAACCCTTTACAGTCGTCCCTTGGTATCGGCAGGGCAGCCGGCCCTCGAATCCATGGGTTCAGCATCCATGAAGGGTCAACTGTAGTTACCACTTCTCTAAATATCTGACTATCCTCCCAGCAAACACATTGAACCCTTACCCGAGTAGGCTTTCCCTTTCCTATTTGTATTAATTTCCTGGGGCTGCTGTAATCAATCATACAAACGTGGTGGCTTAAATAATAGAAAGTTATTCTCTCACGGTCTGGAGGCCAAAACTCTCCAATCAGTATCACTGGGCAAAATCAAGGTGGGGACAGACCCGCACTCCTCCAGAGGAGCCAAGGAAGATTCTTCTCCTGCCTCTTCCTACAAGCTTACTTCCTTGGCTAGTGGCCGCCTCACTCCAAGAGCTAGCTGCTCTGTGATCACATCACCTTCTCGTCTTCTGTCTGTGATGTCCCTCTGCCTCCCACTTACAAGGACACTTGTGATTGCATTTAGGGACCACCGTATAATCCAGGATAATCTCCCCATCCCAGGATCCTTCATTTAAAGACATCTGCAAAGACCCTTTTTCCAAGGTGACATTTACAAGTTCCAGGGATGGGAATCCGATACCTTTGGGGGTTGTTTTTCAGCCCTCTACACTCTACCATCAAGTGCTTCCGCCTGAAATACCTTGCAATCCTCTTTACCTGCCCAAATCATATCGGTCCTCCGAGACCAAGATGAGGGCAGCATATTTCACAAAAACACCTTTGCTCACCACAGCCAAGTTCCCTCACTGCCGACTGTTCAGCAGGTCATTTACTCCTCCCACGTGACACCTCGCACGTGCCAACTAGAAATAGGATGAAATCATGGTGCAGAAATCACGGCTTCTCGGAGCTGCGAGCTCCTCATACATTTCATTCACGGCGGTATGTTCCCACCTACGCCCTGAAGGAGGCGCTAGACGGACAGCTGTTCAATGCACGATGAGTCTGAACAAATAAGCATCAGGTATTAGCAGCAGATTCATTATCGGTACTAATTCAGCACTCTGAACGCGCTACGTGAATAAATGTGTGCTCCGGCAGAGGGAAGCAGCCTGGGAGTCAAGACCCCGGGCTCCCAGCCAGGCGTGTTAGCTCATTAGGTCTGCAGCCAAATACTGAGGCCTCGGTTGTTCATGTGTAAATGAGCTGGGTTGGCCAAGAGAATCCTTAAGGTCCTTTAAGCCCCTTTCTAAGGATCTGTGGACATCGTTAGAGTGTTTAAGAGAAGAACAGGAAACCTGTGTTCTCTTTCACACCCTATTGATCTGCTGTTCAAACACCCCTCTTTTTCCCATTGATGATATAGAAAACATTTTAGCCCTTTCCAAATTCTGAATTAAGAGGTTTGTCTGCATTTTGAGAATTTTCTCATCAATGCAACCATGCCCAATATTACCTAAAGCAGCCATATGTTTTCCTACCAGGTACCAGGTGGCCCTAAAAGAGCTTAGAGCCACGGCTCAGCTTGAGATCACGTCACACAGTGCTCAAGGACACTGGGGCAGAGACCACGCCTCACTCAGCCCAAGTCTCGACGCCAAGGGCAGGAGGATACAGAGGGAGGTCTCCTGAGACGGGAGTCAGCCTACAAGGAAGTCCATCTAGCTCTGCCCTGTGACCAGGGCAGGCCTCTCCCTCAGCCTCAATGTCCCCATCTGAAAACTGGGTTGGGTTGGATCTCCTTCCAGCCTCTACGATAGGGTTTTGTACATCAGGGCTGACACAAACCGTGCAACAGCAGAAAATGTCAGATGATGACAAGGGCCCTGCCTGGGGTCCCAGAAGAGGCTGGAGTCCCAGGTGGGCCGGCCTGGTGGTCAGCTTCAGGCTGAGCCCTGTCCCTTGTTCTCTGGACCACTTCTCTCCTGAGGTACCATCTCCTCTTCCCATTCCTCTGACTCAATCCTGAACTCTCTGGGCTGATGGTATCACTCCGAAGGATGGTCCCCTTCTGTTGACAGGGCCTGGCCTCGCTCCTGTGGTCCCCTGCATGCCCTAGATCTTACTGGCGAAAGAGCCTGTATCCTTACACTGGTCACTCCAGAGAGGGCTGGTTGGGGATGTTTGAGAACTTGACCTGGAAATGAGGGCCTTGGTGGGTACGCCTCCCGGCCCTCACCTTGCTGCCTGGGTTATGCCTAGGGTTGCCTCACCCCTGGGCTACTGGATTTGGTAAATCAGACCTCACACAGGGGTCTTCCAAGAACTGCCCTGCTTGAAGGAACATGCTCCCTTGAGGCCTCAAACCCCCATGGTTTACCTGTCTGCAGTCTCCAGGCTGGCCCTGCTCTAGCCCAGGACAGGATGGGATGGGGCAGGTACATCTCAGCTCTGAGTTCTGTTTTCTATGGCCCCCAAGTAAGTGGGACAAAGCCACTCTTCTCTGTTTACAAAGAATATCTGCTCCCAGGGGGACTTCCCTGGCAGTCCAGTGGTTAAGACTCCACACTTCCAGTGCAGGGGGCGTGGGTTCGATCCCCGGTCGGGGAACTAAGATCCCATATGCCGTGCAGCACGGCCAGAAAAAAAAGCTGGAGCTCTGGAAAAAAAATCAGTAAAATTGATAACTCTTTAAAAAAAAAAAAGAAACTAGCAGTAAATTATTTAAAAAAAAAAAAGAATATCTGCTCCTGTGTGTGTGTGGTGTGTGTGGGGGGAGGGTCTGTGTGTCTGTATCTGCAGAGGTAGACAGAGCTCACTAACTTCGTTTTCTTTCAAAGTAGCAGAGAGGAGGGGAAAAAAAGTACAAAACTAGAAATCCATAATGGGAGCCTCTAGAGATTTCATCTTTCCAGGGTAAGGAAAGCCCAGGAAACAAGACGCTTATTAGAAGGAAATGGGTCTTGCAGTCTGAGACACGTGACGTGTGCCTCATTTTATTTTTAATAGCAGAACAGGGTGTGAGAAATATGCCCATAGAACAGCAGAGACATGGGAGCAGGCCGGATCCCTCTGCCTCTGGCTACAGGCAGCCTGGGCACAGCACGAAGGGGCTCTGGCCACTTTCCCCATCCTCGGGAAGTGGAGACCACAGATCAAGTTTTTGGGAACAACTCAGTAACGTGGTGTGCTTTCCACTGGAATGTATATCCTCTTTAGGTGAAAGTCCCTTGTGCTTCGGAGTTATATAAGCATGCCGTGCTTTCGGTCTTTGATTCAATCTCAGCCTCACGAAGCATGTGCACACCAGGAACCAGCACGGCCAGTTCTGCCCTCTCCAAGGTGACTTCGTGGACCACAGAGGGGCATCCATGATGCTCATGGAGCCTGTCCAACTGTCACTGTGCGGAATATGAAAGGAAACACGGTAAGACACATCTTCTGAAAAAAAGGAATCCACTCTCTGCCTGTGGAATCTCCCAGAAGCAAAGTCTACATTCCCACAGGGACCTGGGCCTCTCCTCCCTGGAGTGAGGTTGATGTCCTGGAGCAAAGCAAGGCCTGGGATAGAAATGATCCTGTTTTAGAGAACAAGAGATGTACTGCTCATTATGCCAGCAAGTCTATTTTCTTGAAAATACCTGCAGCCACCACTGGTACCCCCTGCATCTGGACCCAGTGCCCTCTGAGAACCATGCTTTGGTTCTGTGATGCTCCCTATGTCATAGCCAATTCAGGCAGGAGCGATGGCAGAGGTGCGGCGATCATGCAGAACAGACTCATTAATCAGGCCACCCCAGCAGAGTGTGTATCAGATGAAACCCAGACACCAGGCAGAGTCAATAGTCATTGGCTAATGTTCTAGCTCTGAAGAATCAGCTGAAATTCATTGTGCTAACTGGCAAACTCAAATTAGTAAGGAAGAACAATTTTTCCTATCTCAATCCCCGCAAGCTGTGAAATCTGTTTATTCTCCACAAAAAGGTATGTTTGGGAAGCATATGGGATTTTAACCACAAAATGTGAGGGCTTTATGAATGAACAAGATGCCTTCTGTTGATAAATGCCATTGAGAAACTGCAAAACTGGAGAGAGATGCAGCTCAGCAAGGCTGGGCCAGACAATTATTAAATACCAACACAAACGCACCAGGAAATATAAGATACAAGTCTGGAGAAATAATAGAATGGGGGCTGAGCTAATGACAAAAGATTTAGAAAAGTTTCCTCCTTCTCTATGAAAGACAAAAAATGAATACGTAGAGCTGATTAATACAGCCATCCACTCACTGAAGAGTCGCTGCTTATTTATTATATGGCAGATGCGATGCTAAGATAGAAAGGTAGCCAGAAAAACTTTCCAGGCTCTGAGAAGTTTACATTCCAGTTGGAGAGACAGAGGGGTGACCAGATATTCACAACAGAGAACAACAAGCCCAATAATACAAGTCTACACAAATCTCACGGAAGTCCTTCCTTAGGACAAACACACAGTTCTGTGAAAGGGTTACACTTGGATATTTGGAATCTTAAGGCCTCGGAAAGAAGGGAAAGGAGGCTGAGTGGAGAAAGGGCACCAAGATGCGCGTGTTGAACGCGTTGGCTGCATGGTGGGCGTAGAAACATCGAGAGATGAGGGTGGAGAAGTGTGCTAGGGCAAGATTGAAAGAGACTTCGAAGTCACCTGAGCTTTAACCTGCAGGCCAGGTGTTGGCAAACGACGGTCTGTGGCCAAATCTGGCCCACCACCTTGTGTGTCGATAAAGTTTTATTGGAACACAGCCATGCCCATTCATTGACCAATGGTTGCCCATTTTCAGCTGCTCTTGGACCACACAATAAGAACTGAGTCATTGTGACGGGGACAGTTTGGCTCACCAAGCCTAAAATAGTTATACTTTGGCTTTTTAAAGTTTGTGAACCCCTGCTGTAGGCCACAGGGGGCCCTTAATGGTTTTAAATTTTTCAAAAAGAGAGAGAGAGAGAAAGGATCAGATTGGTTCGTAAACTGAGGGCTCTGGCATCAGGGTGGTGAAGACTAGAATGACAAGGGATGAGAAGCAGAGCCCTCACCTGGAGACGAAGGGAAGATGGGGGGCCCAGAGCTACCTCTGGAGCTGCTGGGAGGGGGACCAAGAGACTTCTGAGCGGTCCAGGGCTCAGGTGTCCCGGGTTTAGGGGCGGGATGATTTGAGGATGCTGCTGAGGTTTCTAGTTTGCCTGATGGGGTGAGCAGTGATGATATTAACTGAGAGCAAATTCAGAAAGAAGCATATGATTTCAGGGAGGGAGGGAGGGGACGTGGTATTTTGGCCACGCGGAGTCCAGGGCTCTGAGAGATACCCAAGCAGTCAGGCCTGGTGAATACGTGGAAATACACGACTAGCCTTTGAAGACAGTGATACTGAAAATACGATGAGGATGGAAAATGGGAATAGAATGACCATAATTGCATACAAGATGCTGGTTCAATCCCGGTGTGGGTTTTAGTGTGAATGAGTTCCAATTTAATTATAATCTATTGGTCTGCAAATACAACTAATTGGTTTCAGTAATTAGGGAACACAGAGGTGAGAGCTCAGACAGCAAGGGAGGTGGGGCCCTGAAGGAGGAGGGAAATCTGATGGGAGAAGGCAGGGATGCAGCGGGAACCCGGAAGTGTCCCGCATTTAATAGAGCTGTGGCCACACAGATGGGGGCGACGTTGGGGTTACGATGCTGCTTTGTATCATACACTTTCTAACCTGGCTTTTCTTTCTTGGTACGTTTTCAAAAGGGTTAAAGGATCCTCACTCCTAGGTTATTTGCTATTTGAGATGTGATTGCATCCATTGCAATAAATGCTCACTAACTGACTGTCCCTCCCCGAGAGCGTAACAGTAGCTGTGATCTACGGTTAGAATCCAGGGTTGAGCAGGGCTCCTGCAGGTTCCCTGGCCCCAGGCTCACCGTGAGTCCCTGTTAACCCTGGGGGCAGGCAAGAGGCCGTGTTGAAAAAATAATTCAAAGGCCCCCGTGCTCAAGGCTGGTGGGACAGTGATTCAAGGTTCATACTGGGATCTCTGGTGTCACCACGCTCCTGGCCTTTTTCCTTACCTATTGCCTCAAATGATACCTTGAATTCAAAAATAACGCCAACTCCTTCCCTAGCTAGCATTCAGAAAGAAAAGCATGTCAGTAACTTATTAGGCAGAGAAATTACACGGACGAGGTAGCCCAGGTCATGAAAAATAATCATTCTCTCCTAACGTAGGGTGGCACCAGGCGGTCAGAAAGCCAGGGGCATTTCTCAGGGTTTAGGAGCTAAAACAGAGTTTATCTGTCCCCAAAGTGTACACCTCCACAGATGAAGCTGAATTGATTTTAGCATACCAGGTCCGTTAAAGCTATTGGAAAATTCCCCAACAGCAAAAGAACAAAGCAAATGAGAACTGAAACTCACAATGAAAGCCCATCTGGGCCACGGGCACCCAGTGATGGACTGAACGCTCCATAGGGCTGAAAGGAGAACCATTAAAATGATTTGAATATGGATGAGAGTGATATCACTGGAGGGTCTCTCTACTGAAAAACAGGGTGATGAGCAAAGAGAAAGGAAGAGGACATCTATCAAGACCGCAGTTTTCTTTGTCTTGAGAGGTTCTGGACTTGACCTCTGGGAATGGGGACAACCCCCTCAAAAGACCAGAGCTAGACCTACAGGGGAATGCTACATTTTTCAGTTTATACATTAGTTGATGCTTCTTATGAAAAATGCCCCCAAAATGTATAAAGAAAAAAATTATCTATAATTCACTGGTCAGCAATAACCATTGTTAACATATTAGGGCATTTTATGCCAAACTTTTTTTAAGTACAGATATTCCTAAACTGGGCTCATGCTCTCTCTATAGCTTTATATCATTTTTTTTTTTCATTTAACACACTATCATTTCAATCTTCCATATTGTTAGCTAGGCTTTAAAACATCATTTTTGATGGCTACATAGTATCTCATTAAATCACGACAGACAAATTGATGTCACCGAACTCCTAGTGTGGGACATTTAGATCAGTTCTGATTTTAAATAATACCACAATGTAAATCTTTGTACATAAATTTTCATGTCTTTTGATGATCATCTCCTTAAGATGGTATCTTAGGAACACAAGTATTAGGTCGAAGGGCAGGAGTTTTTTTTACGGTGCTTAACATATATTGCCAAGTTGTCCTCTATGACCCGTTTCTACTCACATCACTTCTGAGACCAAATGTGTGGGTTTTTTTCCCACACCAACTAATTCTCCCGCTCTCTGGATGCCAATAAGCCAGCGTCCAGTGATTTAACCCAGTTCTGACACTGACTACTCAGAGTGAGTGCAGACCCCAAAGGGGAAGTCCCACAAAACTGTCCTCACTTCAGACACCAGCCACCAGTCTAGGCCACGTGGACTTGTGACCAACCAGCTATAAAGTCAAGGGTTCCCACAACTCCTCTTCAGATTCGATAATTTGCTAGAATAGCTCACAGAATTCAGGAAAGCTCTTTACTTACATTGACTGGTTTATTATAAAGGATAGAACTCAGGAACAGCCAAATGGAGGAAATGTATAGGGCCAGGTATGGGTGTGGGGGGGGGTATGGCAGAGCTTCCATACTCTTTCTGGGCACCACCCTCCCAGCACCTCCATGTATTCACCAATCTGAAAGTTCTCCAAACCCCATCGTTTAGGGTTTTTAATGGAGGTTCCATTATGTAAGCCTGGTTGTTTGAATCATTGGCTATTGACAACAGAACTCAATCTCCAGCCCCTCTCCTCTCCCTGGAAGTCACTGGATGGGGCTAAAAGTTCCAACCTTCTAATCATGCTTTGGTCTTTCTGGCCACCAGCCCCCATCCTAAAGCTATCTAAGGACACCAGCCACCAGTCATCTCATTAGCATACAAAAGACACTCTCGTCACTCCAGAGGTTCCTAGGGTTTCAGAAGTTTGGGGCAGGAACCAGGGAAGAAGACCAACCATATATATTTCTTTTTTTTTTTTTTTTTTGCGGTACACGGGCCTCTCACTGTTGTGGCCTCTCCCATTGCGGAGCACAGGCTCCGGACGCGCAGGCTCAGAGGCCATGGCTCACGGGCCCAGCCACTCCGTGGCATGTGGGATCTTCCCGGACCGGGGCACGAACCCGTGTCCCCTGCATCGGCAGGCGGACTCTCAACCACTGCGCCACCAGGGAAGCCCCATATATATTTCTTATACAATATCACACTCTCCAAAAAGGCAGTATCAGTGACCAGGGTCCTCCATTTTGCATCATTTTTATGCACAGAAACCCAGTCTCCTCTGAGATGTACCTTTCCTCTAGCTATGCCGAAGTTCAAGATCCAGGTGATTACAAAGGGAGGCCTCAAGGAAGAGGAGACGATTCAGATACTGCCTGAAAAAGACCTGCAGGGTAATCGCAGGACCCTGAGTGGATCTCACACTCAGCATGGGACCAGGCCCAAAGGAGGTGCCCAGGAAACACCCACACTCATGGCTGAGATGAGGAGACCGAGGCTCAGAGAAGGGAAAGGGGCTCCCCTAACATGGGAGGAGGAGGGATGAGAGGGGAGAGACCCACCCTCCTGAGTCCAGACCAGGACTGCTTCCAGGGCAGGATGCTGGGTAGTTCCTCCTAAGAGGAGATGGACCATCTCCCACAGTCCAGCTGACCAGCCAGCATCCTGGGGACAAACCTGGTGCTTCTCCCCAGGAGTCATTTCTCACATGGCAACAAGCACCTTCTCAGGGAAACAGCCCAAGGCATAAACTAGGCATTGCCCCATTTGGCACGTAAGGCAGTACTGCATGGACCTGCGAGCAGCAAACTGAGTGGAATGTATCTGTGAGCACGGGAAGAAGCAATACAATTAATGTTTCATTGTCACACTGCTCTTAAGCTGAATATCCTGAGATCAGAGAAAAATCAGGTTCCGAGAAAACAAGATCATCTTGTGGATTTCGCACTGATATGGAGGCCAGAAGAGCAAGTTCCAGAAATAAACCAGAAGCAAACTGAATGGCGAGGAGAGGGCCCCTCAGGCATGGCTCACACCCCCTCCCCTCCCTGCGGTCTTAGGAATCATCAAAGCTACGTTCATCTTTGCATTGTTCAATTTAACTCAACCTTACAAATATTTCTCGGGCCCCGACTGTGTGTCAGACACCCTTCTAGGTGCCAGGTCCTAGAAAACCAAGGTATAAGGCAAACAGGACATGGGCTGGGAAGAGGTGGGGCCCACACGGCGCCGCCAGTGGGAAGGGACTGTGGAGGACAGCTTGGTGGCTGGGACTCAGACTTCTTTTCTGGATCTCGCAGAGTATTATTCTAGAAACCAAGTCTGTTCCCTGACCTCTGGAATTTCTCCTGGGCTGAAAAAAAAAAAACAACTTTCTAACAGAAAACCAACAACTAAATCCAAGAAAACATGAGGGGCTCTTTTTGGTTTTGCTTTTTAATGAGGCAAAAATTATTTTTAAAGGCAACACAGCTTTGGGTTTTTTGTGTGTTTAATTTATTGGAGTAGAGTTGATTTACAATGTTATGCTAGTTTCAGGTGTACAGCAAAGTGATTCTGTTATACATATATTTACATATATTCATTCTTTTTCAGATTCTTTTCTCATATAGGTTATCACAGAATACTGAGTAGAGTTCCCTGTGCTATATAGTAGGTCCTTGTTGGTTATCTATCTTATATATAGTAGTGTGTGGTAACCATAAGTTTATTTTCAATATCTGCAAGTCTGTTTCTGTTTTGTAAATAAGTTCATTTGTATCATTTTTTGAATTAGATTCCACATGAGTGTTATCATATGATATTTGTCTTTCTCTGTCTGACTTACTTCACTTAGTATGATAATCTCTAGGTCCATCCATGTTGCAATACAGCTTTGTTTTGATTCTGTCAATCCAGGCTTGGGGAGAAGAGCAGGGCAGCCAGTGCACCGGACTCAAGAGGAGCCAGGAAGGAGGCCTGGAGTTGGCGGTGAGGTTGACTCAGGCCCTACTATGTGACCCAGATGCTTCTGTTTGCCACTAGGTAAGGGCAACCTCTAGAAAGCCCAGCACCCAGCCCACCCTTTAATGACGCATGGAAGAGGGCTAGACAAAGACAGCAAACGGGCATGTCATGGGGCCCTTCAGAGCAAAGTACCTATGGAAATATCACACTTTGTTATTAACATTGATGCTTCATAGCCACTCCCTAGCCAGGGAAAGCCAGGATGGCACACAGCCTTTTAAATGCCAATCCACAGTAATAAATGCACAGTTCATCATGACAGGTGCACAATATAGTCGGAATGCATACGGGGGAGGCGTATGAGTACGTTAGGTTGCGCCATATAAAACTGCTTTCGTATAGATAAAAAAATGGTCAAATACTAGCAATTTCTTCTGGCTCCAACCACTATGTAAGAGCTAAACCTACTGTGTGCTTAACTATACCAGGCACCGCTCTGAGTGTTCTTTGTATGTTAGCTCATTTATTCCTGGCAACAACCCACGGAAGGTTGCCCTTCACCTGAGGCCACGTGGTTCTAAGTGTCAGGGCAGTGATTTGAATCCAGGCCTGCTGGCCAGAGTGCGCACTCCTCAACTTCACACTCTACCTCTTCAAACACATACTTCCTGAGAAGGACACACCCCTTCCCACCTGGAACACACTCTATTTTCTAGTCCATTTCTTTCTCTTTATTTTTTTTTTTTTCCTGCACACTCCAATCACCGAATTTGATCTCCCTACTCATGCATGGTTTAGGCCCCACTCTTTTTTTTTTTTTTTTTGCAGTACGCGGGCCTCTCACTGCTGTGGCCTCTCCCGCTGCGGAGCACAGGCTCCGGACGCGCAGGCTCAGCGGCCATGGCTCACGGGCCCAGCCGCTCCGCGGCATGTGGGATCTTCCCGGACCGGGGCACGAACCCGTGTCCCCTGCATCCGCAGGCGGACTCTCAACCACTGCACCACCAGGGAAGCCCTCAGGCCCCACTCTTGGAGAAGCTCTGACCTCACCCATGTCTCGGCTTCCCCCACTGCAGCCGCTATCTCACTATTACTCTCTGGTACACCCGCTTCTTGTTACAACTTCAGACTCTCCCTCCCAAGCTCGTCCTAGAAAGCCCCAGGCCTCTCTCTGTCTCTCCTGAATCAATGCCCTCCTCCATCATGGCGGCTGTCACGGGACCATCTCATTTCCTACTTCTGCACTGAGCGGTTAGCTCTCATTCACTGCCACGAAGCAGCACATGCTACCCAGCTTTGTACCACTGTCTACTTAAACAACCATCTTTCTTGGGTCCCAGAGGGATGTTACATTCTGGAAGGCTAGAGAAAGGTCTTTGTTTTTGGAACCCCCGTAGGCCTGCCAATCTTATGACGTAAGACCTGCCGGCTGACAGATTTAGTCCTTGCAGGTCTAAGACCTCCCAGCTGCACCTCGCCTGCCCCTGCCCTCTGCCCCTGCCCCCTGCCCCTTCTGTAACAACCTCAGCCACATGATGTAAGCAGCTTTGGGCAGGAAAGAGCTCTTTGCAGGAGGTGCCTTTGTCTTCCCACTAGCCTTAAATCAGTCGCCCCCTCATCTCCGGGTCCTAGCACACCTTCCGAATCTTTTGATCACACAATACCTTGCCTAACTTGTTGGTTCTTTCCGTAGATCAAAGAAGTAGAAATGAAGAATAAGTAATTAACAGATGACCAGATCTCTTCCCCAGCTTCCCCTTCAGTAATCTCGTGAACAAACTGTGTGAACAAGAAAGCGTCCAAAGAAAAGTCACAGGAAGTGGACGAGCCCACACACCATGGGGGACGGCAATGACTCTGACCCCCAATCCCAATGATTAACTGAAATTATTTCCTTTTTTCCCTTTAAAGGCTTTCATGGCTGAGCAGACTCTAGAGAGATGGTTTTTGGGAGACACTGAGTCCACCTTCTTCCCAGATTTCCGGCATTCTGATTAAAAGCAACTTTCCTTTCTACCGACGTTAATCTCTCTCACGAGTATTGATTTTTTGAGTGTCAGGCAGCCGGACCTGAGTTCAGTACCAAGATTCGGTGGGGGCAGAAGCAGGCAGAGTCCGTCAGCCACAAGGATTTACCCGTTTTACAGACCAAGCCTAATAGAACAAGAGGACTGTGATGGTCACACATGTATAGCTTGACTTGTCTGCTCCTAATTCATCCATGTTGTAGTCTCTTAGGCCAAAGCATCTGCAGCACCTAAAACAGGGCCCAAAAGACACGCTCAGGCCATGAAATGAAAATTCTCCTAAAGTCATCTTCCAAACAATTCATGGCACTGAGACTCAGGGCAAAATGACAAATGGTGGAAGTTGCAGGAATTGGCTGGAATCCAGAAAAGAATTCCCCTTCTGTTGTGGAATTTTTCAATTTTAACTCTTATCAGACCTGTCCTTCTTTTGCTCACAGGCAAGGGCGCACGTAAACATGGCCCAAGTCTTGTTTCTCGTAGCCTGGCAAATACAGCTGCCCTGGACTTGTTGCCTAGAGAAAGGTAGGTAGTCAGATGGAATTCAAGACAACGTGAGCCCAAGCCCCGCACTCAACTGTGCAGAGGAAAAGACACAGGTTTGGACTGATTCACAGCCACTCGGGGGAAGCCCACGGAGCGACCCCCTCCTTCAGCTCACCAAATTCCTGCACACCTCCCTGCTGCATTGCTTCCTACTCCACTGTGCCTTCCTGATCATTGATAAAGGGCCTGGATATGAAGAAATTGTTCTCCACTGCAGCTGACATAAATATCCCATTATCAATAGAAAGCAATTTATTTGCTTAAAATTGCCAACTCTCTCATTTTGTTTTAATGTGCTAGTTCTCTATCAAATTAAGTCTGGACCTCTGAAAAGACTATTTGCAAACCTGGCACTGGTTCCAGTTTGAGAAATAAAACTGAAATCAGCTGAGGCAGACTGATCCTGCGCCAACCCTCCAATATTACAAGGGCAGCTCAGGAAAGGGGGGAAATTGCTTTAGGAATTCTACCCAGACAATCCTAAGGGAGTCACGAGAGAAGAGGCCAACTATCCCAGAACACACAGGTGCACACACATGCACACACAAGTCACTCCAGATTTCTCTTAAAGAAGAGGTGACCTGTCTGGGAGTCAAGGAGAAGCGCCACGTCTGGTCGTGTGGATTTTCTGATCATGGAGGCCAACGGTGTGATAAAGGCAACATTTCAATCCGTGGAGAAAAAGAAAGATGGCTTCCTACAGAGGGCTGTAATAATCAGCTGAGAACTTGGAAAATATTAAGTTACAAGTATACATCACACCATCTACCCAAATCTACTTCTGAGAAATTAAAATATAGAGGGAATTAAAACAATAATCATTAGACAACAAAAGAAGTTCTTTCTAAAGAACTGAAGGCTGGGAATTCCCTGGCAGTCCAGTGGTTAGGACTTGGTGCTTTCACTGCTGAGCGCCTGGATTCAATCCCTGGTCGGGGAGCTAAGATCTTGCAAGCTGCTAGGTGCCGCCAAAGAAACCAAAAAAACAAAAAACGAAAAAAATAAATAAATAAAGGACTGAAGGCAGATTGATACATAAAAAAGCCAATAACACAAAGAGACAACCTAGAAAGTAAGCCAAGATGAACTGACATACGGCGAACAAAGGGATCATCACATATGGCGAACAAAGGGATCATCACATATGGCAAACAAAGGGATCATCATTGGTATGTAAAAGGTTTTACTGGAATGCCCCAACAGAACAATGGAAAAAAACACAAACAGACTTGCCCTAAAAGGAAAAATACAGAGAGTCAAAAATCATATAAAATAGAATTCCACCTCACTATTAATTTTTTCACTTGTGGTACTTTTTACTATTAATTTTCTAGCACAAATGAGTAGAACCATAATACACCATGTTTTATGTACCAGATTCATATCCAGATTCATATCAATAAGGATTTGCTGGTGTCCACCACGTGCCAGGTACGTTCTAGAAGCTAGGATGTGATAGGGACCACAACAGAGATCCCAGGTCCCACGTACTTGGATTCTAAGGGGTGGGGGAGACAGACAGTAAACAATAGGCCTTTTGTAAAGTAACTTAACACCACGCGTAGGAAAGTGATAACAGAGTTGGGGGGGGCGCAGCACTGAGGAACCAGCGGGGGTCGGGCGGTGCAAGGAGCAGGTTCCAGAGTAAACACAGAGGGGGGGCAATTGAGCTGCAGCAAGAAGACGTTTGAGCAAAGACTTGAAAGGGCATAGCCATGGGCTTTCTGGGGAAGACTGTTCCAGACAGAGGGAACAGTCAGGGCTAAATCTTTAGGTGGTCATGTGCCTGGAGGGCTGCCGAGGGGGCCAAGTGACAGGGGTGGGGAGAAGGAGGGGGGCATAGTGGAGAGATGAGGGTGCGAAGGCCGATCGCGTAAGGCCTTGTGGGCCGCTGTCGGCACTTTGAATGAGGAGGGAGCCATGGCAGGTTGCCGAGCCAAGGAGCGATGTGGTCTCACTTGTGTGTTAAAAGGACGCCCCCGTCCAAAGAAGACACACAGGTGGCCAACAGGTACTTAAAAAGGGTCTCAACCGTCACTAATCATCAGGGACATGCAAATCACAACCACAGTGAGGTATTACCTCACAGCTGTTAGAATGGCTCTTATCAAAACGACAAGAGATAACAAGTGTTGGCGAGAATGTGAAGAAGGGGAACCCTTGCGCACTGTTGGCGGGAATGTAAATTGGTGCGGCCACTATGGAACACAGTATGGAGGTTCCTCAAAAAACTTAAAAATTGAACTACCATATGATATAGCAATCCCACTTCTGGGTATATATCCAAAGAAAACAAAATCACTATCTTGAAAAGATATCTGCAACCCCATGTTCACTGCAGCATTAGTCACAATAGCCAAGATATGGAAACAACCTTCCATCCAACGATGGAAGAACGGATAAAGAAAATGCGGCATATATATATACAATAGACTATAATTCGGCCATATAAAAGGAGTTGAGACAATTGCCAATTGTGATAACGTAGATGGACCCTGAGGGCATTATGCTCAGTAAAATAAGTCAGACAGAGAAAGACAAATACTGTATGATCTCACTTAGATGTGGAATCTAAAAACAAAGCAACCTGAACTCATAGATACAGAGAACAAATTGTTGGTTGTCAGAGTCAGGTTGGGGTGGGGGGAATGGGTAAAGGTGGTCAAAAGGGACAAATTTCCAATTATATAAAAATAACTCAGGGGGGTGTAATGTACAGCATGGTGGCTATAGTTAATAACACTGAATTGCATATTTGAAAGTTGCTTAGAGAGTATATCTTAAAAGTGCTCATCACAAGGAAGAAAATTTTGTAACTATGGTGACAGATGCTATCTATACTTATTGTGGTGATCATTTCGCAATATACACAAATATCAAATCATTATGTTGTGCATCTGAAACTAATATAATGTTATGTACCAATTATACCTCAATTTTAAAAAAAGAATGCCTCTGGCTGCTGAGCTGATAACAGATTGTGAGGATAACATGGGAGCAGAGTGAAGATGCTGCGGTGGTCCAGGGGAGAGAGCAAGCCAGGAGGGAGAAGTGGTTCTGGATGGATTTGAAGGCTAAGTCTCCAGCAGGATGTCCTGAGAGACGGGGGATGGGATGGGAAAGGAGGGGAACGGGAGGTTTCTGGCTGCAGCAACTGGAAGTTCAGCAAGGCCCAGTTGATGGTGTGCCCAGAATTAGCAAGACGAGATGGTAAAAGCAACTCCGCACCCTGCTGGTGGGAGTGTGAACTGCCTGCCTCTGCAGGGCAACCAAGCAGCAAGTACCAAAAGCCTTGAGAATATGGACCTTGTTTGGATCCTAAATAGAGCAAGTCTTAAATGGACATTTTTGATATGCATAACAGAGAAATAAGCTGATTTAAGTTAGCTATACCGATGGTATTTTGGAGGAAATGATATACTGTTTGGGCTTTGCTTTAACATACTCCAGGAAAAAACGCAGGGGGCAGGGGTGACAGAATAAATACAATTGGTAAAATGCTGAAAAATCACTGAAGCCCAGTGGTGGCTACTCCAGGGCTTACACTAGCCTCTCTGTTTGTCAGTACGATTGACAATTTCCATAAAAGAACTGTTTTAAAGGTGTGTATACCTTTAGACCCAGCAATTCCATTTGTGGAAATTTATTCTAAAAAATGTTTTAGGATACTTATTTGTAAAGATTTATTTACAGAGTTACTTATCACAGCCTTATTTTTAATAATAAAAGTGGGAAACCACAAAAAATAGATGTAATCTGTTTTTTTTTTTAATTTTTATTGGAGTAGAGTTGATTTACAATTTTGTGTTAGTTTCAGATGTACAGCAAAGTGAATCAGTTATACATATACATATATCCACTTTTTTTGTTTTAGATTCTTTCCCCATATAAGCCATTACAGAGTACTGAGTAGAGTTCCCTGTGTTATGCAGTAGGCCCTTATTAGTTATCTATATATAGTAGTGTGTATATGTCAGTCCCAATCTTCCAATTTACCTCTCCTCCTGCTTACCCCCTGGTAACCATAAGTTTGTTTTCTACGTCTGCAACTCTATTTCTGTTTTGTAGATAAGTTCATTTGTACCCAATTTTTAGATTCCACATAAGCGATATCATAAGATATTTGTCTTTCTCTGTCTGACTTACTTCACTCAGTATGACAATCTCTAGGCTCATCCATGTTGCAGCAAATGGCATTATTGCATTCTTTTTTACGGCTGAGTAATATTCCATTGTACCACATCTTCTTTATCTGTTCCTCTGTTGATGGACCTTTAGGTTGCTTCTGTGTTGTGGCTATCATGAATAGTGCTGCAATGAACATTAAATACATTGCTTTATGCAATCTAATTAAATAAATGATAATAAGCAATTCAACTGAAAACAGTAGAAAGATCAGAAATTGGTCTGGATATGTACAGAAATTTAGTATATCACAAGAGTGACATTTCAAATAAAGGGAAAAGATGGATTTAATAAATAATTTGGGGACAAGTAAGTAGATATCTGGAAAAAATTAAAAATGAAACTATACTCCACACTTTATACCAAAATATATTCGAAAAGAACCAAAGATTAAATATGTAAGATGGAGCCATAATTATAAGAGAAAAAAATATGAGGAAATTTATTTTATAATCTGAATGGATAATGCTATCCTTAGTAGGGAACAAACATCAAAAGCCATTAAATGAAAGACTGATAAATTCTAAGTAAAAATTTAAAACTTCCTCATGACAAAAATCACTGTAAACTAAGTCAAAAATCAGAAACAAAGTAAAAATATATGCCAGTTACATTACAAGCGAGGAGCCAATTCCTTCATATTTAAAAAGCTCTTGTATATCAATGAGGAAAAGGCCAGCAAAGCAAAAGAAAGATGCTCAAAGAATATGGGCAGACACTTAGTAGCTCCCAGGAAAGGAATTACAAATGCCCCTTAAAACTATAAAACAATGTTCAACCCAACTCAGAGTAAGAGAAATGCAAATTAAAATGTCATTTGTATATTTTCACCTGTGATGCAAGTAAAGATCAAGAAACGTGATAACGCGCTGTGTGGATAAAGCTGTGAGGAAGCAGGCCCTCTGAAACTCTGGGGGTAGAAGTGCAAGTTAGTATAATCTCTTTGAAGTGCAAAATGGCAATGTCTATTCTATTAAAAATGCACACTTTGACTCAACAGACCTCTAGACATGTATCCTACGGCTCTAATCACACACGTGTGGAGTGAAGCACTGAACCAGGCTATCAGTCGCAGCAGTGATTACATATATATGTTTCAAAAGATCGGCTTTAACGACATTTAGGAATTATTGTTAATTGTGTTAGGTGTGATAATGGTATTGTGTTTTAAGTCATTTTAAAAATCTATACTAAAATAATTACAGATGAAATGATAAAATGTCTGGGATTTGCTTTAAAATAATACAAGGAAGAGGAGAGTTGGCAGATGGGGTACAGAAAAAACAAGCATGGTCCCAAGTTAAAGCTGGGTGATGGGCCCACAGGTGTTCATTACACTTGAATTTTCCATGATAAAACATCAAAATTTTAAAAGATCGTAATCAACTCAAATGCCCATAAACAGAGAACGGATTCAATAAATCAGAGTACATCCAAGCAATGGAAGAGTATACAGCCGTAAAAAGAGGAAGAATGCTCTCTAGATCCTGATGTGGAATGACCTGCAAGATGTATTGTGAAATGAAAAAAGCAAGATGCAGAAAGGTGTGCATCAAATGCCACCATTTGTATAAAAAGAAGAAGGGAAAAAGATGACACAAACTTGCTTGTAAATGTCCAGAATCACTCTCTGGATGAACATACAGGATTCAGGGAACCGTGGTTCCCCTGGGGAAGGGAACTAGTTGGGGAGGAAGGACAGGATAGAGGGACACTTTCACTATAAACACTCTTCTTCCTTTTGAAATGTGTACTACTAATGTATATATATTCAAATAAAAAATAAAACGTATGATTATTAAAATGCACTAAATCATTAATAGTGGTTGTTGCTGAAGGTTAGGGTTATGGGTGATTATTATCCTTTTCCAAACATTCTACAAGGAACACGTATCTCTTAAGTGATCTGGGGGAGAGGCTGAGGTTATATTTGAAAAAGCAAACCCAGCAAATGACTTAATCAAAGAGCTTGTCTCAACCATCAAACAGAAGGTGACCCACAGACTCCCTGATGCCTGATGCTGCCACTGCCCTCTTCCTTCCCCCGCCACCCGGTGCAGTGCTCTGAACATCCACAGGTCATCAGGGACCAGGCTGGGCGAGGACCTGATGCTGGGCGAGATCCGGCTCTGCCCTTAAAGCTCTCATGATGGGGCAGGCAGGGAGAGAGGCAGAAACGCAAACAGGAAATTACAGTGCAGTGTGATAAGTGCTATAATACCCACAACTTAAGAAAGCTGGGGGGTGGGGGCGGGTGTCATGGGAAGAAACTGATTCTTCAGTGGGGAGAATGCATAAGATCTTTAAAGATGGCTGGTAATTGGATTCAAGATTATATGGTGATGATTCAATCTAGTGTCCATGATGCAACGGCTGACCCCATTCATTAACTGGCCACCCCTGGTGACTCAGCACTAAAGCAGTTCCTAATCATCTACATTAGTTCTCCAGGGCAGAGCTGAGCTAACTCTACTCGTCATTCCTCTTCATGCTTTTTCACTTGGACCACGTATCAGAACAACAATTTTGCTCCATTCCCAGACTCCTCCTCTTCTAAGTGAACTCACTATACTTAATCACTGCTTCTTGAACAGCTCTTACTTCCACTCCACTCAAGAAACCCAACACCTGGCTTCATTCTGGTCCTCGGCCTCACCCATCATTCTCCAACTCTGAAAGCTTAAGCTCTAACTTTTCACTCTCATAAAACGACTTCATAGTGACCTTCAAAGGTCACTCTCACGAGGCTGTTCTTTTACCTTTCTAAGACCTTAATTCCTCAGCATTTCTCCAGACTGCCAGCCTGCCACTGTCTTCCTTTCCTGTTCAACCCAATTAGACAAGTTACCTAGAGCCCAATTCAGTTCAACCACTCTCTTCCCAATACTCTTACATCACCTCCTAATTTCCCACTAGTCCTGTTCTGTGCAACCCAAGCAGCCTCCCCACCTCCATAGCCAGACACAATCCTTTCCCCATCGTCCTATTCAAGATTTTCATCATTCTCCTCAAGCTCCCAATCCCACTTCCTGAAGCCATACTCAAACTCTCAGTAAATAATGTGGTCCTCCAGTTGCTCTTCACAAAAGAAAGGGGTCATCAGTCCAGAATGGCTTTAATTTTTCACCTCTTTTCCCCTGTAAACTTACCTACTACAAAATACATTATCATTCCCTCTCTTGTTTTAGACAAGAGGTATCCCATTCCATCTGTGTTGGCCTCATCTAATGGGACTCCTCAGAGTCACTTGACCTCGTCCCTCTCCCAAACTTTTGGCCATTTGCTTTGCTGTAGCTGTTGCCACCATGGTGACTCAAGTCAGAGTCCTTTAGGGCCACGTGACCCCAAGACCTGAGGCCAAGGCCAGGGTCTCTCACTCCCCTACAGTTTCTACGTTTGGATAGAGCAATACACAGTGTATGCAATCCGGCCTCCAAGTGGTGGCCAAATGGGTTTGATGACACACTCCAGAAGCACAAGTGTATTCACTTCCTGAAAATTCAATTTTAACAATTAGAAAGAAAAGAAAGGAGAGAGCTAGGAAATAAACTTCCTTTCTATTCCTCTCTCCAATGGACTGTCCCCAAACACTGTTTCTCTTCAGCTGATCTGGAGTCATCCTGCATAGCTGAGACCTCATGAAAAGATGGTCAACCTAGCAATGCATCCCTTGTTGTTTGCTTTCCATCCTTCTTTCTCTCACTACTCTTTTCCCTTTCTTGCTGCCCTGGGTTTGCACCTCCTCAAAGACATTAGCACTTAACCCTTGCCTCAGGCTCTGCCTTCCAGAGCTAACCTGCCATGCAGGTTATGAATTCCGTTACTTCCTTCTTGTCCAGAGACTTTGAACTTTAGTTATCCCCTCACTTCTATACAGAAAATCCTAGGGAATGATATGAGCAAACCCTTACAATCCCACAACCAAACTGTATCAAATCTTAACACTTTGCCATGTTGGTTTAAATTTTTTAGAAAAAGAAAACGAAATTAGACATCACAAATACAAGTGAAGTTCTCATATCTCTCTCCTTGTTCCTATTTCTTTCGTGGCCCAGATATAATCACTGTCTTGGTTTTGGTATTTATCATTCCCATTTGTGTTTTCTAAAAATCTTTATTTCTTATAAAATGTTTCAAACATGAGTCCAAAACAGAGAATAATATAATAAACATATGTTTGCTTAACACAGCCTTATCAGGTCTTTACATTAGACCATGTTTACTTCAATGCTTTTTTAAAAAATAGCTTCATTGAAGTATAATTTACATACAATAGTTTGAAACCCCTCCCTATAGATCACCTCCTTATTTCATTCCTCTCTTTTCAACTCAATGATTTCAGTACTTATTGTCACCTTGGACCTCTTCATCTTTATTCTGAATATATATGCGTTTGTGTGTGTTCGTATGTGTGTGTGTGTGTGTGTGTGTGCACACACATGTTTGTATGTCTGTGGTGGGTATGCATACATAATATCATGGATACACATGTTGATTCATATAACTCTAGTTTATTTTGATTATTGTATAGTATTCCATCTCCAGTTGATTGGCATATAAGTTGCTGAAATGTTTTTATATGCAAGGTATCCCCACAATGAATATTCTTGCACCCTGTGTAGCCAGTGCCTCTCTCTTAGCAGCTGCACAGTGAGTTACAGGCTGGAGGCCAGGAAATAATTATGCTCAGATATGCTGGACATGCTTCTGCTTTGTGTGCCAACTCTGTTTCTGATAACATTCTGTGTCCCTGCCTAATGAATGAAGGGCCTTAGCATGTGGGAGGGGTCTCTTCCATGTCGGCCACCAGGAAGGCTGAAGCATTAAGTACATTTGATGGACACTGTGCAATTACTAAAAATAATGTTGTGGATTCTTAGTGACATAGAAAATGTTCATAATTTATTGTCAAGTGGAAAAATTTCTAAACTTTATGTGTTATGTGATCATCATATTGAACAGTGAGATTATACCAAAAAGATCCAGGAATCAGCCTTAAGGGGCTATTAGGAACATCAGAATAAACACTGACAGAAAGAGATGATGATCTATTAAATAAAACAGGAATTGATGAGTTAATTCTGATATAAATGAATGAATGAATAAATGTGGATAAGAAAAGGCTCTTGCTTATAGCATAATGCCAGTAAGTCGAGAAGCAATGATGGACTTAGAAAAATCATCATTTGGTAACCACCACAATAATAACTGATTCAGGCAAGAATCACTAATGGATACTAAAACCACTGGGTGAAAGTTTAATGAGGATCCTATATATAGTTTCAAAGTATTTCCCCCACAATACTTATTAATTATGAAGGGGGAAAGAGTCACTTTACAGTGAGAAGCCTGGCAGACTCTATCTTAATTCAGTGATCAAAGTTAATATCACCAGTAATGGGACAAATCATCATTATGTGTCACCTGATCAGTTGCCATGAGACGGACACATCATCATCACCTCTGTGATATTTCTGCCAAAGCTGCACAACTTAAATCTAACCACAAGGAAACATCAGACAAACCCAACATGAAGGGCATGTTACAAAGTAATGGGCCTATAACCCTCAAAGATGTCCAGGTGGTGAAAGTAAAATAACAAAACAAGACACAAAGCCTGAGGGACCTTTCAAGATTGGAGAAAACCGAAAAGACATCACAGAAAAATGCTAAGTATGATCCTGGATTGCATGATTTAGCTGTAAAGAGCAGTACTGGGATAAGTGGGAAAATCTGAATGGAGACTATCAATTAGGTGATGGTATTATACTATCTTTCCTGATTCTGATGATTATATCGTGGTTATGCAGGAAAGTGTGGAAAATATGCACAGAGAATTCAAGACTCATTGGGACATCATATCTGCTGCTTACTCTAAAAATTGTATAGATTTGGGAGGGAGAGAGAATGATAAAGTAAATGTATTCAAATGTCATCAATCAGGGAACCTGAGTAAAGGACAAACAGGTGTTCACTGTACTATTCTTGAAATTTTCCTCTCGATTTGAAATTATATAAAATAAAACAGTAAAAAAAAGGACTATGTGATGTCAATTGTATTACATCCATATGATAGAATTTACACACAATCAAAAAGCACATTTACTAAGCAACATAAGAAAGCCTATTTTCTTAAAAAAAATTCGAATAAAAACTTATATAAGTGGGCTTCCCTGGTGGCGCAGTGGTTGAGAGTCCGCCTGCCGATGCAGGGGACACGGGTTCGTGCCCCGGTCCGGGAAGATCCCACGTGCCGCGGAGCGGCTGGGCCCGTGAGCCATGGCCGCTGGGCCTGCGCGTCCGGAGCCTGTGCTCCGCAACGGGAGAGGCGGCAACAGTGAGAGGCCCGCGTACCACCCCCCAAGGAAAAAAAAAAAACTTATATAAGCAATATGATTTTAACTGTAAAAACATGCCTAGGGATAAAAAGACAGGAAGGAAATACAACCGAATGTAAAGGTGAATGATTGTGGAATGGCGATATTCCAGATGCTTGCAGGCAGTTGGGAGCGGTCGTTATACTTTCCTTTATTTACAAACGTGTCCACGTGTCTAATTTGTATGAGAACAAAATGAAATTAAAAACAAAACCAAAAGCCATGAATGAACTGAGGGCTTGAGTACAAACACTCTCTCCCTTCTGGGGTCCGTTTTTCTGGGACTATCTGAAATCTCAAAGGGGAAACCACAAAACTCAAGGCATCTGTTCTTATACCTGATTCCTCTGGAAACTCTTTTTTTTTTTTCCCAACTTGCATTCATCAGCTCAGCCGTGAGAAGCAAGCCAGCCACAGACACTGCCCTTCGATGGGCTTGCGAGGTGCATGCGTATTTTCGCACAGGCTGACAACTGAGTTAGCTAACCTTCAAAGAGGGCGCCTGCCATCCCATTCAACAACATAAAAAGCAATTTGTTTAGGGGGAGAAAAGCCATTTCAACATTAAAACTGGTTCACAGCAATATGCCTGATAAAAAAGACAGCAGGTAAAGGAACTGTTGGCAACCCCATCTCCCCGCCTGCATCCTCCCCCTTTTACTCATCACCTTTTCTCTCGGATGTGTCACCTGGAATGGAAAATGAAGGTCTCACGATGGAGAAACAAGTTGGGACATTTTTTTAACTCTAGAGCAGTGAACCAGGACTGTTCACACATTCTATTAAAAAAAAAACAACAACTACAAAATATTTCATTATTCTGCTCTTTCCCCCTGAACACATTCTAAAGGTTTCAATGTCATTATCCACAATTCAACCTCAAAAATACCCCCTCAACCCCTTGCCTGCTTGGTGACTGTACCTCCACCATGAAGAACAGTGGGGCTAAACTAAAGCAGCACATCAAACCAGGTTTGCTTGGTATCAAATTTCTCACTACCTCCCACCCACTCATTCATTCAGCAAGTATTTTCAGGGCTGCTGTCCAATGCCAGGCCAGAGCCCACGGCGATGCAGAAGGGAAGATCCTCCCTGTTTGGTGTGCCAGGCTCTTGCCAATCTGGGTCTCTCCCCACATCTCAGCATCCCCCACCCCACCACACGCCAGGTACCGCTTTTGTTTTTTAATTTTTATTTTAATTTTTGTTTTTTTAACATCTTTATTGGAGTATAATTAGTTTACAATGGTGTTAGTTTCAGCTGTATAACAAAGTGAATCAGCTATACATGTACATATGTCCCCATATCTCCTTCCTCTTGCATCTCCCTCCTTCCCACCCTCCCTATCCCACCCCTCTAGGTGGACACAAAGCACCGAGCTGATCTCCCTGTGCTATGCGGCTGCTTCCCACTAGCTATCTGTTTTACATTTGGTAGTGTATATATGTCCATGCCACTCTCTCACTTCGTCCCAGCTTCCCCTTCCCCCTCCCCGCGTCCTCAAGTCCATTCTCTGCGTCTGCGTCTTTATTCCTGTCCTGCAAAAAAAATTGGTTCTGAAGAACCTAGGGGCAGATACCAGTTTTTTGCTGTATCAGGACCAGACCTTTTCTTTAAGGCCATGGGCTATTTTGCTACTCAGAATACCCTCTTCCCTTTGTCTTCCGCAAATGACGAACACCTATTTAATCTTTAGAATTTATAGCCGAAGTCAGGTTTCCTACCAAGGGCTCCTTGGGAAGGGAGAGGAGAGCTCTGACTCTCCCTGGAATCCTGCGGACGATTCCACCAGAGTAGCTAGGAAGTGCGCTCAGAAGTGCCCCGGGCCACAGCCCCGCCTCACCCCTGTACCTCCTGCAGGGTAGACAAAGCAAGAAGCCCCCTCAGGGGTGACACCCCAGCCCTGCAGGTGGGATGCCGTCAGTCTGGGACCAGCCAGCTCTGCCCAGAGAAGGAGCTCAGGGCACTGAAGGCCAACCACCTGCCAGATGGTACTTCTTGACACATGTCCCAGTGAAATATTGTCTCTAATAAACTGTTCCTGGAGCTCCTGGCCCTCCATCTGTTTCCCCCACACAGAGGAGCTCAATAACTGTCTTGTCAATGGCAGAATAAATGAACGAATGGGGACAGCACCGGGTAGATCTTTAGTGGCGGGAGCTGGCTCTGCACACAGATAATAGGGTGGCCTCGGCAGGGTCCCGGAAGCTGCGTGGGGCGTTCCAGGTGGCAGGCTGTTGGAGCTCACGGACTTACAGGACAGGCTAGAATGTTGCTTTGCCTCTCTGCACACACAGACTCCTGGGAGAAGAAGGGAGGGTGTGTCGGGGCCGAGCACCACTGCCCGTCCCAGGGCACTGGGGCCTTGCCCTGCAGCTCTATGGCAGCGGGTCGCCAGCTGGGAGGAAGCAGGTAGCACTATTCTGAATCTCCTGACAAGGGAGGTAGAGGACACCCACCTCCCAGTGGAGATCATGGCAGACTCAGGCTAGCACAGCCCCAGGGACTGAGCCTGACCTGGCGCCATATTGTTCAACTGACCCAAGGCCACAGTCACTGGCTCCAGCCTCTCTGCTTCCTGGGAAGGGCGGCAACAATCATTCATTGGGAATGTCAATTTCCCTGTCAATTTCTCCCTTCCACTAACAGGCCCAGGGAGGGGAAGGCCCAGTGTTAAAGCTTCCTCCAGCTTCTAGGCACTGCAAAAGGGGTACAAGGACAGGTAGTACCTACCTTTTGTTTAGTAGATCTTCCCGAATCTGTTACCTATGCAAGATGGAGCCCAAGTTCCAATCAGGTTGGGAGGGCCCCAATTATTTGAATAATTAAGTAAAGGGAACTGAGGCATTGAACACTTTTTCTTCTTTAGGAATACACCCAGTTTCTGGGATGGAGGAAGCCAGGCAAACTTATGTTCTAGTGGGTAAGACAGATGACTCACAAACAAGAAGGAAGCTTCAGACAGTGGCAAGGGCTATAAAAAATAAAATAAAACATGCAGTGTGTGGAGGTGACTGGGAGGGTGAGAGGCCCTCCCTGAAGACAAAGCATCAGGGCTGAGACCCAAATAGAAACAGGAGCCGGCCATGCAGAAAGCTAGTGGGGAAGCAACCCAGGCAGGGGAACAGCCAACACAAAGATCCTGAGAGGGTGAGCTTGACACTGAGAGAACAGAGGGAACGTGTGCGGACTGGAGCACCGTGAGTGGGGCTCAGAGTGGCCATGTTCAGGTCTCTCCATCTATCAGCTGTATGCTCCTGGGCAAGTTACTTCCTTCTCTGTGCCTCAGTTTCTTCTATTTATAAAATGAGAATAATACTAACATCAACCCTGTAGGTTGTAAGGATTCAATGATATAAGACATGTGATGTACGTGTGTCAGGCACAGAGTAGATAATAAAATTAGTTGTGATGATGAGGATGATGATAATGGGTAAGAAGAAGATGACGACGAAGAAAATGATGATGATGACGATGATGGGAAAGATGATGATATCATTATGGGGAAGAAGAAGTTGATGATGACGATGATGATGATAATGATGTAGGTAAGATGATGATGATGATGTCATCATCAAGGACCTCCATGTTATCTCAAGGGTCTCCAATGTTTCTATCACTGAGGCCCTCCCCAGTGACAGGAACATTCTGCACTATCTATCAAGCAGACCCTACTCTCACCCTTGGCCCACACTGCCTTCTGGTCATTAGCATCTTCCTGGTTGGATTCTCACAAGCTCATCACCGCTTGCAAGACTCTGTACCCATTTGCTAGGGTTGCTACAACAAAGTACCACAGACTGGGTGGCTTAGACAAGAGAAGTTTATGGTCTCACAGTTCTGGAAGCTGGAAGTCTGAGATCAAGGCGCCGGCAGAGTTGGTTCCTCCTAAGGCCGTGAGGGAGCACCTGCCCCCTGCCCCTCTCCCCTAGCTTCTGGTGCTGTGCGGACAGTCTTTAGTGGTGCTGGGCTTGTGCATCTCTGCCTCCATCTTCACATGAAGATGTGCTTGTCTTTGTCCAAATGTCCCCTTTTTATAAGGACACCAGTCATACTGGATTAGGGCCCACCTGAATGTCCTCATTTTAACTTGATTACCTCTGCAATGACCCTATCTCCAAATAAGGTCACATTCTGAGGTACTGGGGAGTTAGGACACCAACATACCTTTTGGGGCGGGGGGACACAATGTGACCCATAACAGACCCACAGCTCACACTTGAGATTCTGCCATCAGCATTGCCTCAAATGTGCAGGTCCCCCATCCAGTGCCACCCCCACTCCCACATCCAATTCTCAGACACATGTTTCAGACCAGCCAGAGAACACTCTGAATATGACTGAAAAACCAGCCAGGTACCTGGACCCACATTCCTGCCCAGCAGATATACATTCTTTCCAAATCCAAAGCTGTGATGGGACTGCATCAGCCTCCCTGCCTCCCCTATGGGAGGCCACATGTTCCCCATGAAGAAAAACAGGATGTTCTGCTTATGCCAGGTGACTGTGACTTTAAGACAGTCGCTGTCACATTTGCCACCCATCTCTGTAGATGTGATTTCCTGTGGGAGTCCCACCGAGCCAAGGTCTTCACGAAGCTGCATCCTGCCTGGTCCAAGAGAGTAACACACGGAAGACAACCTTACAGGGGCACTTCAGTCCATCCAACGTCCCATCAACATCCAGTGCATAACCACAGGGTTGGACACAAGCTATCTCCCTGCCAGGAAGCACTCAGGAACCACAGTTGCAGGAGTCCAGAAGCCCAGCCATAGGAACAACTCAGAGAAATCCATGGTTATGTTCCAGGAAGCAGAAATCTGAGATGCCAACGAGGCAAGCACAGGATTCCCTGAAGGAAGCCTGGTCCTCGGGAAAATTCTGGTCCTCAGACTCAATTGCCTGCCACCAGCCAAGGGAGGGGGACTCGGACAGGTCTGGAGAGTTCGCAAGTTTTTCGTAGGGTTCTGAATGTGATGGAAGCTTTCCCCAGGCTATGGACAAGTTCCCCTAGGCTGTGCATAAGATGACTCAGGTCTTCCCAAGCTGAGCAAGGTTATCTGAGGTCACCCTGTGGGGGAGAGGTATAGTAAGCATAAACAACTCCCAGTAAGGCACAGTTTGTCCCCAGAACGGCCCTGGTCACTTGGACAAATAAATCCAAATACACAGCTGTTTTCTCAGCGCCTGAAGCTATGTCCCTTCAGAGCTGAGTATAAATCAAGACTCCCACCAGAGGAGGATAAAAACTCAGGGCTTGCACTGGGCTCCCCAGGCAAGCAGATCGAATCACTTTCCCTACAAATCAGTCTCAGATGGTGACTGTTAAGACTGACACTTCTTACTTACAGATCCAAATTCGCTTCCAAGAAGTATATTTAAGGATCTGCCTTTAACACCTCTGGGCTGCCGTGGTCTCACCAGCCAGTGTGACACCTACGTGCGGGGTCCTCGACCAGGAAGTATACCCACTGTGCCAACAGGAGAGGCCCTGTCTGCACCCTGTCCTTTGGGAACCTCTGGGGTGGGGTTGGGGGTGGCTGGATCTTGGTCAGAACTTGTTTGCCTGCTGCCAGTGCTGGCTTTCCAGACAGTGTCAGACAAGAGCTCTCTCAGGATAGGGAGGACTCTGCGGTCCCCTGGGCCTGTGGCTTCCATCACGGGGCATCATCTCAGCAGATTCTGCTGCTCCAGAGCATTCTGCCTGATGTCAGTCTGGGAGCCGGTCCTGGCTAACCCAGGCTTTGGTGTCCCGAATCCACTCTCACAGTGTCTGGCTCTCTTGAGATCAGGCTTTCCTGTTTCCTGGGCAGCCTAAACCACTAACAGCTCACATCCCAGCACAGTGGAGTGGACTTAGCCAGAAGTAACTTTTTTGTGACTTAGACATTAGGATGGAGGTCCCTAGGAATAGGTCCTAGGATGAGATGCCCCTGGAATGCTATTAGAAGCATCCTTTGAACAGTATATATAGCATCAGGCTGGACCAGAGAAAGCTGGGGTAGGAAGATATAAAATGGTTTTAACTCCTAGAAAGATGAAATCATGGCTAGGGGACCAGACACAGAGCTTCCTTTACTAAGGAAAGCAGTGGCAGGGGGAGGGGAGGAGAATGCTACCAGATTGCCTTGGCCAAACAGAACTTCCTTTGTACCCTAACTCTCAACGCTCTCATACTTTTCTGATGACTAGCCCAGAGGGGTTACACTTGCCCTCAGTGGGATTGCCTAAACGAGTTCAGTGAAAAACCCTCAAACACCCCAAGTTATTCTGTGAAGCCTTGGATGACAGAAGTGCAAGGTAAGTTCACATGGAGATCGGCTTGAGGACACCCATACTGCACTCTGTTATTTGCAAAGGGCACTGTGATCCCAGGAAATGAATGGCCTGAGGAATCTTTGCCCTTTCTGCATGGATACACATAACTGCAGAGGGCCTGTGTTATAGACTGAACTGCATCCCACCCCCTCAGATTCATACGTTAAAGCCCTAACCCCCCAATGTATTTAGAGATAGGGTCTTTAAGGAGGTAATTACGACTAAATGAGGTCATAAGGGTGGGGCCCTAATCCAACAGGACTGGTGTCCCTATAAGAAGAAGAGACACCAGCATGCTCTCGCTTTCTGTGCACACATAGAGGAAAGGCCAGGACACAGCAAGAAGGTGGCCATCTGCAAGCTAAGAGAGCCCTCACCAGACACCAACACTGCTGGTACCTTGAACTTGGACTTCCAGCCTCCAGAACTGTGAGAAAATACATTTCTGTTCTTTAAGCCACTCAGTCTGTGGTACTGTATTATGGTGGCCCAAGCTGACGAATACAGCCTCACTTTGGGTTCAAAAAATGAATACCCCCCCATTTGGCCAGACACAAACCCTCTGTACTAGGGCTGCTGCAGCACCAAGGCAGGGACAATAGATCCATTTCCTATTTCTGCTGTAACCAATGACCATAAACTTGGTGGCTTAAAGCAACACAAATTTATTCTCTTACATTTCTGGAGGTCAGAGGTTTGAAATGAGTCTTCCAGGGCTGAAACCAAGGTATTGGCAAGGGATGGTCCCTTTTGGAGTCTCCAGGGGAGAACCCTCGCCTTTTCCAGCTTCTAGAGGATACTCACGGCCCCTTCCCTCCACCTTCAAAGTTGGCTCTGTGGCATCTTCTTTTTTCTCTGAGCTCCAGCCTCCCTCTTCCAAGGGCCCTTGTGATGACATTGGACCTACCCAGATAATCCGGGAGAACCTCTTAATCACAACTGCAAAGTCCCTTTTGCCATAAGGTAACATATTTATAGGTCCTAGGGTCAGGATGCGAATACTTTTGGGGAGGCCGTTATTCAGCCTACCACAGCAACAGCTGGTCTATAGGCATTTTCTGGGATTCTCCAAAAGAAGCCAAAGCCCAGGGAAGCAGAGGCTGTGAAGTCACCGGGGTCTAGCAGTGGGTCTCTGTGTTTATTTGCAGGGCAGGGCATAAGTTTACTGGCCAGTGGTTGATCACTTCCTAGGGAAATCAGGAACAGGGGCACTGTAGGCAAAACAGCGTGGATAGACCAGAACTGGCTGCTCCTCTAGAGAGGACCCCCATGCGCGGGAGGCCGGGAGGAGCCCCCTGTGTCCTCAGGCTGTGCTGCAGGAGAGGCTCCCTAGCAGCATCATGGGCAGTTGGACACAAAGAACCAAGACCCAGGCCACCAAGCTTGGCTAAAGCGACACATCGACAGGCCAGGAAGCACCAGTTCTGCAACCGGAAGCCAGCAGAGAGCCAGCCTGTAGGAAGAGGCCCAAGTGCTTCCCTTTGTGTCATAGTGACGGCCTTCTGGAAAAGGGTCCGGTATAGCTCAAGCCGGGTAAACCAACATATGGAGACAGGCCCACCCCCATATAGACACGGGGGCACTACCAAGCAGAGCGTTCTCTCTGTGACATGACCCTTCACTCTAACCACCCCTGGTGGAAGTCCTCTGGGCAGCAGGTCCTACTAACGCACCTCAGGATGAGGGAATTAAACATCACGACCCCGTCTGGCACAATGACCCTGCCCTTGACGTACAGAGCCTCAGAGCCTCCAAGCCATGGACTTTAAACCACACAGCATTTGATGAATGCCTAAGTCTGTGTGAGGGGCTGTGCGGGGCGTGAGGGGACCCCAGGATTACCGAGACACAGCCTCTGACCGCAGAGGGGGTGATCATCGCGGATGAGACGGATATTCACGGGATGCTGATGGGAAAGATAAAATAACACCCTAATTTCCTAATAAACGCTGGCAGGATGAACAAACAAATGTACTGAGCCCACCTGTCTCAGTAGGAGAGCTTACTGATGATCTGGGGACGAGGTTCAGAGCTAATTCATTTGTTCATTTACCCATTCGGCAAATATTTGTCGAACACATGGCGTGCCAAGTACTGTACTCAACAAAGATATACAAAGATGAATCAGGCAAGGCTCTTGTCCTCAAGAAACTCCTGATCTAGGGAGATAAACAAGCACCTAAAAAACGTCAATGCGAGTTGATAAAAACAGCGATAAGTACATGTAAGAATGTAGTAGATATACAGAAAAGAGAGTGATTGGCTCTGGGGGGTGTCTATATTTTCAATTATTCAATCAGCCACTCATACAACAAATATTTCTTGAGCGCCAACCATATACCAGGCACTCTGCTGGGCACTGGGCATACAGTGGTGACAGGACACACAATCCCTAACCACACAGAACTTAAGTTTCACTCTATGAAATACTCAGAACTGGCACATTCATGGCGACAGCAAGTAGACTGGTAGTTGTCTAGGACTGGGAGGACTGGAAAAAAAATGGGGAGTAGCTGCTAATGGGTATGCGTATTTGAGGGGAGTGATAAAAATGCTCTAAAGTTGATGGTAATGATGATTGCACAACTCTATGATTGAACTGTACTTTTTAAACAGGTGGCTGTTTTGAATGCGAATACTATCTCAATAAAGCTGATTTTTCTTTTAACGATGGTGGTAGAGAAACACAATTAAGCAGTCACAATAGCATGTGATGACTTCTAGGATGGAGAGGTCCAGGGTGCCTTGGGAGATACTCAGGCACTTCCAACAACGTCTAGCGAGAGAAACGTCTGAGAGATTTCCTGGAAAAGGTGGCATTGAAATTGATATTTGTTTCTAGGGAAGGACTTAGTCAAGCAAAGTGAGAAGCTAAAACAGTTCTAGGCGGACAGAGGGAGGCATGGAGAGGGAAGAAAACTCGTGGCATATCTGAAAGACTGAAGTTCCAGAAAGCTGGAGGAGAGGGGAGATGCAGGGAGGAGTGGGAAGAGGTAAAAACGTAGGCATGGACCATTTCACGAAAAAGCTTACGGACAATTTCCAGAACATGTGACCTCATCTCAGAGGCAAAGGGAACCTATTTGAAGGTTTTAAAAGGGGACTGAGGGAATCAGGTGTGCATTTTAGTCATTCAGCCAACAAACATCTAATGATAGTACCTTTGATGTCGGAGGCCCTAGTCTAGGGCATAAAGCTGGGAACAGAACAAACAAGGTCTCTTCCCTCATGCGGTTTACATAATTATGAGAGATATTGAGAATAAACAAGCAAGCAAAGAAACTAACCAGATAACTGTACACCTGGAAAGACCCCTCTGGTATCAGGAACAGGAGAGAGTGGATTGAAGGGGAAAGACTAGAAACAGAGAATGAGTAGGAGACTTTGGCCATCACCCATGGGAAAGGTGAATGTGTATGTGTTAGACCCTACTGGATGTTTCCCTGAAATGACATTCCCTCTATCTACACCACCCCTCCCATCCCAATCTTCCTCCTGGAGAGCAGAAACTGCCTTCCACTCTACCTGCTAAACGTGCCAGAAACTCACTTCTCCAGCCTTCTTTAACTAGAGCATGGACAAGCGACCCAGTGATGACCACTGGGTCCTGAGAGTAAGTCTGCAGAGGGACATCTTAGGAAGGTCTTCTTTGTGCATAAAAAGTGACATACAAGCAGCATATGTCCCTCCTCTTTGCCTGATGTGGTTGTGTCTACAAATGATGCTTAGAACTGTCACACTCACCTTGTGACCCCAAGGAGATAACATCGCTGATACATTAAGGGTAGTGGAGTAGAAAGTTTGAAAGCACTTGCATCTCGACGATACTTATCATTCACTAAATTAGCCCTGGAACTGTCCTAACTCTTACTTCTTACTATGTGAGATTTACAGAGAAACAAAACACAAAGCCTTGTAGAGACTGAGCTGCTTTTTGTTGGGTATTCTATTTACTGCAACCCAAAACAGTGCAATGCTAGGATGCTGGCAGTGGAAGTTTAAAGAAGTGGGCAGGTGCAAAAAAATATTTAGAAGGAAGAAAAACAGGGCTTGGTGATAATTATTAGTAGAGAAACATATGTCCCTGAAGTTTGTGACTTTGACCGCTTGCAAGCAGACTGTCATTGGCTGTGTCAGGGAACCCAGGAAGAAGGGCAGATGTGGACACTGTGGAGGTTCCTTTGAGATGTCCAAGTGAAGGCTGAATGAGAACTGGCAGAGAGGCACGGGCAACCAACCCACATAAGTCCAACAGTCCCCCATCCGGTCATCTGCATCCAGTCATCTGCATTCTAAATTACACAGTGACAACACAATAGAACACGGTTCTTCTGTTGAGCAGGAGATGAGGCCACCATCAAATTATGACTTCCCCTCTGAGTTCTCAGGAAGGACATGGGGCAAAGAAGGCATAAGTCAAAATCATCAGCATTAAGGAGCACTTTACTTTTTCTTTTTTAACATCTTTATTGGATGATAATCACTTTACAATGTTGTGTTAGTTTCCACTGCACAACAAAGTGAATCAGCTATAAGTATACATATACCCCCTCCCTCTTGAGGCTGCCGCCTACCCTCCCCATCCCACCCCTCTAGGTCGTCACAAAGCAGCGAGCGGATCTCCCTGTGCTATACAGCAGCTTCTCGCTAGCTATACATGTAGTCGTGTATATAATGTCAACGTTACTCTCTCAATTCATCCCAGCCTCCCCCTCCCAGCTGGTGTCCACAAGTCCGTTTTCTATGTCTGTGTCTCTATTCCTGCTCTGCCACTAGGTTCATCAGCACCATTTTTCTAGATTCCACATATATGCGTTAATATATGGTATTTCTTTTTCTCTCTCTGACTTACTTCACTCTGTATGACAGACTCTAGGTCCATCCACAATACTACGAATGACTCAAGGAGCACTTTATTTTTATGCAATGCTACCGTTAGCCTCTGATGCTTAGTAGTTGCCCAATATGGACATTTTTGGATCCATTCCAACACTGATAAATAATAGGGTAAATCCACGGATGTAAAGCATTGTTTTCACAAGGGGATTTGTCTCACTTCCCTATAGCCTGAGACCCCAAGGACCAGCAGGGGCATGATGCTGATGGCAAAGCTCTGACTGGAGACAGAAAGCAGCGTCTCCGCTGGGGCAGCACCAGTGCTAGACTGACCTCACACCCATTCTCACACCCTCCTTCCATACCGCCTCACCACACAGCCAGGAGAAGCAGGATATCCACTTTCCCAGCCTCCTCCCCATGTGGGCTAACCATGGAACCCAGCTGCGGTCCATGAAATTTAAGGAGATGCTGGCAAGGGGCTTCTGAAACAGGTTTTGCTTTTCTGATGAAAAAGACAGACAAATGGCCACTTTCCATCTTCCTTCACCCTGCTTTCTACAAAGTCAAGTCACTATGCCTAGAGCCATCTTGTGACCAGGAGGAGCCAAGCAGGAAAATGAAAGAAGGACGTAAGGTGGGTGGAGGAGAAGGACAGAGAGTGGCCTCAATGGTATCATGGATCAGTCGAACCCAAGTTGGTGACTTTTTGCCCCCGGATTTCCCATATAAGGAAAAATGCATCCTATTTGTTCAAGCCACGGGTTTTTGGTTACTTACAGTTTTAAGGCATCCTAAATTACCTAGAACGTGATACTGGAAATGGTGGCAGGTAACAGACCCTAAATGTGGAATTGGCAGAATGAAGAGGTGGAGTGCTAAGCAGAAAAGACTTCACTATCCTGGGTTAAAAAGGTGGTGAGCCTTGTAATGTGATGGAGACAAATGTAGGGGCTGAGCCTGTGCTATCTATACCTATATATATATATTAGTCAACATAGGATCAGCTCCTAAATTTGTGTATATGTGTGTATACGTATAGATAAATTATAATGTATCATATATAGTGTATAATGTATTATATACACTGTATATATGCTGCATATTATATATACTATATATGGTATATAGTGTACAGTATATTGTATATACTGTATATGGCATATTATATATCTAGCATATATAGTATAGAATTATAGTATTTTATGTAGTATATAGTACTTAATTCATATTATACAGTATATGTGTATAGTATTATAGTTAGCATAGCATAGTATACAGTATAGTATATATACAATATTAGAGTACTATAATAGTATTGATATATACATACAAATATAATACTATAATATACTGTAATACTATACAACACTGTATATAATATATAGTATATCATATACTAAATATGCTACATATTACGTCTATATAACTAATATATATTATATGTAACATATGTATATACACTATATATACAAATCTAGGAGCTGAACCTGTGTTGACTAACTGTATATGTCAACACAGGTTCAGCTTCTAGATTTGTAGCTGCCCCATTACAAGGATTGTATGTTGTGTATTTTACATATATATACATATATGGAATATATAGATGTATATAAATTTCATATGTTGGTATGTGTTACTCCCCTTTTGAAGTTTTCATTGAAATTCTATAAGGAAGGGCCAAACCTCCACTAGAGGTAGCTGATCTTAAATTTAAAAAATAAAAATATAAAAATAAAATAAATACCCCAAATAGGATAAATGCAAAAGAAAAAACAAAGAAAAAATGAAGTAAAGATAAATAAAAAGGAAAATCTAGACACATCAAAGCCAGAGAATAAGACACATTACATACAGTGGAACAAAGACAAGAAGTACCATCGACTTCACACTTGAAAAAAGGGGAGGCCATGGAAAAGTGAAGGAAACAGTGAAAATATCCCAGAGAAGCAGAAAGAGAGAGAAAATAAATGAGTAAGCAGATTGCAAGCAGGCAGAGAAGGTAGAATAGACTGCTATGCACTCCATTTGCTTCAGTCTCAGGGGTTCATATCAATAATCATAGAAATATCAAATAGAAATAGAAGTAATAAATAGATAAGTAAAGGAAATAGGAAAAAAGGGAGGCCAGAGGGAAGTGGAGCAGCAGTGTTGAGGTTATAAAAGAAAAAAAACCTAAAGAATTTTCAACCCAGAATTCTGTCCTGTGAAACCATCTTTCAAAAATGAAGGCAAATGAAGATATTTTCAAACAAAATAATCTAGAAAAATTTGTCTCCTGCAGCCCTGAAGGGAAATGACACCAGATGGAAATTCAATCTACAGGAAAAGATGAAAAGCACTAGAAATGGTAACTATACGGGTAAATTAAAAAGATTACTTTTTTCTTCCCTTAATTTTTTAAAAGACCACTGACTAATGAAAATTTTATAAAACTGAATATTGAGGGATTTATAACATATGTAATGTATATGCAAAGTACATGACAATGTTACCAAACAGGACAGAGAGCATATAATTTTATATATAAGTATATATATGTATATATATTTATATAGTTATAGTTGTACTTATATATTTATATGTGTGTGTAAATTACGGTGTTGTAGACATTTTTAATGAGGTAGAATCATATTAAATATAAGTAAACTGTGATAAAGGATGTATACTGCAACCCTACGGCAACCACACACACACACACACACACACACACACACACACACACACAAATCAATGCAGTACAGCTAAAAATGTAATAGTGGAATTAAAATTAAATACCAAAAAATAATTAAGGTAAATGAAGGCAGGAAAGGAGAAACAGATGAAAAGGAGTACACATGGATCAAATAAAAGGCAAATATCAAAAAGGTGTAAATAAAACAAATTATACAATAATTACATTTTATGTAAGTAAACTAAACATTTCAATTAAAAAGGCAGAGATTTCCTGACCAGATAAAATGTGAAGACTCAACTATATGCCATCTACAAGATATGCACTTTAAATAAATGACACAGATAAGAGGAAAGTAAAAGAAAGGGGAAAGATATACCATAAAAATAATAAGGATAAAAAAGTTGGTGTGGGTGTATTAATACCAGAAAAAGCTTATTTTAAGGCAAGGAGTATTACCAGAGATAGAAAAAGACATTTCATAATGCTAAAAAGAATCAATTCATCAAGAAGTCACAACAATCCTAAATTAAATGTATAAATGCATATGTACCTAATAATGAAGTTTCAAAATACATGAAGCAAGAATTAACGGAATTAAAGGAAGAAATAGATAAATCCATAATCATTATTGGAGATTTTTCCATAATCATTATTGGAGATTTTTAACACTCTTCTTTCAGGAATTGATAGGGAAGGAAAGGAAACGAAGGAACGCAAGAAAGAAAGAAAGGGAGAGAGAAAATCAACTCAACATTATTAGTCATCATGGTAATGTAAATTAAAATCACAATGGGATATCAATACACACCCACTAGATTGTCTAAAATCAAAAAGACAGACAACATCAAATTTTGATGAGGATGTGGAACAACTGAATCTTTCAAAATAGTTGGTGAAGGTGTAAAATGATACAACTTTGGAGAACTGTTTGACAAGTTCTTATAAAATCAACTTTACACCAACCCATCAAGTCTACCCCAGAATATTTACCTAAGAAGAAGAGAATATATATCCACAAAAAACAACAACAAAAAATTCCACAAAAATGTTCAAAAAAGTTTTCTTCATAAGAGCCCCAAATGGAAAACAACCTAATTGTCCATCATCAGAAGACAGGGTAAACAAATTGTGGTATTCTTGCAATGGAATACCACTCATCCATTTTAAAAAGATGCACCCAACATCAGAGCAGCTAAATATACAAAGCAAATATGAACAGATCTGAAGGGAAAAATAGAAAGCAATATAGTAATAGTCGAGGACTTCAAAACTCCACATTCATCAATAGATAGGTCATCCAGACAGAAAATCAATATGGAAACATTGTACTTGAACTACACATTGGACTAAATGGACTTAACAAATAAATACAGAACATTCTATCCAACAGCAGCAAAATACACATTCCTCCCAAGGGCACACAGAACATTCTCCAGGATAGATTATATGTTAGGCCACAAATTTAAGATTAAAATCATATCAGGCATCTTTTCTAACCAGTATGAAACTGTAAATCAGTAAAAGGAGGAACACTGCAAACTTCACAAATATGTGAAGGTTAAACAACATATTCCTGAACAACCAATGGGTCAAAGAAGAAATCAAAAGGGAAATGAAAAAGTATCTCGAGACAGTGAAGGAAACACAATATACCAAAATGTATAGGATGCAGAAAAAGCAGCACTAGGAGAGATTACTGTGATAAGTGCCTACATTAAGAAAAAAAAAAGATCTCATATAAACAACCCAACTTTACATCTCAAGGAACTAGTAAAAGAAGAAATAACAAACCCAAAATTAGTAGAAGTGAAGAAATAATAAAGACCACAGCAGAAATAAATGAAATAGACTAGAAAGACAAAAAGATCAGCAAAACTGAGAGTTCGTGTTTTGAAAAGATAAACAAAGTTGACTAAGAAAAAAAAGAGAAATAAATAAAATTAGATATGAAAGGGGAAACATTAAAACTGATACCACAGAAATACAAAGGATCATAAGAGACTATACTATGAACAGTCATACACCAACAAATTGTACAACCTAGAAGAAAAGGATAAATGCCTAGATACATAGAATCTACCAAAACTGAATTATAAAGAAATAGAAAATCTGAACAGACCAATAATGTGTATGGAAATTGAATCATTAATTAAAAATCTCCCACAAAAGGAAAGTCCAGGACCAGATGCCTTCACTGGTGAATTAGTATCAATCCTTTGCAAACTTTTCCAAAAACTAAAGGGAACACTTCCAAACTCATTTTACTAGGCCAGTATTACCCTGATACCAAAGCCAGACAAGTGCACTACAAGAAAAGAAAATTACAGGCCAATAGCCCTGATGAACATAGATGTAAATATCCTTAACAGAATGTTAGCAAACTAAGTTCACAAATATACTAAAAGGATCATACACCATAATAAAGTGAGATTTTCTCCTGGGATACAAGGATGCTTTAACATACATAAATCAATAAATATAATACACATTAATAGAATGAAAGATAAAACCCATATGATCTTGGCAGATGCCAAAACAGAATTTGGCAAAATTCAACATTCTTTCATGATATATATAAAAAAAAAACTCTGAACAAATTACATATAGAAGGGATATACCTCAACATAATAGAGGCCACAGCTAACATTATACTCAATGGTGAAAAGATGAAAGCTTTTCCTCTAAGATCATGACCAAGACAAGGGTGCCCACTCTTACCACTTCTATTCAACATAGTACTGGCAGCCCAAAATACAGCAATTAAGCAAGAAAAAGAAATAAAAGACATCCAAATTGGAAAGGAAAAAATAGAATTACCTCTGTGGGTAATATGATCTTATATATAGACAACTCAAAAGATTCCAAAAAAAAAAACTGTTAGAACTGACAAATGAATTCAGTAAAGTTGCAGGGTACAGCATCAACATACAAAAATCAGTTGTGTTTCTATACACTAACAGCAAACCATCTGAAAAATAAATAAAACAATACCATTTACAATAGCTTCAAAAAATAAAATACTTAGGAATAAATTTAATGAAGGAGGTGAAAAATCTGTACCTTGAGCACTATAAAACACTGATGAAAGAAACTGAAGAAGACATATAAAAATGGAAAATATCTCATGTTCATAGACTGGAATCATTAATATTGTTAAAATGTCCAGACTACAAAAGCAGTCTATAGATTCAATGCAATAACTGCCAAAATTCCATGGCATTTTTCAAAGAAGTAGAAAATACAATTCTAAAATTCATATGGAATCACAAAAGACACCAAATAGCTAAAGCTATCTTGAACAAGAAGAGCAAAGCTAGAGCAATACTGGAAATCACACTTCCTGATTTCAAACTATGTTACAAAGCTATAATTATCAAAACAGTATGGTATTGGCATAAAAACATGCATAGGTTAATGGAACAGAATAGAGAGCCCAGAAATAAACCCACACATATACAGTCAACTAATTTTTGATGAAAGTGCCACAAATACACAATGGAGAAAGAAGAGTCTCTTCAATAAATAGTACTGGGAAAACTGTATATACACATGCAAAAGAATGAAGTTGAATCCTTATCTTAAATCATACACAAAAATCAACTCAAAATGGATTAAAGACTTAACTGTAAGACCTGAAACTATAAAAAGGTCCTAGAAGAAAACAAAGGCAAAGCATTTTCAACATTGGTCTTGGCAATGATTGTTTGGATTTGGCACCAAAAGCACAGGTAACAAAATAAAAAATAAACAACTAAACTAAACACCAACTAAAAAGTCTCTGTACAGTAAAGGGAACAATCAACGAAACGAAAATGTAACCTAGCGATGGGAGAAAATATTTGCAAGCCATGCATTTGATAAGGAGTTAATATCCAAAATATGTAAACAACTCAAAACTTAATAGCAAACAAACAAACATTTTTCCAAAAAAGACATACAAATGGCCAACAGGTATATGAAAAGATGTTCAACATCAGTAATTATCAGAGAAATGCAAATCAAAACCACAATAAGATATCACCTCACACCCGTTAAAATGCTTACTGTCAAAAAGACAAGAGATAGCAATTGTTGATGAGGATGTAGTGAAAACAGAACTCTTATACATTTTTATGAGAATGTAAATTGGTAAATCCATTATGGGAAAGAGTATGGAGGTTCCTCAACAAATTAAAAATAACTACCATATGATCCAGCAATCTCACTTCCAGGCATGTATCAGAAGGAAATGAAATCATTATCTCAAAGAGATATCTGCACTCCTACATTCACTGCAGCATTATTCACAATAGCCAAGATATGGAAACAACCTAAGTGTCCATCAACAGATGAAAAGATAAAGAAGTTGTGGTATACATATACAATAGGATACTATTCAGCCATAAAAAGGAAATTCTGCCATATCTGACAACATGAATGAAACTGGAAGGCATTAAGTGAAATAAGCCAGAAAGAGAAAGAGAAATACCGTATGATATCACTTTTAAGTGAAATCTAAAAATGTTGAACTCATACAAACAGAGAGTAGAACAGTGGTTTCCCAGGACTGGGTTTGGGGGAATTGGGGCCATTGTTAGTCAAAGGGTAAAAACTTTCAGTTAAAAGATGATTAAGTTCTGAAGATCCAATGTACAGCATGGCGACTGTAGTTAATAATACTGCATTGTATACTTAAAATTTGCTAAGAGAGTAGATCTAAAGCATTCTCAACAAATTTTTTTAAAGGTAATTATGTGAGATGAAGGATGTGTTAATTAACTTGATTATGGTAATCATTTCACAGTGTGTATGTATATCAAATCATCATGTTGCACACTTTAAATATGTTACAATTTTGTTTGTCAATTATACCTCAATAAATCTGGAAAAAAGAATACAATCCTAAAAAAAAAAAATACAATCCTGGTTGCATCTCATGGACCTTATGTTGTAGGAATGAAGACAGACACAAAAGAGCACATACTGTAAGATGCCATTTATATGAAGTCCAAATACAGGCAAAACTAATCTACAGTGATAGAAAGCCACAGAGTGTTTGCCTATGCGAGGTGAGGACTGAACAGGAAGGGGGACTAATAGAACTTTCTGGGGTGTGGAAATGTTTTAATACAAGGGTCAGCAAAGTATGACTCATTGGCCAAATCCAGCCTACCTCCTATTTGTGTAAATAAAGTTTTATTGTAACACAGCCACGCTCACTTGCTTACGTATGGTCTATGGCTGCTTTTGCACAACAAGGTAGAGTTGAGTAGGTGAAACAGAGAGTATGGGCCACAAACTGTGAAATATTTGCATTTGGTCCTTTACAGAAAAAAAAGGTTGTTGACCTCTGTTCCAATATGTACCTATGCCATGGGATAACACAGTCACACGGGTATATACATTTACATGGAGTGATGGGTTGAATTATGTCCCTCCCAAAATATATATTGAAGTCTTAATGCCTAGTACCTGGGAATGTGACCGTATTTGGAAATAAAGTCACTGCCAATACGCCTGATGTCCTTATGAGAAGACAGTCATGTGAAGACAGAGAAAAGGAGAGGACCCCGTGATGATGAATGCTGAGATTGGAGTTATGCAGTTGCAGGCCAAAGAATGCGAAAGATGGTTGGAAACTACCAGAAGCTAGGAATAAGCAAGGAAGGATTCTCGCCCACAAGCTTCAGACTTCCAGCGCCCAGAACTGTGCGACAATAAACTTCTGTTATTTTAAGCCACCCAGTTTGTGGTACTTTGTTACAGCAGCCCAGAAAACTAATACATGCGATCACATGGATGTATGTATTTACAAGGGCACATGAACATACACACTTACCAGAACTCATCAAATCGTGCACTAAAGAGCTGTGCATTTCACTGTTTCTAATTGGTAGTAAAAAGGGAAAAAAGTCTCTTTCAAAAAGGATAAGCCAAGGAAGCAGAGGCTTTACCAAGATATACGACTGGAGACCCTGGTAGCCAGGAACAGATTTACCATGTTTTCTACCCACTGGAACCGATTGTTTCAAATTTCTTCATAAACTTAGGTCATAAACTTAGCCCGTAAACTTAGGTCTAAGAAGGCAGAACCCAGAAAGTTATAGGAACATATAAGAATCATCAGATTTTAAAAATTATATCTGATTAAGATCTATAGCTATTGTTCTGCTGCCTGGAAATAAACAGAACTCCAGCCATGGGAGTTGCCTCCTTACAGAAGGTTGAGTGCACACTAGATAAAATCAGGGAAGAAGGGCATGATGCACTGTGCCAGGCAGCCATCATTGTGGTCTATGACAGATCTTTTAGTTGGCTGACCTAGCAGCCATTCCTAACCTCTTTCTCCTTTACTATCCTTTACTAAAGAGGCTGAAAAGCTAAGTATTCACTTTCCCATCCTTGTTTGCAGTTAAGGCTGGCCATGTGTTTCAGTTCTGGCCAAAAACCTTAGGAGAAAGCTCCTATTCTCAAACAAAGAGAGTCTCAGTAAGTGAAAGCGTTTTGCCCCTGTCTTTTCCTTGATGCTGCAGATGCACGTGTGATGCCTAGACCTAGGCAGCCATCTTGAGACCATGAAGCACCAAACATGAGAACAAAAAGTAAACATCTGTTTATGATAGGGTAGAAAGCTGGAAAGAGCCTGAAGACTTAAGACCATCAGTGTATTCCTGCCATAACCTGCCCACCTTCAGATTTCTTATTAAGTAAATAATAATTGTCTTTGTAATTTAAGCCACTGTTCATCAAGATTTCTGTTACTTGCTGTCAAATGCATTCCTAACTGATAAAACTAACAATTCTGTCCCTCCTACTTAAGAGGTCTAGCAAACAAGAGAAAAAAGATAGGAAATAGAGGGGGTGGCAAATGAATTAAAAATATACCAATATTCTTCAAAGGCTATGAGTGGATCTAAGTCTACTTGGTGGCATCCTCTAGCATGAAAATATCAAAGTAAAAGTAAAGCAGTTACTAATAAAAGAAGCAGGAAGAGAAAAAAATGAGAATTGTTAACATTTTTTGATGGCTTACTAGGTTCTGAGTGATTTATAGGCATTGCATTATCAATTCAGATGATACCACGATGATGTCGAGAAACAGGACCAGTAAGGATGCTAGAGTCAACCAAGTATCTGGGGCTGCTTCCAAAATTGTGTAGAAAAGAGCACTAGACTGAGAATCAGTAGATGAGCATTCTAGTTTTGACACTATTACTTATGTGCTCTGTGAATTTGGAGAATTACTTAATATCTCTGGGATAACTTTTCTTTCCTTTAAGGTAATTATCCACAGGGTCCACTTAAGATCTAACAATCTAATTTCCAACCTATTTAGTGTGGCTTAAGTAACTTGGCTCAAGTAATTTGTCTAGATTTGTAAGAATTCATAAAATATTTATGAAACAGCATAGTCATGTCAAGGGAGCTATAGCAATTGATTATCCCAAGCTCCAAACACTTGGTGTAAATGGTAAGGGCAGGATATAGAAGATAGAATTCTGTCAATAAAGATAATAATTTCCTAAGCTCTCTCAACATGCTAATACAGCAGCCGTGAACTTAAGGAGGAATTATTGTCCAGGTAAGATGTGGTTTTATTGTCACAGCCATATAATCTATATTAATGGCCAGAAGCCATCCATTTTTATTTGATCGGAGGATACAGTGATGGTTTCTTTAGACAGTAAAATTATTTCTCCCTTGAAGTCAGCATTAATTAACATTTTATCAGCACACACATTTTTTGCAAAAAAAAAAAAAAAAGACAAATAAACAAAGAATGACTTGGATCATGAATTGGGAAGAAGGCCTGAGATGAAACAGTCACATAAGCAATCCGCAAAGTCAATAATCTTCAGGGCGGAGAAGCAGAAGTTGATTATTTGTGAAGCAGACGGTAAATAAATTGGGGGAAAATAAGTTATTCAAGCTGTAGAAAATTACATGGATTTGTATTTATGTTTAGCATCAGTAGTAAAATTGCATTTTCTAGTGAATCTCCAGCTCAGGGCTTTAAGGTATAGATCTTTTAAAATGCACCAAGCGAATTCCAAGGATTACAAGAAATGTTTTATTTATAATGTTTGCATGAAGCTAGACACTGTGCCCATCTGTCTCTTCCAATATATTTTCAAAACCAGATTTATGGACTATAAGTAGAAAAGTAAAAAGGGAGGATGTTCTGACTTCCCCCCTGTGTAATTCAGTCTATTATATTTTTTCTTTGCTATAAACTTGCCAATACGATTTACCATAGTACCCTTTATTTGTCAGTTTCATAGTAGTATGCTTTGTGTCTTTTTTTATGATAAATTCTTCCAGGGTGTGGACAGTGATATCTACGTCTGATTTATCACCCCCTCCTCTACATTTCCACATACTTGGTGTAGTGGGAGAGAAATAATTATGGAATGAAGGACCGGGACTCTAATTACACTGCATCTTCTTCTTATGAAAAGGACTTGAAGGAGAAAAATGCTCCCCCCAAAAGTGAACTTTACCCTCTGTGGCCCCTACTGGCCTCTCGCTTATACCCTCACTCTCCCTCTCCCTTATCCTTTTGCTGCCATTTAGTTCCACTCTCTTGTCTATTTATGGCCTCGATGACTCTGAAATAAGAAATATAACATCTCATAATCTTTTAGCAACCGTCATCCGGGCTTCGACCACAAAGAGCTCCGCTCAAAGCCAACTAGATGAGCAGCAGCAGTAACCACTTGCAAGACAAGGTTTAAAAGGATTTTTCAAAGTTCATGGCCATTGTTGAGTAATTCAGTCGAAGTCTCAGGAACGTCAGGCTGAATGTTAGTCCCAGTGGCATCATCCCTGTCATTCCCCCAGAGAACACTAAGCATCAAGAAGGAGGAAGAACCCCAGACACAAGAGTGTATACTGTATAATTCCACACACATAAAACTCTAGAAAATGAAAGGGAATCTGCACTGCCAGAATGCAGGTCACTTAAGGACAGGGAAGAAGGTGTGTAGAGGAAGGGATGGATTTCAAGGGGAATAAGGATGTTTTGGGGTGAGACAGAAATCAAGATAGATGTCTTGATCATGGTGGTAGTTTCATAGGTGTGTACTTTGTCAAAACGCATCACACTGCACACTTTAAATAAGTGCAGTTTATTCTACGTAAACTATATCTCAATATGTTTTTTTTTTAATAAGAATAAACCAGAGCCAATTCAGAATAGGGTGAGGGGGCAAGAAAGCATCCCATCTAAGAAAAAAAGGGAAGATTCTTGGGAAACATAATCACTGCCATCAGCGGTCTGGTGGCCCATCGAATTCAAGAGTCCAAGCACCGAGGTAACCTGGTGGAATCTGAAGGCAACAAACCTCATCTGCAAATAAAGAACAGCTTCCTAACCCAGAAGAATAATCTAAAAATAAAACTGGCCGCCATGTTGAAGAGGGAGTTTCTTGGTACTCAAGATATTCATGGAGAAGCTGGGCCAACTAAGACTTTGTAGAAACATTTTTGGAAAGGCAGAGATGACCTTTAAGGCTTCTTTCAACCTGAAGATTCTAGAATTCTGCAAGACTGGACATTCCCTGTTGCTTGTTGTTAGCACAGAAAAGCCCAAAGTTACATCATCTCGCTTTACTGGATGATTTTCCCCAAAGACAATTAGAATGTCAGGATGGAATCGAGGAGGAATTTTCGGCCCTCTATTTGGTATCTGACCTCCTTCTTTCTTTTGGTCCAGGAACACTTTCACTGAAGAGAGATGACTTTTGTTTTTGCTCCTTTCCAAAAGCTCATATTATCGTAAATAAGTTGTCTGAAGTGAGCACACACAGCAGTGGCTGGGTGCAAAAACACCGAGTGGCATTTGTGGGAGCAGATTCTCAACGTCAGCCTCATGTAACATGTAACTCACATCTTCGTCTCCTGCTGAAACAGTGTGTTGGAGGGATGCATGGGTGTTATCCTTAAGCAACATGACAAACTTCAAAAACTGCAAGAACTCATTCATTCATTTATTCATTCAGTCAACGAACATGTGGGCATTCTAATGCACCAGGACGCTCTCCTCCCTGCTTTTGACGGTGAGCTGCTCTCATTGTGATTTCAAGTGATGAACCTGACTTAGGAGGATACTCCTAGGAGGAGACACATTTAAGGACATTATATAGAAATAAGACCTCCTGAGCTGCCAGGTGACTTATGCCTGGCCAGAGGGTCAGTGACAGATTGATAAATAGATCAGGATTTCTGTTGTTAATTTCTGATTGTGCTCAAGAGGTTTGGGGTTCATATCCTCTAAGCCAAACTTTAAATTAAAATGGGACATCTTCTGGAGATCTACCCTAACGTAGGATGAAGAGTCATTCCCCAGAACCCCTGCCACCGAGGCAGTCAAGCTCTGGCTCTGTCTTGTCCCTGTTCTAGCTCTCTCCTTCGTGGATAGGTCAGTGTTCATTTGCACCTTCACCAGGCGCTGAGCAAGGGAGAAAAAAGGAACCCACTCGGATCCAACCGCTTGTTTTCCAGCCAACCACTCTTACTCAGAAAGGGAAGGCAGCAGCTCCTGTGGTCAGCAGCTTGATCTGAGGATTTTTAATTTCATTGATCTCACTGGCCCCAATCCGAAAGGATAATAGGGAGGTGTGTTTGCATTTAGCTCTTCCAAATAACATCCAGAAAGTGCAATGGAAAAATCCATAAGCTATTCAGAGGGAGAATAAGGTACAGTGTGTACTGGATGAAGGAACGTGAATCTATGAAGAATAAACAAAGGATTGGAAACAAAGGTAGGGTCAGGCATAGGAGAAAAGACCCCCCTTTCCAGAAAATCCAGATCAGGCCCTGGTCAGCACTGAGAATTATTTTAGCTCTATATTAAAGGGAAATTCTAATAAAGAAAAGGCAATGGAAAGTGTGAGCCCTGTGAAAGGCTGCACTTAATCTTTGTGCAAGAGATCAAATTGAGTAACGTCCAACACATAATCACTGTGATTAACCAATTTGAAAATGGGTTCTTTTTTTTTAATTTAGGTAGATGACAAATCTACTTAAAGCATCTTTTTAGAGTTAATAAACTGTATACTAATAAACATTGAAAATGGGTTCTTTAACATATTCTCATTTTATTTTTCACATAGTACTTTTTAAGCAGCTCATAGATGTCTATTTCAATTAGAGACTGCAACATTCTTTTTTGTCAAATTTAGAGTTCATTATAAAAAAAAGTAAATTCTGAAATGCTTTTATCCTGTATTTTACATAACATTTGTTTGAGAAAATCTGAAGTCCGAGCTTTTCCCTATTTTAATGGTATTTTGGTCTTTAGGCATCATGGCTTACTTTAAAGACTGACTCAAACAATAATGGTTTCCTTTGAAACAAACGAGATGTTAAGTGAAAACTGGTAAATTTTTTGGACTAAAATTAACAAAGAGTAACATTTAGATATTTTCTCAAGTGCAAGTAAGTTCTTAGTTGGACTCAGACTTCATTTGGACTCTTAGGTGGAAAAGTTGAGCTGAATTAGAGCTTCTTGAAAGTAAATTCCTCATATGGCTTTCAAGGGCATTCAATAACATAAGAAAGCAGATAAGAAAAATATTCTATTTATATACCCAACCAGGACAGCTCTGAAGACTAAATAAAGTTCATGGGTAATTAATATCACCTGCATGAAGACTAATATGCCAGAGATTAAAAGTTCTTTTTTAAAGGACATAGAATTTTCTTGAATGTCCCTACACTGACTCAGAGTGGTGGCTGGCCCTTGGTGAACACATCTGCCCCAGAGAATCAAACAGGTGAAGGGGAGAGTTATTAAACACTCTAAGGCAGACCCTAGGTTCCATCAACTGCAACTGGGAAGTTTTCTTCAATGCAGAGTGCTGTCTCATTGTACACTTGTGGATAACTGAACTTACCACCATGGAAATTAAAACGGAAGTGGAAAATAAATATCCTCTACATATATATGCATATATATACGTGTGTACATACATATGTATACTTGTGTAGGTACACATACTTTTCAAACGTGCTCAAATTTACAGACATAATTAAATGAATCTCCACATAACCGTAATCTGGATTCAATAATTTTTAAGACTTTGTCGTATTTGCTTTATCTGTTTTCCCCCCTTTATTGCAGAAATGTTTTAAAGCACATCTCAGACAAAATGTCATTTTACCCCTACATACTTCAGTGCACACCTGTAAAAGGAAAACCAAACTTCTTCTTACATACCCATATACTGTTATCGCACTAACAAAATAAAACAATAATTCCTCAGTATCATCTAATACTCATCCATGATCCCATCTCCCTGATTGTCCCACAAGGTCATTTGCACATGATCACATCAGCATACCAACAAAGTAAAGGCTCACACATCATCTGTCTTCATCTAGAACCGACCACCCTCTTCCCAGTGATTAACTTGTTACAGAAACTAGGTCACACGTCCTGTAGACAGTCCGGCTGTAAAATAATAAGAAATATAGATATAGATTGTCTCTGACTCCAGTTCCTGCTAATATTTGGTCTTTGACCCTGTTCCTGACACAGAGCTCCTAAATCCCTTGGAATGTCCTGGATGACAGGAGTATCTTTTGTTCTAATGAAGCCACTCTTGGATGGCCGCTGGCTGGGGGCTGGTCATCACCAGGAAGACCAAGCCATGATTAGAAGCTTGAAACTTTCAGCCCCACTCCCCCATTTGCCAGAGAGGGGAGAGGGGCTAGAAACTGATCATGCCTACACAACAAAGCCTCCATAAAAATCCCGAAACCTTCCAGGTAGGTGAACACCTCTACATGCCGGGAGGGGAGCGCACCACCCCAACTCCACGGGGACAGAAGCTCCCAAACTTGGGACCCTTCTGGACCTCACCCTATGTATCTCTTCATCTGGCTGGTCATCGGTATCCTTATCATATCCTTTATCATACAATAAACAGGTAAAGTTAAGTGTTTCCCTGAGTTCTACGAGCAGTTCTAGCAAATTACTGAACCCAAGGTAGGGGTCATGGGAGCCCTAACTTACAGCCAGTTGGTCAGAAGTACCAGGGACAAGCTGGGACTTGCCATTGGAGTCTGAAGTAGGAACCATCTTACGGGACTGAGCCCTTAACTTGTGGCCTCTGTTGCTAACTCCAGGTAGTGTCAGAACTGAATTGAATTGTAGGACCCCCAGGTGGTGTCAGAGAATCAGTCAATATGGGAATAAACCCGTACTTCCCAAGCCAGAAGTGCTGTGACTGTGGTAATAATGTAAGAGTAAAGGAAAAGAGTGAGTTTTTCCTAGACACCCACATTCTGGAAGCCTTTGTGGTGTCATTTAGTGTGCTCCTCTGTCCCTCAGGTTTCCTGTAAATGGAAGTGGGCTCTACAGACTTGATTTCGGTTAATATTCAGTTTTGTTTGTTTACTTTTTTAGAACAGCTGATGCTGTGAGCTTCATGTTGCTTCATACCTGCACCCCACAGCATCTGGATCTCCCAATTAAAGTGGTGATCAGCAGGTTCAGGTGGTGAAGGCCTGTAATTTGCATTCAAATTCCCCCATCAATTCTTCATCTCATGGTTTCTTCCATGATGACTCTTTTTTTTTTTAATTAATTAATTTATTTATTTTGGCTGTGTTGGGTCTTCATTTCTGTGCGAGGGCTTTCTCCAGTTGTGGCAAGCGGGGGCCACTCTTCATCGCGGTGTGTGGGACTCTCACTATCACGGCCTCTCTTGCTGCGGAGCACAGGCTCCAGACGCGCAGCCTCAGTAGCTGTGGCTCACGGGCCCAGTTGCTCCGCGGCATGTGCGATCTTCCCAGACCAGGGCTGGAACCCGTGTCCCCTGTATTGGCAGGCAGATTCTCAACCACTGCGCCACTAGGGAAGTCCCATGATGACTCTTGTTTGATGCAAATATTTCATATATATACGTGTGTGATGTATTTTTATATATTTATATAAACATATACAGGTAGAAACACTGAAATATATATCTATATATATGATATATATCACATATATAGCACCTATATATATGTATATATGTGTGTGTGTATATATATATATATATATATAAAAAATCAGGACTTATATTTTTCCCAATGTGTTTATACCAATTGCATGTATCATTCCTTTTGATACTTACTTCTGTTACCTCATCTGGGGCAGCAGAACCCCTTTTTATGGCTCCCTGTTCTCATGATGACCCATTAGTCTTTGGACTTAACATACCACCTAGCTCGTAGTCATAAGTTCCATGACTTTTATCTATAATCATATAAAAGCTAAACTTATTTCCACATGAAAATTATCAACAAAGGGGACTTCCCTGGCAGTCCAGTGGTTAAGACTCTGCTTCCACTGGGGGCACAGGTTCAATCCGCGGTCAGGGAACTAGAATCCCACACGCCGCAGGGCACAGCCAAAAAGAAAAAAATTATCAACAAGCACGCAACTATTCAGCTTATTCAATATATCTATATCACAGGAATTTATTGGCTCCCTACTCTGTCCCTGGCACCATGTAAGGTGGCTGGACGACAAAGGCAGATAAAGCACATTCCCTTCTTCAGAGCCTTATGGATCAGAGCTACCGTTTGTGGACAGGGCATGCCACCCATTCCCACTTCAGAATCAGGTGGGAAGTTTGTCGTGAATATTTATGGCTCACCATAGATACGAGTAGGGATGTTTGCAAATCGCTTGCTTTTTAAAAAATAAATGAGAACAGGTTCAGTGTCAGCCCTACAGCGCTGCCTGTCTCCATGCACCTCAGTACTCGGAGAACCAGGAGGTGGACACAGCTGGAGCACGGGGCTTTGCACATCGCAGGGCATCCCATACATCTGCATCATTGATCAAGTGTGTCATGGTCTAAAAAAAAAAAAAAATGCTGGTCTAGTAAGAGAAATGTACCAACAGATAAACATGATACAATGTGATATGTTCTCACAATGCTGCAGGATTACAGATGAGCATATGATTCAAAACATCTCAGTGGGGCTTTCCTGGTGGCGCAGTGGTTGAGAGTCCGCCTGCCGATGCAGGGGACACAGGTTCGTGCCCCGGTCCCGGAAGATCCCACATGCCGCGGAGCGGCTGGGCCCGTGAGCCATGGCCGCTGAGCCTGCGCGTCCGGAGCCTGTGCTCCGCAACGGGAGAGGCCACAACAGTGAGGCCCGCGTACCAAAAAAAACAAAAACAAAAACATCTCAGTGAGAAGGGAAACAGGATTTGGGCTTTGAACAATGACTGGAAACCAGTGTTGATGAAAAGAAGGACAGGGTATTCTAGCAGGGAGATCAGCTTCTGCAAAGGCATAGAGATGTGACAGTAGTATGGACACAGCTTAGGTTTCCGAGGCCAGAGACAGAAAGAGTTTGCAAAGGAGCAGAGAAAGGTTGGGTGCGGTCAGGTGGTGAAAGCCCTGAGGACCTGGACAAGGCGTCTGGATGTTATCATTAGGCTGTAGGGAACCATCAGGTTGTTAAGGCAGAGTAATATGGTCAGATCTACATTTTAAAAGGATAAATCGAGGGGCAGATGAATAAGAAGAGAGAAAAAGTAAAGAAAAAAGAATTAGAAGCTTACTGTAGTCCTGATGAAAAAGCATGAGGCCTAGAAGTATTGCTGAATTTGCCAGGTAGAAAAAAGGAGGCAGAAATTGAATCAAGAAGCTTTTCAAAGGTGAACCTTAAAAAACCGGGTGACTTGAGGACACGTGAGGAGTCAGGGAGAAAGAGACTAGAGGATGACTCTGAGGTCTCTGAGGGTCAACAGGCAGTGGTGGAAATGCAATCCCATTTACTAACCAGCCAAATCAGAGGGCAAATGGAGTAAGAATTCATAGAGTGTATTTGTAAATAGGCCGGTTGCAAAAAACATCTCAGAGCAATAAACTCATCGGTGTTTTCATTTTGAAAATACATGCGGGGCCACTAACATTTATAGCCTCTCCACGTTAAAAATTTAGTGTACTCTTCATAGTAAATTATGAATGTCCACTATGCCATCCGTAGAGTCGAAGAAGAGTCCCAAATTTGAGGTATAGGTTGCTTAGCAACCAGAGTCCCCTTGAGCAGAGAAAAACTGACATTTTTTTTCCCCCAGTAAAGTCTTTCACAGATCTCAAACAAGAGCAGGGGGAAATGATCATTGAAAACCGACCTTATGACTTCGGTGCAGTTAAAGAAAAGGGAATTTGGTCAACCAGCAGGGGGCATCCCACCTTCTCCAAGAACCTTTCCAAGAACCTTTCTAAAATTCTCAATACGTGTTAGTGCCTATTTCCCATCCTTGACTAATCCCAGCCCACGATAATCTCTTCTCACTGGTAGCACCCTGGAGTCACAGCCCTGCACAGTGGTTAACTTTTCAGTTGTCTTCTCCAAACAGACTGACATGTCTGAGGCCATAATCTTACATGTCATGTACTCATTGAAGACACAAGCTCTGGAGCCCAGTTTTGAATGTTGGCTCTGGCCCTTACTATCTGCCTGGCCGTGAGCAATTCTTCAGTGTCTCTGTGCCTCAGTTTCCTCATCTGTAAAATGGAGATAGTAATAGTACCCTCCCCGACAGGGTTGTGAGCATTAAATAAAGTAATAGTACCCTCCCCCACAGGGTTGTGAGCATTAAATAAGTTAAAATATTTAAAGTGTTTGACAGAGTTCTGGCACACAGTAAGCATTCAGTAACTCCTGGCTATGATTGGTGTTCTTATTACACGTGTCCTCTGCCTTATCTGGAGAGAGAAACACATAGCATTGGTGATACAAACAATAGATGATTTTCTGGTCCTTTCCCCATCGTGTCTTGCCCTTTTATTCCACTTTGTGGTAAAATATTCCAAAATACCTCAGAGCTCCAAAGGCACCTCAGGAACTGGGTGAGAATTCTACAGGTGTGTAGGGGACAAAGCAGTCAGGAGGAACCACCCAAGGCATCTCTTCGTGGGTGTGAGGAATCTGCATCCTTTGGACAATAGGCTCAAAGACCCTTTCTCTGGGTCAGCCAGCTCACCCAAAGGGTCCAGGTATAGTGTTTCCGCTCTGGGAAAATGTACACCAACACATAAAAGGAAAGAACGTTTTCTGCAAATGCTGAAGACTGCCTTAAAGAAGAAAAGGACAGACAAAAAGGAGGATGAGCCTACGACAAATGGGTAGGTGGGGAGAAATTAGAGACTTTTTTCAGGATTGTCTAAGCTTTCCTGGAAAGGCCCCAAGATGAGCAGAGGAGAACACAGAACTCATCCTCTCAAGGCCAGCAAACCAGGTTGTGGTGGGTGGAATTGTGGCCCTCCAAAGATGTCCACATCCTCTGGATATGTCACCTTACATGGCAAAAAGGAATTTGTGGGTGTGATTTAAGGATCTTGAGGTCGGGGGGATCCTACTGGATTATCTGGGTGGGTCCAGTGTAATCACAAGGGTCCTTACTAGGAGGAAGGTGGGAGCTTCTGAGGAGCTGTGAGCAGGGAAGCAGAGTCACAGTGATGCAGGCCCAAGCCGAGGAACGCGGGCAGCCTCGAGAAGCTGGAAAAGGCAAGGAGAGGAATGTGCCACGAAACCCTCCAGAAAGACCTGCAGCCCTGCTGACCCAGTTTAGACTTCTGACTTTCAGCACCAGAGAGTAACAACTTTGTGTTGTAGTAAACCACCACTTTGTGATCATTGTTACAGCAGCGATAGGAAATAAATACACAAGTGGAAAAAGGGAGGGGCTCGGAGCAAAGTCCACATCTGCTCCGTGAATATGCAAGGAGAAGACAGGAGACAGCAAGAGAGAAGTTGTGGGCAAAGCAATTAGAGAACTATTGGCTAAAGAGTAAGGGGGCGGGGGGAAGGGCATTCAGAAGAAGAGGAAAGTGGAACCAATTTGAGCCTGATGGGATATGGCCAAAGAATGTGATTGCTTTAGTCAGTTAGGAGTTGCAAGAGAGTATTATGATGATGACGATGATGACACGATGATGATGATGATGGTGCTTTTTGATGGTGGGGGAAGATTGTGAGACTCTGAAATGGATGAAAAGGATTCCTGGGTGTCTTGTCTAACACACGTTTCCAGGTTCTCTCAGCCTTTCATCAACTTTGAGCTATTATATAATCTGTAAGTTTTAGAAAACTATAATAATACAAGTGATTCTTGCCCATAAAGGTGCAGATTAGTAGCAGAATGGAATGCGATCCCTGCCCAGGGGATGGACGATTTTGCATCCATTTGTAAATCCACTTCAGCATCCCTTATTGGCCTGTGTATGTCTGGTTCTTGGACTGTTCCTTGGAACAAGGTGTTATCATCTTACTGGCTCTCTCGATTGATGACTTAAATGAAATAAAATCTTTGACACATGTTCATTTTACATCTGTACGAGAGTCATGAGTTCACATTTTCAAAAATGTATCCTGTAATATTTGATTAGCCTAGAACTGTAACGTAGCTAATAAAACCCAAAGGTGTGTATGTCTGTCTCCATTCCACCCGCCCAGGAGCTGACTTTGTGATACCAAACAGTAGTGCCACAGGGCCAGGCACCACAAGGGCCAAAACCATGGTACTTTGGCAAAGGACGAGGTTGACGATGGGCTCCCCTCAGGCAGGGGGCTTGGTACAGTGGGATAATTGCTGCCTCTGGGACCATAACTGAGGGAAGGCTTGATATAGGAACTGGGTAAGCACTGAGGGTCCCCAGTAGCATGCATCACTCCACATGTCCTTCATCGTCACCCCCCACCACACACAGAGGATGTTCCCCCATCCTGGTCCAGGACAGGCAAACAAGCATCTTCTCGCCCAGACTCTCCCTGCCTTCAGGACTGTGGGTCTGGCAGTGAGAACACTGAACAGACTAAGAAAGGAAGCAGGAAGAACCAACAAGGGGTCCTTAGATACAGTTATATAAAATCAGGGCTAAAAGAAAGAAATTTTCATATAAATTGTCTTCAGAAATGGTGTGGACGTAGTCATGGATGAGAATCCTCATGGGTTATCACTACAGGAAATGAGTGTACTCATTAATACCCCAACTTTTGGAGCTGATGTCGAGAAGCCAAGTAGTTATATTATTCCTTCTGTGTCAGAATTTCCAAAAGAATATTCATAATATTATGGGGAAAATGGGCACTTTTGCTTTACTCCTAGCTTTATGGAAAATGTTTTTGTTTCTCTCAGCTAAAATTTGGCTCCTAGTTTCAAACAGGATTTTACTCTATTAGAATGATAAAGCTTTAGTTGGGAATAAATGTTGCACTTTATTAAAATCCTTTCAGTAGGTATCGATATTCTTTTTCTTCTCTTTCTTAAACTATTAAAAAGATGTACCATGTTAATTATTTCACACTGAATTATTCTTACATTCCTAAAACGAGCATTCCTATCTTGGGATGCCATACATTGAACGCACATAACCAAATTCTGTCCGCTAGTAAATTCTTGTGGACTTTTGTGCTTATATCAGCATTTTATAAACTGTTCAGCAGGATGTTATTAAATGTGCAATGATATTTTTAAAAGGGCCTATTCTCTGGCTTCAGAGATGGTAGGTTAAAACAACATTAACAGGTCTCTCCTGCATGAATACTCAGAGGCACTAACGGGCCGCATGAATCTCAAAAAGGGGGAGAGATCATGCGGTATTTCCCAAACTCATTTGACTAGGGAACTTTTTTCCAGCATATCTATTTCAATTTCCCAGAACAGTGCTCTGCAGAACACCTGTTTTCAAATTGCCAGTTAATTAAAGAGCAAGACTTGTGTATTTTCTTCGCTTGTTTCCGAAATTCCTTTACTGAGGTTTGGATTCAGGATCAGGTTTGCCCAATAGAATAAATTTAGTAAAATGAGTCCATGATTTGGAAGGGCTTTTTCAATATAGGAATCACCTATACCTTGAAAATTTGAAAGAATTCCCTGTGATTCCATCAGATGTCTCATGGGAAAGTGCAGCGTTTTGAGAAGTTTTTTGTTTTTTGTTTTTTGCGGTATGCGGGCCTCTCACTGCTGTGGCCTCTCCTGTTGCGGAGCACAGGCTCCGGACACGCAGGCTCAGCGGCCATGGCTCACGGGCCCAGCCGCTCCGCGGCACGTGGGATCTTCCCGGACCGGGGCACGAACCCGTGTCCCCTGCATCGGCAGGTGGACTCTTAACCAGTGCACCACCAGGGAAGCCCTTGAGAAGTTTTATAACCTCTTACTCAGCCCTTACTTACCCTGCCCTAGTCACGTATTGTACATTTAGCAGGTTAATTTTTTTTTTCAGTTAAAAAATGTGTTCCTTTGTTTAAAGATTAAAACCTGATTAGCATTCAGTTGTATGTTCTCACGTTTAAATATGATTCCTCGCTATTGTCTTACACACATTTTCATTTCTAAATTTGTTCAGTCTTTTGCATTTGTTCATGGAACAAAGAACTTGAAGTGATGATTGCAGAGCAGAAGCCAGGCATGAAAAATGGCTAAGTTATTGTTTGGGGGAAACTCATGATCTAGTGTGAGAGACACATAAAAAAATAATTATGATGCCTTGAAAATAGGGATGCACTTCCTTGTAATCAGGCAGGCCATCAGGCTGTGAAGACAACCTTACCATGACCAACAGACTGGAGGAACGGATGTCATCTTCAAAGAGGTCCTAAAAAACCAATAGCAAGTCACATGGCAATTTTTACAGATCAAGCAACAGAAGAGAGAAAAATGGCATGTGAATTAAGAACTACTGTAGAGCACGGGGAACTCTACTCAATTCTCTGTAATGGCCTATATGGGAAAAGAATCTAAAAAAGAGTGGATATATGTATATGTATAACTGATTCACTTTGCTGTACAGCAGAAAGTAACACAACACTGTAAATCAACTATACACCAATAAAAATTTTAAAAATTACAAAAAGAGAGAGGAATGGTATCTGGAGAACATGGGGTGGGAGGATGGCAGGAGGTGAGGCTGGTAAAACGAGTTTGAGCCACAAGTTTCAGCCTGTATTAGTTTCCTACCGCTGCTGTAACAAATCGCCACAAACCTGATGGCTTAAAACAACACAAGTATATTGTCTTATAGTTCTGGAAGTCAGAAGTCTGAAATGGGTTTTGCTGGGCTGAAATCAAGGTGTCAGCAGGGCTGTGTTCCCTCCAGAGGTTTTCAGGGGGAAGGTTTCCCTGCCTTTTCCAGCTTCTAGCATCCACCACACTCCTTGGCTTGTGGCCTCTTCCTCCACCCTTAAAGCCAGCAGTGTAGCATCTTCTTTCCTCTCTGACCCTCTGCTTCTTTCACCACATTTTCTTCTCTGACTCTGACCCTCCTGCTTCCCTTGCACAAGGAGCTCTGTGATTCCACTGTGAGGTAACACACTCGCAGGCTCTGGGGATTAGGATATGGACATCTTTGGGGGAGGAGGGCATTATACTCTCAACCACAAGGCCCTTGTGTGCCCTGCCTAGAGTCTGGGTTTGACACTGCAGGCAAGAAGGGGCCATGGGAGATTTTTAAGTAGGAAAGTGACATGATGAGGTCATGATAAAGAACTCCGATGGCAATACAAAAGACAGCCTAGAGCAGGCGCAGACTGGGAAGCATGGAGACCTGCTAAGACACCGTACTAAGGCAAAGCAACAACAGCGGGGATAGTAAGTGGTACCTAATTACTGAAAACGCACACTGGACAGAACTTGATTGACTGGATGAGGAGGGTGATGCCATTAACCAAGATGGAAACTCCGAAGTGGAGCACGTTTGGGCAAAGGCATTCTCCTACCTGGTCCCTTCCCTTCTGTTCCTCCCTCCCCTCCTTCTATCCTCCACAACCACTTGTTTACATTAAAATCAACTCTTCAGTCTAACATACAAGACACTTCATGGTCTGGCCCCTCCCTGTGTCTCCCTCCAGCTGTATTTCTCATCCCTCATCCCTGTTACCCAATATGGCTCACTGTTAGCTGTCTCCATGCAACCATTCATCCTGCCACCACTGCCTGGATTGTCTGTCCAACCGTGACTGTGCACACATCCTCAGCTGCTGAGGCTTCGTTCCTCTGTGCATTCCTTTACGACCCTCCCAGGTGGAAAAACCACTGCCCTCTGCCTTTCCATGAACCAGGTATGGGCTTCCCCTATTTAAATACAGGCACCCACTTAGATCCCTAAGTGTCCCGCTGCTGGAAGATAAGCATTCTGAAATCAAGAACAGTATCTTATTAATCACCCCATTCTTGGTGACTAACGTAGCACTTTATAGCCTCTAAAGTAAATGTCTGGTGAATTAGTCAATCGATCGATGAAGAAAGATGAACAATAAAATAAGGTCGTTGTAAGTTGTAAGAGGTCATATTTGGTCCATCAACAGAAGAACGGATAACCAAAATATGGGCTATCCATACGATGAAATATTATTCAGCAATCAGAAGGAATGGAGTGCCGACACATGCTCCAACATGGACGAATCTCAGCAACATTAGGCTAAGTGAAGGATGCCAGTCACAAAGACCACGTATTGTGTGATTCCATTCATGTGAATTGTCCGTAATAAGAAAATCCATACAGACAGAAGGAAGATTAGTTGCTTTGGGCTGGGGGCAGGGGCCAGGAGGAGTTGGGGGGAGGAAAGGCTCAGGGGTACAGGGTTTCTTTACGGAGCAATAAAAATGTTGTAAAACTGCTCATGCTGACAGATCCACAACTATGTGAATATACTAAAAGCCACTGAACGGTACGCTTGAAGTGGGTGAGCTGTGGATTTGTGAGTTATATCTCAGTGAAGCTGTTACCAAAAAAGTATAAAAGTTCAAACTAAATATGATTCATTAATGAGGGAAAAAAAAGGACCAGAGAGGCACAGAGAGATCAACCCAACTGATGGTGGATATACATCCAGGCAGGCGATGATGAACAGGGAGGTGGATAAGAGTTAAAACATACTAAACTCTCTCTGAGTGCCACTTACTAGCTAGGCGCCTCATCTGCATTTTTGCCTTTCATTCCCGCGAGGTAGATGTTTTGATTCCTATTTAGAGATGAGAAAACTGGGGCGAAGACAATTCCAGTCATTTGCCCAACAGCACCCAGTTTAAGCCGGAACTTGATTTCAAGCAGACTAGCTCCAAAATCGACACACTTTGATCATTTTGCTTTGTTTATAGAGTTGGTAAGTATGTTGAAGTTTTTTCCTCTTCATTTTATGCAAGTGAGTTTAATCTTTTAGAGTTCTTTAGTTGAATTGTTTGTTTTCTTTAATAACGAAAGTACTTAAATCTATGAAATTACCCCCGTGTAATTTTTCAGTGAACTTTGGCTGTATGTCATTTGTGCTGACCTCATTTTTTATAGTCCAAATAATTTGATTTTTCTATATTTGATTTCCCTTTGTTGGTTTTTCATTTTCAAATGGTAGGTTTGCTTCTTTAGACCGTGTTACATTATTCCCAGAGAATGTGGCCGGCGCAGTTTCTGCACTGAGGGATTTAATACATTTTCTTTGTGATCTAATGTATTATCAAGTTTTGTAAAAACCCCAGGGACTCTAGGAAAGAAGGTCCATTCTCTTCTTTACAGAGGAGGTGCCAAAGCTCCCCTGATATAGTAAATATATTTTATCGTTTACAGACCTTCAAAAAAGAAGACTCCAATTTCTTCTTAAATTATTTTCAAAAGAGCAATGGCCTTCTCAATAATACATTCTTAATGCAAGCAACACGCTTAGAAGTTAAAAGGCGAACAGTGTGTCTGAGTAATTCAAAAGGCCAGGAAGAACCCAGCCATTTGTAACCAGATATTTCAATACTGGCAAAGCTTTTACCATCAGCACGATGAATGGCCATAAAAAGATACAAACCTTCTTGTAAAAGACTTGGCTTCCTCTGCTTTTTACATAATCAGTTTGACATTTGAATTTTGGCAAAGGATCGCAAGTACCTTGCTTTATTTATTACCTGAGATTAGATAAAAAAACATCACTGTTATCAAACCCTACCAGGCTTTTTCCTAAAATAATGTGCAATTTTTCAAGCAAGGGTCACTTTGTCCTGACATCAGAGACTACAGAACAGGATTTTCAAGTATATTATACATAGAAACCATTCCCCTCCCACCCCTCCTACCCTCTCCTCTCTTCCCTGCCTGCTACACACCCCTCCCCTTAAAATAACCCACTCCCACCAATTCTGCCTTCCACTAACTGCTACATTTATAGTACGGCACAAACCTAAAAAAGAACAAGGAAGTACACAAAAGATTCATCATCAAAATTGTGCCAGAGAAGAGCAGAAGGGTCCTTAGGCAGCAAATTTGTCATTCCGCACACTGTACAGTCCATCCTGAAAGGCAGCTAGATGCCCCAGGACGCCATGTTTGCTTTTATCCACACTGAGCAGATTTTTATCCCTGGGGACAGTCTAAGAGGTGCTGCCACCAGAGAAGGGGGTCGTCAAGCCCTCACTAATCCCTACAATGACCTTTGTGCTCTCAAAGGCATCCCCATGGAAGGAAGGACCTTTCTAGAACCATCTGAAGAATAAGGAATTGGGGCTTAATGGTAGCATCTAATGCCCATTCTCTTAGTTTTCCCATGAAAGGCAAAACCCCAGAAGATGGGAGCTCAGTTCACCCTCAAAAACGAAGCTGATGGTCAAACTACAGCCCAAGTCTAGATGCAATCTACCCATCCCATCCCCAACTAGATGGCTGGTGTGACAAAAACTATCCAGGTCTGGCTTCAGGGTACCCCCAGCACTGCTCATGAAGTAAAGACAGCCAGCTGGGAAAGTCGGCAGGACACTTCAGCTGACCTCTACGTACTAACCCTCCCATCCGCGCTCAGTCTTCAGAGAACAGAAAACAGGGTTGCCAATAAATTAATTTCCAGCCATCCAGGGCACTCTGCACCGCACCTTCCCCTGCCCCTCCCCCCTATATCCCATTGTCTTTCTTCATACATTCTGATGCTCAGATCAACTCAAAAAGAGCCAAATGAAGATGAAATGTGGGGAGTGGAGAGGGTGGCAGTGATGACACATTTCTAGGGCAGTCTGCATGGGGACCTAACGGTGAGGAGCCCGGATTCTGGCGCCAACTGCCTGGGGTGAGTCCTGGCATCACCCCTACTAGCTGTGCAACCACGGGCAAGTACCTTAACCTCTCAGGACCTCGCTCCTGTCTGTGAACTGGAAATCTTGAGTGCCTCCCTCCTATTTTTTTTTTTTTTTTTTGGCAGTACTTGGGCCTCTCACTCTTGTGGCCTCTCCCGTTGCAGAGCACAGGCTCCGGACGCGCAGGCTCAGCGGCCATGGCTCACGGGCCCAGCCGCTCCGCGGCATGTGGGATCCTCCCGGACCGGGGCACAAACCCGTGTCCCTCGCATCGGCAGGCGGACTCTCAACCACTGCGCCACCAGGGAAGCCCGGTCTCAGCTTCTTTATCTAAAAAGTGGGTTGGGACTAAATTACAAAAAGGTCCTTTGGACTGACTTATGCGAGAATGAGAACTGAGGAAGGAGATCTAGTAAGTTTAGAAAAAAAAATTTTTCTCAATTGGGGTAGGAAGAGGGATGGATTAGAGATTTTTTTTATTTTCGGTACGCGGGCCTCTCACTGTTGTGGCCTCTCCCGTTGCAGAACACAGGCTCCGGACGCTCAGGCTCAGCGGCCATGGCTCACAAGCCTAGCTGCTCCGTGGCATGTGGGATCTTCCGGGACCGGGGCACGAACCCGTGTCCCCTGCATCGGCAGACGGACTCTCAACCACTGCGCCACCAGGGAAGCCCCTTCCCTCCTATTTTAAAACATGTGAAGTACTCAGAACAGCGCTTGGCCATAGTAAGCACTCAGGTTCTCAGTACTTGATAAAGAGTCTCTCGTATTATCTCATTAATCATCACAAAAATGCTTGACATGCCATTGTACGGATGAACAGACCAAGGCTCTGAGAACCTATGAAACTAGCCCAAGGCAATGGAGCGAGTAGGGGAAGAGTTGGGACTTGAATTGAGGGCTGACATCAAACCTAGGGGCTTCTGATCCACACACCATGCTACCTTCCTCTGTGGCTAAAGCTCAACGCGCGGGGACAAAGGAAATACCAAGCTGGGTAGCAGTATACGGTGATGATGGCTGTTTTGCACATGCAAACTGTGGGTTGAAAATAAAACAGAACCAGACAGTGAGGACATGACAAGATGTCACCATGTCAAAACAGTAGCTGTATTAGGTGAAAGTTGACTAGACCCGAGACCTAAATTCGGAATGTCGTACATCACACTTGACTGTAGTTTTAGAAGGAGAGCTGACTGCCCGTCACCCAAGCGGACAGGAGGGGCAGCCCAGAACATTCCACATACCCTGTCAGTTGTCAGGAACTACGTCCAGACAGACCTTGTTTTAAAATAAAGTATAAAACTTTACAGGGAGGTCTGTAAAACTTTCAGAAATGCATCCCAGAGTCCCAGGGAAAGAGCATGCCTTAAAAGAATTCAAGGACACGTGAACTTCATGAAACAGGAGCAAAACTCTATAGCGAGAGAACAGCCTGAGAGAAAAAGAAAAGAGGAGATGAAAAGGTCTGTGAGTAATACAAGAATTATAAGAAGTCAAAATGCATTTGGATATCTACTCGGAGGTGAGGCAAGACAGATACTGTGGAAAAATCAAATCAGTGATGTTAAGAATACACTTGAGAAGTTCTCCAAGAATGTAGAGGAAAAGGATAAAGAAATTAAAGTAATGAGAATGATAGATATGGGAAACCCAATTTTAAAACTCCAACATAAAAATAATAGCTTTTTCGGAAGAATAGAACGGAACAAAACAACAAACTAAGGAAAAAAGGAATAGAAAACACTTTTTTCTTGACCTTTAGAAAAATCATATTCTATGAAAAGAGATCCTTACATGGACACATCTTGGCAAAATATTTATTAAAATATTGGAGAAATTAAAACCATTCAAAGATCTAAGGGAAAAAATACTTAGAAAGGAACTAAGATCAGAGCGAACCTAGCTCCTCTGCAATAAAAAGTTCTAGAAAACACTGAAACCCCACGTAACAGTTGAGGTAAAGGATTAGAGTCCCAAGATTTTGAAAAAGCACTTGTGTAGCCTGTGAAGACAGCCTCCTTGGCTATTCCTGATTTGAGAATATATACCACCAACTACCATCTTTTAAAAAATCAATTTAAACTTACAAACCCAAAATGAGTAGGTCATGCTATAATGGAATTGTGGGCTTTCCCTTAATTAATTTAGTCCCCAGACTCCAGCATCCAGGTGGGTTAAGGATTGTGGGGATGTTTCTGGGGACCCTGGGCCAAGCATCCTGAGATGCTTCCCTAGGTGGCTTCCTTTCTCTGTTCACTTCCTGGAACCGAGATCACATCCTGCACCCCGCAGTTCAAACCACAGGTTTCCCCGCCACTTCAAACAATAGCAGGTGCTTCTCTGTTCCATTCTAATCAACAAAGGCTAAATTATTCATACTGCTGCACATCATATAAGAATTAATACAAACAGCTTTATTTCTCCTTTCCCCAAACAGGGCAACAAAAACCGATCAAAAGGTGTTTTCCTCACCAAGCAACTTGAGGTCTGATTTTCAGTTTATTATTTAATAACATTTTCTTGAAATGCAGAAGCAATACATGTGCAATGCCACAAATACAGACAAGCATCCCATCCTGATGCCCAAACAGAAACATCGCTAACCTACATGGTATTCATGCATTTCCCATGCATACCTCTCTTCTAAGAGTACTATATTTCATATTAATGTATTTAACTATCAAGTTTGTAGTTTCCTTTGTTTAAAAAGTATCATATGATTTTTAAAATTCCCAATCAAAAACTATTATTTTGAATGCCTGCACAGCATTCCATGCCATGAATAATGGACTCAGAGTTGACTTAATCGATCCCTGGTCATTGGACATTAAAGGAATTATACTGTATATTATACATTACACTATGCAGTGAAATAACTAAAATTCAGATTCGGAAGCAAACTTTGCTGAGATCAAATCCCTGTTCCACCGCTTATTAGCCATGCAACGTTAGGTAAATTAGTTCAACAATCTGTGCCTGTTTCCTCATAAACGTAACGGGGATTATAACGGTAATTAACTCAGAGCTGTGTGGATGAAATAAATTAACACATGTAAAGGCTTTAGAACACTCCCTCCAACATGTTAAACAGTATATGTTTAGGTTATTCTTTTTCTACTTCTTTGTTACAATGTGGAATGAACATCCTTCTATATGTATCTTTAAAAAGAAAAACATATACAATTATTTTTGGATAAATTCTTAGAAATGGAATTGCTGGGTCCAGAGGCAATTCGCCTTTAAACTCGTGTACATATTGTCTAATTTCACATCCAAAAGTTGTACAATTTTATAATCCCACTCATAAAAAATGAAAATGCCTATTTTCACACAGCCTTGCCAACACCGGCTATCTACTTTTTCTCCCCTAACTCTGCTAAGATAATGGATAAACTCAACGTTTTGTTGCCTTGTTTTGCATTTCTACTACCAATAAAGCCGACCATTTTTTCCCTGAAGGTTTATATGTCATTTTGATTTTTTTCCTTTTATGCAAAATCTGTTCATGTTCTTTGCCCACATTTTGCTAGGAGTATTTTTCTACTGATTGCCAAAGTCTTTTACATATTAGGAATAAACCTTTATATTATATACTGGAAATATTTCACCTCAGTTTGTCACTGGCACTAGCTATTACAAAGATTTGTTTATAATGTTTTGATTTTTTTAATGCATTAAATTTTATAACATCAAATCTACCAAACTCTTCCTTTATAATTAAGACTTTGGGATTATAGTTGGTAAGACATTCCCAAACCCAAGTTTATATGTATTCCACCTACATTGTCATCTCTGACAGTTCTCTGTGGTTTCATATTTAACTCTTTATCCAAATCCAATTTATTTTATGCATTAGCATAAGGAAAGAAAATAACAATTTTCTCCTCAAATATTAACAACTTTTCCCACCCATATTCACTGAATCTTTTTCTCACTGATTTCAGACCTTTGCCATATACTAAACATGTAAACTCAAATATACCACTGGCTTCTCCTTTCCATTTTCATGTTCTCCTTATTCTGACACTAGCCCCACTCTTCATTATTATAGTTTTAAAGTGAATTCTAATGTCTGGAAGAGCAAGTGCTCACTCACCATTTTGTTTTTGTTTTTGTTTTTTTGCGGTACACGGGCCTCTCACTGTTGTGGCCTCTCCTGTTGCAGAGCACAGGCTCCGGATGCGCAGGCTCAGTGGCCATGGCCCACGGGCCCAGCCACTCCGTGGCATGTGGGATCTTCCCGGACCGGGGCACAAACCCGTGTCCCCTGCATTGGCAGGCGGACTCTCAAACACTGCGCCACCAGGGAAGCCCTTGTTTTCGTTTTTTAAAGGACTTAATTGGCTCTTCTCAGCAATTTATTCTCCAGATGAACTTCAGAATAATTCTGTCACATTCCCACCCCCCCACCAAAAAGAATGCCCTGTGGGACTTTTGTTGTCGCTGTTATATTTGAAACACAACAGCTGTCATTCTATTTGTTTTGGATTCTTCTTCGGAAGTATAAATTATCCATATGTTGGATCTTCACTGTCTGTCCTCTGTGTTCATAACCTCTTGGATAACTTATAGTTTCTTGTCCTTGTCTTCTACTTTCTAGGGCTTTTCTGAAACCCATCTTCCTTATCACCAAATAGATTCACTGTAATATTAATTCTGCTCCTCGCTGCTTCTAACACTACGTACAGCTTTGCCTCCAAATGACTTGCTTCCTTGTATTCTCTTCGAAAGTTTGCCAAATTCGTTTCATCTTAGTCTGTTGCCTTATCATCTAAGCTTAACTTTCTTATATTTTGTCTCTTAGAGTCTATGGTTTCTTAAGTTTCCTTACGACTAAAACAGATGCTGACTAAAATTTGTTTTCGAAGAAAAATCTTTTTTTTAAATTGCCCTTTCTTTACCTCATGTAGGATATGTTTACCTCCATTCATGTTGCAGATCTGTTTATATGTCCCATATTGAGGGTTGTTATTCCTGCTTATTCAGCCTTCACTGAGAATAGACTTACTCCTTGATGATATTTTTCTCATCTGGCCACTTGGAAGCTGGGTATCATGTTGAATGACTGAGGTCCCTATATTTATTTTATAAGAAATAAAGACTAATCATCTACCCAAATGCAGGCATTATCTGTTACTAACACCTCTTAAATTTTTTTTTTTCTTTTTGGCTGTGCCTTGCGGCATGTGGGATCTTAGTTCCCCAAACAGAGATCAAACCCGCGCCCCCTGCATTGGAAGCACAGAGTCTTAACCACTGGACTGCCAGTGAAGTCCTAACCCCTCTTTATATCATCATCTGTTGGAAAGTTTTTGAAACAGTTCCTATATCATCTCTATATCAATATGTATGATAAGATACAAAAAGCAAAACATCAAAAAAAATAAAAAGACTCTGGGCTTCCCTGGTGGCGCAGTGGTTGAGAGTCCACCTGCCTACGCAGGGGACACGGGTTCGTGCCCCGGTCCGGGAAGATCCCACATGCCACGGAGCGGCTGGGCCCGTGAGCCATGGCCGCTGAGCCTGCGCGTCCGGAGGCTGTGCTCCGCAATGGGAGAGGCCACAACAGTGAGAGGCCCGCGTACCGCAAAAAAAAAAAAAAAAAAAAAAGGGTGTCTAAGAGAAAAGTTATTCTCAAGCTTATACCATCACAAATTACCCAAGCTACACAAATTTTCACACTAGTAGTTTCTAACAAATTTGGTTTATAATGCATTTGATTGTGTGTTATTTTTGTTACAGCTCTAAACAGACTGGAATATATTTAAAATACTAAATGTGAATACAACACTTACACAAACCACTGAAGCATGTCCATGGAAGATGGCAGTTTCAGGGAAAATATTTTTAAAACTATGGAGTGATACCTCCTACTGGCAATTGTGTAAAAGCTAATACGCAGAGTCAAAATACTTGAAAAAATCACCAATATATTAACAGTGGTTCTACCTGGGTGGTGAAATCTTTGGAGACATTTATTCCTTCTTTTTGCTTTTCTGTAATTTCCAGGGACTTTTTTTGCATGTATGTGTATTAATTTGTAATGGGAAAAAGCTATTCATAAAAAAGCTAAGTGCATGTGCAGTATGGGTGAATCTCACAGACAAAATGTTGAGCTAAAGAAGTCAGGCACAGGGACTTCCCTGGTGGCGCAGTGGTTAAGAATCCGCCTGCCAATGCAGGGGACACGGGTTCGAGCGCTGGTCCGGGAAGATCCCACATGCTGCAGAGCAACTAAACCCGTGTGCCACAACTACGGAGCCTGTGCTCTAGAGCCCGCGAGCCACAATTACTGAAGCCCGCGCACCTACAGTCCATGCTCTGCAACAAGAGAAGCCACTGCAATGAGAAGCCCGCGCACCGAAACGAAGAGTTAGCCCCCACTCGCCGCAACTAGAGAAAGCCCACCCGCAGCAACGAAGACCCAACGCAGCCAAAAATAAATAAATAAATAATAAAATAAATTAGAAACGAGGGCCGTGGCTACCCTCTGGGAACGCTGAGGAGATGGGAAGCATCGCCACCTGGACTCTGAAATCCTGGTCATCTACCTACCCTTCCAGCCTTCCCTCCTTCCTTTCCTCTTTCTTTTGTTCTACATATCAGTGGGTTTTTTTAGTATATTCACAGGTATGTGTGTATCCAGTCATCATCACAGTCAACTTTAGAACATTTTCATCACCTCAAAAAGAAACCCCATACCCTTTAGCTATCACCCCCATCTGCAATCCTAAGTAACCACCAATCTACCTTCTATCTCTACAGATGTATCTATTCTGGACATTTCGTATAAATGGAATCATACAACATGTGGCCTTTTATGTCTGGATTCTGTCGGTAAGCTTCATGTTTTCCAGGCTCATGTTCTGTTTCCTGAAATAAGTGCTGCTTACCCCACTTTGTGAAAATTCTCTGAGCTGTACACTACGCTTTACATATTTTCTATACATATAGGATACTTCAGTAACAAATTCCAAACAATAAAAATTAAACACAAAGTCCAAAGAGGGTGTTCCAGCATCCAGCAGCGTCCACCTGAAGCTCTCATTTCTGAAGATGCTTGCCCTTCCCATCCTCGTCCACCTTCCAGCCCCCCTCTCCACAGGATTCTCCTTTGTCCTACTGAGAAGGACAACGGTTTGCTAATACCCACCCCCTCCCCCTGCCCCGTCTGGCCCCCCTCCCCCACCTGAGAAGGCCCTCTGTGCATACTGATAATTCCTTTTTTTCCTGTCCCCACCCTATAAGACTCCTCTTATGTGTATTCTATGCCCGGGAGTCTGGCTGTATGTGAAGAATAAATTATTTTGTGTTAAGATATTTTGTGCTGTCAGGGTAATCATTCTAAAATGAAAATTTGATTGTTACACCTCTAACTAAATCTTTCCAAAGGCTCTCCACTGCCAATGAAATTAACTCAGGATCCCTGCAGCCCGGCCCTCCAGGCTGTCCCTGATCTGCCCCTTTCCCAATATCTCGGACCTCAGTGTTTGCACCTCTTTTCCTGCCCCATCCATGCTCCAGACAAGGGGACCCTTGCTTCCAACAAGGGGAGCCTTGTACGGTTCCCCAAATCAATATGCTGTTCCACACACCCTTGCTTTGGCTGAAGCTGCTCCTCCTGCCTTTTTAGGCAGAGCCCTGCCTTCCTGCTCCCTTCCCTGTTTGCCTGGTAAACAAACACCTGCCAATCTTTGGTGGCTGGACTAAAACACCTCCTCCTGATTCCCCACAGCAGAGCTGACCAGCTCATCCATGAAGTTCCATTTTGCCTGTTTCATCACCTACGAAGGTCGTGTGGAATAGCATGTCTCTTGTCTCCTGACTTTGGGCAGGCTGACTTAACCCCCCTGAACCTCAGTGTGTCCATCAGTAAAATGACGATAATGATAAAAACAACTCAGTGGGTCCTTTCGGGAATTAAATTTGCGAACACACCTAAAGCAAGTGCCTGGTACATCGCAAATGTTCAGTGAATTCTAGCTATTATCAAACAACTTCACTGGATGTGCTTGTTCCTATTTCCGTTCCATGTTTCTAAAATGTGAGCCCCTGAACACTGCCTTATGCATCTACGTTGCCATCAACGATGATATACATCCTGCAATGGCATCGGGCCTGGGTTTGAGTTTATATCCTGCCACCCATGAGCTGGGCCAGTTTCCACATCTCTAAATGGAAACGTGATGGTGTTGTTAAGAGGATTAAAGGACACGAGGATAACACGCACTTGGCGCACACTCGAGCCCACACTAAAGGCACAATAAATTGTTTTATATATCATTTAAGACCTGACTCATAATAGATGGTTGACAAATAACCTTTGTTCTGGCTCCCAGACACTGGATTGTTTAATACTTCAGAACCTTTTTTTTTTGTTTTTTACACCATAGAGGGGCTCAATCTGCCTGATAGGAAAGTGACATGGGAAACTAAGGGCTCTGATGGAGGAGCGCCCCGCCCCCCAGTCCCTTCCCCAGCCCCCTCCACCCCACCCCTTGACTACAGCTCTTCCAAAACACCTTCCTCATCTTCAATGATGCATTGGGCTTAAGATGTTGAAGCCCTGGCTTAATATGAACGCATTTCTAAAGAGGGTAGCACTTCACCCGGTAAATAGCGACAGTGTAAAACATCTTTCATTGAGGGGAACTTTTGATTGGGGAGCCCCCCAATCAAATACACACTACTATGTTTAAAATAGATAACCAGCAAGGACTTAGTGTATAGCACAGGGAACTCTGCTTAATATTCTGTAATAACGTAAAGGGGAAAAGAATTTGAAAAAAGAAGAGATACGTGTATATGTATAACTGAATCACTTTGGTGTATACCTGAAACGAACACAACATTGTTAATCAACTATACTCCAATATAAAATAAAAAAATTTTTTTAAAAAGTATTCTATAAGAAAAAAAGAATAGAAAAGAGACTCAGCGGGATCACCAGAAAAAGCTCCCCGTGTCAGAACCTCAGGGCCCTCCCTGCTGCCAGACACTTATTTCTCAGAGCATGTGATCAGATGAGGAATTTCTGACCAGAATGAAAATCACTCTCAGGAAAACTGGGCTGTTTCGGCAGAAACCATTCAAGCACTGAGACACGTTCTATCCTGCCTCGTTACCATCATCGTTAATGCATCTCATGTTCTAATGAAAAGTAACTAAAATCTGTTCACACGTCCTCTCTCTCCATGCTGAGCAAGTTGCCTAGGATGGTTACTCCTGCCTCAGAGTCAGAGGAGGCCAAGTGGCAATCCTTCCAGAGGAAGGAATTTTCTGGATCATTTGCTTTGGGTTTTAACCTGGGTTCCTGAAACAACAGAGCCCGAGGCAAAAGCTTATGGGCAGAAAAGGCAAATCTAGAGAAGCAGATAGCAGATTAGTGGTTGCCCGGGGCTTGGAGGGGAACAGGGATGACAGGAAATGGCCCCAGGGACATTTGGGGGGGGGGTGACGGAAATGTTTTAAAATTAGATTTGGGTGATGGTTGGACAATGCTGTGAATTTTATGGTATATAAATTATACTTCAGTCAAGCTATTTAAAAAAAAACTTAAGCGCTAACATTTTATTGGGGGACATAATCCTAGGGAAACGAGAGAAGGGATGGGGGAACACGGCAGGGAAGGGGGTACAGGAGCTCGGGAAGGTGGCATGGCCACGTCTCCTCGCTGACATCTTTGTGAAGGTGGTCTGTCCCCGAACTGTGAGTCCCAGGCAGGGAGGGAGAGAAATGCACATGTGCCTGCACTACTGGGCTGCATATGAGCCCAAAGAGGGTCCAGCAGCTTCCAGCACCTCAGGGGCGACAGAGACTAAGGGGAGAGACTTGAGGTGCGAGGCAAAGGCACTGTTGGGACATGTGTTGAGCCAGCTGAGGGTCTAGGAGCAGCTGCCACAGGGAGCCCGTGGTCTAGAGCAGCAGGGGAGGTGGAGGGGCTGCTGTTACAATCAGAGAAGCAAGGGCATTGCTAGGGTGGCCCGGCCTCACGTGGCAAGGAGCTGGTGCACAGATCGGGGTGGCGCCTAAGCTGAATCTCATCCACTCTGCAAAGCCTACACCACCAGGGGATATCATATTTCCAGGAGCCTGGCCCAAACAGAAACGGCAACCTCTGCTCAGCACCTGTCTCAAACATTCAAGTCAGGGGGTAGAAAAGGCAGCGAAGACCCAACAGGAATCACTGTTGTCCCATAATCTGAAAGACTTAAAACCAACTTCAAAAGTAGCTACTGCCTTCATATATATGGCAGGCATGGATTCACTGCCAGGATCTCCCTTCAAGAAAGAGTCAGCCTCAGCTCTGGAGCCCTGGCCACACTCTCCCCAGGCAGCCCCAGTCACGGGGACTTGGGCCTGGCCACTCCTACCCAACCTGGGACTCCCTGATGGGCAGTCTTTGCTGCAGAGCTGGCCACTGGTCTGGCCAAGGCTTGGTCATACCTTCACAGCAGCTTGAGGCTCCCCCTGCCCAGTCCTGTTTCCAGCCCCTTCCGTTTGACAGCCATTATTGTTTCCCTCCCCCCAGATAAGCCCTGCACCCTCCATCTCAGCATCTGCTCCCAGGAAGACCCAGCTGACACAACTGATGACCTTAAAAGTCACAGTGATGCCCCCTTTCTACGCATATCCCAAACCTGCAATCAGTGACACTTTCACTTCTAAGGCAAAGGGTTCTTGCCCTGGAGAGAACCCCAAAGAGATACAGTTCATGGGGGACACAGTCTAAGGGGCTGGAGTCTTTTAGTGGAAGGGCCAGACCTTTGGAGGGGGCCTAGAGGTACGTATCAGTGTGCTATGGCTGCTGTAACAAATTGCTACACACTTTGCAACTTAAAACCACAGGAAAAAATTACTATCTTAGAGTTCAGGCGATCAGAAGTCTGGCGTGGGTCTCACTGAGCTAAAATCAAGGAGTTGGCAGGGCTGAGTTCCTTCTGGAGTCTCTAGGGGAGAGTCTGTTTCTTGACTCTTCAAACTGCCAAGGGCGGCCCACATCCCACGGGGCCCTCCCCTATCTTCAAAACCAGTCACTGCTGGTTGAGTCTTTCTCCTCTGTATCACATTGATCCTGATTTTCCTGCCTCCTCCTTTCATTTCTAAGGACCCTTTGATTATGTTGGGCCCACTGGATAATCCAGAATGGTCTCCCTATCTTGGGGGTCAGTTGCCTAGCAACCTTAATTCTATCTGCAATCTTAATTCCCCTGTGCCATGTATAATACACACAGGTGCTAGAGATTAGGATGTGGGCATCTTTGGAGGAGTCATTATTCTGCCTGTCAGAGAGCACATCTCACGTGGACGGTGCCTTGACCCTTGGGAGGTAGAGAAGCGTCGGCCCAGAGAAGGGAAGGTTGGGGTGAGCGGCTCTAACCTTCTTGTCCCTTTCTTTCCCCCTCACCTGTCTTCTCTCTCCTGAGGTCTGACATAAACTGGGGCTGGGGATATCCTCTTCCTGGTGGGTACTGGGCATAAAAGTCGGGCCAGGTGCCTCTTGGATGCCCGGATAAAGCAGGGGACAGTGTAGCTGTATGGTTCCTCGCCCCCAACCCCACCACCTGAGCTCTTTCTCCAGAAAAGGCACATTTTCAGCATTTTTAAAGCAATGTGTGAATGTGACAAGATGTTACAGGAAATAGTGAGAACACCAGTGAGGACTCAGAGAGGTGGCAGGAAATGTTTTTTTGGAGGGTTTGCTTCCCCGCTGATGAAGCTGCAGGCCTGTCCCACCTCCAGGCTCCCTCTAAGGCGGCACCCTCTGTAGGACGTGGGTAAACAGACGAGCGTTCCAGGAGGGCGAGCGTGGCATAGCCAGCTTCCTAGGGTGGGGGAGCAGAGCCCCTGGGTGAGTAGCAGAACTGTGGAGCCTCGGGGTGGCAGCAGGTCTGGGGCTGGGCATTCTGCTGCTTGTAGTATGACTAACACCAGCCCCAAACATTACTTGAGAAAACAACCCTGTAAGGCACTTGTCCATGCCAATAAGGCTCTCTGCCTGGCCCTGACGTCACCGCTTCTGTGGCAACCAGTGCATATCAAAGAGCAAAATATGGGAGACTAAAAAACAGAATCAAAAACTGAAGGTACTAAGTCATACCAAGTGAGTGAACTGGCCAGAAAGCCACATAAAAGTGAGAGGCTGTCATCCACGAAGGTCTGGGGGAAGAAGGGGCGATGTCACAAGCATCGTCAGGTCCCGTGTCCTGAAGCAATGGTGAAGTGGTCGGTTGTGACTGCTTGTTTTTCTGTTCTGTGGGGTGGGGGACCGGGGTGTTGGGGGATCTCTACCCTCGCCACGCAGAGAACAGCATGTTCGATGAAGAAGTTTCCAAAAAATAAACATCATTTTTTTTTTTTTTTGTGGTACGCGGGCCTCTCACTGTTGTGGCCTCTCCCGTTGCGGAGCACAGGCTCCGGATGCGCAGGCTCAGCAGCCACGGCTCACGGGCCCAGCCGCTCTGCGGCATGTGGGATCTTCCCAGACCGGGGCACAAACCCGTGTCCCCTGCATCGGCAGGCGGACTCTCAACCACTGCGCCACCAGGGAAGCCCCATCGTTTTGCTTTAGTACACAAGATCTAAATAATCATTAATTGTCCTTCAAAGAACTAAAGGCCACTCAAAGTGACACTGGGAAGCATAGGTGCAATGTGGTCATTGAGTCCTTCTTAGGGACATTAGCAGATGTGACCTGACAAATGGTAACAACAGGGTACCACCTTAGCCTGTTCAGGCTGCTTTAACAAAATACCACAGACTGGATGGCTTAAAAAAGACATTTACTTCTCACAGTTCTGGAGCATGAAAGTCTAAGATCAAGGTGATAGACCTGGCTTGCAGACGGCCACCTTCTCACTGTGTCCTCACATGGTGGAGAGAGGAAGTTTTGGTATTTCTTCTTTTCAGGGCACTAATCCCATCATGGGGACCCCATCCTCATGACCTCATCTGAACCTAATCATCTCCCGAAGGCCTCACCTCCTAATACCATCACCTTGAAGGGTTAGGGCTGCAACGTATGAATTCTGGGTGGACACAACCTTCAGTCCATAATAGGCATCGTGCCCCCCATTAGAGTCTCCTCTGTAAGGGGAGAGTGCCTCGAGATCCATTCAGTGGTACTTTGGCTAAATTCACCTCATCTGTTCTAGACCGAAAAGTCATGGTGGAGAAAAGAAATGCAGATTTTGCTGTTCCAAGAGCAGCTGGATGCAGGGAATTGCAGATGCCACAGGCAGCACACAACTGAAACAGGAAAACATCCCCCCCTGGAGTTCCCGACCCTGACTCTGAGTCTGCCGACGTGCACTTTTATTGGATATGCATTGCATAAGTGAGCTCTCAGCCATTCTACTTGTTTCTTTTTAAATATTTATTTATTTATTTGGTTGCGCTGGGTCTTAGTTGCGGCTCGCAGGCTTCTTAGTTGTGGCATGCAAACTCTTAGTTGTGGCATGCATGTGGGATCTAGATCCCTGACCAGGGATCGAACCCGGGCCCCCTGCATTGGGAGCATGGAGTCTTATCCACTGTGCCACCAGAGAAGTCCCTCTACTTCTTAATTACTGTTAGTCACTTGAAGATCTGACCATGAGCACAGAACATAAAAAATCCCTCTGTAGTGGCAGCCACACAGCCATTCTTAACCTGGAGCAAAGCATCCACGGGGGGAATGAATTGAGGAAGGGACACAAGGATGCAGGATACTGAACTGGCCAGTCTTATTTAGTTGGGATTTCTACCCCCGCGTTCTTCCCAAAGGCTAAAAAGATTTGATTTCCCTATGAAACTAAACCCAGAAAAAAGGAGAACAATTAAAAATAAGAATGGGGCTTCCCTGGTGGCGCAGTGGTTGGGGGGTCCGCCTACCGATGCAGGGGACACGGGTTCGTGCCCCGGTCCGGGAAGATCCCACATGCCGCGGAGCGGCTACGCCCGTGAGCCATAGCCGCTGAGCCTGCACGTCCGGAGCCTGTGCTCCACATCGGGAGAAGCCACAACAGTGAGAGGCCCGCGTACTGCAAAAAAAAAAAAAAAAAAAAAAAAAAAAAGAATGGAAGGAGGGGGAAAGAGATAAAAGGGGCAGAAAACCAGTTGCCACCAGACACCAGGGAGTGATTAATTATTACAGTCAGGTACTGAGTTTAGCACTGAGGCTCCTGATAGCCTCAGCAGAACAGGAGACACTTTGGGTAATAGAGTTCCTATTGTCTGATTTAAGAAAAAAAGATAGAATGGTTCCGTTGGAGGGATTCATTATTACCAAGTACTGAAATAAGATGGCAATATTCACGCTTCCTTCATATATAAGCGAGGCTGAGAACTCAAGGGCAAATCTCCCTCTGGCCTCCTTGGACGTGAGCTCTCACACCTTCACACCTTCTCAGTGGTCCTGCATCTCCTCCACTAGACAGTAAGGCTCAGCGGGCAGGAAGGGTCTAGTCCCCTCCTATTACCGAACCTTCTCATTTGTACCCTAAACCTCCTCCCTAAAAGCATGGCTGAAGCAGGGCTGCAGGGCACGCACTAGGCACTCGATCAATGAAAGCTGGTTCCAGGTTAAAATGGCATCTGGCCGTCTGAGACAGCAGCTCTCTATTGCCCACGAGATGCCAAAGAAGAAACAAACAAAAACACCAAAGTCTAACACAGGCACTTCTGCAACCTGCAAGTCAGACAGACAGACTGAAAAGCAGAGCTGGTGGCACATTCATGCCGGCCAAGATAAATGGAGCCCCAGCTAATGTGGACCCCACCCCCCAACTCTCCCTAACGCCCCTCCCCATCGCCAACCCAGCCCGCCACAGGAGGGCAATGTTAGTGCCTACCCACCAAAAATGTCAGCAAGCCTTTCTGAAAAATGATGCTTCACTACTGAAGTGCAGAACAGAACAATCATGGAAGGACTTTTCGCTGGGTGGGTACCTGTGTGTGAGCTTTATGGCAATTCCCATGCCCATGCTTCCCCAGAGCCTCTCTGTGTCAGAATCTGGGGCATGCCACCAGACCCATGGATGAGTATCTGCTCCCCAGGTGATTCTGGGGTGCCCAGGGCTCCCCCACCACTTAAGAACCTCAGCTCTACCACACGGATGCCTGGCTTGGAGGAGCCAGTGCTGATTTCCCACCCACCCCTCAGGACCTCTCTTTACATCACATGGTGAGCAAAGGGACAGGCTGCCCGCTGCCCAGGGTGAGCTACAGGCTCCCAGGAAAGCCATCAGCACTGGGGCAGAGGCAGCAAAACAGAATGAGGATGGCCGGTTTCCTCGCTGCCGTGTACTTGGTGGGCTGTCGTCAGGCAGAGGGTAGAAGAGATGATCCCATTCTCAGGGACCAGAGGAGCTGAACTCGACCTGGAATTGAGGCTGGAGCTGGGCACGGCGTTCAACGACCGGGAGAACTATATCCCGAGGAATGACTTCCAAAGCCCCAGAGGAGGAAAAGTACAAAGGAAGCATCGCCTATACACCAAAAACGAGAAATGAGCCCACACAGAGAAACTGCTCCTCTGCTCACAAGTAGGACGGAAGGTGACGGCTTGCTTTCTTTTCTGAAGTATAGTTGATTTACAACGTTCTTAGTTTCAGGTGTACAGCAAAGTGATTCAGTTATACATATTAAATACATATATATATGTATAATTGTATACATATAGTCTTTTCCAGATTCTTTTCCATTATAGTTTATTACAAGATGTTAAATATAGTTCCCTATGCTATACTGTAGGTCCTTGTTGTTTATCTATTTTACATACAGTAGTTAGTGTGTATCTGTCAATCCCAAACTCCTAATTTATCCCCTCCCTTTACCCTTTAGTAACCATAAGTGTGTTTTCTATGTCTGAGAGCCTATTTCTGTTTTGAAAATAAGCGCATTTTGTGATGGATTTTTTGGACAGACATTATAGGGGGGAAAGGAAACAACTGTTTTCGCCCACTGCTGCTATACATGCTTAGAAATAAAACCTAGTGAACTGAAGGAAGACCCAGTTCTGCTGCTTAAAAAGAGCAGGATAATCTAGTGCTTTCCCTGAACTTGGCTGTTCGTGGAGCCTCTGTGGTTCCAAGCAGGCCCTCACCGAATGAGATCAGACAGACCCTGATGCCTCCCTCTCATCTCGGGAAGGTTCCATCACCCGTACCAGCACCAGGGGGGTTAGTGGGCCAGCAGGGCAAACCTCGGGCAGAGCGGTCCTCCGGTGCATCCCTGCTTCCTCCCTCCCACACACTCTGTTCCTCCTCCAACTGACTTCATTCTAAGCGCCCATTCCCAGGCACTCGAATGGGGATGGGAAATGACACCCTCCCCAAAGGGCCCTTTTCAAAGAGTGACCAGGGGATTTCAGCCATGTTTGTGGATCTTCAAAAGCAGCGGACAGACAGTTGAAAGGGGTCATTTTCAGGTTTCTGTGCCCAAGACCAGCAGCTCGACAAGGAAGATCAGACAGCGCTCAGTCTCTGAAGGCAGACAACTCAGTGTGTATTCTATTTTAAAGCCAAGCCCTCCGTGCTACCTTGATGATTTTGTAGAATTTACAGTGAAAGGGCAGAAAATGTCACACCATCTTGTGTGTTCCCCACTTCTATGTGCTCTTTGCAAGAAAATCAAACTCGGCTGCTTCTGAACTCATGGCAAGCACCCACATGCCTGAGGCGTGCAATTTAAATTGCACATATTTTCCACGAGGCAAAAGGGTACCGGAAAAGAAACAGCAGTGGGGATATTGCTCCTGAAGCCAGACTCCTCCGAATCACAATTCCTTCACCTGCAAAAGGAAGATGATGCCACCTACCTCTCAGGGGTGACATGATGGCGTGAGGCACAGACACGCCTGGCACAGAGTCTCGCACATTAGTAGGTCCTGTCCCTTCCCCTCTGGGACCTCAGTTTCCTCTCCTAATAAATTGCAAGGAAGGGTAGAGAAGGGCGGCATCTATAATATATGACCCAACTTCAACCCCCTATGTTATTAGGATTCCCCCTCGGATGTGTCATCCAAGGTCAAACTCCACCAACCATTGTCTTCCAGGCCTACATGGACAGGATGAAAGTCATCATCACCAACTGCATCTTCCCTGGAGACAAGACAGACAGCAGGAAGTCTCTGTACCATTATGAAGATGAGAGAGGAATGCACCACAATGCTGGGGCAGCTTCCCCTGGGTTACGCCGTGGGCGCCAGGCTGCCGGTAGACTCCCTGACCCCTGGTCTCATTTCCGCTGAGCCTTCCGATGTCAGATTTCAGCTTCACAGCAAATGGGAACAGTTCAGAACAGGCTTTGGAATACTGAATGCCTGCAACGCCCATCAATGCAGCTTTGCCTGTCCTGGTGGTGGGCACGTCCATCAATGCAACAGCCTAATCAGGGTTGGGCTCATGTCAGGGAGATGTCTGTGGTCCCAGTGGCTAGTTTTCTCATTTAATTAGATTGGCCAAAGAGGCAAAGTAGTGTTTCTAAGGGCTAGAAAGCTTTCCCTCCCGCCATGTTCCTGCCCTCTGTGCTCCTAAAATACACATCAGTGACTATTCCCGAGCTTAGTGAATCATATAATAGTTTAAATATCTTGCTTCCCCTCTGGACTGAGATCTTCCCTAATGAAATTTTAGGGGTGATAGATATGTTCTAAAACTGGACTGTGGTGACGTATGCACAACTCAGTAAGTTTACGAAAAGTCATTGATTGATTCATAACCCTAAAACAGGTGAATTTTACAGTATGTAAATTATATCTCAATCAAGCTATTTGTTAAAAACATCAGTAGGTGGTCTTGGGCAAATTACCTCGCTGTGCCTCAGTTTCCTCATCTGTAACCTGAGACAGTAGCTCATGTTATACAATAGTTGTGAGGTGTAAATGAGATTATGCCTGGAAGGCGCTTATTAGCCCAGTGCAAGCACTCCACGAGTGTTGGTTGCTATTTTTATTATTTTTTTTATTGTCATCTGTCCAGCACAAAAGATATAACTGTGAAAAAGGAAAAAAGTAACATGGAAGAAAGCTTGGGTGCTATCATAAACAGAAAAATGACTCCCCAAAAGACATGCATGTCCCAATCCCCAGACACTGTGAATGCATTATCTTACAGGGCAAAGAGCCTTTTGCAGATGCGATTAAATTAGGGATCCTGAGATGGGGATATTATCCTGGATTATCTCAGTGGGCACAATGTAATCACAAGCGTTCTTAAAAGATAGAAAAGGGAGGTAGGAGAGTCAGAAGCGAGATTGGAAGATGTTACACTGATGGTTTTAAAGGTGTAGGAAGGGGGCCAGGTGCCAAGGAATGTGGGCAGCCGCTAGGAGCTGGAAAAGGCAGGGAAGCAGATTCTCTCCCGGCATCTCCAGAAGGAACACAGTCCTATCGACACCTTGAATTTAGCCCAGTAAGACCCATTTCGAACTTCTGATTTCCAGAATTTTACGATAATAACTTTGTATTATTTTAAGCCGCTAAGCTTGTGGTACTGGGTTACAGCAGCCGTAGGAAACTAATACAGGGACCACGTTGCAGACAGCCTTGACTTCCAGGGTGAGAGTAGATGTAAGGGGAAGAGTGATAAACTGGAGTTTTGTTTTGTGAGATTAAGTTCTGGCAGCATGAAAGATGCAGTAGAGCAGGAGGACAGAGGGAGCACGGTGGCCAGGCGAGGATGCTGTTCTTGTGGAAGAGGACAGTGAACTGGCGAGGAGCGGGGCAGCTGGGGTGGCGGTGGGTGGAGTGCACAGTGGGGAGAGTGGGTGGATAAACCACACTTGATCTGGTAACTTCCTCAATGCCAGGGCCAGAGGGGACTCAAAGAGGTCAACAAGGCTGGCTCACGGGAGCACAGGGATGCCATCCACGGGGTTAGGAGAGCTAGCTGCCGCAGGAGGGGCAGAGGTACCAAGAGGAGGTGCAAACACAGATAAACCCAGTGGAGGCATCAAGCAGGGAGTTTAAAACGTGGGTCAAAAGCCTAGGAGTGGGGCTTCCCTGGTGGCGCAGTGGTTGGGAGTCCGCCTGCCGATGCGGGGGACGCGGGTTCGTGCCCCAGTCCGGGAGGATCCCACATGCCGCGGAGCGGCTGGGCCCCTGAGCCATGGCTGCTGGGCCTGGGCGTCCGGAGCCTGTGCTCCACGGCGGGAGAGGCCGCAGCGGTGGGAGGCCCGCGTACCGCAAAAAAAAAAAAAAAAAAAAAAAAAAATGCCCAGGAGTGCAGCTGGGACTGAGGATAGTATTGGGGGACAAAAGTGCAGAGGTGAAAGCCAAAAGTGACTGAGGTCTTGGAAGCAAGTACCAGCACAGCAGGGCAGAGCCCCCGAGGAGACAGCTTGAATAATGGGCACATTTCAGTGTTGGAAGAAGGAGAAGCAGCAAACCAGATGGCAAAGTATAAGCCGGAGGAGGAGAGGGTTTTGAGGTCACCTGTGACCTTCCCGGGTCTAATTCAACACCGTGGTAATGGCAGGAATCAGATTGCAACGAGAGGGATGGCAGCAGAGTGAAGGAAGAAGAGACATATTCCTAAGAAGCGAGATGGAGAGAAGGAGAGGGATTAAATGGTAACTAGGTCAGGGAGCCGAGTGGAAAAAAAACGTTTCTTCTGTCAAGGGCTCCTGAACACACTCACATTCTCGGGGGAGTGCAAGCGTTGGATGCTAGATTAGGGTTAGGGGCGAGGGATGAAGAGTTAATAAGGGTTTGAGGGGAGAGACAGAGGTGGTGTAAACAAAGAGACTTTTCCTTTCAAGAGACGTAAGTGAAGAGAGAGAGCACAGGAGTAAAAAGGGATAAAGCGGTATTTACAAGGAAAAAAGTAAAGTTGAGAAGAGCTTGCCTTGGACAGCCTTGATCTTTTATGGCAAATAGAGAGAGGTTGTCAGAGCCTTACCGAGAGCAGAGAAAAGCTGAGAGCTCGGCTTTGGATGTCAACAAGAGAAAAGAAACATCCCTCGGGGCCCGGCCAAGATTAGACCCTACCTCGGGGCCTCCACCCGGCCGGGCATCTCCCCAAAAAGTCTAACACACCTGAGGCCAGTCCATCACAAATCCTGAACTGTTGCTTCCATTGTTATTTGAAGTCAGCTTGTCTAATCTTCTCAGCTTCTTGAGGACAGAGACCATCTCTAATTTAAGTTTGCACACATCCCAGATCCTGGATCTCAGAAGGTGGTCAAGGAGGACCCAGTGATGGGTGGAAAGGAATGGAGGAGAAGCAATAGTCAGGGTTTCCCAACATATTGGTTAAAATTTGCTTTAGGGACTTCCCTCGTGGTGCAGTGGTTAAGAATCCGCCTGCCAACGCAGGGGACACGGGTTCGATCCCTGGTCCGGAGAGATCCCACATGCCGCAGAGCAACTAAGCCCGTGTGCCACAACTACTGGGCCTGCGCTCTAGAGCCCGCGAGACACAACTATTGAGCCTGCGTGCCACAACTATTGAAGTCCGTGTGCCTAGAACCCATAGTCCACAACAAGAGAAGCCATGACAATAAGAAGCCCAAGCACCACAACAAAGAGTAGCCCCCACTCGCCACAACTAGAGAAAGCCTGCGCACAGCAACGAAGACCCAACGCAGCCAAAAAAAAATATATATATATATATAGTAATAATAATAATGATGTTAAAAAAATAGTTAAGAATAAAAGTTATGTTTAAAAAAAACGCTGTGAAGAAACACAATTTTAAAAAAAGAAACAATAGATAAAAACATAAAACAGACAAATTGAGGTGACCCTGCCTTATAGAATGTCTTTAAATACTGAGCTCCCCTAGGGCATTTTTAAAAGAATCTGCTTTATAGAAATCCATTTGGGAGGCAACTCCTAAAGAAATATCTCCACGGTGTAAAAATTATTTAACACCAGAACAGACAGGCTTGCCAATGAAACCCTTCACAGGCCCAGCAGAAAGAGTCCCACATGCCGTGCTGGGGAGCAGAGAACGATGTTAAAGCAGGCCTTATGCACTGTCCTGTAAAAGGGCTCAGGACTCCACTCAGGGGACCTGGCACATTTCTAAAAGGAGGAGAAAGCTCTCCAGTTCCCCGTGACCCTGGACTCCGCCGTGATAGCGCTCGCACAGTTGTCTTATGTTGTGATTAAATTTGTCAGTCAAATCTCTGCCTCATGTCCTCAACTCTCCACCAGGCCAGGCCCGAGCATCTACAAGAAGAAGGCCCGAAGAACAAGCTGTAGGCAGCTGGGCTTTTTCAGGTGCTTGGGGCTGATCTGTGGGCGGCGTGACGTCACTCAAGAGCCGTCAGGCCCTCGGCTGATGGAGTTCCACCAAAATGCCTAACACAGAGGCAGAAAGGAAAGAGATCCTCCTCTCAAAAAGGAAAGGGATCCTTCTCTCGACCCTCCACGAACCGGAGTTTCTTTGGCCACTCGTGTGGAAATCTGTAAGAAAGATGAGACTGCAGACAGCAGGGGAATGGAACCGTTCCACAAAGAGTGCCCAAGAAGTGTTACCACGGAAAATGCAACTGCCTGCAATGCCACGGCCCTCTCTGCCAGGCGCTGTTGGCCACAAATGCGTAAAGGAAGAGACTTTTGCCCGGATAATGCCTGCGCATAATCTAGCATCTTGAAGCCCTCCAAGAGCAGAGGTGGCTTCCAGAAGCTTGTGAGGGAAATGACCCCCCAAAGCAGGAAGGCCTGTGAAAGACAGGTGGCTACAGCAAGCTCCAGGGGAGGGCTGGCTGTTTGGAGGCTGTGTGGTTTGACCCTGGGAAGCATTGAAATTGTGCTCAGGGGTAATTTACGCTGGTTCTAAGGGCACATTGAAATGGAGTCTCGATAATTTAACTTTCTTTCTTGGCCTTTTTGATTTTAAGTAGAGCCTTTACTCAGAAAACTCATTTGCTAGGAGGAAGGGGCCTGGGCTGCTGGTAACTATTTAAGAGGGATTCATGGAATAAGGGGTATAGTTGAAAAAAACAAGATTATAACGAGACAGAAACCCACCATGGTCAAACGCCCCTCGCTGAAGTAGACAAGGCTAAGAAGCAAGAGGGAGGGGCCTCAAACCCCCGAACCTCCACTGACAGTTAATCACGGGCGCATCTACACCAGTGTGTGCCTTCAGTTCCTCTTCCGTCAGGTAAAGCACTTCTTGGTGTTGCCAATTCGAATGTTCTATGGTGTTCTGCCATCTCAACTCCTCCTCCAAGTGCAGGGATAACATTTGCACTTCTGTTGTATCCTGCATGAAATAATCCTGCACGGTAGTCGTATCAACATACAAGAAAAATTTAGCACACTACTGTATTTTATATGAAAATAGCAAAATCTTTCTAAACTCTGAGTATCATGTTTCTGAGATGTTCATTTTCTAAATACCTAAGGTCAGTGGGCTTGTAGGTCAGCTGGCTCAGCAGGCCAATGTAATTCTACAGAAGAACCAAAAGTGTGGCTTGTCGAATGATTCAGCATGCCCAGCCCCTGCCAGTTGGCACTAAATGGGTCCTCAGCGCCAGTGAGGTTCGGAACAGACGGCAGATCCAGCTTAGAGCAGCACCATCCCCTTTATGAAAACCAGCAGAACGAGCATCAAAGCGCCTCCCTACTGAAAGCAGGCTCGCTTCGGACAATCACAGCCAGGAGAGCTAGGGACAAGCCAAGGGTGACACGACTCGGTGGTTTCTAGTCCAAGTCTGAGCTCTGCCCGAGTCTCACTGCAGCACTGACATCAAGTTTCAGGTTCAAATACGAATGACGCTGTCCTACAACCAGCTCATCGCTCTCCCCTAAAGTTCTAACTTTCATGATATGTGATGTCTTTAACACTCTTTAGTGAGCTTGGGGGTCACCTGGGGGAGCCTGACAGGATCTCCTGCAGCTACCATTGCTCAAAACACTCAGAGAACCTTCTTCTGAATGTCCTTTAAAGCCAGTGTCCAAGGAAGACAAATCAACCTGGTTCCAGTGCCATCACGCAAGCAGTATTGCCAGCTCGGTCGGTCAACTGGTCCCCATGATTTGACTGGAAACAGCCATCAGCCGATGCTGAAACTAAAATCTCAAAAAAGAGAGAGAGTCATCACCGGTGAGTATATTCTTGAGCATGTCTCAGGGGCTTGTAGTCCGCTTCCAAAAAAGAGATGGGCATATACCCAGAGAAAAACATCATTCAAAAAGATATATGCACCCCAATGTTTGTAGCTGCACTATTTACAACAGCCAGGACATGGAAGCAACCTAAATATCCATCAACAGAGGAATGGATAAAGAAGATGTTGTACATATATACAATGGAGTATTACTCAGCCATAAAAAAGAACGAAATCATGCCATTTGCAGCAACATGGATGGACCCAGCGATTGTCATACTGAGTGAAGGAAGTCAGACAGAGAAGGACAAATATCATATGATGTCATGTATATGTAGATCTAAAAAAATGGTACAAATGAGCTTATTTACAAAACAGAAATAGAGTTACAGATGTAGAAAACAATCTTATGGTTACCACGGGCAATGCGTGAGGGACAAATGGGAGACTGGGATTGACATATACACACCACTGGATATAAAATAGATAACTAATAAGGACCTACTGCATAGCACAGGGAGCTCTACTCAATACTCTGTCATGACCTATATGGGACAAGAATCTACAAACTGGGGGATATGTGTATATGTATAACTGATTCACTTTGCTATTCAGCAGAAAGTAACATAACATTGTGAATCAACTATACTCTAATAAAAATTTTTAAAAAGATAAGTAAACTTGTATGTTTTTCTCCTGTTTTAAAACAAAAAAAAGGTCTAGTCCTTTGGGAACAAGGGCTGCTTTCTTGGAGAAAGAATGACTGATTTGCAGGGTCCTTCATTCCCACTGGACTGAATTATGTTTCAGAGTGTCCCGTGCACATCAGAGGGCATCATGCCTCCAAGTCTTTGCCACTGCTGTTCCCTGTGCCTGGGATGCCTTTTCCCTTGCCCGTTTGCACTGGACAAACACCTGGTCCCTTAAAACCAGCTCAGTCATCGGACCCTCAAGGAAACCTTCCCTGAATGCTCCCCACCAGCCCCTCTGAATGAATTTGTTCTCCTTCCTCTGGCCTTGTACATACACACTTCTACGGTCCCATGGACCACGCTTTAAAATCTGTTATCATGTTTTGCCATCAGTGCCCACGGTGGCCTCTCTCAAAGGATAGGAACAGAGTTAAACTATTTTTTAATGCCTTCAACTCAGACATAGCATGAACTACACTCTCTAACACACAGCAGATTCATAGTTAACATCTGTTGAATTTGAATATTTTGGTTCAAGTAGGTCTGCTTGAGAGTCACTCACTTTACTTTATGGTCAGCCTTGCATAATGTATCGTAATCACCCACCCACTCAACAGGCATTTACTGGGCACCAAATCTGTGTCACGTAGTAGGCTAGGCGAAGCAGTAGCAGCCTTTCTTAGACATCTCCATTGCAGATGTTTGGTGTTTTTGTTTTCTTCTGTTTCTGATAATATTAAAAAGTCAAGAAGGTAAGAGGAGCAGTGGTGGTGCAGTGGTTAAGAATCCGCCTGCCAATGCAGGGGACATGGGTTCGAGCCCTTGTCCAGGAAGATCCCACATGCCGCGGAGCAGCTAAGGCCGCACACCACAACTTCTGAGCCTGCGCTCTAGAGCCCACGAGCCACAACTACTGAGCCCGTGCACCACAACTCCTGAGCCTGTGCTCTAGAGCCCGCAAGTCACAACTACTGAGACCATGCATCACAACTACTGAAGCCCGCATGCCTAGAGCCCATGCACCACAACAAGAGAAGCCACACAATGGGAAGCCCATGCACCGCAACGAAGAGTAGCCCCTGCTCACCACAACTAGAGAAAGCCCGCACGCAGCAACGAAGACCCGACGCAGCCTAAAATAAATAAATTTATTTTTTTTAAAAAAAGAAGGTAAGGGCACCATTTTGTTTTAACCTCGCACAAGGAAGGTTCAAATCTGACACAACACACCTTCATGTTTAAAATGACAGAGACTTTAGCTCAGCCATACCGCTGTTTACAAACAAAGGCACCATATGCTATCCGAAAAGTACAGGCCACTATGATGAAAGGTTATGGAGTTAAAATCTTTCTGTTAAAACTATTTTTAAGCACATAATTCAGTGGCGTTAAGTACATTCACATTGTCGTGCAACCATCAGCACATCCACCTCTTCAACCTTCTCATCTTACAAAGATGAAACTCCACATCCAGCACACATTACCTCCCCCTTCCCCCAGCCCCAGCCCGTGGCAAACACCCCTCTTCTTTCCGTCTAGATGAATTTAACTACTCTAGGTATAGCGTAGAAGTAGAATCACACAGTATCTGTCCTTCTGTGTCTGGTTTATTTCACTTAGCCTGATGTCCTCAAGGTTCATCCATATTGTAGCGTGTGTCAGGATTTCCTTCCTTTTTAAGGGTGAATAATATTCCATTGTGTGGATATACACGTTTTGTTTATCCATTCATCTGCTGACAGACATTTGGGTTGTTCCCACCTTTTGGCCACTGTGAATAATGCTATCACGAACATAGCTGTACAAATATATGTTCAAGTCCCTGCTTTCAGTTCTTTTGGATGTATACCCAGAAGGCAAAGGCTGGATCATAGGTAATTCTATGTTTGGGTTTAAAATCTTAAATGTATTTTTAACCTTCGGGAGTAAGAGGAGTAAATTCGTAATTTTTTTTTTTTTTTTTTTTTTGCAGTATGCAGGCCTCTCAACTGCTGTGGCCTCTCCCATTGCGGAGCACAGGCTCCGGATGCACAGGCTCAGCGGCCATGGCTCACGGGCCCAGCTGCTCCACGGCATGTGGGATCCTCCCGGACCGGGGCACGAACCCGTGTCCCCTGCATCGGCAGGCGGACCCCCAACCACTGCGCCACCAGGGAAGCCCCAAATTCATAATTTTTTACACAGTGCTGAGAAAATAAAATTCACCCTAGTGGTGGATATGAAAATGTCAGGTTTCACTTGTTCATAAACGTTTCAGAGAAATTAAATGATTATACATTCAGAGACTTCTAGAAGTATTGCATAAATACATTTGAAATTAAAAAAAAAAAAACCTAACTGGCTCTCAATTATTGCCAGTAAAATGATACCAAGGTTCGCAAGGACATTTGAAATCCATAGACATTCCCAATGGAAATGGAATATTTCTAGAACATACAACATACTTCTAATCCTTCTCTCTAGCCTTTGTTTACTGACCCAAGATCACTATGAGTGACCACTGTCCTGTCTCCGTGTACTGTACATGACCTTCTCAGGAGCTACTGCAGTCTTGAATTCTGTCTTACTGAATGGAACCAGGACATTCTAAAGGTTAAATCTCCTTGCTCAGGACTACTGACATAGAAGACACAAGAGATGGGCTGAACCTTTTTGGAATACTGAAAGAGAGCCTAAAGTTCCTTTTTGAAGAAATCTCTGATTTTAGTCATAGAGACCTTGACTTTTCATCACTGCATTCCCAGCGCCTGGCAGGGATACTCAGTAAATCTCCACTGGATTCTAATAACACGGTAGGGTAAAGATCTCTCAAGTCTGATTATATTGAAATTCTGGGAACTGGTTTCAGATTATTTCAATTTAAAGAGATTCAATGAGTCCACAACATGTATTAAGTCCTTACCACGTGCAAGGCTCTGCTGCAAACTCTACGAGAGATTCAAAAATAAGTGTGTTCCTACCCTCCAGGTTACAGTCTAGTAAAGTATTCTAGAGAAACTAAGACATACCAAAAAAAAAACCAATCACAAAATTTGTTATTGTGATATAAGTCAGGTATAAGTCAAGTTACAGCACAGAGAATGAATTCCATCTAGTTGGGGGCAGGTTTTGGAGGTTTTATAGAAGAGGTGGCAATTGAAAGAGAAATAGGTCTGCGAGGATCCCAGAAGATAAAGGATGGGCAGAAAGGGCGGCCTAGACAGAGGAAACATGTTTATAAGCAGCTTGGAGACTGAAAGATGTAGTTTTCCTGTACTATCGATTGACAAAGGGAGGATCCCACATGCCGCAGAGCAACTAAGCCTGTGCGCCACAACTACTGAGCCTGCTCTGTAGAATCCGCCAGCCACAACTACTGAGCAAACACACCTAGAGCGCGCGCTCCATAACAAGAGAAGCCACCCGGACCAGGGCTTGAACCTGGGTCCCCTGCATTGGCAGGCAGGTTCTTAACCACTGTGCCACCAGGGAAGCCCAGAACATGTTTTTCTCAAAGACAAATCATGACTATCATGACCCTTTTACAGGTGTGGCAGCTTAGTCCGCCAGTAGACGTCTGTATTAGCTTCTCATTGTTGCTGTAACAAATAACCACACATTTATTCTCGTGTAGTGCTGGAGGTCAGAATTCCTAAAGTCAAGGTGTGAGGAGGGCTGCATTCCTTCTAGAGGCTCTAGGGGGTAATCTGTCTCTTTGCATTTTCCAGCTTCTAGCGACTGCCTGCATTCTTCGGTTTGTGGCCCCTTCCTCCATCTTCAAAGCCAACAGCACAGCATCTTCCAGTCTTTCTCTCTCTCTGCTTCCATCCTCACATCCTTTCTGACTCTGACCCTCCTGCCTCCCTCTTATAAGAACCCTTATGATTACATTGTTCCCACCCGGATAATCCAAGATCATTAGTGTAAGCACATCTGCAATGTACCGTCTGCCATGTAAAGTAACATATTCACAGGAACCAGGAAGAAGGACACGGGCATATTCAGGGGGATGTTATTCAACCTACCACAAGACTGGGTAAATTTCAATCTGAAATTTTTTTTTCAAACATATAATCTCAATCACATTTTGAGAATCAGAGTAGACTATCATAGATTACATTTTTGTTGCTGTGAAAGGCAATTTCAAAAGATTGTTTTAAGTTTTAAGGTGTTCCAAGATACAAGAGAAAGGTAAAAATTTTAATTTTTTTTAATCAAGAAGATGAAAGGAAAGCTAGGTAAAATAATGAACAAGCACATAAGCAGCGGTAGATCACAGATTCCTTCATTAAAGAAATATTGGGAAACCACATGGCTTGTGCCAAAAAGCAACTAGGAATCCTATGGTTCCAAGTGACCTGATTAGACAGGGACATGCAGGTTCATCATTCTGCCCAGTGCCTCTCTTGAGTGGGGACGGACTCAGACCACCGCTGCCTGGCTCAGTGTCACTGCAGCTGAAACTCCAATGGACTCGCCAGCCTCGCGACACCAGCTGCGAGCCACGGAGGTACCATCTTCCTGTACAAAGCACCAGACACAAACCAGCGCACATCCCATGAAACCATCACCCTAACCCTACAGAGAGGCCAGCCACGCACACCCACCTCCTCTGTCAGGTCTAGAAGTCAAGAGCCTGATCAAGGTTGCACGCTTAATTCCTGGTAAAGGCAGACCCAGCCCAGAGTGTACACCTTCCCCCCAGTAGCCATCAACACATCCACAGAATCTTCGACAGTAAATAAACCTTCAATGAGCCTTGCTGGTCCTGTGAAGATCCCTCCTTGAACTCAGACTCCTCTCCACAATTTCCAGCAGTCCTCATTCCAAATCTTTCCTCTCCCCTCCAGCTCCATCCCACTCTCTCTGCCACTCCCTCCTCCAATTTAACTACAAAATTCTATCCAAAGGCACTCAGTTTTCTTTTTCCCTATCCACTGATTCCTCCCCTCAAAAAATGAGCTTATCAGAAAGAGAAAGACAAATACCATATGATATCACTTATATGTGGAATCTAAAATAGGACACAGATGAACTTATTTACGCAACAGAAACAGACTCACAGACATAGAGAACAGACTTGTGGTTGCCAAGGGGGATGGGAGGTGGGGAAGGGATGGATTGGGAGTTTGGGGTTAGCAGATGCAAACTATTATATATAGAATGGATAAACAACAAAGTCCTACTGTAGAGCACAGGAAACTACATTCAATATCCTGTAACAAACCATAATGGAAAAGAATATGAAAAAGAATATAGACAGATGATAGACAGATAGATAGATAGATAATTGAATCACTTTGCCATACAGCAGAAATTAACACAACATTGTAAAACAACTATACTTGAATAAAATAAATTTTTTTAAATGAGCTTATCCTCTGAATAAGTATTATGAGAGGCTAACCACCATTAAAGGTTAACACTGGGAGCTTGGGAGTCAGACAGCCTGTGTCTTTGACCTGGCTTGTCCTCACTGGCTGTGTGACCTTGAGGCAGTGACTTAACCTCTCTGGGCCTCAGTGTCCTCACCTGGAAATGAGAATCATAACAGCAAGGCCTTGGCAGAGCAGTGGTAAGAACTGAATGGATGCAGGGTGCGCAGTGGGGCTCCGGAGCCTGCACTCTTGACCACTCAACACATCGAATTCACAAGTTCAGCTTTTATAATATTTCTCATGTAGGCATTAGCTCTACATAACTGGTACCTCGGCTCTCATAACCTTCCTGTGTTAGGCAAGATGCAATTCTGAGATAATGATCCCCATTTTACTGGGATACAAACTGAGACTCACGAAGCCTCTGGGCCTTCTCACGGACGTGCTATCTTTTTTGCCCACCGCAGAATCTTGCTACGAGGTTTTTCTCATCCAGTTTCCTTAGCCTGGCAATGGACAATTTCATAGCTGCCTTCTCTACAAATTTCTAGGTTTGGGGGAAGGAGAGTTGTTTGGGGGGTTTTTTTGGTTTAGAATTTGCTCAGGACCGGATCAAATTTGGGAAGAATGCAAAGAACATGATTGTGAGAATGGACTGGATTTGTCTCTGCCTGGCAATCTGTTAAGGCCATGAAGGTACAATGTGATGTGTGAGTGCCCTGCCCCGGGTCTGCTGTCTGCTGTCCCCACTCATCAGCCTCCCAAGTGACTTCTAGCCACGCCGAGCACACACACTGAGGCACCTTCTCTATGAAGACAAATGTGTTTTGCCGTGAATAGGCAATGCTTTCGAGCCAAAAGACATATTCTAATCAAAAACTATCATCAGAGGCTTGGAGGAAAACATGATCTTTCTACAGTTTTATGTGTGGGGTGTGTGGGGGGTGTGTGTGTGTGTGTGTGTGTGTGTGTGGAAGGGACAGCCTATTTCTGAGCTCACAGCAGTGACAGGGCCACAAGTCAACCTGAAGCCATTAGCACATACCTTGATGTTTTATCTCACTTAAATATTCTTTAAAGAGAGATACACTGAACAGATGGATAAATTTCAAGATTTAACAACTCATGGGGACATTATTACTGTTGCATTCGATGGCAGCCTTTATCGCCGCTATGCTTCAAGAAAGACATTCCATCTTGAAGAGTTCTTGCCTTAATCATTGGCAAACTGGCCCTGGTCACACCTAGACGATGAGGAAATACACCCTGGGCGCTTCAAACCTGGGTATTACCTGAATCTCCAGTACCCCTACCTGGGCAACCTCTCTCCTGCAGCAGAACCAATGTGTGTCTGAGGTTCAAAGAAAGGGAAGGAGAAAATGAGAGTTGGATGAGGGAGGAGAGTGACTCTACCGGGTGATGATGATGATGATGATGATGTTGATAATGATGAGGAGGAGGATGAATGACAGAAGTAGCCTAGTGTATGTATGAAATAAATACTCAATAATCGTAGATCCCTCTCCCCTGCATGCCCAGCCCAATAACATCAGCAAAATGTTGAACTGTAATTCCATACAACCATGACGTCATGTCAGAGGTGGAAGGACCCCTGTGGTCTGGGGAGTTCCAGAGGTTCTATGGAAAAGGTTCAGGGTCAAGTCCAGAACCTGGGCTCTCAGCACCCCTCCCCCCTCCACACACACACACACACACCCCTGAAAAAGATGTAAAGGTGACCACATTTCAGATTCACATATGAGACTTAGTTTTGTCTTCTCCCTTTAAAACATCCTTCACCCTTCCTAATTTTGTTCAATCCACTTTTGAATTGCCTGCATAGAAGAAAGAGAAAAGAAATTCGGGATTTCCCGATAGTCCTACTCCTTCCCCACAGCCTGCCAAGCAAGAACGCTAAAAGCCCCTGCCGAGCACCCTGCCAGGCGCCAGGAATCATGCTACTTGCTTTTCCCACGAGGTGGGAACTATATGACACCATTTTATAGATGAGGACATGAAGATGTGTATGTAAGACTTGCCCAAGGGCACAGAGATAATAAATGACAGGTCTAGGATTTGAACCAAGTTCAGGCTAACACCAGAATCCCTGGAATTCGCCACTGCAGGCAAGAAGTCAAGCTCTTTTTTTTTTTTGGCCACACTTTGTGGCATGTGGGATCTTAGTTCACCAACCAGGGGTCGAACCTGTGCCCCCTGCACTGGGAGCACGGAGTCCTAACCACTGGACCGCCAGGGAAGTCCCTAGAAGCCAAGCTCTTTATCCTTGGCCTGATGGTGGCCTGGGGAAGTCGTCATTATAGGTGAGTGACCTTTGGAGTCAACGCAGTCTATGTGCAGGTCTATTTAGCAGAGAAAACTAGAGTGGATTTCTATGATACCCTAAAAAAGAGACTTCTGTGGCCGGGAGCCGGCATAAACTTCTTAGAAAATCTAAGACAGCTGATGAGTTTTAGGCAAGTTTCTCACTTAAAGAGTTTGAAAGAGAGGGGCACCATCAATCAACAAGGCAAATTAATTGAACACAAATAGGTGACCTATTTTTTAACACAAAGAGTACTTCCTTCTGATAGAGGATTTTCGCTTTTGAGCATATGAAGGATATTATATCCTTCATAGTCCTAGGGGACTAACCATGGCATATAAAGCACAGTTAAAGGGTCTGAAGAAGCTTAGCTAGAGAAGTGGTCCATCCCAATCCCCCGGTCACCAGTGACCAACTGTGGTCCATGGATTGCACAGCTGTTGGGCCCTGGGGTCTGGTCTTTGCCCCTCTTTCCTTTTTAATCCGTCACTTCAATATAATGAAGATTCCAAAATCTTTGATCTCCAGGCTAATGAGTCCCAGAATTCAATATTCAAGGGCCCCGTTGACCGTCTCTAGCGGGATGACCTTCAGTGCTTTTTTTTTTTAATTTTTATCGGAGTCTAGTTGATTCACAATGTTGTATTAGTTTCTGCTGTGCAGCAAAGTGAATCGGTTATACATATACATATATCAAATCTTTTTTTTAGAGTCTTTTCCCATATAGGTCATTACACCAGAAATAGATGGTGCCTCTGAAGGGTTCTTAAAGAAAGTAGCATCAAATCATGATCAATCATGCACTTGAAATGCTCAGGAGTTTTTGCAGCCCCAGTACGTGCCGGCTAAGAAATTGCACTTGGTGGTCTGAGACGAAGCACCAGGGAGGTGCAGGAAACAGTGAATTCTCAGGTGTGGTCCCCGGGACTCCCCTTCCCCACCTGAGCACCAGAGGGCAGAGAGACTAAGCTCTATAAAATCTCCTACAACTGGCTTAGAGGCATCAGACCAAGAATTTTAGGTCCCATCCTTCCTAAGATGCTTCTAGGCAGAGATGTTAAATTGCCACCCAGATGGTGGAGGTGAGCTCTGTATCCTGAGGCTCATTTTACTGGATACCAGCAGGGTAATAACCAGCAAAGCCAACTGGCACCAGGCTAAGAACCAGCCCTGTGCCTGCGCATGAAAATGGCGACACATTCCCTAGGCCAGCGTGACTTCAGGTCCTGGGGCCATTTGTTTTAGCAGCTTTATGGGGTGGGGGGGGGGAACTACAGTTTTTTCACTATCACCATAAAACTTTAGCGTTACAAACAAACCATTAATACTGAAGGTTGATGTCTATAGTTTGGAAGAAACATTAAAACAAAAATAGCCTTGAATTTTAAGCAAATAAGGTTAGGGGAACCCTGGGAGAGTGAGAAAAAGCCAGCAAAGGGAACACAACAGGAAACAGGGACAGAAGCTACATCCAGCAAAACCTATGGCTGGGCTCTTCCATTTCCAGAAAGCATCACTATTCCAACAGAACCAGTTCAAAGAGGAAGGAATGGAAGACTTCTTTCCAATGTGTTGAACTCAAAGAGCTGATGATGTCCCCTTCTAAAAGGGAGTGGGTTCTGGTCATCTGGCCATGATTTCGGCCTTCCTATCTACCATCACCACCTCTGCTCCAACCCATGGAATAAGTCGTGTGAGATATTTTTAAAAAGGAAATTTATGGGCATGTTGATTCCTGATCCTTGGAAGCGTCACAGTGAGGAGCCGGAAAGCCTGAATTTTCAACCATCCGCAGAAGTTTCCCACATCTGGTTCTATCTCTCAGGACAACCCAAGGTTTGGAAGTCAGTGTCATTGGGTCCTCTTCCTCCCCTTTGACAACTTAGACTCTTACTTTCACTCCAGTGAGGACAAGGTCTTTGCAAGGTAAAGTGTTGAAGTTAAGGTCGGGAAAGATGTCCTTATGGGCTTAGACACAGAGAATCATGGTGGGGTGCCCAGATTCTTCCACATTGAAAGGTCTTTCCAATTAGGGGCATTCACCTGCTGAAGTGAGCCTGTCCTGACAGGACAGCTGCATAGGATACTGACTAGTGTTTTCCTTTTTCCTCTAAGGAGCCAATTTGCCCCAAGGTGGAAGTAATAATCCTCTGTCTGGATGTGTCTTGTCATTATCGTGGTGATCTTCATCATCGTCGTCATCATAACAACAGTAATAGCAACAATTACTATTACTACTACTGTTACTATTTATTGGGCACTTACTACATACCATATACAATAGTAACTCACTCTGCATATATTACCTCATACTATCCCTTTGAAGTATATACTGTTATCCACATTGTACGTGCGAGAAAACCAAAACTCGTGGAGTATCTGACTCTAAATGCCATGCATCATCAACCACGTTTCACTGCCAGATACATCATCCCCATTCCATTCTCATTATAGAATGAATAGCTCACTTTGGGACAAACTTCTCTTATCAGAGGACCTGGCATTCATTTACTCAACAAGTATTTCTGAGCAGTCACTATGCGTCTAAACGTTCACTATGTTTGCTCACAGGGATGGACATAGTGTAACTGGGTGCTGCCCTCATAATGAAACAAACCCAGCAAAAGTTAATGTCCTCCTGGAGGCACTTTGGGTCTCTGCCATCCAGCCTTCCCTGCCGGCTCCACCCTCTTCTGCCCCTGCTGAACCTCTTCCTTTCACATTTCAATGGATGAATTTGAAATATAGTCATATATGTATTAGAAAAAGGACAAACTTCCCTTGCTTTGAAATAATAGATCCATCACTTCTAATCTTCTACAACAATACCTCCTCCTCAAAAATAGTAAGCAGAAGATTCTTAAAAGTAGCATTATATGTAAGACACTAATTTAAAAATGGGAAAATAGGTTTAAAGGTTGGATGACTTGTCTGTGGTCATACGGCTGCTGATCCGGTGGGTTTGGGTTCAGCTGTGAGTGCCCCAAAAAACAAAACAGAAGTCAATTTCTCTCTGTTCCACTATCCTCAGACACCCAGGAGCCTTCCAGCTCACCACTCTGCCACCTTTGTCTTCATGGTGTCAGACGAAGACATTCCCACTCCAGTAATAAGAAGGAGGAAAGGATAAAGAAGAGGCAAAGAGCACCAAAGTTGCCCAGTGTCACTTTGGCTTACATCTCATTGGCCAGAACTTACTAATACGGCCACACTTAGCTCTTAAGGAGACTGGGAAATGTAGTCTTCATTCTAGCACCCACTTGTCCAGCTAAACTTTCTTCTACTAAGGAAGAAACAATATTGGAGAAGAGCTAACCAGCCCTGTTGCAACTGCTAAGTAGTGTAACTGGAATAGTCCCAGATCTGTGGAACTCCAGAGACCCTACTCTGTCAGGTAGGCTTTAATTCCTATTTTTATAGCAATGATCTTTGGTCCTCTCTTCTTTACTGCATAAAGAAATTGCTAAGTATGACTTTAGAACTTTCTGTAACATTTCACTAGCTTTCAATTCAACAGCTAGAAGCCATCTCCCAGCTAATTTGTATGTTCTTTGGTGGCTTTAAAATACACCTGCTAATGCTTTGATATTCATCCCTTCAGAAATGAAGCCTAATTCCACTTACCTTAAGTATAAGCTCCATTTAGTGACTCACTTTTAGCGAATGTATGTGGCAGAAGTGACAATATGTGACATCTGAGACAAGATCATAAAATGATCATTCATTCTAGGAAAAGCCGAACCCCATGTCATGAAGTTGCTCAAGCAGTCCTAAGGGGAGGCCCTCATGGAAGGAACTGAGGCCTCCAGCCAACAGCCCTGGGAGTGAGTTTGGATAGATTCCCCAGCCACAGTCAAGCCTTCAGATGATTGCAATCCCACTAAGCGTCTTGACTGCAACCTTTTGAAAGACACTGGGCCAGACCAGCCATCTTTGCCACTCCCGGATTCTTGATCCACAGAAACGGTGAGATAAAAATGTTTTTTGTTCTAAACCAGTAAGTTTGGGAGTAATTTGTCACACAGCAATATAGGTCTCAATGTGAATTCAGTGTTATTTTGGCTTGAGAATTAGAGAAAGTAGAAATGACCACCTTGATAGAGAAAACCCGTATTTTAAATGGCTGTGTACTAGCTCATCACCTGCTTTTCAATGGTTTGGAGCAGTGTTTGGATGAGATGCTCCGGATGCCACTGTGAAGAGGAAAGACGAGTGAGCCATCCCTGCTAGAACATATTGCTAATATCACATCCCTCAGTAGTCCCAGGAAACAGCTGAACCTGCTGCTGGCCAATTACCACCAGGAGAAAACAGCTCAGTATCAACGAAGCCAACATCAAAATGATGAGTTTTGGCAAACTCTCTCCAGTATCCAGATGGATAATGCAGAACAATTGGACTCAACGGGTTAACTTATTCAGTTATTTGGGGAAGCACTGTGGAGCTTAATTACCTTAGCAGATCTATTAGGATGCATTTCTGTTGAAAACTGAAGGTTCCACAGGAAGAATATCAAGGTTATTTTATGACAGGGGTGAATTGCTGGTAACTCCTGTTCCACAGATATCCCAAGTCAAAGGTCATGCTTTATGATGTAGGTCCTTCATATAGGACCTACATGAAGGGAAGGAGCTACATGTAGGAAACTTTTATACCAAGATATCACTTCTTCCTACTATCTCAAGTAGGGTTCTTAGGAGAGGAAACCAGAGAAACATGTCCTACAGGGGTTACTTGGCATCATCCGGTGGGAAGGCTTTTTAAACTACCATCTGCCCTCCTCTTTCTATATCTGGAGTCTAAGATTAGCACCTAGTCCTTCACTGAGAATCACCACCATCAAAAGGCACCATTACTAGGGGTAAAAGGTTTTAAAAAACCTTCAGAAATTAGAGGTTGAGAAAAAGCTGAAAGCCCCCAACATCTTTGGAATAACAATACAAAATGTTTGTACGGTGGGTATTTTTATTATGAGCCAAAGGGCTGCTGTTTAAAATACAAATGAGAAGACTATTCTTCCAATAGGATCCTTGAAGGTTGTCATTGGAATAAGGTATGTTACCTTTTTTGCCCCAACCCACTGGAAGCCTGGAGCTAAATTTAATGCTCATTCACAGTAAATGTATTAGTGTTAGGGACTGTCATATTTTTTTCTTCCTCTTGGTATATGGATTTTTATTTCCTATTTCTATTCTGACAGCCTTTGCAGTTTGTGTTTCTTCTTTTATCATATGATGTCTCCATCACTTTGGGAAGCAGGCAGCATACAAATTACCAATGAGGAAAATGAAAGTGGCAGGGGTGGTACTCGGGTTTCCTTCTTGGCCACAGCTATCAAAACACATGTTCAGATCAAGACGACTCAGACAAATGTCCCTTTAAGGAGTGGGCCCTTAGAAGCAGCTGCCATCAGAGAAATCCCTCCTTGGCTCTGCTAACAAGGCTTCACAACCCACCACAAAAGACTTGCCCTCTCAAGGCTCAAAGGCAGGTCAAGCCTCTAGCAGGAAAGTACCCAGGCAGATAAAAGACCAGGGTTGTAAGGCTAATTCCCAGCTCCGGAGCAGAGCTGTCTATCTGGCACTCCCACTCCTGTTAGATGATGTGGCTCATTGTGTAGGTTTTATCGCCTCCTCTGGAGGAGAGAACTTTGAGGCATCAGCCTTCTCAGATAAGAGTTGAGAGCTTCTCTTCTTGTGACAGTAACGTTTCTGCCTTCTTAAAACCCCGCTTGAAAAGCCCGTAGAGGGAAGCATCTCAAAAAAGGCTAGTAGGGTGTGCCTCTGAGATTTCTAAATCAACCAGCACGAGTAGAGGAGAAAGAAGAAAGGGTGGGGGGAGGCTTCCTGACAAGAAAATATATGATGTACCAGACAAGTGGGGGTGGAGAGGGGCTCTTCAGAGCTCAGAGCACAGGAGGCAGTCCCCTTCCAGCATGAACTCAAGCCCATCACCAGCCTTTTCTGGGCTGCTGTGCACCTCTGCTCTCCATGAGAAACACACTGGGCTCACACAGAGCTTTAAAAATATCTCTCCACCCACTGAAAGTTTGATTAATCAGCCAAGTTCTCACCCAGGTGTCACAGCGGTGGCAGTGATATATATGATAGTGACACGAGGGTGCAGGGAAGGCACAAAGGGTCTTACTTAGCAGGTGGGAGGATTCAGAACATAGAACTTAAAAAGCACGAGCTCTGAAGCCAGGTGGTAGGCTGCATCCCCGTTCCAACACATGCTAGTTAGGCGACCTTGGACAAGGTTATTTAATGTCTCCCTTTTCCACATTTGCAAAAATGGGGTTAATAATAGCACCTGCATCAGAGCATTATTGAGAGGGTTAAATGAGTTAATTCATCTCATGCACTTTGAACAGTTCCTGGAACATAGTAAGCATTCAATAAACAGCTGTGACGATGAAGAGGAGGATGACAACAACTGACAATGCTGAAACTTACAATATGGATAGGTCTTTCCCAGGTAGATAGAACATTCCTGAAAGAAGCAACTGAAACAAAGGCAGGGAAGCAGGAGAGATTGTGAGGCAGCAGGAAATGATCTAGAAGGCAAGTAGGGAGTTGAAGCAGACAAAATGAAAGGTCCAGGCCACACAGGGCTTCATATGCTCTGACACAGAGATGCGCTATAGCTAACACAGCTACAGGCTATGGAGAGCCATTTCAGAACTATAGGCAGAAGTGAAGTGTTAAAGGGTAAAGTGCTATGATGGTTGAAAATTACTTTTAACTGGTTCAGGTAAAAAACAAATTACTAATAATAAGCTTTTGCTGTGACAAAGTAACTGGTTTGAGAATAACCCTCCCACCGCGTACCTGAACAAAATACGTAAAGCAACTGTTTGCAGGCCATGAACAACCGGCAGCACAAGGCTGCAATAGCAGGGCAAGAGGAAATTCACAGGGTGAGCCCCATGTTCAATGTTCACCCTGGCCCTCTGCCCAGGGACAGTTTCCAAGCACAGCTCTTACACTGGGGTAGTGGAAGGGGCTAGAACCTGTGGGGGTCAGGCAGCAGAGGGAAGAAAACTATGCAGAGAGGGGGCTTTGGAAACCTGTGTGGGGGTTCCTTATGAATACTTGGCTGAAGGTTGGGCAACCCAAGTGCAAATTGAGATTAAACCAGACTTACCAGGAAGCAGCTGCTATGAGGTTGAGAATGGAAGACAGATGCTAGAGTTTAAGTATCCCTAGGGGATGTCTGAAAAACCTCATTAATACCCCAGGCATCCAGACACTAGAAAGACACATCTTAAGAGTAAGGGACACACTCTGAAGGCCTACATAAGACCCACCTGAACAAAACCTAAAACCAAGCCCTGACAAGATCCACAAGAGAGACAGAGTTTGGAGGCTGAGTCCCGCCCAAGCTAGAGGGGCTTGGGAGTCACCTTGGGATTTCCAAAGATCTACCCTAACATAAAATAAAACAAAATTGAACCAAAAGAAGTTTAAGGTGGTGACTGTTAGAACAGAAAATCAGCCCTCTTCAAAGAAAGCCAAAAGAACACAGAGTCGATACAACATAGTATTCAAAATGTTCAGTGTACAGTCAAATATTAACAGGTGTGCAAAGAAACAAGAAAACTTGACTATAATCTAAAAAAGACAACAGACATCAACCCGCAGATGATCTAGAGCCTAGATGATGGGTTTAATACCTAAAGACTTTAAAGAGCTACTATAGAGTTAGGAAAATATGTCCAAAGAATTAAAGAAAAATATCATTTAAATGAGTAAACAGAGTATTTCAGCAGAGAGATGGAAACTATAAAAAAGAACCAAATTAAAATTCTAGAACTGAAAAAATTGTGCGTGTGTGTTGAGAAAAAGGGAAAGAGAGAGAAAGCAAATGCTGTAATGTCAGCAATTAGACAAAGGGTATACAGGTATTCACTGTACTTTCCAGAACCTCTATAGATTTTAAAATTTTTAAAAAGGATTAAAGAAATTTTAAACACACTGTTGTTTTATGTGTGTGTGTGTGTGTGTGTGCACATGTTTGTAGGACAAGAAGGGAAAAATGATAACCTAATCAAGTGTGTATTTGAGAAGCATCCTTCCAGTGAAATGGAACTGAACTGATACAAGGCTGATATCCTGGATGAGGCACAAGGAGATCACCTCTTGGTGACTGCAGTTGTCTAGCTGGTGGGAGAACCTGGCCCAAGAAAACAGCCATGTGGTTGGAGGAGAAGGAAGTTGGTCTGCAGGGCTTTGCCAATAATACGTGTGGAGTAAGAGAAAAAGAGGAATCAAGGATGACCCCCAAATTACCACCATGGCTGACTGGGTGTAATGTGACTAATTTCCTGAGAAAAATTCCAGGGGAGGAGCAGCTTGAGAGAGAAAAAGAAAATCTGTCCAGCTTTGGATCACTGGAGTTTAAGGGATTCGTGGGACATCTACACAGGACTATAAGTAGCAGGTCTAGAATTCAGGAGGGAGGCAGGGATCAAAGATATCTATCCTGAGGCGATCGGTATGCAGTTGCCCTTGGGGATGACAGCAAAAACCAACCCCGGGGAAAAACAGTGCATTAGCAGTGGGCAGAAGATGAGGGGAATGTCAAAGTGGTAGAAAAGAGGAAGGAGGAAAGCCAGCTAGTGACATGGATGCCAAGGCAGTGACAAACCAAAACCAAGGGTGTGAGCAATGCTGCCAGATGCGGCAGAAAGTCCAGAATAAACACCTGAAGGTCCTCTGGGTCAGGCAAACAGGGGGCCGTTGAGGAAACTGGTTCTGCAGATGCAGTGGCTCTGGAACAGTCCAGATGGAGGTAGTCAACTATTGAAGTGGTGCTTTTGTGTTTGAAAGTTGGCGGATGGATACATCCACTCCTAAACTCAAATTAAAATACCCTCCAGAAATGTCTGTAGGGTAATGTATGCACATCCCCAGAAATATTAATTTTGACATGTATACACATGTCAGAGCCTGAGGAGAATTTTTGCTAGTTGCCACACCAATGAAACTGGAGAAACACAATTTGCACCCACCCTGGGAACCAGAGAAACACGTACAGAAGGAAGACATTGGCTCATCACCATCGTTTGCCCCGCCAGGGACCCGGAGGCTATGCTGACCAGCAAGTCAAGCGGTCGGTCCCTATTTCATAGCAACTGTTCTCCACGGTGATCTATTCCTCAACCCAAACCCACCTCAGCAGCACCTCCTTTCTAAGCTCCTTCGGGGAACATGACTCTCTGAGAGTAATAAGAGCCATGGGAGGGTGTGTCCCACCCTGGATTATTTGCGGGGGAGAGATGAGAGCCAGGATATGCACCAGAATGTTGGATACTAGCATGGGAACAGGAAGGAGACCAACAGAAAAGAAGAATATAGGAGTTAATTGAATCCTGTGACATAAGGAGCAAACCCAAGAGGAGGGGCCATCAAGATCCCCCCTCCGCCCAGTAGCCGTGGACTAGATGAACGTCTTCTAGAAACTGGACTCTCCAGCTGGGGCTGAAAAGGGGGAAGTTATCCCAGGTCTGGAGTAAAGTGAAGACAGAAGAAAGAAGGCTAAAGACTCTTTATAAACCTTGTTTGCTGACAGATCGTGGACCTACAAAGAACTCTCATTGCTGAGTCACAAAGCAGAACAGAAGAAAGCAAAGGGGACCATAGAAAAACACCTTCTAATGGAGAACAAAGGTAGCATCACTGGGAGACTTGGAGAAACAGATATTTATTATTAAAAAATCTCTATATAGAATTGATGACAAGAAACAGAAGAGATTTTCACAAGCTGTGTACAAATTGTTCTCAATAAGACAAAGAGTTGGGAGAGAATATAAAAATATGGCTCCAGTAAAAGAGGAAGAGGTTGCCATGAGCAGAGCACAACAGCAACACCAAGGGCTGTATCCTCATAGCTACAAACTGGAAACAACTCGAATACCCACTGAGAATATAATGGATAAATAAACTGAGATCTACTTATATGTGACGGAACACTATACATGAATGAAAATGAATGAACTTCAGCTACCCTCAAAAACATCGTTGAGCCTCACAAGTATAATGTTGAAGAAAAGAGGTTGGATGAAAAACAATAAATATAATATAACCCCCTTGAGATGAAGGAAAAACACAAACAATTAAATGGTGATAGGTAATTCAGGGCAGTGGTTGTCTTTGAGGAAGAGGTATTAGGAAGGACCTCAGGGGCACTTCAGGGTGCTGGTAACACCTTATTCCTTAACCTGGGTGGTTGCTGCATGTATGTTCATGTTTGATAAGAATTGAACTGTGCAATAATACTTTTCTGTATTATACTTTGACCAAAAAGTTAAGGGGGAGCTACTGAAATAAAATCAAACTACAGAGGAACTGAAACTTCCATCCATAATGAAAATACACTCTAAAGGGAATCGAAAACAAATTTTTTTAAGTGACTGCAAACAACTAAATCGACGAGGTGGTAGACAGACTCAAGAATGAACGTAGAAGTGCAAAACAGAGGAAAATGATGTGAGAAGAGACGCATTTTGTGGAAAACATCGAATGAAGATCTAGCATTAGAATGGCAGGCATTCCTGAAGAAAAAAACAGAAATAACAACCATCCAAGATGTGACAGCAAACTAACCTAGGCTAAAAGGAAGACCCAAGAAATTAATCTGAGAGGCTGACACTGTTACTGGCAAAAATAACGTGAAATACCCACATGCAGACATTTCATGGTGGCCACAGGGAGCCGTGAGGACAGCAGCCCCCAACATCACAGCTGCAACAGAAGGGGAGGCTGATTACATCCTAATAGCCCCAAACTGGAAACAACCCGAACATCCATCCTGAATAGAAAGGATACGGAAATTGAGGTATACTTATATACAATGGAACACCATACATTAATGAAAATGAGTCAACTTCAGATAGAGGCAAGCTCAGTTTAAGATTAAGACAGCCTCACAAGATTATTCAATAAGTAGCAATGAAAAAACTCTTTTTAAGAAATTATAATTCATGCATCTAATAAAATTCCACATGACACTCTAAAAGTACAAGATACTGCTAATATATTTTGTATGTACATAAACTCCCTGGGTGGATTGTAAAATCCTTGAGCCAGGCAACGAAGATTATACTTCTTTGAATTCCTCCTCCACCCAGAAAGCATTTGGGTAAACATTCCTGTAATGAATGAATGAACAGGAATGAAAATATGAATGAAGAGGAAGGAAGGAGAGCAAGGAAGGATCTCAACCAATGCATCATTGCTGAGTTTGCCTGTTGGGTGAATTCCAATTCCAGTCTGGCCAACTGGATGCAGCTTTGCCTTAATTCCTCATAAGCTTTGTTTAAAGAGAAGAAACAGAAACTTCCCGGAGCGAAGGGCAACTGGAGGTGGCCTGCATGTTGAGTGGCCTCGTTCTCAGAGGGTAACCTCTCATGGACTGGGCGCCCTTGATCCTTACACTGAAGGAAAGGGGCATTCCATCCCCAGCGACAAACACTGACCAGGTGAGGGAACCTGCCCTTGGTGATCCATAAGCAAAAGGCTGCAGCCACCCGGGGCAGGGATGGCACCCAGATAACATCTGCACCCCAGGTGGCTGGACCACAGAGGATGCTTCAGTATCCACCCGCGTCCAACGCATCTACTCCCCGTGCAGCACCACATGTCCCGTGAGGATAAACGAGCGGCCCCGAACAGTAGGATATCAGGGCTTGGCTGACACAAGGCAGCTCCAAGAGGACGGCAAATAGGCACAGTCTCGGAAACGTGCTTCCCCGAGAACCAAGCTGCAGTCCTCTGAACTGATTCCAGCCAGTTGGTTTTCAGACCCTGCCCGCCTGTTCTGCACTCAAAACACATCTCACAGCCCTGCCTGGAGCCCCAAGATGCTCGTAACGAAGCGTACGCAGTCATAACTCAGGGTTCACCTTGGCAGAGATAAATAAATAAATAAGTAGAAGGAATCTTCCATTAGAAAATAAATGGCCTTTCTTCAGGCTGAGAGCCTGGATTACCCTCCTGAAGAACAAATACAGCATCTTCCCCAGCCGACCTCAGGCCATAAAGTCCAGCTTCACTCAACCAGGGACCCCTGCCCCCCACAACCAGGGCTTCCAGGGCCAAGGCCACCCACCTGGACCTCCAGGGCTGTGAGAATTACCGCCCGCTAGTCTCACCTGCTGAGAAGGCGCCTTTCAGCCCCATTCAGCTGCCTGTGCCTGACAGAAACAACAGGGTGGTGAGCTCTGCTGCCCGCCCAAGAACAGAGCTCAGCCAGCGCCGGAGTGGAGAAGGGCCGAAATCCAGGCAGTGGATCTCTTGAAAAGCCATACGCCCTGACAGTGGCCCAGATTTCACAGAGAAAAAAGCCATCACTCTGAGAAGTCTTGGAAAAATCATCTCTTGATTATTCATGGCAAAGCTGGGAAGGAGGAGGAAGAAAAATGGAAAGCCAGGGTATGTGAAAGCCATAGACGACTTCCAAACTTCACTGGGTTAGGCATCGCAGCCTCTGCGAGAGTTGCCCAACATATATCCGGAGAAAACCATAATTCAAAAGCATACATGCACCCCCCTGTTCACTGCAGCACTATTTACAACAGCCAAGACATGGAAACCACGTAAATGAGCATCGACAGAGGAATGGATAAAGAAGATGTAGTATATTTATACAATGGGATATTACTGAGCCGCAAAAAAGAATGAAATAATGCCATTTGCAGCAACATGTATGGACCTAGGGCTTATCATACTAAGTGAAGTAAGCCAGACAGAGAAAAAGAAATATCACATGATATTGCTTATATGTGGAATCAAAAACAATGATACAAATCAACTTATATATAAAACAGAAATAGACCCACAGAGAGAAGATAAACTTATGGTTACCAAAGGGGAAAGGGGGTGGGGATAAATTAGGAGTTTGCGGTTAACTTATACACACTACTATATATAAAATAGATAAACGACCTACTGTATAGCACAAGGAACTATACTCAATATTTTGTAATAACTAATAAAGGAAAAGAATCTGAAAAGGAATATATATACATATGTATATGTATAACTGAAACACTTTGCTACACACCTGAAACTAGCACAACATTGTAAATCAACGATACATCAATTTAAAAAGAAAAAAAAAGAGTTGCCCGAAACACACAGACTTTCTGCCCAAGTCTCATGGCTTCTGCTCCACAGGGCTCCACACAGGAGGCTCCCAGTCGCCCCTGCTAAGTGATGACTAAAACTGGAGGTCCAGCAACCAGCCCCCCTCCCAAATCAATGCACCACTGCCCTGCTCTCCACTAGGTAGGACTCCTTCCCAGGACACAGGAAAGCTTGGGCCTCACCTCACTTTGCCAACACACCCAGCTCAGCCTCGGCCTTGTTTGTGGCCACCAGGATGGGCTCTAGAGGTCAGGGCTCTATTTTCTGCTTCCGTGCCCTTGTCCAAATATCCTCTGGCCAGTTGAAGGCCAGGAGATCTGAGGATACTGCTCTCCTCTCTGGTCCCCAGTCTGTCCAGACCACAGTGAGCAGATGCTGGCCTAGGGAGTCTGGCTCTGCCCACATCACTCCCCTTCCTCTAATATCCTCCGGCCTCTCCTCCAGACCCAGCCCACCAGCCACTGAGCTCCACTGCTCCATCATGGACGTAAACAAGCCTCTACAGGTAGGCTTCAGAGATACCGCGCACTCGGTTCCAGACCACTGCAATAAAGTAAAGAGCACAGTAAAGCGAATCACCGAATCTTATAGTTTCCCAGCGCATATAAAAGTTACATTTGCACTATGCTGTAGTCTGTTAAATGTGTGATGGCATTAGGTCCAAACAAACAATGTACATACCTTCATTTTAAAATATTTTATTGCTAAAAAATGCTAACCAGCATCTGACAATGCAGTGTTGCCCCCCAAACCTTCAATCCGTAAAAAATGCAGTACCTGCGAAGTGCAATAAAGCGAAGCGTAATAAAACATGGTATGCCCGTCGAGAAGCAAGTAAACAACGCGGGTGAGAGCAAGAAAGCTATCCAATGGCCCTGTCCTTCGCCTGCCCCATCTCGTGCCCTTCATGAAGCGAGCCTGTCTTCCCTGGCCCAGAGACGAATCTCCCCGCCTACCATACCCCTTGTAAGAAACGTGCACAAAGAAATCACACTGGTTCAGACCATTATACTCAAAGCAAAGATATGGGCCATATGGGGTAATTTTAGCTTCCCTATTTTAGAAAGTAAACTTAAACTTCTTGTTGTAAAACAGTGTCACCAGGAACACAGCATTTCAAAACAAGAAGGGAAACCAATCTGGCGTGGCCTCAGCAGATGCCTAGGCAAACATCTGGCTGAATCAACCTAATTCTCTATTCTAAAAGACAAAAACAAAAAACCTTCTTCCTTGTTTTAATTTTTTTTTTTAATCAAGGAGTTGATCTCCCCAGGATACAAAGGGGCACTGTCCCCGGATGAATTCAGTCACCGTGTCCCCAGGTTCGTTCGCATCCCAAAGCCAAGGCTACCACTGTTACAGAGGCACAGAGGCAATCAAAATAATTGCCGGCCCTTCCCACCTAGACACAGCTTCCAGATGATTCTGATCTGGGCAGGATTCCAAGCACCATGGCCACAAGTCAAGAGACGGCCATGAACAAGTCTATGACCTCCCCGCAGCTGGGCCCCACGGTGAATGAGAAGATGGAAACAGGGCAACACTACTGGCGACCAAGATTCCATCAATTGGAAAATACGTGTCACGAGTAGAAGCCTGTCTCCCCAGTCAGAGGGTTCCTTGTGGTACCCAAAGGAACAGAAATATTCCCCATAGATTTTTCAGGCCACCAGGTCCATCCCACACAAAGAAGTCATTTAGGCAGAAGTGATCTCTGAACTCTTTCCTGCTGCATCACTGTTAGACGTGGCCACAGCTGACGGCCAGCGTCTTAGACGCACAATGGCCCCAGATGCCTCCCTCGGTGGCTCACCTCCCACGCAAGGTGGGCTCCTTACCGTCAAGCTCCTCCACAGAGATGTTAGCCAGCTGCTCGCTGTCGCTGCCAGCAGACAGAGATCGGTTGAGGTAATTCCCCTTGTACAACAGGCCGGCCGTCACGTGGTGAAAAGGCATCTTCTCCCTGCTCACAAGAGACAGGGGGCAGGGGAAAGAAAGACATCATCATCATCCGTTCCTCCTTTCCTTCCCTGAAGGACCACCCTGGTGTTCAGATGGCCAGGAGTATTTTTTAAATAACAAGAACATTGGTAGAGGGAAAGTCAGAGAATTCCAGGGTCCCCGCGGCCAGAGCAATTCCCGAAGGATCCCAAGTTCTGTCCCTTCCTTCATTGTACGTCTTACTTCATTCTCCCCATTTAATGAGGAACTTGAGCCATGTGGTCCTGGCAGACTGTGGGATACCCTGGCATCACCCAACTGTCTCTCCATGCAAACAAGGATACTCTCTGCTCCTTTCCCTGGTCTGATAAAAGCTTCCTCCATCCTCCTAGGAAAGGACTGCACACCCCAAAATGTGAGGCTGCCCAGTGGCCATATGTCTTAGCCGTGACTGTACGGAAATCCAACTTTTGCTTTTTGCTTTCCCAGGTAAAGCAGGTTCTGCACTTACACTGCACTCAAAGCAGGTCGGAAATGCCAGGCTCTGAGTAAACACAGACCACAGTCTGTACCTCTGAGAAGGAGCCCTGTACCTGCCTGCACGAGTGGCTCATGAGCATAGCCCTCTGAGACACCAATCACACCTGCCCTGCAGGAAAGGTGGGCAGCATCTCAAGGTGTCCCAAAACAAAGCAGCTTCCAGCATGCTCACAGGAAATGAAAGCATCGCATCCCCTTAGACCAGATGAACAAACCCTCCAAGCTCCTCGTACCAGAGCACCACCCCTGGGACTTTGAAGTTCCCACCAGTGCAAGGCAGGCCAGAGGCTCCAGACTAAGGTGAAAGGGAGGGAGGAGAGACACAGTTAGAAGGATGGGTCTCTCACAGCAGGGAGGTTCCTCAAAAAACTAGAGTTGCTATATGATCCAGCAATCCCACTCCTGGGCATATATCCAGACAAAACTGTAATTCAAAAAGCTACATGCACCCCTATGTTCATAGCAGCACTGTTTACAATAGCCAAGACATGGAAACAACCTAAATGTCCATCGACAGATGAATGGATAAAGAAGATGTGGTACATATATACAATGGAATACTACTCAGCCGTAAAAAAGAATGGAATAATGCCATTTGCAGCAACATGGATAGACCAAGACATTATCATACTAAGCGAAGTAAGTCAGAAAGAGGAAGACAAATATCACATGATATCACTTATATGTGGAATCTAAAATAGAACATAGATGAACTTATCTACAAAACAGAAACAGACTCACAGACATAGAGAACAGACTTGTGGTTGCCAAGGGCGGGGGGGCAGGGGAGGGTTGGACTGGGAGTTTGGGATGCAAACTATTATATATTGAACGGATAAAATACAAGGTCTTCTAGGGGCAGGACAGGAATAAAGACGCAGACATAGAGAATGGACTTGAGGACACAAGGAGGGGGAAGGGTAAGCTGGGACAAAGTGAGAGAGTGGCATGGACATATATACGCTACCAAACGTAAAATAGATAGCTAGTGGGAAGCAGCCACGTAGCACAGGGAGATCAGCTCGGTGCTTTCTGACCACCTAGAGGGGTGGCATAGGGAGGGTGGGAGGGAGGCGCAAGAGGGAGGAGATAGGGGAATATACGTATATGTATAGCTGATTCACTTTGTTATAAAGCAGAAACTAACACACCATTGTAAAGCAATTATACTCCAATAAAGACGTTAAAAAAAAAACAAGGTCTTATTTTTTTAGCACAGGGAACTATATTCAATATTCTATAATAAACCATAATGGAAAAGAATATGAAAAAAGAGAGAGAGAGAGAAAGTTGGATCTCTCCATAGGGGAAAGAGCAATCTCTGTTATAGTGAGTGAGCCATGGGGCATATCCGGTTCTGCTTCTCCATCTGCAAAGGGGCCTAAGAGGATTGAGAAGCCTCTGAGCAGAATTAGGGAATTGGCAGGCAGGAGGGGGAGTCAATTCTAGGGTGTGGGTAGGGAACACCCTTTTAACAGAGCTCCAGGAAGGTAAACTGGGCAGCACCAGAAGGGGTGATCTCCCCGCCAATGGGGGCATACAAGCAGAGGCTGAGGGCCTCCCTGACAGGGGTTCTGTGGGAGAGAATCGGCCCCTGTGCTCTCTCCCCACACACCTATCATTCTCCATGTGAGTCCCCCATAGGGTCCCTTTGGGCACTAAAGTTTGCGTCTGTACGTTAAGCTGGAGTGGTCCTAGCGGCCCCTCCGGGCACTGCTGAGTAACAAGGTGTAAATTACAGGAAGAGACAGCAACAGAAGGCCAGTCTCTGGGGATGACTGCTCAGGGCTTCAGGGTTCCCAAACCTTGCCATCCCTCAAGCCACACTCATGATAGCAACTGGCCCTGATGAAGGATGTTTGGAGGGGGGCGGGGGCCCCTGTCTTCTTTTCCCTGTGACACCACTGAGTGACAGGCCCGAGAGGACGCCCCTTCCTCTCTCTCCCTCCCAACTAGAGCTCACCCCAGCATGCCCCTGTATGGGCTGAGAGCTGCTGACTTAGAGATCAAACCAAGAGACTCTTCAAAGTTACAGGGCTTGACCAAGAGCAGGACGCCAGTTAGTGAAAGAAACCGATCTAGAACACAGGCCACCTAAGCTCTCTTTCAACCAAGCAGCCTCAGCTCAGCACCAGACATCTCCACCTGGGTGTCACACTCTCATTTCAAACTCAAGATGTAGAAAAATGAACTAATTATCTTCCTAAAAAATAGGCCACACTTCCTGATTTCTCTATTTCTATCAAAGGTACTTTTCTCTCATCATAACAACTGGGGCAACTCTCACAAACGTTCTGGGCCCCAAACGCATGGCAGAGGCAAGAGCCAGCCGCCAGCCTCCAACCCAGTCTTAACTCTTTCCACAGCTAACAAAACGTACATACATCCACGGGCCAATTGCAAGTGACGGTGGGGGGGGGGGGGGGGTTGGTTCCAGAGTACGCATGCCTTGGCCAGTTATAAGGGGCACATATTCAGCGAACTATTGATATAAGTCAGACCTTCCCCCTCCCCCTCCTGGCCAAATCCATCCTTATACACAAATAGGCGAGAACCTTTCTTTGGAAGAAGACTTCAATTACCATCTCCTCTTTTCTCAAAGTTAAATTTCAGACCAAACAGGTTTAAAGGTGAGAAGCAGATGCACGAGCTAGGGCTGCTCTCCCTTTCCTAAGGCCAGTCCTAATTTGGGGCGCCATGTGTGGCCATGGTCATTTCAGCCTGGACAGATTCCCATGGTCCAGGGGATGAGACATCAACAATGGCTAACGCTTCCCTCTCAGCACTGGCCCCGGGACCCAGTAGTCTCACCAGCTGTTATTTTTAACCATCATTTAAATCCTTCCTAAACATGGGGAAATACCCACACGGATCTTCTCTAATTTTGCCACCTGGAGGGAGGCCCCCCTCAGGTCGATACAGGCCCGGAGGCATTTCTCCCCATTTCACCACTCATCACTCTAGTTTCTCAGCATTTTATAAATAGCTTCCCATTACCACCTTTTACTTGGTTGCCTGAAGCTCTGGACCGGCCACACACACATTTTTACAGCCGCGGTAACAAGGTTATACTCAAACACGCGTGTCCAAGCCACGTTCGGGCACAGAAGAAACGCTGAGTACTTTGCAGAAAAAACTGGTCACAACTGAGTCCCACTTGAAAGACCAGCATAATTGCTTCTGGAAAAAGCAGTTTACAAAATTAGGTACGTATTCAGTTCATTCACCCAAAATGCTCATAGTCTAGTGGGAAAGAAAACACGTGCAATTGAACCAGCCATATAGATAAATAAAGTCATGTTCAAAAAAAGGAAGAGCATTATACCAAGTAAGCTAAAAACAGCTGCTGCAATTAAGGACTAAATTTCACTCCAAGCCACCTGGGGAAACCCAAGCTTTAAGATCCTAGCTTTGGCTATGGAAGGGAAATGTACAAGTTCGCCAGCAAAGGAAAACACAGTCCTGAGCTAAAACTTAAGAGATGGATCTTTACATGGTGAGCAATGAATATATATATATATTTCTTTTCAACAGCCATTTTACTCATTGAGAAATATTATTTAAGTGACTGTTTACCATGTGAACAATCTTTCTGTATTTTCTGTAAGGCAGTATGGTTTCCTGGCTAAGAATCAGGGCTTTCTGGTCAAAAGCAGTGTTAGATTTAAATCCTAGCTCTGCTCTGATTAGCCATGTAGGTAAATTAATTAACCTCTGTAAGCCTCAGTCTCCTCCTCTGTAAAACTGGGGTTTGGAAACATACTGAATAGTATTTTTGTAACTATGAAATAAGATAAGGCATGGAAAGCACTTGACTTAGCATCAGGTATGTTCTCAATAAACATCGTCAGTAATTCCTTGCTAAGGATTACATGAAGTAGGAGGCAGGGCAAAAGAAATTCATGATGTGTTAGGTGGAAGATAAAACACACCGTGTTTTGAAGGAGGGTCAGGAACGACCTGGCAGAGGGTGAGTTTCAGAGAGGAGCTGGCTGGCATTGCACACTAAGATGCCAAGGGATCCAGAATGTCAGCAACAGAGCACTGGGGGCCCCAGCACTGAGCGGTGTCAGCAAGCAGCTGACTGTATCAGGAGGAGGGGGCTATTTGAATGAAAAGCACCAGAGCTGAAAAAGAGTCTATTTCCTGGGTATCACCTGGCATCATGGTCACATCAAGGACAAGATGTCAGCAGGTTAAAAACAAAGGGGTGGGTTCCTGTTTTCAGTGTCGAAGAACTGGTACATTTCTTGGCAAAGTAATAAACCAAAGACAACACTCCCATTTACCATGGCAACAAAAAGAATAAAATATCTAGGAATAAATCTACCTAAGGAGACAAAAGACCTGTATGCAAAAAATTATAAGACACTGATGAAAGAAATTCAAGATGATACAAATAGATGGAGAGATTATACCATGCTCTTGGATTGGAAGAATCAACACTGTGAAAATGACTATATTACCCAAAGCAATCTGTAGATTCAATGCAATTCCTATCAAACGACCACTGGCATTTTTCACAGAATAGAACAAAAAATTTCACAATTTGTATGGAAACACAAAAGACCCTGAATAGCTAAAGCAATCTTGACAAAGAAAAACGGAGCTGGAGGACTCAGGCTCCCTGACTTCAGACTATACTACAAAGCTACAGTAATCAAGACAGTATGGTACTGGCACAAAAACAGAAATATAGCTCAATGAACAGGATAGAAAGCCCAGAGATAAACCCATGCACATATGCTCACCTTATCTTTGATAAAAGAGGCAAGAGGCAAGTGGAGAAAAGACAGCCTCTTCAATAAGTGGTGCTGGGAAAACTGGACAGCTACAAGTAAAAGAATGAAATTAGAACACTCCCAAACACCATACACAAAAATAAACTCAAAATGGATTAAAGACCTAAATTTAAGGCCAGACACTATCAAACTCTTAGAAGAAAACATAGGCAGAACACTCTATGACATAAATCATAGCAAGATCCTTTTTGACTCACCTCCTAGAGAAATGGAAATAAAAACAAAAATAAATAAATGGGACCTAATGAAACTTAAAAGCTTTTGCACAGCAAAGGAAACCATAAACAAGAAGAAAAGACAACCCTCAGAATGGGAGAAAATATTTGCAAATGAAGCAACTGACAAAGGATTAATCTCCAAAATTTACAAGCTCATGCAGCTCAATATCAAAAAAACAACAACCCAATCGAAAAATGGGCAGAAGACCTAAATAGACATTTCTCCAAAGAAGATATACAGATGGCCAACAAACACATGAAAGAATGCTCAACATCACTAATCATTAGAGAAATGCAAATCAAAACTACAATGAGATATCATTTCACACTGGTCAGAATGGCCATCATCAAAAAATGTACAAACAATAAATGCTGGAGAGGGTGTGGAGAAAAGGGAACCCTCTTGCACTGTTGGTGGGAATGTAAATTGATACAGCCACTATGGAGAACAGTATGGAGGTTCCTTAAAAAACTAAAAATAGAACTACCACACGACCCAGCAATCCCACTACTGGGCATATACACTGAGAAAACCATAATTCAAAAAGAGTCATGTCAAAATGTTCATTGCAGCTCTATTTACAATAGCCAGGATATGGAAGCAACCTAAGTGTCCACTGACAGATGAATGGATAAAGAAGATGTAGCACATATATACAATGGAATATTACTCAGCCATAAAAAGAAACGAAATTGAGTTTTTTGTAGTGAGGTGGCTGGACCTAGAGCCTGTCATACAGAGTGTAGTAAGTCAGAAAGAGAAAAACAAATACCATATGCTAACATATATATATATGGAATCTTAAAAAAAAAAAAAGGTCATTTAGAACCTAGGGGCAAGATGGAAATAAAGACACAGACCTACTAGAGAATGGACTTGAGGATACGGGGAAGGGGAAGGGTAAGCTGGGACAAAATGGGAGAGTGGCATGGACATATATACACTACCAAACGTAAAATAGATAGCTAGTGGGAAGCAGCCGCATAGCACAGGGAGATCAGCTCAGTGCTTTGTGACCACCTAGAGGGGTGGGATAGGGAGGGTGGGAGGGAGGGAGACGCAAGAGGGAAGAGATATGGGAACATATGTATATGTATAGCTGATTCACTTTGTTATAATGCAGAAACTAACACACCATTGTACAGCAATTATACTCCAATAAAGATGTTAAAAAAAACAAACAAAGAGCCCCACACACTTTGACTTGAGAGATGTCAAGAGATGATGCTCTTCAGAGACAGTTAATTTTGTGTCAACTTGACTGGGTCACAGGGTGCCCAGATATTTGGTTAAACATTAATCTGGGTGTGTCTGTGAGAGTGTTTTGGGGTGAGATTAACATTTAAGCCGGTAGTCTGAGTAAAGAAGATTGCCCTTCCCAAGGTGGCTGGGCCTTATCCAATCTGTTAGAGGCCTGAATAAAACAAAAAGGGAAAATAAGGGAAAATGTGTTCTTTCTGTCAGTGTGAGCTGGAACTTTGGTCTTCTCCTGCCTTTGGACCTGGACTCCGGCTGGAGCTGACACCAATAGCTCTCCTGGGTTTCCAGCTCGCCAGATTGTAGGAATTCTCAGCCTCCAAAACCATCTAAGCCAATTCCTTACAATAAATTTCTTTCTCTATATATATCCTATTGGTTATGTTTCTCTGGAGAACCCAGACTAACTCTTCCATTTTTTTTCTCAGCAGTGCCAGGCACATTCCTGTAGGCTGATGTTATTATTCTGGGTAAAGAGTACCCCAGAACATAATTCTGCAGGGCCTCTTAAGCAACACGACCCAGAGTGTAGTGTGTGGACCACTGCCAGCTGAATACTCTCTACTGCTTGTTTGCAACGAGATAGATAAGGACAGGAAGTGAAAGAAAGCATTGAAATTTTTATAGCAATTTGGAGCACTGGCCCAACACCTAAGCACGTGACCAGTTGACTTGATTTCTGTGTATCTTTGCTTTTTTTATTTTATTTTTCCACTAATTCGTTCTTTCTGCATTTTACAGAAATCACTCTGCCAAGGACTGGAGCTTTGAACAAAAAAAGAAACAAAACAAAAACACTAGTCCTTCCCCACAAATAGTTTAGTTTGAGAAGCACTTCTCTCTAAAGTACTTTAAGTTGCATCAATTTCTGGTAATGGGCTACAGATACAGAGAGAGAGGAAGAAAGACATGTAGAGAAATGTATTTGAACTTGCCTCCGAAATTTTTTCAAAGAACTTAATTTAAGATTTTTTAAAGTCTTAGATGGACTTTGGAAAGGAGGTACAGCAGACATAGAAAACAAACTTATGGTTACCAAAGGGGAAAGGGGATGGAGAGGGATAAATTAGGAGTATAGGATTAATAGGTACACACTACTATATGTAAAACAGATAAATAACTAGGATTCACTATGTAGCACGTGGAACTATATTCAGTGCCTTGTAATAACCTATAATGGAAAAGAATCTGAAGCTGTACACCTGAAACTAACACAATATTGTAAATCAACCACAGTTAAAGAAATAAAAAAAATTTTTAATCCAAAAAAATACTCTATATACAATGTGTTATTCAAACAGAATTATTATACCACATTGAAAAGTCTAGTGTTAAAAAGTAATGTTTGAGGGCTTCCCTGGTGGCGCAGTGGTTGAGAGCCCGCCTTCCGGTGCAGGGGACGCGGGTTCGTGCCCCAGTCCAGGAGGATCCCACATGCCGTGGAGCGGCTGGGCCCGTGAGCCATGGCCGCTGAGACTGCGCGTCCAAAGCCTCCTGTGCTCCGCAACTTGGGGGGCCACAACAGTGAGAGGCCCGTGTACCGCAAAAAAATAAAAAGTAATATTTGAAGCATTTAAACGTCATAAACATTTCAAATATATATGGAAATAAAACCCCACAATATCCTTTGTTTTAAATTTAAAAAACAAAACAAGAAAGGACGTACAAGATGTCAGCGGAAGTTTGGGCCATCTTCTGAGCGCCTGGAATACATTGCTGGGGTTTCTGTCCTCCATTTAGCAGACTACATGGGGCAATGTTGACCCTGCATTCTAGAAGTTAAAGAGCCTACCCAACCGTGATAGAGCCTTTGTCAAATTCCCCTAAAAATATCCATGAAGGCACACAAAAATAATCATATTCCCAACAGCACCAATGCCAGGGTGTGGAAGAAGCTTCCATTAAGTCGGCACAGTTAGGATTAAAATGGAAAATAATCAGTGGCATATCCACACTTTGAATGCAGACTAAATAATAGAGTCAGATAGTAAAGGAATAGGAGGAGATTTTTATCTACCTAAATTCCCTTCTATTTCTGGGACTCTGGAATGACCAACCATGACATCAGACAATCACCCTTCGGACTCTGTTGGAATTGCTTTTTCAAAGCAGCCAGGGTCGGTCAAACCCTCACTGCCCTTAGCACCACTGTGAATCAACAATCCCCTTCCTCTAGCTACCCAGGGATCATGCAACACGGCTCCCAGTCTGCAACACGGCTAGGAACAGAAGGGTCTGAGGCACGGGCCCTGCACGTGAAGATGTGAAATTTGTTATGCGCATGAGTGTCAGTACGAACAATGACCTGTGGGGTTTATGGCTTTTCGTGTATTGCTTTTGATTAAGGAAGAACTGCAGAAGACCTCAGATACCCCAGAAATGTATGTCTCCTCCTCAGAGTCCAAGAGTTAAGTTATAGGGACGAGAAGATCCCTACTTACTCCAGCAAAGATGCACTAGATGGATACCAGCTGAGCGTTGGGCTAAGCACTTACAAAACAATTGTGTTCTCTTGTAAAGATCCTGCAGGGGCAGGCCAATTGGCAAGGAGGGTTTGGATAGAGCTCAAATCAGACAGCAATGAGTAAGCAGAAAACACCAACGTGAGGGTCTAAATAAAAATTCTGCATCATCAGAGGAAGAAGCACTTTCAAGAAGAAGTAGAGCCAAAAACAGATTGTCAACAATAATATGATACAAGAAAGAAGACAGTTTTACAAAGCTTCTGGTTACATCCTTAAAAATAAGTAGAAAACCAGGGTGTTTATGAAATAAGAATGCAAATTCATAAGGAAATCTCAGCATACAGTGAGGAGGTATCAAGTCAGAAAGCAAAGACAGCTTGCTGAGAGGCAAGCTGATTTGGAAAAGGTGCTGGTCTTTGCAAAGCAAAGGAGAAATCCAAAAACAGTAGTGGAATGAAAATCTACATTACTGGCAACAAAGAGTATTTCAAACAAACGGCAAATTCAGCAAACAATATAATTCACCCATGGACCCACCACCCAGATTGAACATGGGCTCATATTTTTCCTCATTTGCTTTAGGTTTTTTTCAAAGAAATATCTGACATCGAAGCCCTGCCCATCTATGCTATTCCTCCACCTCCTTCACTCAGCTGTGACAACACTATTCTGGAGGTGGAACGTATCCTTCCGGTCCATGATTTTAAATTTTCCTACATTTGGGTGTAACTGTATAGAATATATTATAGTATTGCTGTATATATCTTTCAATTTACATAAATAATATCACACTGTACATATGCTTTTGCAGTTTGCACATTTCAATCTATATTAGAGTTTAGGGACTTACCCAAATCCGTATACGCAATTTACTTTTAACTGTGCCATAGTTTTCCACTGTAAAAGCATATTGCAATTCATTTACCCACTATCCAACCGAAAGAAAAGCATTCCGCAAAGAACATTTTCATGTGTCTCTTTGCGTAAATTGAGGGGAATTTCTCTAGCCTACATACCTAGATAAAATATTACAGAATTTTTCCAAAGTGGTTGGGTTAGTTGTCTGTCACTACATAACAAACTACCCTTGAACTTAGTGGCTTAAAAGAGCAAATATTTATTATCTCACAGGTTCTGTGGGTCAGGAATCAGGAATTGCTTTGCTGGGTGGTTCTGGCTCAGGAGTTCTCAGAAGGTTGCAGTCAAGACACTGATCAGGGCTACCACCGTCAGAAGGTGTGACTGCAGCTGGAGGATCCACTTCCAAGATGGTGTACTCACATGGCTGTTCACAACATCCTCAGGGGACTCTCCAGAGGGCTGCTCAGGTGTTCTTATGACATGACAGCCGGCTTCCCCTAGCAGGTGATCCAAGACACAGAATGAGGGGGCTTTTATGATTTGGTCTCAGAAATCACACCGTCATTTTTGACACATTCTGTTCATTAAAAGCAAGATGCTAAGGAAAGCCTACACTCATGGAGAGAGAGATTAGGCTCCACCTTCTGAAAGATGGAGTATCAAAGAATTTGTAAACATCTTTCAAAATCATCATCATGGTTGTAGCAACTTACAGACCCACCATTAGCCTATCGGCATGTCTATTTCCCCCACAGCCTTGCTGACAAGGAGTATGATCAGACTGTTTCATCTGTAATTGGATTTCCTTGGTTGCTAGCTTAGGCATCTTGTTATATGTTTTGTGGCCGTTCTAATTTCCCCTCCTACAATTTGCTTTTTACCTTTAACTACTGGGTTGCTTATCATTTTGGGATTGCTTTGTTCTTCCATGCTATTGTTTTCTAATATTTCAGTTCAATCTTACTTTTAAACCCCTCACTATTAGTCATTATTATTGTAGTTGTTATTGGTGCATGTCACAACCAATGCTTACCTAGACTTTTCTACAAGTTTACTAATTTCTCTGCTCATTGTTGCACTCTTCTGGGTTCAATTCCCTTCTTAATGAAGGGAATGTAGTAGTTCTTTCATTAAGGAATTATAAATGGAAAGCTTTTTGGTCTTTTTCCTTAAAAAAAAAAGTCTTTATTTCAATCTCATTTGAATTATAGTTCAACTTGGTAAAGAATTACAAATTATTTACTTAGTACTCGGAGGATATTTTGTTGCTGATGAGGAATCTGCTTGTTCACCTGTTAATACTCATTCTGGACCATTCTAAGTCTATAATTTCAGATATAGGCTCTCTCCCCAACTCGATATTCTCTCTTTCATAAAGAGATGTATTAGATGTATGTTGGACCTCTTCATTCAAGCTCAATACTCTTGACTGGTTCATCCAACATTCATTCATACCCCATCAGATTAAAAAAGCTGAAAAGCTAATAACTTTGTTTTCCAGACTCCATTGCTACTAGAGCTCTGTATGAGAATTAGTTCCAAAATTAGAAAGCACTTGCCCAAGTTCGGAATGCAGGAGAGATGAATACAATGGTATGTGTGCGGGGTCTCACAAAACACCTTGATCCGTAGCATTTACCCCTATCCATGGTAGAAATACTCCCACAATGGCCAATTCCGAGCCAACAACGTGGTATCAGTGAACATGGAGTTGTGAAGAGATGTGAAGTAGTATACCAGCACCCCATTATACAGTATTTTCACCATATACATGTCATAGACTAAATTAACCACAAAATCATAGATAATAATAAAGTGTAGTCAAATAATTAGGAAGTGAAGAGTTTTTAGTATTTATTACCTTTGTGATGTAATATAATTTATTTCACTGTAAGTTTATACTTCATCTGAGAATTTAAGTTTATATTTCATTTATCATGCATTTAAGAATGGCTATGTTTAATAACTGACTCGTAAAATTCCTGAAAATTTAACAAGTGTCTTTTCTTCCCTGCTTTTAATTAATTAAGTTATTTATTTATTTATGGCCGTGTTGGGTCTTGTTGCTGTGCGTGGGCTTTCTTTAGTTGCAGTGAGTGGGGGCTACTCTTTGTTGTGGTGCACAGGCTTCTCATTGTGGTGGCTTCTCTGGTTGCAGAGCATGGGCTCTAGGCACATGGGCTTCAGTAGTTGTGGCACGTAGGCTCAGCAGTTGTGGCTCGTGGGCTCTAGAGCGCAGGGTCAGTGGTTGTGGCACACAGGCTTAGTTGCTCCGCGGCATGTGGGATCTTCCCAGACCAGGGCTTGAACCTGTGTGCCCTGCATCGGCAGGTGGATTCCTAACCACTGCACCACCAGGGAAGCCCAAACAAGTGTCTTTCATAAGCTGGCATGAGGTAGCTCCAGCGTGCCGCTGGATGAAGGTCTTTTTTCCTGACCATTTCTGGTTGTTTCTACAGGCAAGAAAAGTCATGGAAACACGATGTTTTCCTGCAACAGTGTTCCGCCGTCCACTCTCCAGTTTCCTGGCTGTGAAGAAGTAGTCAAGGTGGTGGGAGAAGAGCAATGGCTTCTGAATCCTCGGATCAGCTTCAAGTCCATTTTCCAGCTTTTGGGGGGTCCAGAGGAAGTTTTAGGAACAACAAGCAGATTCCAGTGGCAGTCTCAGTGGTAGTAAATCTCCTGGAGGGTCAATCTGAATTATTCTGGGAGTCATTCTGGACAGCCATCCACAATCCAGTCCTTCAGCCCTTCAACAATCTTGTAAGCATCAAATTCCCTGTATTAAATCCCTTCCTCCTTAAAATACGCAGTGTGGTTACTGGTCCTTGAACTAAACTTTAACTGATATATTATTGTATTTTCCGAGTTTCTTAAACTTTTTTTAACTAATTTTTATTGGAGTATAGCTGCTTTACAATGCTGTGTTAGTTTCTCCCATGCAGCAAAGTGAATCAGTTGTACGTATACTTATGTCCCCTCTTTTCAGATTCCCTTCCCGTATAGGTCACCACAGAGCACTGCGGAGAGTTCCCTGAGCTCTACAGTAGGTTCTCATTAGTTATGTATTTTATACATAGTATCAATAGTGTATGTATGTCAATCCCACTCTCCCAATTCATCCCGCCCCCCCTTTAAACTCGTTTAAAATTTTCATATTTTTATCTGTGTATCTTGTAAGCAATTTCCTCAAAATTATTTTTACATTCACACATTCTTTTTTCAGTTGTAACTTAACTTACAGTTTAACCTGTCTGCTCAGTTTTCATCTAAATGATGACGTTTTCCATTTCCAGCAGTTTAGTTTCTTTTACAAATCCATCTTTTATTTATCACTGAGTATAAATCTTTCCATTTTTATTCTCTGACCTTTGCATATTTTCTTTCAGAATCTCAATTATCTCAGTTTCTTAAGGCACTAATCTTCTTTGTGGTACTTCTCTGATTTCTCTAGCGGTAAACAGTTTCCAGGTGTGGTTTCACTCTTTGTGGGCGGGGCCATCTTCAGCAGGTGTTGCTTTTCCCTGTGGAGCTTCACATGCGCAGAGATCTGTGCCCGAGGCACAGGTGCCATAGGTTTCACCAGTTGGGGACCAGTTTGTCCATTCATTCTTGGCCTGGAAGGCGCGCACCACGTGGGTAGTGTAGATATGGAGTGCGCATCCCCGACGCACAGGTCTGGAGTTCTCCTTTGTCACGGGGGCCTTTTCCTTTGGCAGCCACAGCTCCTGGTAGACATAAGCATCTCAGCCACTTTGCTGAGCAGTGGGCAGACTGTCTAGTCCCCCCTATGGGAGGGGCAGCGAAACCAGGGTCTGAGTTCCTGCTTCCTGCCTGCTGTGGACCCAAGACCACACCTTTCCTCCCGGCATGAACATTAAGACTCCCACCTGCCAGAGCCTTCGGGGCTTTCCCTACCCTGAAGCAGCGTCCACCCCTACGCTTTCCTCTCTGGGCTCTGAACTCAGAGCCCCTTCTTTTCTTTCACACTAAGTTATTTTAATGTGTAAAACAGGAAAAGTGTAGTCAGGAAAACAGAGCCTATGTCAGCTAGTTCAATAAAAAGATGTGCAACAGTGAGCTACCTACCAAGTGGGCAGAAGGGCTGAAAAGCACCCCCCCAACCCCCTGTCGAGAGGCTGGTTAGCAGAGATTAGCAATAGCAGAAAGTTTCTCCTACCCCTACTGTGGAGGGACATATGGCGATGGCAGTATGACCAGAACCTCAAAAGTGGGGTGCCCAGAGGAGCTAGAACCATGGTAGGGGTCGCCCAATAGGATATCTCTGCTCTGCCGAGATGCAGGGCAGGAAACCTTAAGAGGGAGAGGTACCATGGAGACATCTGTCAAAGGCAGGTAGGGGTGGGGAGCCTCACTCTCTGTCCTCACCTTCTCACCTCCTGTTGGTGCCTCCCTTTGGCCAGGGAATCTGGAAACATAGTTTGCTTGGACAGACCCTACTATACAGAGTGGTGCAGGGGGAGAGAGAAGGATAAATCTGTTCAGCTAGCAGGCAAAGGACTGGCTGGGCTACAGAGTTAACTTTTTTGTTATATGTTTATCCAACATCTCTTCATTTGTTGCAGGAAACTAATCCACGTTAGCTTAGTGACCATGCTGACAGAACTAGATATCCTTGTGACATTTCTGAATTTCAAAGATAAGGAAATGTCTTCTGACCATCCAGGTTAGAAAATACAGGTTACCCACAGAGGAACAAGATGAAACGCAGCTCCCTTCATAACAGCAAGCAGACACAACGGAGACACAATCACTACCTGCTACTGCCTTTAAAGGTCATTTAAAGTAAAATGAGTAGAGAAGTTTACAAATTAAATTATGGGAAAAGACTTAAAGGCAAAGGTCAAAGAAAAGAAAGTTCTAACTGCAAAGCAATTTAAAATAAAAAGCACTGATAGTATAGTGAAGGTATGTTTAAAAAGGGGAAAATCCAAAAAATATATATATTAGTCACAAACCTCTATATATCATGTACATATCATTATAAACCAAAAAATAATTTAAATATATTTTTGATTTTAAAAACTGGTGAAGATTTTAAAGACACCCTCTAAGGCTTTGGCAAATTACCTGGGTAAAAAACAAAAACAAAGGGGATATGAATGATGTAGACATTTTTCTATGAAGGCCGATTTGATGTGTCTCTGTATATGAGTGTGTGTGTGAGTGTGTGTGTGTGTGTCCCCACAACCTCCCAGAGATAACTTTCGAGATATCTGAACATTTACAAAAATTTATCAAATATAAGACCACAAAGCAAACTTCAGTAAAGGTCTTCAAAAGCAGGTCTGAGACAGTTGAATATAAACAGAAACAATAATAAAATTCAATATTTTTAAATGCTAAGACATTTTTCTAACTTTGTTGAGATATAACTGACATACAACATTGTGTAAGTCTAAGCTGTATAAGATGTTGACAGCCTTATATGTTGCAAAAGGATGACCACCATAGCATTCCCTAACACCTCCAACATGTCCCATAATTACCCTTTCTCTTTTTTTGTGGTGAGATCATTTAAGACCTACTCTCTTAGCAAGTTTCAAGTATATGATACAGTATTATTAGCTATAATCACCATGCTGTACCTTCGATCTCTAGAACTTATTCATTAAAATTGAAATTTTTAATATACTCCTAGATCAAAGTTTAAATTAAAATTTAAATTATACGCTCTATTTAAAATTTTAAAAGGGAAATAATTCTTATTAAAAAGCATATGAGGGGGCTTCCCTGGTAGCACAGTGGTTGAGAGTCCGCCTGCTGATGCAGGGGACACGGGTTCGTGCCCCGGTCCGGGAAGATCCCACATGCCGCGGAGCGGCTGGGCCCGTGAGCCATGGCCGCTGAGCCTGCGCGTCCGGAGCCTGTGCTCCGCAACGGAAGAGGCCACAACAGTGAGAGGCCCACGTACCGCAAAAAAAAAAAAAAAAAGCATATGAGGTATAGCAAAGTAGTATTCAGATAAGCTTGTGAGGTCTTTAAATGCTCTTACTGTTTTTAAGAGAAAAATATAAACACTAAATAAGTCTTCAAGGGCTTCCCTGGTGGCTCAGTGGTTAAGAATCCGCCTGCCAATGCAGGGGACAGGGGTTCGAGCCCTGGTCCAGGAAGATCCCACATGCCGCAGAGCAACTAAGCCCGTGCACCACAACTACTGAGCCTGCGCTCTGGAGTCCGTGAGCCACAACTACTGAAGCTCACGCACCTAGAGCCCAAGCTCTGCAACAAGAGAAGTCACCGCAATGAGAAGCCTGCACACCGCAACAAAGAGTACTCCCCGCTCGCTGCAACCAGAGAAAGCCCGTGCGCAGCAACGATGACCCAAGACAGCCAAAAATAAATAAGTAAGTTTTCAACACAAACGTTTTAGAGAAAGAACAACAAAATAAATTAAGAAAACAGAAAAAACGAAATAATGAGACAGAGCTGAATTAGAAAACAGATAAATTAAAAGAGCTGGTTCTCTGAAACAAAAGCAAATAAACAGACAAATCTCTGACAACTTTATTAAAACAAACAGGGAAAGCACAAATAGACAACAGTATGAAATATGAGAATTCTACATGCAACTCTAGACTCATAAATTTAAAACACTGCTTCAATGAACGCTTTGTTTCTCAAAATACAGAAATTGGATTTTTATTGAAAGCAGTGTGATTTACTGTTATTCATGCTTACTGAAAATCTTGACATAACATTTTGTTATACAGTGATTTGAAGATCTGGTTTTAGGTTGGGTGTATTTCCATACTTGATTAAAACATCTGCCATAACCAAAAATACACCTCAAAAGAATTTACAGATCCAAATCGAAGAAACACGTCACTGGCAGGGTTTACTACATCATAACATTCATTCTTCAATCCGTCCCACAAGCATGCCAAGATTTTTGCTGGTAAAGTTTCATCTTCCTGAATTTCAACAGGTGATTTTGCAAACTGATTCAAAGCGGTTGCACTTTCATAGTTTTAACAAAAAACAATCGATTTGGAAGATCCTTAAGCAGTTAACAAAATTCTGTTTCCAGGTTTTTTTTAAATTAATTTATTTGTTTGTTTTCATTTTTGGCTATGTTCGGTCTTCCTTGCTGCATGCGGGCTTGCTCTAGTTGCGGCAAGCTGGGGCTACTCTTCCTTGTGGTGCGCGGGCTTCTCATTGGGTGGCTTCTCTTGCTGTGGAGCACGGGCTCTAGGCGCGCAGGATTCAGTAGCTGTGGCTCTTGAGCACAGGCTCAGTAGTTCTGGCTCACAGGCTTAGTTGCTCCGCGGCACGTGGGATCTTCCGCGGCCAGGACTCGAACCCGTGTCCCTTGCATTGGCAGACAGATTCTTAACCACTGTACCACCAGGGAAGCCCCCAGATTTTTTAACTTCACAAATTTGAGTTTGTAGATAGCACACTCACAACAGTTTTTTAGCAACAAAATCACATAATGGTAGAAAGATTTCCAAAACCATCCATTCTCAAAACTGTTTTTGAGCTTTGAGCATGAGTTTCCTTTAAAAAGCAATTATTTCTGAAGTCAGGGAGCCTGATTCCTCCAGCTCCGTTATTCTTTATCAAGATTGCTTTGGTTATTCAGGGTCTTTTGTGTTTCCATTCAAATCATGAAATTTTTTGTTCTAGTTCTGTGAAAAATGCCATTGGTAGTTTGATAAGGATTGCATTGAATCTGTAGATTGCTTTGGGTAGTAGAGTCATTTTCACAATGTTGATTCTTCCAATCCAAGAACATGGTATATATCTCTCCATCTGTTTGAATCATCTTTTATTTCCTTCATCAGTGTCTTATAGTTTTCTGCATACAGGCCTTTTTTCTCCTTAGGTAGGTTTATTCCTAAGTATTTTATTCTTTTTGTTGCAAAGGTAAATGGGAGTGTTTCCTTAATTTCTTTTTCAGATTTTTCATCATTAGTGTATAGGAATGCAAGAGATTTCTGTGCATTAATTTTGTATCCTGCTACTTTACCAGATTCATTGATTAGCTTTAGTAGTTTCCTGGTAGCATCCTTAGGATTATCTATGTATAGTATCATGTGATCTGCAAACAGTGACAGCTTTACTTCTTCTTTTCTGATTTGGATTCCTTTTATTTTTTTCTTCTCTGATTGCTGTGGCTAAAACTTCCAAAACTATGTTAAATAACAGTGGTGAGAGTGGGCACCTTGTCTTGTTCCTGATCTTAGTAGAAATGGTTTCAGTTTTTCACCATTGAGAACGATGTTGGCTGTGGGTGTGTCATATATGGCCTTTATTATGTTGAGAAAAGTTCCCTCTTTGTCTACCTTCTGGAGGGTTTTTTATCATAAATCGGTGTTGAATTTTGTCAAAACATTTTTCTGCATCTATTGAGATGATCATATGGTTTTTCTCCTTCAATTTTTTAATATTGTGTATCACACTGATTGATTTGCGTATATTGAAGAACCCTTGCATTCCTGGGATAAACCCCACTTGATCGTGGTGTATGATCCTTTTAATGTGCTGCTGGATTCTGTTTGCTAGTATTTTGTTGAGGATTTTTGCAACAATGTTCATCAGTAATATTGGCCTGTAGTTTTCTTTCTTTGTGACATCTTTGTCTGGTTTTGGCATCAGGGTGATGGTGGCCTCGTAGAATGAGTTTGGGAGTGTTCCTCCCTCTGCTATATTCTGGAAGAGTTTGAGAATGATAGGTGTTAGCTCTTCTCCAAATGTTTGACAGAATTCACCTGTGAAGCCATCTGGTCCTGGGCTTTTGCTTGTTGAAAGATTTTAATCACAGTTTCAATTTCAGTGCTTGTGATTGGTCTGTTTATATTTTCCATTTCTTCTTGGTTCAGTCTCAGAAGGTTGTGCTTTACTAAGAATTTGTCCATTTTATTGGCATATAGTTGCTTGTAGTAATCTCTCATGATCCTTTGTATTTCTGCAGTGTCAGTTGTTACTTCTCCGTTTTCATTTCTAATTCTATTGATTTGAGTCTTCTCCCTTTTTTGCTTGATGAGCCCGTCTAATAGTTTATCAATTTTGTTTATTTTCTCAAAGAACCAGCATTTAGTTTTATTGATCTTTGCTATCATTTCCTTCATTTCTTTTTCATTTATTTCTGATCTGATCTTTATGATTTCTTTCCTTCTGCTAACTTTGGGGGTTTTTTGTTCTTCTTTCTCTAATTGCTTTAGGTTTAAGGTTAGGTTGTTTATTTGAGATGTTTCTTGTTTCTTGAGGTAGGATTGTATTGCTATAAACTTCCCTCTTAGAACTGCTTTCACTGCATCCCATAGGTTTTGGGTCGTCATGTTTTCATTGTCATTTATTTCTAGGCATTTTGATTTCCTCTTTGATTTCTACAGTGATCTCTTGGTTATTTAGTAGTGTATTGTTTAGCCTCCATGTTTAATCTCCAAAATATACAAGCAGCTCATGCAGCTCAATATCAAAGAAACAAACAACCCATCCCCAAAATGGGCAGAAGACCTAAATAGACATTTCTCCAAAGAAGATATACAGATTGCCAGCAAACACAAGAAAGGATGCTCAACATCATCAATCATTAGAGAAATGCAAATCAAAACTACAATGAGATATCATCTCACACTGGTCAGAATGGCCATCATCAAAAAATCTACAAACAATAAATGCTGGAGAGGGTGTGGAGAAAAGGGAACCCTCTTGTGCTGTTGGTGGGAATGTAAATTGATACAGCCACTATGGAAAACAGTATGGAGGTTCCTCAAAAAGCTAAAAATAGAACTACCATATGACCCAGCAATCTCACTACTGGAAATATACCCTGAGGAAACCATAATTCAAAAAGAGTCATGTACCACAATGTTCATTGCAGCTCTATTTACAATAGCCAGGACATGGAAGCAACCTAAGTGTCCACTGACAGATGAATGGATAAAGAAGATGTGGCACATATATACAATGAAATAGTATTCAGCCATAAAAAGAAACAAAATTGAGTTATTTGTAGCAAGGTGGCTGGACCTAGAGACTGTCATACAGAGTGAAGTAAGTCAGATAGAGAAAAACAAATACCGTATGCTAACACATATATGTGGACTCTTAAAAAAAAAAAAAGGTTCTGAAGAACCTAGGGGCAGGACAGGAACAAAGACGCAGACCTGCTAGAGAATGGACTTGAGGGCATGGGGGTGGGGGGAAGGGTAAGCTGGGACAAAGTGAGAGAGTGGCATGGACATATATACACTACCAAATGTAAGACAGATAGCTAGTGGGAAGCAGCCGCATAGCACAAGGAGATCAGCTCGGTGCTTTGTGTCCACCTAGAGGGGTGGGATGGGGGAATGGGAGGGAGATGCAAGAGGGAGGAGATATGGGGATATATGTACATGTATAACTGATTGACTTGGTTATACAGCAGAAACTAACACATCAGTATAAAGCAATTATACTCCAATAAAGATGTTTTTTTAAAAAAGCAGTTATTTCCTCTATCTTTGTTAAAATGTCATCTTTCAGTGTGTGTAGCAGGCAACATCCTGCCATCTCAGAAGAGATCACAGACATGGACCATTTGCCTGTTCATGACAGAAAGTGTGCGACTCTGCTTTCTGTTTGACAACTCTTTGAAGAACTTTGCCCTGATAGAAGCTGCACAGTGTCTTGGGGTACAAAGGCCACTGAGAGTCATTTTCCATCTCATTTCAAAGATTAGACCAGGTTTCATTATTCATGAAAGTTAATATAGATCAACATTTTAAGTAGTCTTTTAGAAGTTTTTTAAGTTTTTGCCCAATCTGCTGGCTTGTCAATTGTAACCCATGAAGTGGCTGGTGAAGGTCTCCTTTGGGAAGCACAGGAAACGCCCACTTGGCCATTGTCTTGTGGTCCTCTTGGGCCTGCATGATCAGTATGATCTAAAAGCCGGGGCTCCTTGGCAGGCATCTTGCTTATTTTCTGGGTGTTAGTCTAGTTAAAATTGACTAATATTACCTGTAAATCCCCCAGCCAGGCACTGGTGTCACAAGTAACTGGTAACAAGCACATGAGGAAGGTCCTACAGCAATATCTCACTTTATAGGATGCCCACCTTCTTGAACACAACACACCTGTCACACCAGACCAGCACACATATGGACAACTGAGCACTATCAGTATCACTCTCTACAATGAATATCAGTAAAGTGTAATTTCTTCCTTCTTCCCTTTTCTCCCTACACCCCAAAAGAACACCTTACACACCCCACTTTGAAAATCACTGCAGAGACATTGCTGTTAAAATCAGGAAAAAGACAAAGTGCCCGTTACTTCTACTGCTAGGTAACACTATTCTACAAGTTCTACTTAATGCAGTAAGACATAAAGGAAACCACAAGACTATTTAAAAGGAGTAGACCCAGAAAACATCATATAATCGAAATCTAGAGTGAAATATATGTAAAACTTTAACTCATCTTTTATAGTTAAAGGACATTCAAAGTTGAAATATAGCTAAAGAAATTACAAAGGAAAAGACTGAGAGCCTTGCCATTATAACAATGTAAACTTCTAAACATTATAAACACCATAAATAAGAGTGAGAGGCAAACTGGGAGTACAAAAAGGACACAGCAGACAATTCACTAAACTGGAAAAACAACAATAAAACATATGACAACAATAATTGAGCTTGTAAGTAATTAAGAAATGTAATTTTTATGCTGTTATGTGCTTTTTCAGTGTGGGAGGGTTGTTTGTTTTTAACATGCTAGTGAGGTTGTAATGGGACTGGTACTCTGTAGCAGTTAAAAACAACCGCTTAGAGAAAACAACTTCGCAATTAAGTATCCATTCAAATAATGCTTCTCACCCTTTGACCCCAAAAATCTATTGTTTGAAATCTATCCTGAGAAATGGTCAAAGATTTGTGCACCAAAAAATTGTGTTGCATTGTATTTAAAATGGAAACACAAAGACAAGAAAAGAAAGGAAGAAGAAAACAAGACAAAAATCTAAAAGTATAGAAATCAATAAGCAAAGTACATTCATATCAGTGTATGCTGTGCATCAGTGATGGTCCCTAAATTTTTAATGATGTCAGAAATCTTTATAACATGCTGTTAACTCTACGAAGTATTTCAAGAAGGAAAACTGAACATACGTCTCTCTCCTAAAATGCCATTAAAATCATGGTATAGAGGAACAAAATGTAATAAAATCATAAAGGCTTTGAATATGGGGGAGAGGGAGACCACTGTCAGTCCAAAAAATGGCAAATCTCTGGAAGGCAGAATTATTTTGCTCATCTTGATGGATGAAGATAAGCAGAGTGAGGCAGGGCTGAAAGTGTGACAAGGGAAGGCCACTGTGCAGACAGGAGTGGTGGGATGCCACAGAGCACCCCAAGGTGATGGGCACCCCGAGAGCTGGATGGAGATGGGGTGGACCCGGAGGGACTCATTAAAGCCTTTTACTTGGAACAGTGAGCTGGGTCTCCCACCCAGAGAACAAGCTCTTTTAAAAGGAGTGATGTGGGCTTCCCTGGTGGCGCAGTGGTTGAGAGTCCGCCTGCCGATGCAGGGGACACGGGTTTGTGCCCTGGTCTGGGAGGGTCCCACATGCTGCGGAGCGGCTGGGCCTGTGAGCCATGGCCGCTGAGCCTGTGCGTCCTGAGCCTGTGCCCCGCAATGGGAGAGGCCACAACAGTGAGAGGCCCGCACACCGCAAAAAAAAAAATTAAAAAAATAAATAAATAAAAGGAGTTATGTGCCTGAGGGTTGGTGTGGGTGCCCCGGGGTGAGACCCTCCTCCTCTTGCCTTTGCATGGGGGCAACGTGTTCACCCCTTCCCAGTCTTGAACCTTAAAATGAATCTGTCTCATCAACATGGTCCACCCTCTGAAGGTTTGCTGCCATTCCTATCATTTGCGGGGAGGCTGGTGTTCAGAGGAAACCTGAATCTTGACACATTTCATTCAGACATGTCAGAAATGCCAATGGTCAAACAAGGATTGCCAGAGACTTCAAGGAAATCAGCATCAGAGACTTCCCTGGTGGCTCAGTGGTTAAGAATCTGCCTGCCAATGCAGGGGACACAGGTTCCAACCCTGGTCCGGGAAGATCCCACATGCCACGGAGCAACTAAGCCCATGCACCACAACTATTGAGACTGTGTGCCACAACTACTGAAGCCCACGTGCCTAGAGCCCGTGCTCCACAATAAGAGAAGCCACCGCAATAAGAAGCTGGCACACTGCAACCACTCGCCACAACTAGAGAAAGCCCACAGGCAGCAATGAAGACCCAATGCAGCCAAAAATAAAACAAACCAATTAATTAATTAAAAAGAAAATCAGCATCACCAAAGGGCAGGACAAAAAAAGGTGACCCCAGAAACAACGAGGAAGATTCTGGAAAGAGCAGACAAGTTGAAAGAATGTTCACATAACACTTCAGGGAGATCTGAAAGGCTGCCACGAAAAATGTGCAGTCTGAGATCAAGAATTCAGGGAAGTGAAAATTTTGATTGATTGGAGAAAAAATCAGAAGCACTAGAGCAAGAAGTCATGGCAAGCACAGAAAATACAGCAAAACAGAAATTAAAAATTTAATTAATAAACAGTAAGGATTAACACAGAAGGGCCACATCCACTTAAGAAGCATTTCAGAACGAGAGAACACAGAGGAAAGGAAGTAATAGAAGAAAAAACTTCAAGAGCTGATGATATGAACCTTCAGACTGAAAAGGCCTGTCAAATAGCCAGAACTTCATCCATCATCTAAAACCGCATAACGTTTCAGAACACAAGCATAAAGAAAGCACTCTCAAGCCTCTAACAGAGAGAACAGACAACTTTCTAATGAATGACAGTCATACCGGCATTAGGTGCACATTGGCATCATCAGATACTAGGTGACAGTGGAACAAGCCCTTTAGCCTCACAGGAAAAATTAATTGACAAATCCAATCAGGATAGGGGCTTAGAAAGTTTCCCATCCATAGACACTTCCTAACAGAATCACTCAAAAAATTATTTCAGTGAAACACAGAAGGAATCCAAGAAATGACAGAACTTGAGATCCAATTGGTGGGTGAAATCTATGGATGAGGTGCAATCCCAGAGGACCACTGTGGGAGCAAATAAGACACAGAGTCCCGAGGGCAGGGAGAAAAGGGACTCACAGCAGCCAACAGCAGCGGAAGCTGGATCATCTGCTGGAAAAGAAGGAGAGGCCAAATGTCCATAGCAAATGTCAAATACAAAAAGACACATGCACTTCAATGTTCACAGCAGCAGTATTTACAATAGGCAAGATATGGAAGCAACCTAACTGTTCATCAACAGATGAATGGATAAAGAAGACGTGGTATATTTACACAATGGAATACTACTCGGCCATAAAAAACAATGAAATTCTGCCATTTGCAACAACATGGGTGACCTAGAGAGCATTATGCTCAGTGAAATAAGTCAGACAGACAAATACTGTATGTTATCACTTATATGCAGAATCTAAAAAATAAACGAATGTATATAAGAAAAAAGAAACAGACTTACAGAGAAATGAGTGGTTACCAGTGGGGAGAAGAAAGGGGGGGCAAAATAGGGGTAGGGGATTAAGAGATACAAACTACTACATACAAAATAGATAATCAACAAGGATATATTGTACAACACAGAGAAATATAGCCATTGTTTTGTAATAACTTTAAATGGAGTATAATCTATAAAAATATTGAATCACTGTCTTACACACCTGAAACCAATATAATGTAAATCAACTATATTTCAATTAAAATACTATTTATATTAGCAATATAAAACAGAACTTCTAAAAAAGTTATTAAAAAATGTCAAATACAAGTAAAGTGGGCTTCCCCCCCTCCTTCACTCTTCCTTCCAAGTTACGATTTGTTTGGGTCTTTTTTTATACATTTCTCCTACAAACGGCACAGGGTTAATGATGCAATGTTTGTTTCTGCAGGGAATAATATTTACATAATCATAGTATTATAAACACTATTTTGTTTTTGAACCTGAAATCAATAGACGAATCATGGAAGTTTCGATTCTAGACAGAGAACAGAGTGTGTTTGACCCCATGATGGTCTAGTGATAAAAGTGGTTAAAAAAGGAAAAAGAGGGCTTCCTTGGTGGCTCAGTGGTTAAGAATCCACCTGCAAATTCAGGGGACACTGGTTCGAGCCCTAGTCTGGGAAGATCCCACATGCCGCAGAGCAACTAAGCCCGTGTGCCACAACTGCTGAAGCCTGCGCTCTAGACCCCGCAAGCCACAACTACTGAAGCCCGCACGCCGCAACTACTGAAGCCTGTGTGCCACAACTACTGAAGCCCGTGTGCCACAACTACTGAAGCCCGTGCACCTAAAGCCCACGCTCCACAAGCCACTGCAATGAGAAGCCCACGCACCACAACGAAGAGTAGCCCCGCTCACCGCAAGTAGAGAAGGCCCACGTGCAGCAACGGAGGCCCAAGAGCAGCGGAAAATAAATAAATAAATAAATTTATTTTTAAAAAAGGATAAAGGATTGTAGGGTGTGAAGTACCTCGTCTTTCATGGTGGGAGATCAGAAGGTACTGCTTAAAATGAATGAAGCAATAAAGATTTAAATAGATGAGCTAAAGCAATAAAGCTAGTTAATTTAAAGATTTAAAAATAAAAGTCACTGGAAGGTGAAAGGGAGGAGTGCTGTAAGGCAGCAGGAATCTCTGGTTCATAAGAGAAGGTGGAGAGATTCCATTTAAGGTGGAGAATCAAAAACACAGAAGCACTTCATTTAGAGTGATTTCACCCACCACAGGCACTCAGGATGACAAATGATTAAAAATAGTTGCCTCTGACGTGTAGTGTGGCTGGTGGGGACTCTTACCTTTCATTTGTACCCACTTCTATTGTTTTTTTATTATCCTATTCTTCTATTACTTTTATAAGGTCAAGCCATAAAATTATATGGAGAGCACAATCACAACTATATAAATATAATTATTATACCTAGTCTCATATATATATATGAGATATATATTGATATACCTAGTCACAGAAAAAGTTATTGGAAGGAAATCAACCAAAATGTAAATACTAGTCACTGCTGAGTGATGATTTACTGTCATTGTATTCTTATTTGTTTGAACTTTCCACACTCTGTACCACGGGTCTATTTCATTTTTATAGCTAGAAAGAAACTAACAACATTTTACAAACTGAAGAGTCTGCCTGGAATTTCCTCCACGTGGGGGGAGGGCCCCAGGGAGCCTGAAGGCAGAACCAAGGCTGCTTCAAGGCCAGGACTAAAATGACCCGCAGCCATCAAGTGCGAGCACACGACGTGGCTGCAGCACAGACCTTGGAAGAGAGAGCCTTGACCAGAGAACGTAAAGGGCTAGCGTCGAGTACAGGCTGTGTCGACCAGAAGGGATGTGCATCTCCTAAACCAATCTTGATTTTGAATGGCACCGTCTCTCCGTGAATTTCCAAGGATCAAGAGCTGGCTGGTGATTAGATGAATGCACCTGGTGGAAGGAACTGTCCACCAGTGTCACAGGGATACTGAAGCTCGCCTGCCAACAGAAATGCTTCTGGCAGATGATTTTGAGTTGTTCTTTCTGAAAGTAATTACACAAAAAGTTCAGCTGCTTTTTAAGGCTCCCCCTGAAGGCTATTATAATCTTCTTTAATTAATACGTTGAATGTGAAAGGATTTAATTTTCATATATTTTATGCCTCTTCTTCTGCAATCCTCATATAAAGATGTCCTGCTACCTCTTCTAGACACTTCTGGCTGCTCGGGCATCTGTATCAAACTGAGAGCCCTAGACACCTTTCTGCAAAGGTAGGGGTTCCTGTTGGCTGAGTTGGGAGCCCTCCACCCAAGACAGTGAGAAGCAAGAGATTGTTGGATCTGCGGAAAATAGCTGTACACGGTCCCCAATATTGACTGTAGACAGTTCTTCAGAATGGCTCTTCCAATTCTTTACTAGCTGCCATAACAAAATTTTGTAGACTGGGTGGCTTAAACAACAGAAATTTGTTTTCTCACAGTTACGGAAGTTAGTAGTCCAAGGTCAAGGTGCCAGCATTTGTTTCTGGTGAGAGCTCTCCTCCTGGTTTTTAGATAGCTGCTTTCTCACTGTGTCCTCACGTGGTGGGAAGAGAGAGAGAGCAAGCAAACTGTGGGGTCTCTTCTTATAAGGGCACTAATCCCATCATGAAGATCCCACCCTCATGACCTCATCTAAACCTAATTATCTTCCAAAGGCCCCACCTTCAATTACCACCCCACTGGGGGTTAAGGCTTCAAGATATAAATTTTGGAAGGGACACAATTCTATCCATAGAGACTAACCAAGTTGGGAGCAAATATAGTTGAAGATGGACAAGACCAAGCAGAAGTCTAAAAGTCTGCCACTTCCTGTTATTTTTTTAAACTTGAATTAGCCCTATTTTACCCAGAAGAGGCTATAAGAGATTGACCGAGAAAGGTACAGGACCCCTGGAGACTTAGCCCCATTTGGGCCAATTTACATGAAAAGCACATAAATTAGATTCATTCAATCCATCATTCCAATGGAAAGTGGCCTGAAATTTACTTATTGTTTTGGAGTTGACAGCATAAGAATATTTGGAAATAAGGCTATAGCACTGAGAACAAGGACTTACTTTTTCTGAGATTTCATTCTGCCTTAAAACTGGGGGTATGCCTGAGGATGGGGGGGTGGGGGTTTGAAGCAGATCTAGCCACAAGGGAGGTCACGTTCATCCATTCAGCTGTTCAAGCAGCGTGGACTTAGGTCATCTAGAATGCTGTGATCCAGGATGGTGTGACAGCAGAGGCACCGCCCAGGTCCTCAAGATCAAGGACTATCTGAGCCACACAACTGCTTGAGAGCTGGGCACTTGGAAAACAGTGAGGCTCAGAAGGAAGCATCCTGGCTGAGCCTGTGGTCCAGGTGGTGGCAGGAGGCTGACCCTGGGCACAGGCCTCTCACCTGCAGGCTAGACACTGGGGCCCTGAAGACGGCAGTGCCCAAGATAGCGGGTGGCCCCAGGAATGTCACAAACAGGACACGAGGTCACCCCAGCAGCCGGGCAGAGGACAGCGAAGGCAGGGTGGCAGTCACCTCAGGAACTTCTGCTGGCAACAGGAGGGTCCCTGCTGACGGGAGACGCCAAATGCAGAGACCAAAAATGGACACAACCCAAGATGCTGAGTTCATCGGGAGGACATCCCGTGAGCCCTCTTGGTCACGATCCAACCTTCACAAAGACCCTGTGATGGAGAGGAATCTGCTGAAAGAAATGAGAAGCTATTCTATGCTCAAGAGACATAAAAACCAAACATCATCAACAACAGCAAAAATCCACAAAGTACAAGCAGACTCTGAGCTCTTCGGTCACAATGTTGCCCCAGCATCGAGCCCAGTGTCAGACATACAAGGAGTACTCAAAATGTCTGCCGGATGCATGCAGGCATGAACACACGAATAAATGAATGAATGATATGAAGAAGCTTGTCCTTCAGAGAACCACCGTGACAGAGAGGAAATAAGATGATCCATCCCCTGGAGTTACTATGCTTCCATAGTAAACCTGGAACAAAACACGTCCCTGGGGCCAGTAGGGGCAGAAAAGTAAAACTCAGGACCAAGAACTCTCATGGAGCCGTAACGATGCTAGAAGTTTCTCTGGGTACCATGCCCATCTGGCCAAAGGAAAAGACCAAAGGAAAATTTCTCAGAATAGGTCAGGCATGAAAATAGTGACTCTTTTTAAAGGGCTTGCTGTGTGGTAGGCAATTCTAATTAAGCAATGTTAAGCAACATCTCGGTTATACTTTGTGAGGCGGGATTAATATTATCCCCATTTTACAGATGAGGAAAAAGAAGCACGCGCAAATTTTAAAACGGCTCCAAAAAGTGCAGAGCGAGTCAGTGGCAGAGCAGGAACTCAAACCCGAGTGGGTTGGCTCCAGAGCCCACACTGAAGGAAAACCTCCCCAGCTGCCTCCTAAGACAGGGACCTAGAAGCCGGTTCCAATGCGAGAATGTGCAGAGCTCATCCTGGGATGGACCGAAAGCACCAGTGAAGGCGTTCATTTATCCTAGAAATGTGTATTCATCTTTCTGACGCCGTAATATGAGGGAGGGCCTCTGTTCTTTGAAACATACCCACTAGTCTGTCTACAAAGAAATACACTGGAGGCCAGCGTGAGACTCAAAAGGCCCAAGAAATTCAGGAATGGAACCCTCTCCTCTGACAAAGGGTCCCAGCCAAGGTCATGTGGACTGGAAACACAAACCTATCGGGTGTAAAAGGCAGTACAGAAAACATGGCGTAGGGAAGCATTCGCATCGGTTAACAAATGGGGACTCATGGAACTTGGGGGTGGCGGCCATCGCGGAGGAAAGGAAGCCACCTTTAAGAGCCCTTGGCCGAGGGCATCCGAGGGAAGCTGACGGATCAGGAGTGGCAGGCAGCAAAGGGCACCAAGAGGCAAAACAAACACGAGGGCAAGGTCCCCTACTGTTTGCTGTCTTCTTCTGTCCTCCAGCCAGCCAGGAAAAGCAACGCTGGATCGCTTCCCACACTGTACTCCAAGCCAAAGAGGTACAAAAGCCAACCTAATTTAGTCATCTTCTCCTCACTCTCTCCTGAAATGACCTTACTCACCAGGGCCAGGAAGATGGTCCAAGTTTAAATGAGGATGTGCTTTGCCTGTGCCTCCTTCTTTAAGGCTGCCCGGGGGGCAGGGGGTTTCAGCCCGGAGGCTGAGGAAAGAAGCAGATTCCGGTTAAGGTGCCAACACCTCCAAAGGGACACCTGCCAGCCCTCTCCCACCTGCGTGCCCTGCCAGAGCCTCCCATCGTGCCCCACGTGCCACCCCTTCAGGTCATCAGCCTCTGCTCTCGGTGGCCCTTCCTAATTCCAGCTCAAGGACTTGCTCAGGGAGGAGGCCTTTCCCAACCCTTCGGCCTGTAAACACTCACAGAGAAGCAGCATCGCCGACTGACGTTCAAGCCAATCAGACCCCTGACCCAGTCCTGGCTCTGCCACGTTGCAGCAGTAAAACCCTAGGCAACGCAACCCTTCATGAAACGGGAGTCACAAGGTATCTACCTCATTGAGCAGTGATAAGTATCGCCTGGGATTCTCCAGAAAATACTTAGGGTAGAGCCTGGCACATGGTAAGCAGTACATCCGGCTCCTGGCACTCAGGATCCTATTACCCACAGCAATGGTCTCAATCTGGCAGTGTTCACTAACATCAGGGGGCAAGGAAGGTCCAGGCGGGGAAGGGAGGGAAGAGCAAAGAGAATGTGACCTCAGTGGCTGTGATGCTGACATCCCCCGGCTCCACCTTAGACAAGACCTCGGGGAGTTCCAGACCTCAGTCAGCAACTGGAATGGCAGTGGGGAAATCTGATGCATCTGATGACATCGGCATTGAAACACACCAGGAACAGTGTGACGTCTTAGAAGTGGCTAACAAGGAAAATGAAGATGGTGTATTATGAAAGGATCAAAAAACATGGGATGGAGATATATATATATATATATATATATATACTTTTTTTTTTTTTTAAGAGGAGTAAGGTGATCTGTAAAGGTTTAGATGCCATAGCCAGGCCCAGACTTTAAAGAAAAATAGGGATGATTCAAGGGAACAGGAAAGGTGCACAGGAAAGTGGTGAGAAAACAGGGAAGAAGCAAATCAAAGATGACAGAAGGCACCTGCCACAAGGCAGCCATTTCCAGCCATGTAAGATCCACTCACACCTGGAACATTCAGCTGACCCCTCCCAGCACTGCCAAGGGCCACCTGCCCAGACTACAAGAAGTCTGGTTCCAGTGAGTCACTCCTCTATGTTGTGGTGGTTTTGCTTTGGAACCCAGGTTATACGCACAAACTGTGTTCCCCATGACTGACAGCACGGTGCCACTTTGAACTTGAGGGGACAGAAGACTGGGTTACAGGTAAGCCACACACACCAAGAAATTCCATTCCAGGGTTTTTTGGGGGTTTTTTTTGCAACATAACTTTTTTGAAATATAACTTCGGAAAAGATGCCTCAGGTTTAGAAAATTCAGGAAGGACAAGTGAGTCAAAGGAAGAAAATGACAACTGCAGCTTTTTTTAAAAAAAATGGTTTTGACAAGTTGAAAGCTCTGGGACATCTGGATAAATAGTGACCATAAAAAATCATAATTATTTTCCCATTAAAAAAATTGGTAATTTAAAAATATAAGAAACAATAAGGGGAAATTTGCCCTATCAAGGATTTTTAAAGTTACTATAATTAAACCAGGAAAATGAATAGATGCTACAGTGGAGGAGAACCAACAGATTAGACATGAGCCCAAATGAGTATGATAATTTGGTACATAACAAAACCAGCATTTCTAAATTGTTCAATTTAGAATTCAATAAATTCTTCAATTCAGTATTGGAAAAATTGACAACAATTTGGAAAAAAATAAAGTTAGATCCCTATATCATATCATAGCCAAAATTTCAGATGGATTTAAAAATTTAATGATAAAAATATATATTAGATTACTGGTAAACACTGTCAAATCAATCTTACTCATTTATCACCTTTCGTTCCCCAAATGCTGCTCAATTAAAAATGAAGGATGGGAGGCAGGGGAGCTATTCCTTTGTAAGCCACAAGGACAAAGGGAAGTGGCTGGAGAGGTCTCAGAGGAGATGTGAAAGGCAGACGGCAGAAGGAGTTACCACCTTCACAGAGTGAAGGGTAACAGGAATTCTGTGCCTGTCAAGGGTCTACACTAGGAAGAATCCAGCCAGTCAGCGCCAGGACTCTGCGAGGTGCACACTGGCCATTGCCGGTGCCTCGGGGACCCAGGTCATGGGCAGACAGAAGAGCCCTGTCCCCAGGGTTCATGTGCCCTGTGTCCTGAGAGTCAGCAGGCCAGCCTCGGCAAAAATGAATGAGAGGGCACCCCAGGCCCAGCGCAGGGCTGGGATACGGTGCCCGCTGCCCACAAGGATGTAGGGGTCAGTCTGTGCACAGGACTAGGGGGCCTCAACCTGATGGCAGAATTCCTGCACCCAAGCTCCTTGGACCCCTGCTTCACAGAGCATCTCCCCAGGACGGCAAGGGACTGCCATGCCACTTTTTAAAAATTTTTTATTGGAGTCTAGTCGATTTACAATGTTGTGTTAGTTTCTGCTGTACAGCAAAGTGAATCAGTTATGCATATACATATATCCACTCTTTTGTAGATTCTTTTCCCATATAGGTCATTACAGAGTATTGAGTAGAGTTCCCTGTGCTATACAGTAGGTCCTTATTAGTTAACTATTTTATATGTAGTAGTGTGTATATGTCAATCCCAACCTCCCAGTCTATCCCTCCCCCCCTTCCCCCCAGTAACCATAAGTTTGTTTAAAAAATGGTACATATGAAGTTATTTACAAAACAGAAATACAGTCACAGATGCCATGCCACTTGGTGTAAGAAGCCACTGAATACTACTCAACTTTTAAGCTCTGTGCAATACATTACATTAATATATTTTTTTAATTTAGAAGGAAAATGTTAAATTTAGAGGCAAATATTTATGTACTCTTGGGGGTGAGGAAGCATTTTCTAAGCATGATTCCAGAACTTAAGTATTTAAAAGGGGAGGAAAAAAATTTGCTTAAAACGTTAAAAAAAAAGTAAGTTAAAACTAATATAAAAGAAATAAAAAGATAAACAGCAAACCTGGAAATTTTTGCAACATAGAATAAACACAGGGTACTATTCTTCCTATTAGAGTTATTACAAATTATTTTTACAAAAGAACCCCTCAACAGAAACACATAAAATGTCAATAGATCAATGGAACAGGATAGAAAGCCCAGAGATAAACCCACGCACATATGGTCACCTTATTTTTGATAAAGGAGGCAAGAATATACAATGGAGAAAAGACAGCCTCTTCAATAAGTGGTGCTGGGAAAACTGGACAGCTACATGTAAAAGAATGAAATTAGAACACTCCCAAACACCATACACAAAAATAAACTCAAAATGGATTAAAGATCTAAATGTAAGGCCAGACACTATAAAACTCTTAGAGGAAAACATAGGCAGAACGCTCTATGACATAAATCACAGCAAGATCCTTTTTGACCCACCTCCTAGAGAAATGGAAATAAAAACAAAAATAAACAAATGGGACCTAATGAAACTTAAAAGCTTTTGCACAGCAAAGGAAACCATAAACAAGACAAAAAGACAACCCTCAGAATGGGAGAAAATATTTGCAAATGAAGCAACTGACAAAGGATTAATCTCCAAAATTTACAAGCAGCTCATGCAGCTCAATATCAAAAAAACAAACAACCCAATCCAAAAATGGGCAGAAGACCTAAATAGACATTTCTCCAAAGAAGATATACAGATGGCCAACAAACACATGAAAGGATGCTCAACATCACTAATCATTAGAGAAACGCAAATCAAAACTATAATGAGGTATCACCTCACACCAGTCAGAATGGCCATCATCAAAAAAATCTACAAACAATAGGGCTTCCCTGGTGGCGCAGTGGTTGAGAGTCCGCCTGCCGATGCAGGGGACATGGGTTCGTGCCCCAGTCCGGGAGGATCCCATGTGCCGCAGAGCGGCTGGGCCCGTGGGCCGTGGCTGCTGGGCCTGTGCTCTGCAGCAGGAGAGGTCACAGCAGTGAGAGCCCCACGTACCGCAAAAAAAAAAAAAAAAAACTACAAACAATAAATGCTGGAGAGAGTGTGGAGAAAAGGGAACCCTCTTGCACTGTTGGTGGGAATGTAAATTGATACAGTCACTATGGACAACAGTATGGAGGTTCCTTAAAAAACTAAAAATAGAACTACCATACGACCCAGCAATCCCACTACTGGGCATATACCCTGAGGAAACCATAATTCAAAAAGAGTCATGTACCACAATGTTCATTGCAGCTCTATTTACAATAGCCAGGACATGGAAGCAACCTAAGTGTCCACTGACAGATGAATGGATAAAGAAGATGTGGCACATATATACAATGGAATATTACTCAGCCATAAAAAGAAACGAAATTGAGTTATTTGTAGTGAGGTGGATGGACCTGGAATCTGTCATACAGAGTGAAGTAAGTCAGAAAGAGAAAAATAAATACAGTATGACAACACATATATATGGAATCTAAAAAAGAAAAAAAAAAGGTTCTGAAGAACCTAGGGGCAGGACAGGAATAAAGACACAGACATAGAGAATGGACTTGAGGACACGGGGAGAGGGAAGGGTAAGCTGGGACAAAGTGAGAGAGTGGCATGGACATATACACACTGCCAAATGTAAAATAGATAGCTAGTGGGAAGCAGCCGCATAGCACAGGGAGATCAGCTCAGTGCTTTGTGACCACCTAGAGGGGCTGGACAGGGAGGGAGCGGGGGAGACACAAGAGGGAGGAGATATGGGGATATACGTATATGTATAGCTGATTCACTTTGTTGTAAAGCAGGAACTAACGCACCATTGTAAAACAATTATACTCCAATAAAGATGTTAAATATATATATATATATCAATAGATAACTCACAAAAGGAAAAATCAAACGGCCAATAAGTACATGAAAAAAAAATGTGCATGTTTGTTTATGATCCCAGAAATCCAGAATAAAACAATAATGCAAAACCATCTGGCTACTGAATTTCTAAAAAGAGTTAATGCCCATAGCGGATGGTGAGGACGTATGGAAATAAGCCATCTGGAATGAGTCATCCCACATTATCAGAAGTGGGAATGGGAAAATCTTTAGGAGAGGTCCCCAAATCCTTGACCTGATCATTCCACTTCTAAGAATTTATCCTTAGAAAAATAACACAGGTCAAAAATAACACACCACACACCTGTTTGTGGAATAGAATACATGCATTAAAAATGATGAAGTGGGAACACATACAACCACCCAGCGAGACATCCACAATATAGTCAGTTAAAAAGCAGCTCGCACAAGGGTATTCGTATCACAACCCCTTCAAATAAATAGAGGAATACTTTGTAAACACACATAAAACACCCACATGTACAAACACAAATTCTGGGAGATTTTATCCTCAAGCTGTGATCCCCAAGTTACCTCTGGATTCACAGGATTAAGAGTAAGTTTTATTGTCTTCTCTTTGCTTATTCTCCAAAGCTTGACCACACATCTTCTACTTTTGTACTTAAAGCAACATTTTAATACAAGAAGGCCAAGACCAGAATGGCAGGAGTTTTCTCCTTCAGGGAGCCCCGAGGGGTTGGTGAGTCTGAGCGCCCATCATGCCACAGGGGATTTTATTCCCAAACGTTTCTAAACGAAGCCTGAATGGATCTAAACTGGGCAATTTGGTGCTACAACTGTTCCCACAACTCTGCTCGCTCTGCCTGGCTGGCTCCAGTGGGGGACCAATGACAGCTGGCATCTGGCAGGACAGGACAGCCGGACAACAAACGCTGGAGACAGAGCGGTGACCATAAGGTGAGCCCTCGTGGCTCCCAGACAGTCCTGGTCTAGGAAATGTCCCGCAGATACAGCCAGGAGCTCTGAGCCAGAGGAAAGGAAGCGGGGAGGGGTGTGTGCACTTCTTCCAGCCCGTCCAGGGGAAAGGACTTAGTGACCCTCCAAGACGCACCGCTGGCCACCAGTCCTGGTGAACGCGGGAACCCAAAGACTTTCCTGAGAAGCGTGAAACGTAGAGATTCATGCATGCATTGGAAAGGCGGAAAAAAGACCGTTAAACCACCACACCCTTTCAGAAAAATATTTGACTCTGTGCAATAGATCAAACCCTATTTCCCAGTGATGTGCATGATAACATCTGACCTGCTTGCTTGTTACTTCTAATTGTGCTTCCTCTCGCTGTTCACAGGGATGGTTTTCCCTGCCTCTGTCAATTACCTAATGATCTGGAAACCTCACTCAAATTCAGGACAGGACTTCCTTTATTAAGAGGACCCTACAGTGAATTATTTGATTTCAATGCAAATAATGACTCCCTTATTTGTCTGTTCAGATTTACTTTAAAGGTCCCTTTAAGAAACACTTTAATTTTCCTTTGTTTCCTCTCCCACCTCTTCTCCAAGGAATTCAAGGACCGGAAAGAAGGGGTTCATTTAATTCATTTCCTCTCCTCCTCTACAGCCCCCTCCCCAGTGCGAGAAGTGTACACTACAGCAAATCATCACAGAGCAAGTGATGGAGACAAAGGTTACCTGCAGTGAGAACCATCTTGCCGACCAACACAGGTCTGTTCTTCCTATGTCGCTGTCCAAGTCTTAAGACCACAGAGTGCCAAACACACAGCTAGATCCCCACAGCACTGCCCTCTAACTAAAATTAAGAAACATCTCCAAACACGTCTTATGGGCAAAGCACCGTGCCAAGAACAGTGGAGAAACACACACACATGTGCGCACACACACACATCTACATATGCACACACGCCACCAAGCCTCTCCCCTCAAAGACGTAACTGCAGGTTAATTTGTAGAGGGCCTATTTCCTCATTGGAAGAAGGCAGACACCTTCTAAAATCCCTTTATTTTTACTTTTCCTGTACTCTGAAATTCTAAATACGATACCTAGCCCAAGCCACGAAGCATTACAGTAAATGTCGAGGTAACAAACACATTTGGGTAATAAAAATTACACAAACACAGAAGAAGGAGAAATTAAATCCATCGTGGGGATCAAGGAACACTCCACCGGGAAAGTCAGATTTAACTGCCTTTAAATGTCAAGGGGCTTCTAGGCTGCAGAAGCAGCAGGAGCAAAGGCACAGGAGTCTGTGGTCTGGTGGAACTTGAAGGCGGCAGTGGTCAACGGCCAAGGAGGCCAAATGAAAGTCACTAAGGCGTTGGAATTTCAACCTCAGTGAGATGCAACTGGAAGGGTCTGGAAGGGTCCACAGTGGCATCACTCACCTTGCATTTCCAGTGGCTGGACCTGGAGGGGCAGGGTCACGTCCAGCCCAGAATAACAGCTGTGCCAGTGGGATCGGAATGTCGGTGCCAAACAACAGAAGTGACACACCCATCAGTCACCGGTGGGTGGGGAGAGAGGGCCAGAGATGACAACAAGCGTCTTATTCTGAGTGTCTGCGGGGCTGGGGGTCTCGGGCCAGGCAGGAGAACGCGTTGTGTATTGCACAGGAAATGCTCCGTTCTGTTTGGGCCACGTTGAGTTTGGAGTGCCCGTGGGATAATTTACATCTCACGTCTGATAAGATGCGATGTTACAAGAGCTAGTTAAAGCGTGAAGGGAAAGAAGATTGTTCCAAGAGAGAAACTTGAGAGAGCACGAAAAGAAAGGGGCCAAGAAATGGACTTTGGGAATAGCAGCATTTGAGGGGTGGTAAAGGGAAACGTGGAGATGGAAAAGTGTTATGGACTGAATAGTGTCTCCCCAAAAATTCATATGTTGAAGTCCTAACCTCAGAATGCACCTTAGAATGTGACCATATTTGGAGATAGGATTTAAAGAGGTAATTAAGTTAAAATGAGATCATCAGAGTGGGTCCTAGTCCAATATGACTGGTGTCCTTATAAGAAAGGAGAAATTGGACACAGACACAGACAAGGGAAGACCACATGAAGACAGAGAGAAGGCAGCCGTCAGCAAGCCAGGGAAAGAGGCCTGGAACAGATCCTTCCCTCGGCCTCTGAAACCAACCCTGCTTGACACCTTGATCTTGGACTCCAGTCTCCAGAACTGTGAGAAAATAAATTTCTGTTGCTTAATCCACCCAGTCTGTGGTGCTTTGTTACAGCAGCCCTAGCAGACTAATGTAAAAAGCTAAGAGGTGAGGGACTTCCCTGGTGGGGCAGTGGATAAGGCTCCACACTCCCAATGCAGGGGGCCTGGGTTTGATCCCTGGTCAGGGAAGTAGATCCCACATGCATGCCACAACTAAGGAGCTGGCAAGCTGCAACTATGGAGCTGGCGAGCCACAAGTAAGGAGGCTGTGAGCTGCAACTAAGACCCAGTGCAACCAAATAAATAAATATTAAAAAAAAAAAAAAAGCTTAGAGGTGAGAATAAAGCCAGGGGAGTTCATTCAGGGGGGAGTTACCTGAGGAAATGGCGGTCCATGGCGTCAAATGTTGCCAAGTATGAGAAGTGAGTCCAGGGCTTCCCTGGTGGCACAGTGGTTGAGAGTCTGCCTGCCAACGCGGGGGACACGGGTTCGTGCCCCGGTCCGGGAAGATCCCACATGCCGCGGAGCGGCTAGGCCCGTGAGCCATGGCCGCTGACCCTGCGCGTCCGGAGCCTGTGCTCCGCGACAGGAGAGGCCACAGCAGTGAGAGGACCGCATACCGCAAAAAAAAAAAAAAAAAAAAAAGGAGTCCACATCATTGGATTTTAAAAATGAGGATATCAGTGACCTTTCAAAAAGCAAGTTTACAATATATTAAGTATATAAGACTTACTATAGTAGGGGCCCAACAGTAGGGGCAGACAGCAGCCAAGGGTTAACGGACAAGACAAGAATAAGGTCAAAAAGTGAGTGTGGCAGGGGCGAGACTTCTTTTTAAAAGCTTTGCCCTAAAGAGAGGGAGTGAAATAGGATGGCAGCCTGGGGATGCAGCGAGATCAAGCACAGTTTTAGAGAGACTTACATTGATGAGTTAAAGGAAGGAAAATTTGAGATTTGGGCCCAGGAGAAATGGAAACTGATTAGAATGCATGTGGGGAGGGGAGGAGGGCATTCAAAGGAGAAGAGACTCAGGAATACGGCCATTGTATTTCTGGTCAAGAAACCATCCAGAATTCAATACCAGGATTTGTAAAAAGAATTTAAGACCCAGCTGTTGTTGAACGACCTACATTTTTAATGGAATCAATTTAGCCGACTGAGAACTTAACAAAAATGAATGGTTGGTTTTATTCAAGGTCAAGGGTTGCAAAGGGAATATAGCAATAGGTGCTATAGGAAGGTCCACAGGTATGGGGAATTCAGAGTAGAATTCATGGTCCAGGGTTCTAGGCTAGGCATGCCAGTGATCTCTAAAGAGACAGAATCACTGTAGGCTGAAAGAAAGAGGCAGCCAATGGCATCCTGAAGCGGGGGTCAGCAAACTACGACCACGGGCTGAAATCCAGTCCGCCCTCTGTTTTTGTAAATAAAGTGTAATCGCAACACAACTACATGCATTCATTTACATCTTGTCCGTGGTTATTACTTTCCAGCTACTACAGCAGAACTGAGTCATTGCAACAGGGACCAGAGGACCTGCAGAGCCCAAAATATATACTTTATGCCCCTTTACAGAAAAAGTCTGCCAGCCCCTAAGGAACAGAGGTGAAAATCAGGCAGCAACACCAGACAAACAGGAAGAGAGGGAGAGCCAAGACCAGGCCAAGCCGATGACCAAGGCAGTGGGCATGGGCTGGGGACAGTGAAGCATCGGGCAGCCCCAAGCCCACGGCCAAGGGCAGAGCAATCATGGCACAACTCAGGCAAGGACTAGACCCAGGAGATCCAGGCCAGAGAACAAGCCTGAAGTGAGGGAGAACCCAGGGGTTCCATCTGTTTGCCAGGGGCAGAACCCCCACTAGAGGCTCATGTTAGGGGAATATGATCAACCGATATGAACAGTCCAGCAAGAGTGAGTCACAGACTCAAGGCCCAGTCCTCGCCCTTGAGTTCAATGGGAGGCTGAAGGCCAGAACTGAGTCCATGCATGGCCAACACGGCAAGGTGTAAAGTCTGAAAGTCCAATGGGACACAGGTATCTGATGCTACCGTACACACAGTTGCCCTAAACGACACTCCAACCCTACCAACTGGAGTTTAGTTTATGAACTAGGGTTGGCCCAGAGGTAGGCCCATCAGCGGACACATCTACAGAGAACTAGAAAAGCAAAGACGGGGGAAACAGGACCAGGCCAACGCCATCGGGACCCAGCCCAGCAGTGGGAATTAGCAGGCCTCCACTCAAAGGTCAAAGGGTGCTCCAGGAGGGGAATGGCAGAGTCGGGGTCTGGGTGACAATGTCCTGTGGAAGTTCTCTGCAGCCCCTGGCATGTCCTGGGCAATCAGAATTACAGAGGCAGCACAGCCTGGTTCAGCTGGCAGTACAGCTTAAGGGCATAGCTCTTAGAGTCAAGCTTCACTACTCATTAGCTGTGTGACCTTCAGTAAAGTACTTAACCTCTCTCTGGTTTGGTGTCCTCATCCATGCAAATGGAGACAACAGCAGTGTCTATTTCATTAAATCCTTGTTGAAAGGATTTAATGAGTTAACACATGTAAAGTACTCAGAAAGGAGGACTTATATAACCATTAGCTATAATTATACTGCCTCAGTCTTTATACTAACTTTCATGTGCCCGTAAGAAGTCTTCTCCCACTCTGTTTAAAGATCTGACCTTTGGGAGTTCCCTGGTGGCATAGTGGTTAGGATTCTAGGCTTTCACTGCTGTGGCCTGGGTTCAGTCCCCAGCCGGGGAACTAAGATCCTGCGAGCAGCATGGCGCAGCCAAAAAAAAAGAAAAAGAAAGAAAGAAAGAAAAATCTGACCTTCTAGGGCGAAATAAAACACCCTAAGAAAGCAATGTCCATTTCAGCCCCTCACTCTCACGCCCACTGCCTTTATCTCAAGTTAGTTTAAGAAGCATAAAGAGAGGGGCAGGAAAACGTCCCTGTCAACACTGACATGCTGAAACAGGTGCCTGGAGTTGAAAAAGTGGAAAAAAAGGATCCAACAAAATATAATTTATTAGTCATCACCTGCTGAACATGTCACGGCTAGGTGATAAATGCCAAGAACATCAATTATGAACTATTCTTACAGCGGGTTTAACACAATCCACCGTGACATCCAGAAACCTATATGTCGAGAATGTTCCTTCTTTGTTTGGATGACAGGAGGAAAATATTTGGGGTGGAAATGGTAAATGTAATTATTTTGCATGAAGTAGGGCGGCCTGCGTGTGCATCCCGCATGGGACCAGGCTACTGAATATCTGTCAAGGTGTCAACTCCAACCACAGAAGCAAACAACTTGGTCACACTTCTGTGTCCTTACCTAAATTTGGAAGGAGGGGATGGCGAATCACAGGTATCACTGGCAGTGACATTTCTGGATTCACAGGTGTTTGAACGTAACTATATCCATGGTCTTTCTGCATGTCTGTGTCTTGTGATTCCCTTGCCCCAGGAGCAGCTCCCTCTTCTCTCCAGGAGTCATCCTCCCGCGTCCCTCCTCCTGGTCTCGCATCCACAGCAGCCCCGGCCTGATGGTCTGTGACTCTGGACAAATCTCTCTGAGTCTCGGCATCCCCCTCTCCAAAACTGAGTGGTTTAGACTAGATAATTCCTAACGTCCCTTCCAGCTCTCTGAGCCTTTGATTCTGACTCTATAAATGCTGACCAGGGACGGGACAAAGTGCTGGATCCAGAAAAACAAATAATGCAAGTGATTTGTAATCACGATACCAACTTTTGGGCTCTAATACTAGAGCAATAAGGTTTAAATGTTCAGAGATGAACTTTTAGTGAACATTTAATTGCTCTATTCTTCTTTATAAGAATACAAAGTGAGGGGAGGCAGGATCCGGGCCCCCTGCTCTCCAACCCTGCCTTGAATGAACCAAAGAGGCCATACTCTCATGAAAAGGCGATTCCAGAAGCCATCTGTGTGAAGCTAAGTAACTCAAGAACAGGCTGCTTCTTAACCAGGCCCTGCGCTCCAGCGGCACGTGGAGCTGGTGAAAAATGCAGGTGCACTCAGTCTGCTCCAGGGCATCAGAATTTGCATTTGAACAAGATCCCCTGGCAATGTGCAGGCATTTTCCTTTGAGAAAAGCTGTCCTAAAGCCTTGGTTCTCAAAGCTGGCTGCACAGTGGAATCATCTGGGCGGGGGGGGGGGGGGGGGGGGGGGGGGGCGGTGCTTTGTTCCATCCTCCCTACAACAGCGATTCAGATTTCACTGGTCTGGGATGTGATGGGGCATTGGGACTTTTTTTAAGGCTGCCCAGGGAATTCTAATGTGCAGCAAAGTCTGAGAAGCACTGAACTAAATTCTCAGGTTCAGGTTCTAAAACTCAAATCCAGAGCCAACTAACCACCTCTAGAAAGATCTGTATCACCTTTCCCAAGGCCACAGCAGGGTCACCCGCTAGCTGGAGTGCTAGTTGATGATGGGTCCTCTCCCACGTCCTCCAAGGTACTGGAGGACGTGGCCACTCCAGGAAAAGCTACCTGGCAGCACTGGTGCGCTGTCTCTCTCTCTCTCTCTCTGTCTCTCTCTGTCTCTCTCTGTCTCTCTCTCTCTCTCTGTTTCTTTCTCTGTCTCTTATGGCAAACACAGTGTTTGCCTGCTTCTACAGTAGCACCTTCCATGCAGGGATCTATCTCCAAGCACATGGAACCCTCGGGCCAGCAGCTGGAACTCAGGCAGCCAGAAGAGTCCAGTGCAAATCCTCCTCGGCTTCAGTCCCTTCTGGTGTGCAAGATTCCGAATCAGCCTGCATCATTCCTAACAACTTAAGGCTAAGATCTCTGAGTGAGGACCCACTGACAGTAACCACCAACGTCTATGTTTCCTTCCATTATGATTCCTCCCCGTTACCTACTGCCCTTTGAGGGCCCCACGGATTCTGTGCTTCTGGGTTATTGAAAGCACTTCTCTCCTTAGGTGTGAGAAGCTGAGACTTTGGTGTTTATGTAAAGACAGCACAGGAGCCAAGCTGGGAGCTAGCAGTTCTTGAATCTACCAGGGCTCACAGGTCGGTTAGTATTGGTGCAGCAAACTTGAGGGTTGAGTCTTGGAGTGCAAACAGAACCACCATCCTCAGCTGAGGGCAGATGATCTGTCCTGGACCAGTTACTGCCAAGTGACTCAGGAAGGGGAAGGGGCTGGGGCAACCCACCAAGCAGACTTGAAAACGTCATCCCCGTGGGGAACTGTTGGCAGCTCTACATTCATGAGTTTGCCCGAACGAAAAGTGGTTTAACTGAAGTGATTTCACAAAGTCCCACCTGATCTTTATTGCAGAAAGCCTGCTTGTGTTTGGGAGGCAAGGGAAGGTGGAGACTTCACCTAGCAAGTTAACATGCCTCTGGAAGGGAGACTATGGTGTGGTGGGTCCCATCCAACACGGGCTAACCTGGGCCCCTGAGCTGCTTCTTCATTTCTTCATCTGTAAAATGGGGGAAATGCTAATAATCAGAGAGTGGATGACACGTAGTAAGCACGATGCAAGTTTGCTATTATTACTTGTCACTTCCCACCGGATCCGGAATATGTGTTTATGTGTCTGTGCATGAAATGAATCATCCACCGTAGACCAGAGGAAATAACAGAGCAACTGGTTTTAAGAACAAGTAGTGGGTGCTGGAGGCTGAAATCTCCATCCATGTGCAGTACAGATGTTTTAGGTTTTCTTACCAGGCTATAAAAATGTTTACACAGTAATTAGGCCTGTTATCAGTACACAGATTACACTTTACAGAATGAAGGAACAGCACAAAAACCCTCCCATTTTTCATCAGGTTCAGCACGCTTTCCTAATTCTCGGGTTTACCAAAATAAATTCATTTTTCTAACAACACAGAGCCGGTGCAGAGTGTAGGGAAGAGGCGCTGGGGTGGGGAAAGTGGCTGTGTAACGGAGCGCGTGTCATTTGCTCTCCCTGGTCCTTCTTTTTCCCCATCTGTAAACTGAGATAACCAAGGTCCCTGCTCTCTCATAAACTCCATGGTTCTATTACTTTACAAGCATTCTCTTCTAAGCATGTCTTCACTCTTCTCTTCCCCCAAGAAAGGATGTGTTTAATTAAAATACTGATGGGAAAGGTAGTAATTCTGCTGAATCGCATAATGAGTCTCCCATCCAACACACTAGCATGGAGTTGGTAGCAGTTCATTCCTGACACTGCAATCCCCAAAGCCAGTCTGCGTGGTGAGACCACGCAGGACAGCGTTTCCCAAACACATCAATAGCTCTAAGTAACACTTAGTGGAATACTTTGCTTTTCCCGTTTTCAAAGGATATTATTCCGTGGTCATAAATACGTCACCAAAATAATGAACCAAGCTCCCTGACTTGCACTTCTAAGTTTTCATATGAGCTAACTCGTGTTAATGAAAAAGTAGAAGTGATCTGTAATCATGAACCCAACTTTGGGGCTCTAACACTAGAGCAATATTGTTTAAATGCTCGGAGATGAACTTTTATTTAATTGCTCTATTCTTTATAAGTATAAAGCATGCTTTCAGTAAACACTCTGAATCCTAAAAAAGGCAAGATACCCTTTCTCCTAGCTAAGTTATGTGTTCAAGTTTCCTAATGATTTTGTTTCAAGGGGGAAAAGGTCATCAAGGTTTCAAGCTCTAGAGGAAGGAATCTGGGAGAGTCATTCGGAGCTAGGGTGACCTGTGACAGCAATATTCCAAAACGCTTCGACAAAATATAGATACAGGTATTTGAAATGCAAAGGAAGGAGATCTAACGATCTATGTACGGAAATGTGAATGGTCTGGGGAATGAGAGTGCAGAAAGGTGCTTTCATTTTTTTATGTAACATTTCTGTACGGCTTTAATTTCTTTTAAAAAGAAGAATGTTGGCTTTCATAATGAAAAATATTTTTTAAGCATAAAAAAAAGCCACCCATTGGACAGCTGGTGCAAAAGAAGCATCCTAATTTCTGCCCCAACCAGGACCATGGGTTTTTGACATTAAAATTTCCAGAAATAAAATGGTAGGGAAAAAGTGTTTAGTCGATATAGTCTCACAACACCCCATTCATTCAAGACATTAGTGGTCGTTGGCATCTACATTTTAAAACAATTTGTTTCTGATTATAAAATACATTTGAGTTCATTTAAAAAAACAAAACAAATATTCATAATGCCAACTCCTTGGGACAACAATGTTAACATATTTAGTCCACTTCTTTCTATTATTCTTCTGTACCAAGTTTTTAAACAAAACTGAAATCATACTAGAAATGTGGTTTTGTCCATACCCATATTTAATTGGTACATTAGAAACCACTAAATTAAGGTCACCAAGGCATTTTCTCTCCATCTGTTACTCTTAAACACTACATTTCATTTTATACTCTAATGAATAAAGACTCTCTTTGTTGCACCAAGGGAGTGCACACAGAATGCACAGCGGCCAGGGTGATCTTTTGAAAACGTAAGTTAAATCATGTCACTGTGCCGTTTAACACCCTCCTTGTGCTCCCATCAAACTCAGTATCAAGCCCAAACTCTACAGGGTGACCTCTGAGGCCCCCTCAGGAACTAGCCCCTGCTTCTCGGTACACATCTCCTGCCACACCAGCCTCCTTCCTGTTCCTCTAAAGCACCCTGTGGTTCCTACCTCAGCACCTTTGCACTGGCTGCTGCCACTGCCTGGAAGTTCTTCCCCAGATCTTCCCCCGATTTACCCAGCTTAAATACGGCTCTTTGGTGAGAACTCTCTTGACCACCCAATCTGAAGCAGCCCCTGTATCTGTCTCCATGATATCATCTAATTTTATTTTCCATTTTTATTTTTTTATTGTGTCTTACACCACTAGAATATGAGAGTACCACCTCTGTCTATTCACCATTGTCCCCAGTACCCACACCAGATGCTCAATAAATACTGGTTGAATGAATGAAAATGTTTTCAAAGTACCCAGATTTGTGGGGCATGAGCTTAAGTAACCTACTTAAACAGGCCTTATTCTCAGCAGCACAGCCCCTTAATGAGACTTTTTAAAATAGGCCGTCACCTTCTCCTGTGGCCTGGTAACGGAGAGCGGCCCACAGCCCTGCCGGCAGGAAAACAAGTGGGTTATTTAGTCTGGGCCAGACTTTTATTTTGTTTATCCACCCCGTTACCTAAACCAGAAACTCTGTGGTGACACACTATACCCTTCCTTTCTCTTACTCCTACTCAATCGATCAGTAAGTCCCACCAACTATCCCTCCTGTGGAGGACATGCCCAAGTCTTCTAGCAGGATCATTCCAACTTCCTTTTTCAGAAAAACTACCTCTCCCCATTCGGATGAACTTTCAGAAAACTGTTCCTGATATGAAGACCCAAAGCTATGCCAGTTAGACATTTCCTCTGAGCATTCTGAATGTAACAGAATAATAAAAATTAAAAATAATAATAATAAATATGATGATGATGGAGGAAAAGGCTGGAGATCATTTACTTCCATAGCATCACCTGAGAGAAACCGAAAGACTACTCCAGCCACCAAGATCCCCTCGACTGCCTAATTCCCAGCTGCTCCAAGCCTGGTTCTTCGGGCAGGCCCTCAGCCCTGCGAATTCCCATCAGTACCTTCTACAGCATTCTCCTTGTTTGCTTTAGCTGCTAGCCCAAGTCAGTTTCTGTTGTTTGCAACCCAGGAACCCTAACTGAGAATTCTCCTAAATGTCTGCTCGGTCCATCTCTTCTCCATACTCCCCACCAGAACCTCAGCTCCAGCCGCCTCACTGGTATCACGCCTCTGGTCTACCTCAATGCCAAATCCGCTCTCCACGAGGGCCCCAACTGGACTTACCTAAAACTCAGATCTGACCATGCCGCCTGCCCCCTGGTCCTGACCAAAACCTTCCTTCTACCATTCCAGCCTCTTCTCTTGTCATTCCCTGCCTCACCCTTGAAGCTCCAGGAGCTCCAAACTACCAGCTGCTTCCTCACATTTTCCATATGTTTTCTTATCTCTCACCCGACTTCCTCTGCACTGGGATCCCCAAGTAAGGCTGGCCACTTGATAACCATCCTTCAAGCTCTGCTCAGACATCGCTGCCATGCTAGGCGGGCTGCCTTGCATCTCTGCTCGCAAACGTGCACGCCTCACACGTGGTCTGCCTTCCCCACTAATCTGGGAATTTATTGATGGCAGCCGCCGTGTCACATTCATCTCTCTATCCGTACCACATAATAGACACTGAATACATTTTTGTTAGATGTTAAATGATTAAAACCATAATTCACTCGGAAAGCCCCAGGTTGGATGCAACAACTGTGCTTTCATTTTCCTCCTTTCTAACCACATGCAGAATTATCCTCCAGTGGGGTAACCGGGGGATCGGCCAACGCCCTGCCCATCTCGAGGGATGGTTTCAGCGCTCGAGAGTCAGGACGCACGCGGTTTTAACAAGCATCGGGGGCTGTTTGGTTGTGCTGCCTAATGGTTCTCCATCGCAAAAGGACGTTTCAGACACTCTGACTACATCAGGTTAAGCCTCGAAGGAAGAGCAAAGATGCCACCCACCCCATACCAATGTGGGCGCAGATAGGGAACATGCAAACAAACAAAGACGCGGCAGCCTATAATGAAGCCAATCTGGGCTCGCGCCTCACGTGGCTCCAGTGTGGGCACACGTGGAGGGCAGGGCCTCCTCCCCGACCCCACTGCACCAGGCAGAGCTCCTCCTGTGCCTGAGTTTCCTCGTCAGGAGTGAGGAATGAGATGCTGCCCTAGGTTCACTCAGCAAACACAGAGGGGGCACCCGCCATGGGTCTGACCCTAGACAAGGCACCGAAGGTCAAAGGTTACTTAACCGCTCTTCAGATCATAGGCAGCAGTGTGGAAAGATCCCTGGACTTCCAATCAGGAACCCCAGCCTCTTTGAATGAAACCGTAACCCTGCCTCTTACCCACAAGCTACGTGGCCTCAGGAAAGTTAGTTAACCACCCTCGGCATCAGTTTCCAAATAAGAAAAAATGGGAGTTCCATGAGCTCCAATGTGTAAAGTGTCTGGCCTCAAGAAGGATCCCAGAAATCCGAATTAAGAGGGTCTGCAAAGACCTTAAATGTCCAAAGTTCTCGCTGAGCCACCAGAATTCCTCTCAGTATAAGAACTAGCGCCCCCTTCTGCCACCCACTGAGCACTGCAGAGGCTGTCAGCGCTGGAGTGGGCTGGCAAAGCCAGCAAGACCGCGGACGCCGCGCCGGGGCAAAGTACCAGCCGTCAGATACCTCTCCCGGGCTGTTGACCCGGGAGCACACTGTCCCTCCCAAAGCCACTTGCTATGGAAAAGAAATTTCTAGATTGCAGCCGAACCCTGACCAATACTTGGGCGCTTATCAGAGGCCTCCCACTGCGAAGATAACTGTTAAACTCGGCCAAGCAGCTGTCACACGCGCAGCCTCACCGCCCCCCGCAACCCCCATCACCCCTCAGCGAGGAAAGGGAGCCGTGGGTCTCCATCAAGTCCCGCCCATCGTGCGTTCTCCTCGGAACCAGCTGAATGAAATGATTTTCTTCCTACAAAGCCCTTATGCTGCACCCTCACTGAAGGCCTGATTACTGGCAATAGTTACAGTCCGAGGTCAGAGAAAGGTGATCTCTATGAACAATTCTAAGCGGATTTAGCACTCCTCCAATAAAATATCCGAGGGATTGGGTTTCCAGAGAGTTTTGTTTTCATTACTCCACTTGGATACAGCCAGTAACCAACATCAGTGTTGAAGACCAGCTTCTCAGTAAACATAGCTGTTTTTCAGGCAGCTACTGCCATGAAAAACCCACATGTCTGCAGTGAGCTCAGAAAGGGGGGGGGGGGGCCGCTCGGCTGGGCCTCCACCAGAGCAGGCTGCGGGGTGAACATGGCCCGGGGGCATCCATCGGGCACTCGTGGGGCCCAGCTGCCTAAGGAACCAGCAAAGCTCTGCGGCTCCTGGAGCCCAGGAATGGATCCTTAGCCGGGGTGTCCCAATAGAGCAGCAAGCACGGGAGAGGTCCGAGTTGCCCTCCAGACTTCAGAGCCTCATAGAGACACGTAGCAAAGAAAACGGGGACTCTACCAACACCTCCTTCTTCAGCCCCCAAAGATGAAATAAAAACAAGCCAAGGAGGAGAGCTGGAATCAGGCTGGGATGAAAACCGTGTCCTGCTCCAGCCCCAAGACAATTTCACACCAATGGCTTTAAAACCCTTTCCAAAGCTCTGATGCCTAAATTGAAAAAGAGTTTATCTTTTGGACTGAAGTCAGCAGTTAAAGCAGAACGTGGAAATCCTAAGAGTTATGAGTTTTCACATTTGCACAAATGGCCTATGTGTGTACACACAGAGGGCAGAAATCTACCCATTCTGCCCAGAGAAGGGCACCTCAACTCTATCCCCGAGGCTGCTCTTATCCACGCTAGAATGTAGTTACTATAGTACCGCTAATCAGACTTCAGTGGACACAGACACACACGGCCGGCACTGAGCTGCTCTTCTCCGAGCCCAGCAAAGTGTCCTATTCTGCCAAAAATCAAGCTCAGGGGCTGGGGATGGCGCCCCAGTCTTGGCACCTCAGGAACTGCAGGCACCGTTCCCCGGGGGCAAAGGGCTTCAACACCAAGGGCAAGGAAGGCGCTTGCCCCACACACTGGTCCTTAAAGGAAAAAGAGCAGAGGGAAATGATGCTGGGCGTGGGGGCAGAGGGCACACGTGGCTGGCGCCTCGATGCTAAAAAGTGGCCCTCCGTCCACTCTCGGCGGCCCCACCCCGTCGGGTTAGGCGTCCTCCGCTCTCCCGGGCCCCGACGCCGGCCCCAGAACTACCTGCTGCTGCCTAGGCGCCCTCAGGCCAAGTCTGAGGAAGTTCACTCCCCGTCGCGCCAGTCCGGGAAGGCTGGGGCACCCGGTAAACCCAGACTGCCCGGCAGAGTCGGCGCCCGCCTCTACCCGAGAGCGGGACTCAGGGAGCTGCTGGGGACCCAGGGTCCAGCTGAGTGGCAGCCGAGTCCCGGGCTGGGCTGCAGGAGGCCTCCGGGTGATCCCGCGCTCCCCAGGGCCCGCGGACGCCGGGCGGGTGGCAGCGAGGAGCGTGCGCCCCGGAGGACGAGCAGCCCGCGCCTGGGCTGGAGATGGAGACAATCCTCCGCCGATCGCCATGACTCCCGGCTTCCCGGATACCTGGAAGCCGCCCCGCTCTCCCACCTGGGCTGCGGTGCAGCTCCCCTCCCTTCCACAGCCCCGGCGCCCGCGGCCGGGGGCGCGCAGACTAGCGGCCACTGGCGCGGGGGACTCGGGGAGCGGCTCCCAGCCTGCAGCCCGCACAGTTCCGGGACACCCGGGTGGGACACCCGCGGCCCTGCCCCGGCCCCACATCTTGGGGCTGGCGGCCAGCAGCCACCCCCGGGGAGGGCAAGGCAGCTCGGACAACCCCCAGCCCGCCCGGTGCCCTCTGCCAGCGCCAACAGGTATGGGAGGCGTTGTCGCCCGCCCACTCCGGGGCCAGGGGCCCGCGACAGCCGCGGGTTTGGGGTACGGTACAGAGGGGCGAGGACTGAGGGAAGAGGAGAGGGCGGGAGCGAGCGGGCGGCGGCACTCACCTCTGGCTGGGCCGGGGCCGGCCGCGCGGGCCCGCCGCCCCGAAGCCCGGGTTCCGAGGCGCCTCCGCGCGCGCCGGGGGCTTCTTCCGAGGCCCGCAGGGAGGGGGCGGCGCGGGGGGAGGCGCCGGCGGGCAGCGCTCAGCCTCACGCTCACACCCCCGGCCGGCCGCCGCGGCCCCGCGCCGGCATCCTCGCTGCCGCCGGCTCCCACGGCGCCCCGGGCCGCTCCCCAAGCGCGCGCCGGGGCCGGCGCGAGCCCCTCGTCGGCTCGGAGCGCGGTCTGGGCGCGCTCCTCCTGTCCTTGTCCTCGGCTCCCGTCTGGGGACGCTGCCCCGCACCCCCGGCTCGGCGCGCTCCTCTACCCCTCCCGCTCCCGCTGGCCGTGCAGAGCCCCGGCGCGCGGGCTCAGCCCATGTGCGCGGCTGCCTCGCTGAGCCCCGGAGCCCAGTGGCCGAGGCCCCGCCGGAGTTGCGCGCCCTAGAAACTCCATGCAGCTCCGGCCTCCTCCCCGGCTCCTCCCCGGTGGGCCCCCCGGGGCCTTGAAACCGCCCGCGGCGCCTTCCCCGCCCTGCCTTCGCCCGCGTCAGGAGCCGGGGTTCGGGGCGCGCCTCGCCTCGGGGGGTCTGGGAGACACCACCCCCACCCCTCCGCCTTGCCAATGGCTCCCTCGGTTTCCAGGCAGCGCAACCTGAGGAACGCCTCGGCGCGCGCGCACTCACACTCGCGCATACACACACACACGCACTGCACACACAGGCACACGCGCGGGGGGCGAACTGGAGCTTGGCAGACGGTCCTCCTTCCTTCCTCCCCAAAGAAGCTGCCCACGTTAACTCCGGCAAACTGCTGTTCCTCGGTATTGGACAACTTACCCAAGCGCCCCCCACCTTAACTACTTCATCCCCAGGGCCAGGATCACACCTGCATCCGCGCCCGGGGGGGAGGGCGGGCGCCGAGTTGAGGTGCCGGCGGCCAAAACCGGGGGAGGAGGAGGGTTCGAGGTGCTCACCCCAGCACCATCTAGGGGGTACTTCTGCGGCGATCGCCCACCGACCTCTGATCCCTCTCCCCAGGGACTGAGAACACGTGGTTTGGCCCCCCACTTCCCTTTCCAAGGTCACAGAATGGATTTGACGAGGGGGAGAGGGTGCTTGGACACAGGTGTGAGCTAGGCATCTCAAAGACCGTCTGCAACCTGCCCTGGCACTGCCCCCTGCCAAGTCCATACCCAGACAGACCCCTTTCCTCCTCTACCCTGTGCCTCAAGGGCAACCCGTTAGCTTAGAGCCTCCAGTCACCTTTTCTGGTCCCCACCTGTCTACCTCTCATGTGCCCAGAAGCTGACAGAATACACAGTGCTACCAAGCTTTGTGTCGTCAAAAAAAAAAAGGAAAAGAAAGAAAAGAAAAATCAGAACACCAAGACGCATCTCTGTCTGTCCCATAGACAGAATCAGGCACCTACCAGTCCCTTTCTGCTCCTCCCAAGGGCGCGCCACAGGAGAAGGAACCCACCTGGCTGGAGCAGGCTACTCTTTCCTCACAGCACTCTCTTTTCCAGGGTCCCTAGTTTCCTGCCCCCTCTAGGTGGCAGAAAGACTGTGCCACCAACTGAGAGTCTTCCAATTTCCAGAATCAAAGAAAAGATATATATAAAAATTCTCACACCAATCAGGAGCCAAGCAGGCAATACTTCCATAAGCCTCTTGTCCAAACAACTCAGCAGTCACCTCTGTTCCTGCTGGGGCGTCTGCCAAGAGAACGTGGGCACTGGTGCTGCCAGCCAGCGGCCCAAGTTAATCAGGGTCCCCTCCTTGTCTGCGCCTCCTGGTTTGCAGCCTGGGCGTGGTTCCTCTGAGCCCTCGTAGCACTCATTGCTGGTACCATACCTTTGGCATTTAGCATTTGCTACCTCGTATTCTTACTATCTTTCCTTGTACCTGCCCTACTTCCAAAATTATCTTCGTAAGCCATTGGCTGAATCTTACCTACCTAGTTCAGAGATGTATCAATACAGAGAAAGCACTTCCAAGAGTTTCCCTGAAGGGTCACGGGCAGATGAACTAAAAGAGTGGATAGAGTCTCAGAATGATCTTTCCCACCGATCTCTTAGTTTGGATGAAAGCTGCATCTTCTAGTAATCTGTTGCCTCTGTAGCAGTTGTTCTGTCGTTTTCTGGATGGCAACCAAGTCACCAAAGTCCCTTAAGCAAGTCTATATACACACATGGAGTTCCTGGTAGAAAGTAGATTTAACCATTTAACCAGAGCAGGACACATCTGTCAGATCTCTGCCCTCACTGCCTGTGTGAATTTGGGCAAACTGTTGGTTCTCTCTAAATCTCACTGTCCTCATCTGTCAAATGGGGATAATTAGAGTATCTACTCCGTAAGGTTGTTGTAAACATTAAATGTGATAACCTGGAATAGCCATTCACTCAGTTAACTCAGCTCCAGGCATAGTAAGTGTTCAACAAATGCTGGCTATTGTCATTATTCATGAGTAGTTAACAGATGTCAAAGACATAACCTTGAGGGAAAAAAATCAAGGCTCTCAATGGACATCAAGAACTAGAAAGCCAGGTGGCAGACTTTACACTAAATACAGTTTCCTGGTCCTCACCAACTATGACCGTTTTGAGACTTCCAGGTTAAGAGGGTTGCAGGTTCTCAGGCCCTGGTACCCTTGCTCCAACTTTTATTTATTTGTTCAATATATATTTATTAAGGGTCAAAACGTGTCAGCTCCTTCCTGTTAAATTGCCAAAGAAAATCTTGTACCAAATATCACAATGGAAGCTAAAACCAACATGGAACAAAATGGGTTCCATGCATTTGTACCTTGATTTAGCATAAGTACTCTCTCCAACCCAGAATAATACAGCCCTCCAGCAAACAGCTGGGAGTAAGCATTAACTTTGTTCTATCACCTACCTCTAGCTTTGGGACTCAGAGTTATACAAATCAGACACCTGGACGATTGCTACCTTACCAAGTGGTAAACATTTTCTAACATGGTCAAAGTCATTGCCACCTCTACATCAGCCCTTCCCCTGTCTTTCCTTCTTTTGTTTTACCTGAAAAAGCAGTTCTATATAATAACTACAATAACTACATCTACTTCAAGTGCCCAAGACAGTCATGGGTAGAGGGGGATGACAGGGTCTGTTGCATTCTGAAGAGAAATAGGCAGAAAAAGAAAAAATCATTTGGGTACGTGCTGGAGGGTAACATTTTTCATGTATCCTATCAAAATGCGGACAATGGAATGCATTGGCTTCTTTACAACGCACATTCTCTACTTTGTGGCAGGAGGTTTTAGAGTGGTTTGTTAGGCAGCAACAGAAAACCAGAACAAAATTCAGTATCTGGAAGTAGACTGGCGCTGTAACAAACACTTAAAACGTTGGCTTTGGGATTGGACAACGCAGAAGTGCCTCGTAAGTCTGTTAGTGAAAGCCGCAAGGGCCTCAGGAAGACTCCTGGAAATGACTTGAAGGACGCCAAGAAGACTGTTCCTGGAAGCTGGGAAACAGAGCACCTTAGCCATGTACTGGTGGGTCAGTTAGCAAAACAGTTGCCTGTAGTAATGTGACACAGATGAGAAGGCTACCTAATGAACTCATGGATCTGACTAGAAGAGTTCCAAGTAGAGCATAGAAGGAGCCAACTGGGTTTTTCTAGATGCCTGTAATAAAAGACAAGCAGAGATGAATTAAAGCAGAAATCATTCCATTGTTCTGAGTAGAATTTAGAGGAAATAGAAAGAACCAGGACTTGCTGTGTTCGAGAGAACTGTTGCTCATTCTGACATCTCCAGGCAAAAACATTCAAATCCAGGGCAGTAAAGTGTGGTCTCCAGATAAAGATTAAGTTGGGGATGTGGTGCAGTCAAATCCTTTGTTAAGACCTCACACATATTTAAGGGCAGGCCTAAAAGAGCTTCTAAGAATCCCAGAGACGTGGTCCCTCAGCAGCCTCACCGGGGGCTGAAAATAGAGAAGGGCCTATTCTTCAAGAGGTGTGTAAGTGTAGTTTTTCTCTAGTGGATGGATTCTAGTTTAACTCACAGGAAGCCCTCAATGTTTTTAAAGAAAACATACCAGTTTGGGGCTGAAAGGGACGGAGACAGTACAAAAGGAAAGGAGGCCTTTGGATCCCTGACCGTCCGTGGACAATAAACACGCTGCAAAGAAGAGTTGTTTCTTATGAGAGAGGGAGAATGGCTGATAGAGGAACCAAAAGCCCAAAAGATGAGGCCAAGAGCTGTGAAGAATCATTCCCAAGAAGCAGGACTGGGCCTTAATTAAGGAACCGATGACACGTTCCCAGCTGGATTTCACAATTGCTATGAGCCAGTGTGGCTGCTATAGGAAACACCACCCACACCCTCCCCTATTGAACGGGGTGTCTGTTGCACTTACTGTATCTCTGCCTCACAGGTGTGTGGAGGGTATTTAGTGAAGAGGAAGGAGGAGCTCACAGATCTTCAGATTGAGAAGAACCTCCCCTGAACCTGCTTTAGATGAACTGATCCACGACCTCAAGCCTGAACCTGGTGCCACAAGGAGATGAGACTTTTGGAACTTTTGGATGTGTCTGGGTATGTTTCATGTTAGAAGAATGTAAATAATGCTTGATTGAAGGTGAATTTTTTACCGTGTTGCATTAAATATGGCTGGACATTCTTTAATATTCCTGTCACCAAGTTGGGATCTACATCGCCCTTCCCTTGAATCTGGACAGGATATGTTACTTCTTTAATCGAATAAAGAAGTTATTTTGTTCCAGTTTCCAGGCTTAGGACTTAAACTGGAAGCTTTTATGTCCTGTCTCTTGGAACACTCTCTTAGAGCCCTAAGTCACCATGTAAGAAGTCCAATTACCCAGAGTCTGCCATGCTGCAAGGCAGCCCAAGCTAGCTGTGTGGAGGATAGGAGGCAGCAAGTTAATAAAGGAGAAATGGAGAGGGGGAGGAAGAGGGAAAGATAGAGATAGATATCTGGCCAGTCCCCAGCTATTCTAGACCCTGCTGTAAGAGTCTTCCCAGCTGAGGACCCAGATATTGTAGGGCAGAGAGACACCATCCATACCGTGCCCTGTCTGAATTTCTGACCCACAGACTAAAAGGGGTAGTAATACATTGATGTTTTAAGCCATTTAATTTTGGGGTGATTTGTTATGCAGCAGTAGATAACCAGAAAAATTTGCTAACTTGGAAAGATTTCCAAACTATATTGTAAAGTGAAAAAAGCAAATTGCAAAATAATGTGCATGATACCATTTTTGAGAAAGAAAACTTTGTACATAGTGTCCATAAATACTGGATTGGCCAAAAAGTTCACTCAGATTTTTCTGTAAGATGTTACATAATATTATTGGAATGCTATCTGTTACCTAACTAACTCTGGAGAATCAGTATTAAGGAGACTTCTACTTTTTAGATATATATTATATGAATGTTCTACAACAAATATTTTTAATATTGGCTTAATTTTTTTAATGAGAAAAATACCCTGTATTTTTTTTCAAAGCAATAAACATTAGTATATACCTATGAAAAGAATAACACACTCTCTGCCTTTCAAAAAACAAAAGGTTTACTCTGTGACTGGATTATTAATGAAAAGAGATTATATTGACACATATGCTGATAATTCTTTTGATTTCTAGGATAAGAAAATTTAAGTTATCAACAAAACAAAAACAAGTTATCAACCAAGGGAAAAAAAGAGCTTCAAGAGTGTATGTAACACTAGATCACAGATGAAAAATGAAACAAGAGAGAGAGGGTAACTGGTATCACCCAGGGCTTATACATTCATTTAAGTTGTTAATATGTATGAAAGGAAGAGAAAAATATTTTCCAAATGAAACAGGTAAGAAAGTAAATGGCTTTTTTACATATTCTGGAAAAAATACTCGAAGACTTATATTAGCCAATTAAAAAAATGGAATCAAAGTTAAGAGCTTGAGAATGGGGCCAAGAACGCAGAGAGAAGGAAAGGGCATTGGTGTGAACCTGACATTCTCTGCTGCCTTTGCCTTTGAAACATTAGCTGATTTCCAAGTAACATTGGACCAAAAGGCCAAAAAGATAATATCTCAGAAATTTTGAGAATACCACAGGCTTAGAGAGAAAATAATCAGGTCGCAGTGCTACCAAGACAGTCAGGACCTGAGGGACTAAAACTCAAGGAAAGACGACCTCAGAAAAGTGAATGGATTATTCTGCCCCACTTTCCTCCTAAAGGCATTTGCCTCATTTTAAGCTGCACAAAGTGAAAGGCAAAGAAAAGAAATCAAGCAGCAGCTAAGTGGCTACACAATGAAGAATACGCAGGAATCTCACAATGCCAGCAGAACAAAAATTGGAGCTTAGAACCTTCCAAGAAGGAAGGGCACAAATACACACCCTAAGGTTCTAGTTGAGGCTCCTGAAAGACTATATGCATTAAGATGAATAGAAAACCAGAAGCTTTCAGAGAATCAAATCCATCTTCAAATCACCTCAATTATTGATTAGTAAAAGGTGATCTACATCTATCCTATCTGCCTGCCAGATGAAAACTGAAATCTGAGGGGAGAGAACAACATGTAGAACCACAACAATGTTTCAAATATAATATCTGGCATTTAATAAAAAATTGCCAAACATGCCAGGGGACAAGGCCAAACTGAGAAAAATCAAGAGGAAAAAAACCAGACAGTAAAAACCTAGGTTATCCACATATTGGAGTTATATAAAACAAACATTAAAATGACTGTGATAAATGTTCAAGAAAATGAATGATAAGGTGAATAAATTTACCAGGGAAGAACTAGAATTTATTTTAAAAACAGAATAAAATAGTAATTCTAGAACAACAACAAAAAAATGTATCCAGTAGGTCTTCTTAAAGCAGAACCAACACAGCAAAAGAGATCAGTGAACTGTTAATTAGGTCAGGAGACAATATCTTACTGAAGTATCTTTCCTCTCTTCAGAGGAAAGAATGAAAAATAGCGAAAAGAGCTTGAGAGATACATAGAACATCATGAATAGTCAAACATGTAATTGAAGTCTGAAAAAAAAAGGGGGAGAGACAGGATGTGGTAGATGCAATCTTGGCTGAGAATTTTCCAAAAACTGATTAAGCTACAGATTCAGGAAGTCCTAATAACTCCAAGCAGGATAGATACAAAGAAGGGCACACATAGGCAATCATAATTACATTTCTAAAAACCAATGACAAAATAGTAAAAGACAGTCCCTTCCACCTTTGCAAGCACATGCACACACACACACACACACACACACACACACAAACACTGTACTTCCAAAGGAACAACAGATGACTCCTCAACAGAAATGATAAAAGTTAGTATAACTTACAACCATCAGTATAATTTTGGTGTGCTAAAAGAAAATAACTGTTCATCTAAAATTCTGAATGCAGTAACAATATTTATTAAAAAGAAAGCTGAGGAATTTTTGCTTCTGAGCTACTACCAGACTTTCCCCCAACTGTTAACAACTAGAAAACTACATATAAAAATATATAAATTAGCTGTTTTCAATAATTGGACAATAGCCAGTGAAGGACTGTAATCCATATGAGAACAGAAATAAATGAGATGAAAAACAGAGCTGGATGAATCAGACTCCCTGACTTCAGACTATACTACAAAGCTACAGTAATCAAGACAATATGGTACTGGCACAAAAACAGAAATACAGATCAATGGAACAGGATAGAAAGCCCAGGGATAAACCCACACATCTATGGTCAACTAATCTATGACAAAGGAGGCAAGGATATACAATGGAGAAAAGACAATCTCTTCAATAAGTGGTGCTGGGAAAACTGGACAGCTACATATAAAAGAATGAAATTAGAACACTCCCTAACACCATACACAAAAATAAACTCAAAATGTATTAGAGACCTAAATGTAAGACCAGACACTATAAAACTCTTAGAGGAAAACAGGAAGAAAACTCTTTGACATAAATAACAGCAAGATCCTTTTTGACCCACCTCCCAGAGTAATGGAAATCAAAACAAAAATAAACAAATGGGACCTAATGAAACTTAAAAGCTTTTGCACAGCAAAGGAAACTATAAACGAGACGAAAAGACAACCCTCAGAATGGGAGAAAATATTTGCAAACAAATTAATGGACAAAGGATTAATCTCCAAAAGGCATAAACAGCTCATGCAGCTCAATATTAAAAAAATAAACAACCCAATCAATAAATGGGCAGAAGACCTAAGTAGACATTTCTCCAAAGAAGACATACAGATGGCCAAGAGGCACATGGAAAGCTGCTCAACATTACTATTCATTAGAGAAATGCAAATCAAAACTACAATGAGGTATCACCTCACACCAGTTAGAATGGGTATCATCAGAAAATCTACAAACAACAAATGCTGGAGAGGGTGTGGAGAAAAGGGAATGCTCTTGCATTGTTGGTGGGAATGTAAATTGATACAGCCACTATGGAGAACAGTATGGAGGTTCCTTAAAAAACTAAAAATAGAATTACTGTATGACCCAGCAATCCCACTACTGGGCATATACCCAGAGAAAACCATAATTCAAAAAGAGTCATGTACCAAAATGTTCATTGCAGCTCTATTTACAATAGCCCGGAGATGGAAACAACCTAAGTGCCCATCATCGGATGAATGGATAAAGAAGATGTGGCACATATATACAATGGAATATTACTCAGCCATAAAAAGGAATAAAATTGGGTCATTTGTAGAGATGTGGATGGACCTAGAGACTGTTACACAGAGTGAAGTACGTCAGAAAGAGAAAAACAAATATCGTATATTAACGGATATATGTGGAATCTAGAAAAATGGTACAGATGAACTGGTTGGCAAGGCAGAAATAGAGACACAGATGTACAGAACAAACGTATGGACACCAAGGGGGTAAAGTGAGGGTGGGGTGGTGGTGGGATGAATTGGGAGATTGGGAATGACATATATACACTGATATGTATAAAACTGATAACTACTAAGAACCTGCTGTATAAAAAATAAATTAATTTAATTAAATTTTAAAAGAAAAGAAGAAAGAAATGAGATGAGCCCTACTCTCTGCCTGGATTCTGCCCAGCTCTCTGCCTAGATTCATTTTCTGTACACTGTAAAGGGAAAAGAAACCAAAGCACAGCACAGTGGTCTCACTGAGTTGAGGAAACAGAGATCACACTTCATGGAGGCTTAGATAGCTGGAATTTGTCAGGTAGAAAACTGGAGAGAGAAAACAATGCAGCAAATAGCTGAGAAAATCTTCATAGGGATTCCCTTGAGTTCCTGGTTGATAACTAAGATGTACAGTCACAGGATAAAATTCCACGAGGTCAGGCAAAGAACAGCTGGTAGAGAGCTGTAAGCTGAACAATTCCTAGGGTAAGAAAGAAATGGAAGACATTTAAGTTCTGATGAGCCTGAGTGGACAAAATACCTGGGATTCCAGTAGAGACCCCAGGTAGATTGTGCCTTAGAAGTAGTACTGAACTAGCATTAGAATAGAAGTTATTCTAGTACTACAACCAAGCTTAAAAAAAAATCATCAAATGGATCAAGCTAATTCTCAAGTAACTTATTTGCCTAACAAACTTCAAAACTCTTTAAGAACAACAACAAAATCCGGAAATTCTAGTGTAACATTCACAGCATCCATAGACAAAGAAGCAGAAATAACAGGAATAATGGAATTAGCTAATGGGGGCTTTCATATAGCTATTATAAATATGTTCAAGGATTTAAAGGAAAATATAAACACTATAAATAAAGGAGTAGAAATTATTTTGAGAGCAAATAAAATTCTGGAGCTGAAAAATATAGTATTTAGTATTAAAAAGTTGCCTGATGGACTTAACATAAGATTAGATGCTGTAGAAAAAAAAGACAAGTGAGCTTTCAGACATAGCAATAGAAACAGAAACACACAGAGAAAAATCCTTGAAAAAAATAGAGCTCAGTGAATTTTGGGACAATATCAAGCAATATTGATAACATATGTTCAATTTCAATACCTTAAGTCTGTGTGTGTGGTGAGGAAGTTAGGCAGAAAAAAATTTTTTGAATAACTAATGGCTAAAAATTTTCAAATTTGATAAAAGCTATAAATACATAGATCCAAGTGGCTTAATGTACTCCAATGTACACCATAATTAAGCTGCTGAAAACCAGTGGCAAAGAGAAAATCTTAAAGCATCCAGGAAAAAAGGGCATGTTCTATCAGGAGAACAGAGGTAAGAATCAACTAACTTCTTTTCACAAATAATGCAAGCCAGAAGACAATGAAACAGCATCTAAAGTGCTGAAAAAGAAAACAAAAACAAACAAAAATGTCTAGAATTCTCTATCCAGCACTCTACTCAATACTCTGCAATGGCCTATATGTGAAAAGAATCTTAAAAAGAGTGGATATATGTACATGTATAACTGATTCACTTTGCTGTACACCTGAAACTAACACAACGTTGTAAATCAACTATACTCCAATAAAATTAAAAAATAAAAAAAATATAAAATACCACATTTCCAAATTCAAAATTAAAAAAAAGAAGCCATAGAATTCTCTATCCAGCAAAAATATTCTCCAAATTTGAAGATGAAATAGTTTTTCAGATAAACAAAAAGTAAAAGAGTTTATAGCTATCAGGCTGAAGTAAAATGATAACCATTAGAAACTCAAGAATGAGGACAGCTGGACATGGTTAATATCTGAGCAAATATAAACAATATGGTTTTCTCAGTTTTAAGTTTCTCTGAAAGATAATTGACTGTTTAAAGCAAAAATAATACCAATGTACTACAGAATTTATAATAAATGTATAAATAAAATGTGTATGACAATAACAGCACAAAGGATGGGAAGGAAGAAATGGAAGTATACTCTTATAAGATACATTGTCCATGAAGTAGTATAATATTATTTGATATTAGACTGCTATATGTTGAAGGTCCATATAGTAAACCCTAGAGCACAGAGAGATAGCAAACAATCTCCAATAGAGGAGATTAAATGGGATATTTGAAAAATAACTAATGCTAAAGAAGGCATGAAAAGAGGAAAAAGTAGAGATGGGACAAAGAGAAAATGAACAGCAGAATAATAAATTGATACCTAAATATATTGTTAATTACATTTAATTTAAAGAGTCTAATGCTACAATTAAAGGGCAGAAAACATCAGGCTGGATAAAAATACAGTAAGATTCAACTATAGACTATTGACAAGATACACTCTTTAAATATACAAACACAGATAGGTTAAAAGTACAAGGATAGAAAAATACATATCATGAGAATATTAATCATGAGACTTCTGGAACAGCTATATTAATATTGGACAAGATGTATTGCCAGACATAAATAGCATTAATTCATAATGATAAAGAGCCAATTCATTAAGAAAATATAGTAATCCAAAATGTACCCATAACAAAGCTTTTAAAATACATGACGCACAATACATGAAGAAAACAACAAATCCACAAACATAGTGGGAGACTTTAACACACCTCCCTCAGCACGGATAAAACATGTAAAGATATAGAAGACTTGTCAAACACTAGCAAATAACTTGACCAAACAATGTATAAAGCACTGCATTAGCAACTGCGGGATACACAATCTTTTCAGATACACATGGAATGTTCATAAAAGACCATATGTTGGGCCTCAGGAGGATCCTCAATAAATTCCAAAATATTGAGATCATACAGAAAACATTATCTGACCACAATAGAAATAAATTAGAAATCAATAAGATACTTAGAACATGCTCATATATTTTATAAGTAAAATACAGTTTTACATAATGCACAAGCCAAAGAATAAAAAACAAAGGATGTTAAAAAAAAATTTAGACTGAATGAAATGAAAATGCAATGTGTTAAAATTTGTGGAATGCAGCTAGAACAGTGCTTAGAGGGAAAATTATAGCTTAAAATGTTTATTTTAGAAAAAGATGAAAGGTTTAAAACCAATATTCTAAGATTCCACTCTCAGAACTAGAAAAAGAGCAAATTAAACCCCAAGAAAACAGAAGGAAGGAAATAATAAAAATAAGAACAGAAATCAATAAAATAGAAAATGTACCAATAATAGAGAAAATGTCAATGAAATTGGTAAATCTCTAACCTGATTTTAAAATCTGGAGAAAATACAAATTACCAAGATCAGGCCTAATGGAAGGGGCTTCACTATAGATCCTAAAGACATTAAAAATAACAAGGGACTATTATAAAAAACTTTATTCCAAAAAACTTGACAACTTAGACAAAATAGAAAAATTCCTTGAAAAATACAAATTAACAGATCCAAGAAGAGATAGAAAATATGAATAGTTTCATGTCTTTTAAAGAAATTTAATTCATAATTAATAACCTCTTCCTTCCAAACACAAAAGCAAATCCCTTCATGCCCAGATGACTTCTCTGTTGAATCCTAACACACATTTAATAAAGAACAAATACCAATCTTATAAAAATCTTTCATAAAATACAGTAACACATCTCAAGTCATTTTATGAGTTCAATATTACCCCATTACCAAAATCAGATAAAGGCTTTACAAGAAAATAAAATAAATATAAATGCAAAAGCTTTAACAGTATAGTAGCAAATGGAACCCAGCAACGTATCAAAAGGATAACACATGTTTTGGCAAAGTGGAGTTTTTCCCAGGCTGGCAAAGTTGGTTTAAATTTTAAAAAATTAATCAGTGTAATTTATCATATTCAGAGAAGAAAAAATCATGACCATCTTAATGCATGCATAAAGAGCATTTGACAAAGCTCAATACCCACGCACAATTGAAAATTCTCAGAAAAGTTGGAATAGAAGGGAATTTCCTCAACTTGATAAAAGGCATTACAAAAAATGGACAGCAACCATCATACCAAATAGTCAAAGATTGAATGCTGTCCCTGTAAAACCAGGAACAAGACTTCTATTGAAAATTTGTGGGGTCTCCAGCCAGTGAAGTAAGTCAATTAAGATAAATTAAATGCATACAAATTGGTAAGAAAAAAGTAAAACTGTTTTACTCAAAGTCAATATGATTGTATAGGTAGAGAATCTTAAGGAATCTACCAGAAAAAGCTTTTAGAACTAAATAAGTGACTTTAGCAAGGTCGCAGAATACAAGATCAATACCACAAATAAGCAACTGGAAGATGAAATTGGGGAAATAGCACCATTCACAATAGTATCAAAAACATGAAATATTAGGGATACGTTTAACAAAATAAGTCCAAGATCTGTATGCTGAAAACTACAAAACACTGCTGAGAGAAATTTTAAAAGATCAAAAATAAAAGATACAACATGTTCATGATTTAGAGTTTTGACATTTTTAAGATGTTAATTGTCCCCCAAATTGATCTTTAGGTTCAACATAATCCAAGTCAAAATGCCAGAAAGCTTTTCCTCAGAATGTGACAAGCTGGTTCTAAAATTTATATATAAATGCAAAGGACATATAATAGCCAAAACAATCTTTAAAAAGAAGAAAGTTGGAAAGGACTACCTGATTTTAAGATGTACTATAAAGCTAATTAAGAGAGTGTGGTTTTGGCAAAAGAATAGATGTATAGACCCAAGGAAATAATATTATAGACCAGGAATAGATCTACAGGTACGTGATCAATTGACTTTCGACAAAATTGCCAAGTGAATTCAATGGGGGAAAGGCTAGTCTTTTCATCAAATTCTGCTGGAATTATTCATGTAGAAATAAATGAACTTTGATACTTACCTTATCCATACACAAAAAATAACTCAAAATTAGATCACAGACCTAAATAATAAATGCTAAAGCCACAGAACCTTTAAAAAAAATCTTTGCAACTTGGAGAAGGCAGAAATTTCTTAAACAGGACACAAAAAGCACAAATTATAAAAGGAAAATATTGATAGTTTTACTTCATCAAAATTAAAATCTTTTACTCTTCAGAAGACACCTTTGAAAAAATGGAAAAAGCCACAAATAGGAAAAATTGGGAATTCCCTGGCAGTCCAGTGGTTAGGAGTCGGCATTTTCACTGCCATAGCCTGGGTTCAATCCCTGGTCGGGGAACTAAGATCCCGCAAGCCATGCAGTGCGGCCAAAAAAAAAAGGCCACAGATTATTTATCATTTCAAAAAAAAAGCCACAGATAGGGAAAAATTATGTACATATAATTTATATTTATATATATTATATAATTTATATTTATATATTATATATATAATGCTATATATCTGGCAAAGAACTTGAATTAAGACTATATCAAGAAATCTTGCAACTCAATAAAATGAAAAGAAACAACTCAGTTTTTAAATGGGCAAATGATAGAACAATACTTCACAAGATAGAGGAATGGCTAATCACACAGGAAAGCATGCTGAACATTGTTAGTCATCAGGGAACGCAAATTAAAACCACAATGGAATACTTCTACACAACCACTAGAATGTATACATTTTAAACACCTGACAGTACCAAGTGTTGCCAAAAATATGGAGCAACTAGAACTCTCATACAATGTTGTTGGGAATGTAAATAATCAAATAATTTTGAAAAACTATCAGTTCCTTATAAAGTTAAATGCACAGTTACACTGACTCAGCGATTTCAGTTGTAGGTAATTTTCTTAGAGAAATAAAGTCCACACTATGACTTTTATGTGGATGTTCATAGCAGCCTTATTCATAACAGTCCCAAACTGGAAATAATCCAAATGTTCATCAATAGATGAATGGATAAACAAATTATTGTATATGCATATGATGAGATACTGCTCAGTAATTAAAAGGAAAAAACTAGATACCCACCACATCATGGCTGAACCTTAAAAATGTTATTCTGAGTGAAAGAAGCCAGACACAAAAGAGTACATACCCCATTATTTCATTCTTATGAAATTCTAGAACAGGCAAAATAAATCTATAGTGACAGAAAGTAATTCAGTGGATGCCTGGGGTAGAGACTGGGAGGGGGATTGACTGCAAAGGGACACCAAGGAATTTTTTAGGATTGACGGAAATGCTTATGTCTTGATTGATATTTATACAAATGTTTGTACATTTGTCAAAACTCATCAAACTGTACACTTAAAATGAATGCATGTTATTGTGTATAAATTGTCCTCAATGAACTTAATTTTAAAAGAAAAAAAGGTGAAGCCTTAAAAATATTATGATTTAAAAATATTTGTGAAGTAAATACATTTTTAGACACACAGGTAGAGAATTTTTCACCAATACCCATCCTAAAAGAAATGGTAGAGTGAGTTGTCCAGGCAGAAGAAATATGATTCCAGATAGAAGAATGGAAACAGGAGAATAAAGAGCTTGGTAATGATAAATAGGTGGTAAATCTAAATAGCAATTATTATATTTTAATCTTATAATAATACATCTTAATAACAATGTTTGGTAGGTTGTTAAGTATATGAAGAAATAAAATCCATGACAACAATTGTACAAAAGGTAGCAGTGGGGAGAATGGAGTTAAAAGTGTTCTTGGGTTCTTCCATCATATTGAAGTGATAAATGTACTCATTTAGGATATATACCAGTGGGTCAAGGATATACATTGCAATCTCCAGGATAATCGCTTAAAGAATGTATAGTTAGTAAGGGGGAAATGGAATAATAAAAAGCACTTGATTAATACCACAAAAGAGAAAAGGAGAACACAGAACATATGAGATAAACAGAAAGTAAATGGATTGTTGATTGAAATCCAAATAAATCAGGAATCGCATTCAATATTATCAGACTAAACATATTCTAACCTCCAGACAAAGATTGTTAGATTAGATATAAGTAGATTAGATGTAGATTTTGCTCATAATAAACACATTAAATAGGAGGCTGTGGGATTGTCAAACATGAAAGGATGGTATATGCAACACTACCTGAAAGAAAGTTGGGACAGGCGTGCTAATATCGAACGGAGCAAATTTTAAGGCAGGAAGAGACTTAGGGCCTTTCTGTGGGTAAGAAGGAATCCAGGATGCAGGATGCATGCCATGAAGGTGGTAGGTGTGTTTAGTAGGTAGCAGTCAACATTATCTTTACATAAATCTTTTGTTGACTTTGCCACTGATGACAGATGGAGAGGAATCAATAAACTGCATTTTTCTTCTCTCTCTGGTTGAAATTTTTTTAAATGCTGGGGTCAGGAAGACAGGGATCAAAATGTCAGCTTCCGTATGCTGCACGCAGAATTAGGTAATTTACCACCTGGCCATTCACAGGAGGTGATGGGCCAATGCAAGCTCCAGGCCAGCAGTGCTCTTTTCAGACAGGAAGAGCCCATAAGGGAGAGAAAACAAGACGCTGAGCTATCAGGCTTTTTCTTCCTCCAAACTTAACAATTAGAGATGTGAGTGAGGGAGCAGAGCTACACTAATTGATATCACTCCACGTGGAAACATGGAATCCAAGAAAAGATTTCCTACCACTCACTTTTCATTCGGTATTCCTATAAACTTGTTTATTTCTCTACACTTCTACCAATATTGGGTGCTATGAATACTTCAAAATTTTACCAATTGATTGGGCTAAAAATATTATCTCGTTATGGAGAAATTTTTCAACTACAGTTGTTGCCTGGGCCTTATTTTTGTAAGGTTCAGATTCGGCTGGTTTGGCATGACACATTTAAAACATTTTAAAACATTCAGAAATCTCATTCCTGACAATCATGTTACACAGCTAAGATTGAGAAAGCGCTGACGTTTTATTGTGGGAGGGATGAATTAGTGGCAGCTAATGTTCTTCTCTACCTTGGATGTTCCGCTCTGATTAGAAACTTGCTCTATTTCCAATCGAATTCCTCCCTTTCCCAATCAGAAAGCTGGGATACATGAAAATTGGTGGTGCCTGGACACAGAAGCCCCCCCTCCCAACTCCCTAGCCTCTCAGCTGTAGCTGATCTGAGGTGAAGGGGGAGCCTGCCTCCTTCTGGGCCCACCCCCCTCTCCATATCTGTGCTCTAGCTTGGGGTGGGGAATGCTATCAGGGAGGTTGTTACGCCGACAGCACGGTGCTGGTTCTCAAGCTCAGGAAACTTGGTCAACCCCCAGCATCCTATTTCATTTTGATTCCAGTTGTGCTGTGTCTGGCAACTATTCCTCAGCATTTTAGGAAGAGGATGAGCTTGTCCCAAAGTTTCAGCTTAGTTTTCGTTTTGGTTGGTAATGCTTTTGTTGATTTTGTAAGTGTCAAGGAAGAAGCTTTAAAAATGTCTACCTTCGCTGCCATGTTTCCTGGAAGTCCCTCCTTCCTCCCCTGAATTAAAAGAAAAAGCTCAGAAGTATTTACATTGAAAAGCAATGAATGCTTGCTCCAGGCTTTCTCACCCACCCTGAGGCAACTATGTTGAAAAAGATCTGTTTCAACATGTACAGACTAAATAATAGGTTCAGACTTTTTCCTTAACTTACAGATTTTATATATTTTGATTCTTTTATATTTTGATTTATGGTTGTTTTTAGATCTTTGATTATTTACTGTATCAGTTGGATTGGGCTAGGCTATGTGTCTAATTCTATCAATTTTGCTTTATATATTTTCAGCATACATTATTAGGTGTATCCAATCCATCTCTAAGTCTCCTCAAATGGTTCAAAATTCCAAAGTAAAGGACAATATTCAGGAAAACATCTCCCTTCTACCTGCCTTCCAGATACTCTGCTCTCCTCCCATCAAGCAAGCACTATTGTTACCTTCTTGTGTGTCCTGCCAGAGACATGGTACAGATATGTGCTGCTTCTTTATACAAACGGTACCACACTGTATAGATTGCTTTGCACCCTTCTTTTTCACTTGGAAGGATACCGTTTTCCGGTAAAATTTACATCTAGTGAGGTGCTTGGACCTTAGGTGTGCCCATTTGATGACTTTTGATAAACGATACACCTATGTTACCACCTTAAAATCAAGATTCAAATATTTCCATCACCCGGAGTCATTTTCGTTTCATACCGTAAGCATTTCTTAGTTTGTTACCTTGTCTCCATAGCCAATAGAATACTCTATCCAAGTTGCCATCCTCTCTCTACCAGCTTATCCGGTGGCCAAGGGATGGGGCTCCCAGCATCACACTCCAGCAGAGTGGTTTTCTCAAAGGCTCATCTGGTCTGGGCACCACTCCATCTATAAAATACACTTCTGTGACTTTTCTTTGCTCTCTGGACAAAGACCCAAATTCCTCCACAGACAGTGACCCCACCCCACCCACCCCGCCCATGGCCTGGTTCCATGACCTCTCTGTGTTCATCTGATGTCACTTTTTACTGTGTGTTCGTTCTGCCTTTCCACACTGCCGGCCGTCATTTAGTTCTACCTGCGTGCCGGGCTCCCGCCCATCTCTCAGATGTTCCCCTGTGTTCTTTTGTCTTCAGGACCTGCTCGTGCAGCCCCATCCTCACAGAACTAATGGGACTTATCCTCCAGATCTCAGCCTAGTCATCATCTCCTCAGGGCAGCATTTGTTTCCTGTTGACTGCCCTGCCCAGCTCATAACTCTCTGTTAAATGCTCCCCGTTACAGAACTAATTGCAGCTGAAAGTTTACATTAATTTATGTGATCCTTTGATTAATGTCTGTTTCCCCCATTCGAAGGTAAGTTCCATGGGTACAGGGACTATATTTATGTTCAGCATTGCATCTCCAGGGACTAGCACAGTTGGCACTCTATAAATTCTAATTGAAAAATAAATTAACACATGCAGCATATTTTGCAGCCATTGAAAAAATGGAAACAGATCCGTAACTCCTTATTGATTCCCAAAACATTTTCTAAGAGGGAGGGAAGGAGGCGCAGTTCTTTTTGCAGAGGAATGCCAACTAATAAATATAAAAGGAATAATAGAGGGCTTCCCTGGTGCCACAGTGGTTGGGAATCCGCCGGCCAATGCAGGGGACATGGGTTCGAACCCTGGTCCGGGAAGATCCCACATGCCACAGAGCAACTAGGCTCATGCGCCACAACTACTGAGCCTGTGCTCTAGAGCCCATACACCACAACTACTGAGCCTGCGTGCCACAACTACTGAGCCCACGTGCCTAGAGCCTGTGCTCCGCAACAAGAGAAGCCACCACAATGAAAACCCTGCACACCACAATGAAGAGTAGCCCCTGCTCACTGCAACTAGACAAAGCCCACGCACAGCAACGAAGACCCAATGCTGCCAAAAATACAAACAAACAAACAAAAAGGAATAATAGAAATTTAAGTCACCACTTCACAATCACTGCAGTAATGATTGACATAGGCAAGAATTATCAATCTATCTGTTTATGTACAGCTCTCCAGCTAAGAATGGTTTCACATTTCACATTTTTAAATGGGTAGGACTTCCTTGGTGGTGCAGTGGTTAAGAATCCACCTGCCAATGCAGGGGACACGGGTTCGAGCCCTGGTCTGGGAACATCCCACATGCCACAGAGCAACTAAGCCCGAGTGCCACAACTACTAAACCTGCACTCTCGAGCCCACAAGCCACAACTACTGAGCCCATGTGCCACAACTACTGAAGCCCACGCACCTAGAGCCAGTGCTCTGCAACAAAAGAAGCCACCGCAATGAGAAGCCCACACACCACAACAAAGAGTAGTTGCCGCTCACCACAATTAGAGAAAGCCCACATGCAGCAACGAAGACTCAGTGCAGCTAAAAATAAATTTAAAAATAAATGGTTGGGGGAGAAAAGAATATGTGACAGAGATCTTATGCAGTCTGCAAAACCTAAAATATGTACGATCTAGCCCTTTACAGAAAAGTTTGCCTACCTCTGCATTAGATGAAAGCTAGAGAACAGAATATGGAGAAATCTGGCAGGCGTGGCTTTATCTAAGTTTTAAATTTAGCAGAACAAATAGTGGGGCATACTGGCATGTAGGTCTTAACATGATACACTGATAGAATAACATCACATATGTAGTATTCTTGCCAAAAATGCATAACCTGATTCCAAGCACAAGGAAACATCATACAAACTGAAACTGAAGGAGCTTCTGCTAAACAACTGATCTCAACTCTGCAAAAATGTCAATGCCACAAAATACATAAAAAGAGGCTAGGAAACTGTTCTGGATTAAAGATCTGACAACTACATGTAATGTGTAATTATGATTGCATCTTAGATTTAAAACAAACAAACAACTGTAAAGGACATGATGGCAATTATGGCAACAATCAGGGAAGTTTTATGTTGTTCTGTATTTACTATATCAATGTTAAATTTCTTGAGTATGATAATTATATTGCGGTCATGTAAAGGAATGTAGTTGTTCTTAAGAAATACATGCTGAATATTTAGGGGTGAAGTCTGTCATGATGTCTTCAATTTATTCTCATTTAATTTTCAAAAGGTTCAGGGGACAGAGAATGAGAGAGAGAGAAAGAATGAGTGGGGATGATGTGAAAGGGTAGAAGGGTTTTTTTAAAAACTATTTTTGCAATTTTTCTCTAGGTTTAACATTTGTTAAATAAAAAATTAGATAAAGAATGAAAACATCATACATGCTTATATAAGCATAAAAAATGGGTTTAATAAAAACCACACTGGCAGCAGTGGTTGTCAGTCACCTCTGGGGGGTAGAATGGGGTGGAATTTGAATGAGGGATAACTACTATCACATTCCTTATTCTATTTACTTCTGCCTTGTTGGCATTTGCTACAATGAGAATGTATTTTTTTAATATTTTGTATTTTAAAAAGCTTACTTTTTGTCATTTAAAAAAATGTCCATTGATTATTCATGTACAAATCAGGATTAAACATCAATGATTAAGCATCTCTCCAAGTACGCCCAATCCCTCTCACCCCCCTTCTGGAGCCCCTGGATTTCCCAGACCCAACAACCAGGCTCAGCAAGAAGCTTCTAGAACCTTGGCCCCTAGGGCTGGATGCTAAGTATTTGAATATCACTTCCCATAAAATCCATTAATATGTAGAATGAATATTAAATAAAGATTCCACCTATCTAGAGGTTAACTTGTAGATGTTTTTAAAAAGTTTACCATGATATCATACACTGTATGTACCACACATACATGATAACATAGTTTACCAGGTTATCATACACTGGACTCAGGAAGAGTTAACTGAAGGGGGGAAGGAGAAGGAAGAGAAATAAGGGGAAGAGTTGGGAGAAAATAACCTGATTCCTTATTTTTCAGAGGAAAGGTTCAAATAGGACCTGTTTCATTTCAAACTGTTTAACTGAAAAACATGTTTAAGCATGTAAAATAAAGTTATAAATTAGTGGAACTAAATATCCATATAACATACATTCCAAAGCACCAAAGAGAAAAATAGATTTTTTTAAATATATTTATTTGGCTGTGTTGGGTATTCGTTGCTTTGCACGGGCTTCAGTAGTTGTGGCGCACAGGCTCAGTTGCTCCACGGCATACGGGATCTTCCCAGACCAGGGATCGAACCTATATCCCCTGCACTGGCAGGTGGATTCTTAACCACTGTGCCCCAGGGAAGTCCAAAAAAAGATTTTTAATTGTATGACATATAATCAAAATGTGACGTTATTCTTCTCTTATCAGATTGACAGGAGTTAAAAATATAGAGAAAATCCACTATGAGTGAAGAAATAGGAAAATGTTCCCTTAGTCAATGTTGGTGAGATTGTAAATTGTACCTGTTTTCAAGATGGAAACTGGACAATGTGTATCCAAATTTAAATGTACATGGGCATACTCTTGGACGCAGAATTTCAGTTCTAAGCATTTATCCTGAAGTGATAATCAGTCTACTGAATAAATATGTTTCTAAGGATATGAAATACTGCATATTATTGAAAATTGAAAGCGAAGTAGAAGCCCATCCATAAACAACTCAATGATTAAAGCCTGGTACATCCATATAATGAATAATATTAACTGACATGGAAAGACGCATTTGACTTATTGTTCAGTGATTAATGCAAGTTACAAAATAGTTTGCCTAGTATGATACCATTTATTCAAAGTTATATACATTTTAATTGCATGTATAGGACCCAGCAATTTCTTTCATAAGTATATAACCAATAAAAAAGGCATACATTTGCTCGTAAAAGACATACACTCAAGTATTTATAGCAGCACTATTCATAATAGCCCCAAACTAGAAGCCATCCAGATGCCTACCAACAATAAAATGGATAAATTATGATATATTCACACAATGGAGTGAGAATGAACCTCCACTGTGAATGAACTACATACAACCCCTAAAACGTTATGGACGAACCTCACAAACACAACATTGAGTGAAAGCAGAAAGATAAAGCTGAACACGTGCTCATGATTACATTTAACTAAAATTTTGAATCTGGCAAAAGTAATCTATGCCATTAGAAGTCAAGACAGTAGTCATCCTTCGGTTGGTGGGAGTGGGTAATGACTGGGAGTGGATACGAAGATGCCTTCTGGAATGCATCAAGCTTTTGTTAACTGACTGAGTTCTGGTTACGTGGGTGTGTTCAGTGTGTGGTAATCTGTACACTTATGATTAGTGCACTTTTCTGGACACATACACACACACAAAAACACACAAAGGGTATACACTCACAGAAAGATGTCAGGAAGGATGCTGGCAGAAATGTTAATAGTGGTCTTATCTGGAGAGGGAGTTTAGCATTATTTGGCTTCCTCTGTATAATTTGTCTGTATCAATAGATTTATATACAAAAAAGTACAACTTAACAGAAGGGATGAAAATAAATTTACTGAATGAACATTCACCTCAAGAGGTCAGAAAAATAAACAATCAAAATGGGAAAAAGGTTGAATGCAGTAATCAAGAGCTAAAAAACAATCAGAAAATATGGAGGTAGCCTGGAAGTGCTTGATACATTTGATTTCAAATGACCACTAATGAACTTATGATTTTACAGAAAAAGACAAAGTGGAAAATAGCATTTTAACCATAAACCAAAGAATTAGGGGATTTCTCCTGATTTCACCGTCACAGAGAATGAGTTGAAAACTCATTTTAAAAACAGGCTTATTGAGATATAATTTACATATATTAAACTGCATATAAAGTGTACAATTTGATAAGTGTTTAATGCATGTATACGCCTGTGAAACAATCGCCACAATCAAGATGACAAATATATCCACTGCCTCCCAGTTTCCTCGTATCTCTTTGTAATCCCTTCCTTCCTCTTACTTCACCTTTTCCCCTCACCCACAGGAACCATTACAGTTTCTATTTTCTAGAATTTATAGAAACAGAATTGTACTACATGCACTTTTGTTATCTGGCTTCTTTACTGTAGTATAATTATTTTTAAAATCATCCGTAATTTTGTATGTAACAATAGTTTGCTGAGTAGCATTATACTGTATGAATAGATTGTAATTTGTTAATCCACTAACCTATTTTTTTGAATTTTTTTAACATCTTTATTACAGTATAATTGCTTTACAATGGTGTAGTTTCTGCCTTATAACAAAGTGAATCAGTTATACATATACATATGTCCCCCTATCTCTTCCCTCTTGCATCTCCCTCCCTCCCACCCTCCCTATCCCACCCCTCTAAGTGGTCAGAAAGCACCGAACTGATCTCCCTGTGCTATGCGGCTGCTTCCCACTAGCTATCTATTTTACGTTTGGTAGTGTATATATGTCCATGCCACTCTCTCACTTTGTCCCAGCTTACCCTTCCCCCTCCCCGTGCCCTCAAGTCCATTCTCTACTAGATCTGCATCTTTATTCCACTAACCTATTGATGGACATTTAAGTTGCTTCCAGTTTTGACTATTACAAATAAAGCTGCAATGAGCAGTCATGTTTAAGTCTTTGTATGAACGTATGCTTTCATTTCTGTTGGTTAAATGTCTAGAAGTGGCATGGCAGATCATAGGACAGATGTATAAAGAATGTAAAAAATAATGTATTAAGATGTATGTTTAACTGTTTAAAAAAACTGTCAAATTGTTACACAAAGTGGTTCTACCATTTTACATTCCCACCAGCAGTGTGAGCGTCCTGGCAGTTCTGCTTTCTCACCATCGCTTGGTATAGTCGGTCATTGTAATTTTAGATATTTTAATAGGTGTGTAATGGTGCCTCATCATATTTTTTTTTTTTTTTTTAGGTATGCGGGCCTCTCACTGTCGTGGCCTCTCCCGCTGCGGAGCACAGGCTCCGGACGCGCAGGCCCAGCGGCCATGGCTCACAGGCCCAGCCGCTCCGCGGCATGCGGGATCTTCCCGGACCGGGGCACGAACCCATGTCCCCTGCATCGGCAGGCGGACTCTCAACCACTGCGCCACCAGGGAAGCCCCCTCATCATATTTTTGATTTGCATTTCCCTAATGATTGATGATGTTGAATATCTTCTCAGGGGCTTATTTGCCATCTGTATATCTTCTTTGGTGAATTATCTGTTTATATCTTTTATACACTTTTATATTGGGTTGTTTTTTATTGAAATTGGAGAGCTCTTTATATGTTTTATTATATATAAATTTATTTACTTTTATTTATTTATTTTTGGCTGTGTTGGGTCTTCGTTGCTGCGCGTGGGCTTTCTCTAGTTGCGGCAAGCGGGGGCTACTCTTCATTGTGGCGTGCGGGCTTTCCATTTCGGTGGCTTCTCTTGTTGCGGAGCACGGGCTCTAGGCGCACGGGCTTCAGTAGTTGTGGCACGTGGGCTCAGTAGTTGTGGCTCGTGGGCTCTAGAGCACAGGAGAAAGCTCTTTATATGTTTTGGATACAAGTCTTTTATAAGATATGTGATTTACAAATATTTTCACTGAGTCTGTGGCTTGTCTTTTCATTCTCTTAACAGTATCTTCCAAAGAGAAAGTTCTTAACTTTGATGAAGTCTAGTTTATTGATTTGTGCTTTTATGGATCATTCTTTTGGAGTCATATTTTTTAAATATTTGCCTAATCCAAGGTCACAAAGTTTTTCTCCTATGTTTTGTTCTAGAAGTTTTATAATTTTTTTCTTTAAATTTAGGTCTATGATTCATTATGAGTTGAGTTGCATATATAGTGAGATGTAGGGATTGAAGAATATATGTATATATGTATGTATTACATATGGGTATCCAGGTATTTCAACAGGTTTTGTTGACAAAACTATGCTTTCTCCATTGAACTGCCTTTGCACTTTTCTTGAAAAATCAATTGACCAGGCTTCCACTTCTGGGTAAGATGAAGTAAACATACTGCACCTATATCTTCCACTGAAGGAAGCCTAAAGTCAGAGCAGAATTCATGAAGCACCTATTTGAGAACTCTGAAAATAACTCCTAACAGGCAGATTGAGGAAGAACATGAAAACTCAAAGGACCACCAAATGATGGTGAGTTTATCCTTTCTTTCTTCTGGCATTTACAGGCTTGAATTCAGTGCAGTCTGAAACTTGAAAGTGAGCATTAGCACAACAGAGGGGGCTCCAGGAGATGCCTCAAGTTCTGGGTGGATGAATAGGAAAGTGGTTTCCAAACACACACACACAGAATGGAATTTCCCCATCATTCTTTACTTTTTCTCTGTGCTTTTGTGCCTCAGCCCCCAAACAATCCTTGGAAGCAGAAGTACCAGTGGCAAGGAGAGCTGGTTGGAGCCTAAAACTTTGAGGAAGGAGAACCATCCTCTATGATCAGATAATATGTGGTCCCAAAAGCACAGCAAGAATCTCCATTTCTTCTTGTCTCCCTCTGTCCTCCCTTGGCTTGTCCTGGACATAAGTGCAGTTGCACAAAGGGTACAGTAGATTGGGGTAACTAAAGTTGCAGCTTTCTAGCTAGAGGACCAAATTAGAGGGTATCAGAGAAGTAAAAACTGCTGAAAAGATCATGGGCAGAAAAAATTTGCTAAAGTGGTTACTTCGAATTTTTTATGAACTTTGGGACTCAATTCCACATGAGTAGATTGATCTGACCTTAACGAGCACACAGAGACTTTGAGAACTGAATAATGGATTATATAATAGACCAGGTGCAGAACTAGTCATTGGTATCACACACCAGTGTGACAGATCTGAATAGCAATGCAAAGGCTTTGAAAACTTAACTGCAACTGGAACTACAACCAACATAAAATTGGTCAGAACTTGAGGCCTGAATCCAACCAGGCTGATTGCCTGCTAAAACACACCAAAAAATCAACATTATCCATAGTGTATAAACAAGACCCTGAACCACATAACAAAGTATTCTAAATGCCCAGTATACAATCCTAAATTCTCAAAATACAAAGAACCAAGAAAATCTAAACTTGCTTGGAATAAAATAACCAACAAATGTCAATGCCAAAAGCACACAGACATTGGAATTCTGACAGATATTTTAAAGCAGCTATCATAAAATTCTCCAAGTAAAGGTGAAAACTTTTGAAAAGAATGAAAAGAGAGAAAGCCTCAGCAAAGAAATAGAAGATATAAAGAATAACAAAACAGAAATTTCAGAACTTAAAAATACAGTAACCAAAATGAAAACACACTTGATGAGCGCCACATGAGATGATAAAGGAAGGAGCCAGAAATCTTGAAGGTAGACCCACAGAAATCATGCAATCTGAACAACACATAAAAAAAAGTTTGAGAAAAAAGTGAACAGAGCCTAATAGACCTATGAGACAATGCCAAAAGGTATAATACTATTCACATTACCAGAGTCCTAAAGGAGAAGAAAAAGAATGTGGTATAGAAAAAGTAAAGATATGATGGCTGAAAACTTCCCAAACTTGGCAAAAGATATGAACCTACAGATCCAAGAAGCTCAGAGAACTACAACAGGGTAAATCCAAAGAAATCATGCCAAACACACCATCAATTGATGAAACTAAGACAAAAAAAATTTTGAAATCAGACAAACGAAAATGGTCCACTGCTTGTAGGAGAACAATGTGAATCACATAACTGTGGATTTCTCATGAGAAGTCATGAAGGTCAGAAGGAAATGGAACAATACTTTTAAAGTGCTGAAAGAAAAGAACTGCTGACCAAGATTCCTGTATACAGTAAAAATATCCTTCAAGAATGAAGGTGACATAAAGATATTCTCAGATGCAGGAAAACGAAGAGAATTTCTTGCCAGCATACCTGCTCTAAAAGAAGTTCTTCAGACAGAAGGTAAATGATACAAAGGAAACTTGGAACATTGGGAATGAAGGGAAAGAAACATAAAGGTAAATATCAGAGTTAATGTAATAGACTATATTCTTCTTCTGTCGAAATATGCTTAATGGATGAAAGTAACAATTATAACACTATCTGAGGGGGTTTCCAATGTATGTAGAAGTAATATATAAGACAACCACTACATAAAAGAAGAGAATAAAGGGCCTACATGGTGGCAAGATTTCTACTTTCCACTTGAAGTGATAAAATAGGGAGTGATATCAGTGAAAATGACAGAGTAGGGAACTATACAATTCTGCCCTTACAAAAAAGTAACGAAAAAAACTGGCCAAAAAAAGAGAGAGAGAGAATTCACTAATTTGGAAGTCTGGAAACTAGCCAAAAGCTTGCAGAAAACAGGAACCACTTACTCAAGAAAAATGGGTGAATCTTGGTAAGAACAATGAGCTTTGTGGTGTGTTAACTTATCCTAGTCCCTGTCTCCCAGATCAGTAGTAGCCTTGAAAATGGCACTCCACATCTTCAGTTCTGGTACCAGAGATAGCAGAATGGATCTCACTCACAAATAATTTAATTATTTTGCTTGATTTTGTACCTGTCTGGTGCCTCAAAAGACTTGACTTTATCTCATCTAACTTGGAACTTGTTCAGTTCTAAAGCCACTGCCCAGGAGTCATTAGTTGAAAACATTTTCAGACAAATGTTTAGCTACTGCTGTGTTAAACCAGTGGATAAGAGTTGGGGTAAACAATAGATTAACCAAAAAGTTTGGGAGGAAAGCCTGGGAAACTGGATATTTGGGGGCAAAAGGACTTTGAAAAGGTCTAATATATTCCTGGGAATTTAGAAGGCAACATGCATTCCCAGGGTTGTGGGCATGCTCAGGAAAGACCTGAGTACTTTCCTGAAAGTACTCATCTCTGGCTGATCTTTAGGCTCTATTCAAGCAGAAAGTGAAGACTGAGGCTGAGTCATTAACTTCCTGACTGAATGTTAAAGGCATACCCCAACTGAGCCCCTCTGCAAAGACTGGGAAATTTGTTGGCTCCAAGAATTTAAGGAAATCTCTGTCCATCATTGGCTGACTACTAAGTTAACAGAAAAGGGACTTCTGTGGCCACCCATGACAAAGAATACAGACTTTACAAAAGTAGTTCAGAGAAGTCACTAACCAAACAAAAACTAACAACTAAAACAAGTAGCAACAACAAGTCCTGGGGAGAGGAAGGGGATCTAAATTCCAAAATTTTCCCATTATAATAGTCAAAATGCCTAGTATTTAAGAAAAAATATAAGACATGCAAAGAAACCAGAAAGTATGGCTCATATGGTCCTCAGAGAAAAAGACAATCAATAGAAACTACCCTTGAGGGAGCTGAGATGTTGGACTCACTAGACAGACTTTAAATTAACTATTTTTAAACTGTTTAAATAGCTAAAGGAAAATATATCTAAAGAACAGTATTCTCCAAACTGACCTACAGATTTAATGAAATCTATATCAAAATTTCCACTGACTTTTTACAAAAATGGACAAGCTTATCCTAAAATTCATATGGAATTTCAAGGGACTCTGAATATCCAGACAGTCTTGAAAAAGAGAACAAAGTTTGAGGACTCACAATTCCTGATTGCAAAACTTATTACAAAGCTATAGTTATTAACACAGTGTGGTACTGGCATAAGGATAAAAACATATATCAATGGAATAGAATTGAGAGTCCAAAAAAATAAAACCCATATGTTTATGATCAATTGATTTTTGACAAGGTGCCAAGATCATTCACTGGGGAAAAAACAGTCTTTTCAACAAGTGGTGTGGGGACAACTGGATATCCATAACGCAAAAGGACAAATGTGAACACCTACTTCACACCATATATGAAAATAAACTCAAAGTGTATCAAAGACACAAATGAAAGAGCTAAAACTATAAAATTCTTAGAAGGAAATATAGGTATAAATCTTCATGACCTTGGGTTAGGCAACAGCTTCTTAAATATGACACAGAAATCACAAGCAGTGAAAGAATAAACAGATAAATTGGACTTCATTTAAATTAGAAACTTCTGTGAATCAAAGGACACTATCGAGAAAAGACAACCCACAGAATGGGAGAAAATATTTACAAATCAAATATCTGATAATGGTATAATATCTAGAATACAAAGAACTCAACTCAATAACAAAAAGATAACACATTTTCAAATGAGCAAAGGATTTAAATAGATATTTCTTCAAAGAAGATCTACAAATGATCAGTAGATATACAAAAAGATGGTCAATGTCATTAGTCATTAGAGAAATGCAAATCAAAACCAAAATGAGATCAAAATCCACTAGGATGGCAATAATAAAAAAATTTTTTAATAATAATAGTGAAACTAATAAATGTTGGCAAGGATGTGGAGACATTGTAACTGTTGTGCATTCCTGGTGGGAATGTAAAATGATATCATGACTTTGGGAAACAGTCTGGCAATTTTTCAAAAAGTTAACATAGAGCTACCATTCAACCTAGTAATTCTGCTCCTGGGATATACAAAAAGAACTGAAAACATATGTTCACACAAAAACTTACACATGATTGTTCTTAGCAGCATTATTCATAATAGTTAGAAACTGGAAACACCCCAAAAGTCCATCAATTGATGAATAAACAAAATATAGTGTATCCATACAATGGAATATTACTCAGCCAAATAAAAGAATGAAGCACTGATACATGCTACAGCATGGCTGAATCTGTACACATTATGCTAAGTGAAAGAAATCAGATACAAAAGGCCACTTATGGTATAATTCCATTTATAAGAAATGTCCAGAATAGACAAATCCATAGAGACAAAGTGTAGATTAGTGGTTGCCATAGAATGGGGAGAAGAGGGAAACGGGAGGTATGGGATTTCTGTTTGGGTTGATGGAAATGTTCCAGAATTAGTTAGCTGTAATAGCTGTACAACACTATGAATATACTATCAACCACTGAGGTATACACTTTAAAATGTTGAATATTATGCTATTCTATGATATTTATGTCAATAAAACAATTTTTAATAAACAAATTTTTAAAATACTGATTCTAATTAGATTGTGAAAAGTTCATTATGTATATTGTGATTCCTAAAGCAAAAGTAGAAATATTATGCAAAGAGATATAGTAAAAAATAATGGATAAATTACAATGAAATACTAAATGAACAAATAACCCAAAAGAAGGAAGGGGTGGGGAACAGAAGAATGAAAACAGAGTATATAAACACTAAGAAACAATAAAATTATAGACATAAATCCAAATATATTAATAATTACATTAAATATAAAGGGTCTAGGTACAATGAAAAGACAGAGATTGCCAGAATGGATAAAGATTATGACTGAACTATATGCTATCTATAAGAAACTAATTTCATATGTATTGATATAGGTAGGTTATAAGTAAAAGAATGGAAAAAAGATATACAATGCAAATACTAATCAAGAGAAAGTTAAAGTTGCAATATTAATATCAGACAAAGTAGACATCTGAGCAAAAAAATTACCATGCACAAGTAGAAGCTTAGATTTGAGACCTTAGGTTTGAGACCTTTCTTCTTTTCTAAAATGGATATTTAGTGCTATAAATTTTTCTTTAAGTACTGGTAGAGCTACATGCCACATATATTTTCATTCAGTTCAACATACTTTCCATCTCTCTTTTGAGTTCTTTGACTCATAGGTAATGTATGTAGAAGTACATTATTTATCTCCCAAATACTTTGGGGTTTTTCTAAATATCTGCCTGCTATTGATTTGTAATTTAATTTCATGATGATATTTGAACATATCTTCTGTGACTTGAATTCTTTTAAGTTATTTATTTATTTATAGCCCACAGTACGATACATCTTGGTAAGTGTTCCATATTTACATAAAAAGAATGTGTATTCTGCTGCTGTTGGAAGTAGTCTATAAACTCTAATTACATCAAGTTGAATGGTAGTGTTATTCAACTCAAGTCTGTGACAGTGTTAAGATATCCAACCATAACTGTAGATATGTCTATTTCTCCTTAAAGTCATATCAGTTTTTACTCCAGCATTTTAAAGCTCTGCTATGTCTGAGGTCCTCCTCCCCGCACTGAGGGCTGGAAACCCTTCAGGCAGTAATTTGGGGCAATCATAGCACTCACTTTGTTTCCTGTTTCTTAGGTCTCCCTATTTTTCATTGCCCTATTATAATACCTTGAAAACCACTGTTTCATATACTTATCTAGTTTCTGTTGTTGTTGTTACTGTTTCAGATGAAGGCTATCAGATGACACTGTAATATGTAGGAAGGGAAATGTTGTCCTAAAGGCTCAGGGAAAGAGCCTGTTCTTAAAGATGCCATCTTAAGAAACAGAAGTAAATTTTAGAAACCGTGTCCTCAGAGTCATCATAAGGATAAAGAAGGCGTGAACTTTGTGAGACGGGGACACAGAGAGAGCAAAGCAAGGTGAAGGCAAAGAGGCCAACAGGAAAAGGAGGAAAAAGGAAAGAAATATCTGGCAGGATGCAGGTCCTCATCAGAGGCAATAAAGAGTAGATGTTTCATTGGAAAACAAATCAAAGCTTTGATGTGGGAGAAAAATGAGAAGAGCCCTCTCAGAATACACAAGGAAAGGACAGAGATATTAATATGTTGAAAGAAAAATGTATTATGTATGTAGGGCAAAGAAATGGAGATGCAACCTAATGGAGAATTATAGGTGGTCCCAAGAAATAAACCAAAACTATAGAAAAGCAGTTATAATTTAAAAAAAAGAAAAAATTTTGAATTGATTAAAAAATAAGGATGAAGATCAAAGTGGATCACATGTTGCTGGCAAAATTAATAAGAAGAAACTCACACATAGAGATGTGCTGTTAAAATTTTTTTAATTCAAGGTTGGGGGCGGGGGGGATCACTGTAATGTATAGGCAATACACAACACAAAACAAAAAAAAAAACCCAAACCTCTCGGAAGGACTCTAAGTTGAATCAATACTGTATGTGTTGGTGACAAGCCCTCTAGCTGATTGAAGTCCATGGGCATGGTCCAGTCATGTCCCATCCCTGGCCACATCCACAAGGATCAGCAATAGAAACTTTCCTATCAGGCACCAGAGGTTCACAGGAGAGGAGGTATCACCTTGATGATGAAAGATGATGAAAATAGAAATATGTCAACCGTCAGGTACACAGGCATGTGAGAAACACCTCTGGAGACTTTGGTGAGCTTAGGTTCCTCAAAAGTGAGGGGCAGGCAGTCAGAAAAATGACTACTTGGTGACTGTTCTCATCACTGCTTTTAAAACTCAGGTCTATTTTTGGTTAGAATGTGAGCCCTGGAGAGCAGGACCTATGTGATACTGTCTCCACTTTTGTCCCCTGTAGCTGGCACAGAAGGTCCTTGTGTAGCTGCAAATACAGGTCTTTATTCACACCTCCTGGGGATTGTTCTGGGAAGGGGTGGAGGTAGCCTTTATACTGAGGAGAAAAGTCCTATATAAACATTGAGTCCTGCCCAGTCTAGAGAAACAGCGGTGAATTCATAGCTAATTTCCAATCCATAGTGTAGCTAAGGGTGGGAATATAGAGCAGGTTGACCCTGTTGTAACATGATCATCATCACATAATCCGCATTTCTTGTGCATAATTGCATCCCTGAGAATGACTTAGAGAAAGAAGGAGGCAAAATGCTTTCTCCATTATGGGCAGGGGACATATTGCAGATTATGTTACCCTTAATAAAATAGTTTTCTTGTTTTATATGGACTTATCCTGAACTATCTCTGGGAATTACTGATTGTCCTTGTGGGGTGAGTATCTGCAAATGTGCGCATGCATGCATATTCCCTCCCAGGAGACCAGAAGATCACAAGGAGAATGAAAGCATATGTTGAGTTCAACAAATAGAGCTGGAACGATTGGAGGTCCATGTGCAAAAAAAAAAAAAGAACCTAGACACAGAAATTACACCTTTCATAAAAATTAATTCAAATGGATCACTGGCCTAAATGCAAAATGCGAAACTATAAAATTTCTAGGAGAAAATCTAGATGATCTTGTGTTTGGTAATGAGCTTTCAGGTAAAACACCAAAAGCATGATCCATGAAAGAAAAACTTGGTAAGTTGAATTTTATTAAGAGCAAAATCTTCTGCTCTGCAAAAGACACTGCTAAGAGAATGAAAAGACAAAACAACAAATTGGAAAAAAGTATCTGAAAAACATGTATCTGATAAAGGACTTATAGACAAAATATACAAAGAAATCTTGAAACTCAACAATAAAAAAAAGCAAACAACCCAATGAAATATATGGGGAAAAGATGTGAACAGACACCTCACCAAAGGAACTATACAGATGGCAAACAAGCATATGAAAAGATGCTCCAAATCATACGTCATCAGGAAATGCAAATTAAAACAACAATGAGATAACACTACACGCCTATCGGAATGGCTAAAACCAAAAGCAAAAACGACAATACCAATTGCTATCAAAAATAGGAAGCAAAAGGAATTTTCTTCCTTGCTGGTGTAATACAAATACGGTACAGCCACCTTGTAAGACAGTTGGGAAATTTCTTACGAAGCTAAGCATAGTCTTAGCATACCATACAGCAATCATGCTCCTAGGTATTTAGCCAACTAATTTGAAACCTTATGTCCACAAAAAATCTGCATGCTGTTTTATAGCATTATATTTACTTGTAAATATATTTATATGTACAAATGTAAATATATAATATATAGATTTATAGCAGCTTTATTCATAATCACCAAAGCATCAGAAGCAACCAAGATGCCCTTCAATAGGTGAATAAACGGTGGTGCATCTATAAAATGGAATATGATTCAGCAATAAAAAGAAATGAGATACCAAGCCACAAAAAGACATAGACGGATCTTAAACGGGTATTTGTAAATGAAAGGAGCCAATCTAAAAAGGCTACATACTGTATGGTTCCAATTATTTGACATTCTGGAAAGGCAAAACTGTAGAGATAGAAAAGATCAGCGGTTGCAGAAGTTCAGAAATCAAGGAGGAAGACTGACTAGGTGAAGCTCAGGGTATTTTTAGGGCAGCAAAGCTATTCCGTATGATACTGTCATTGTGGATACATGACAATAGGCACTTGTCAAAATCACTTCAGCACACAGTGAACCTTAATGTATGCAACGTTAAGAAATCAGGAGGTCAGCAGATATCCAGGATGGAACGCAGAATGTGACAAATCAATTTGTATTACACATGTATGAAGCAACCTCACTGAAGGGAGGAGTGCTGACATAAGTAACTTTGGAAATGAGCGGAATTTGGAAAACTAAAGGCAAAGGTGCTATAAAGCATTTTAGTTGATAAAGTTGTTTCCCACAGGTGTACGTGTGAACAGTTCTGATACTGCTATACATGTTAGCGCAGTTAAACAATTAAGTAAATGGATGGTGGATGATAGGAGCTAGATTTCTCTCTGTTGGAGTGGGAGTTTACAGGTAAGAAAGGGAAGGCTGGTAGAAGGATCCATGTGGTAATGGAGTAGCGCTGGAGACATCAGTATAGAGCTATATTTAGCTTGATATAGCTACAGATGTTACATATAGAAATATGTATAGATATGTGTATATACACAGGTTAATACCTACATATATTTTTTCTTGCTCTGTTAGCTGAGAGGGCCTAGAAGCAACAATGCTTCAGTAGCAACAAGCATGCCTAGGGCTCAGACCTTGGTTTCTAACACCATTCTCTAATAAAAGAAACCAGGCCAGGAAACTGGGTCAGGAAATACACAAGATGAGCCTGGAGCATCCTGTAGCGTAAGGAAGTGAGAAAGTGTTCAAAACACAGGAGCCAAGAGCTCCCAGTGGCTAAGGCTACAACCATTTGAGCAACAAAAGAAAGCTGTATTGCATCTTTACCTAAAATATGAAATAAATACCCATAAGTCCATACTAAATAAATGCATGATTGCAGAAATAAATAAATGGGGAAAAAGAGACAAAATCTCCTGTACAGAATAATTCCAAATAATTAATGTAGATACTCTGCCTTCATGGAGATGCAGCATAACTCCTCATTTCTTGGGTAGCCTGTGTAGAGCAGCTTCCTTCCAAAGAGTACAGTATGCAAAAGGGAAAAATTAGTAACTTCGGAGTGAAGAATCCTGACAAACACACCTCAGCCAGGTGATCAGGGTCAACGTCAACGTCGATTAGACATGTTGATATTACGCACCCTTGGTATGATGTGATGAAAAGGGCACTTGACTTTTGTCGTCTTCCTCCCCCATCCCATAACCCCAGCCTAATCATGAGAAAAGCAGCAGACAAATCCCAATTGAGGGACATTCTTTTTTTTTTTTGAGATTAATTTGTGTTTTTATTATTTTTATTTTTTTGCGGTACGTGGGCATCTCACCGCTGTGGCCTCTCCCGTTGCGGAGCACAGGCTCCGGACGCGCAGGCTCAGCGGCCATGGCTCACGGGCCCAGCCGCTCCGCGGCATGTGGGATCTTCCCGGACCGGGGCACGAACCCGCGTCCCCTGCATCGGCAGGCGGACTCTCAACCACTGCGCCACCAGGGAAGCCCTAATTTGTGTTTTTAGTTGCCAGTATAATTTACCTACAGTGGCCTGCAAACTTTTTCGATCTAAAAAGTACATTTTACATCACAATCCAACAAACACACACACATATGTAATATGTATACATATATAAAAATGAAACAAAAGTTTTGCCAAAAACGTCTACCCTGAGTGTTCTTTTTTTTTTTTTTAAGACTTTTTTTTTAAACCAAGGATGAACTGCACTGACACATCGTAAGTACCAAAGTCCCCAGTTCATCTTAGGGTTCACTTTAATGAAGTGAACAGTATTGCACGTTCTATGGATCTGGACAAAAGTATAATGACATATATCCATCATTATAACGTCATACAAAGTATTTTCGTTGCTCATAAAAACTTCTGTACTCTTGGGTATTCATCTCCCTTCTCCCCACAAACTCCTGGCAACCATTGATCTTTTTATTGTCCCAACTGAAGAACATTCTACAAAATACCTGACCAATACCCCTCAAAACTATCAAAGTCGTCAAAAACAAGAAAAGTCTGAGAAACTGTCACAGGCAAGAGGAGCCCAAAGACATGACAACTAAATGTAATGTCATATCCTGGATGAGATCCCGGAACAGAAAAAGGACATGAGATAAAACCTAACGAAATGTGAACAAAGTGTGGACCTTAGTTAATAATACTGTAACAATATTGATTCATTAATTGCAACACACATACCGTATTTGTGTGAAATGCGAATGGGAGGAAACTGAGTGTTAGGTATATGGGAACTCAATTATCATCTCAATTTTTCTGTAAATCTAAAAGTGTTACCCCAAAATAAAATTTATTTTTCAAAAAATGTTTAGTCTCTCATATTGTCTCCCATAGGTGATGTGTCTTGTCACACAGTCAGAGGTATCCTGCCGGCCTCCAAACCTGAAGTTTAGAACTGGCGGATTGGGGGTCCTTCTTGTTGTTGGTGCAATGCTCCCAGGAGTCCTGGTATCTGCCCTTCCTGTTTGGCCTCCTCTCAGCTCTGTGTGTCTGACATCCCTGGGTCTCTGCTTTACCCTCCATCCAAGTCTGGCCCAGGAGTCTACACCCATCCTCTGTTCTGGGGACACCTTGGCGTTGCCTCTGTGGCAGACCAGCCGCCTCTTCATTCAGTGTCTCTGCCCCACAGCTACCCTGTTCCACTCTCCACACACTGAACCAGACCAGAGATGACATCTTGGGGCAGGTGCCCTATGTGGTGGGCTCCCAAGGTCCCCATGGAGGGCTGAGATCAGAGCCTCTGTCCTTAGTGCTGACCTCATGCAGCCCCTGGGCGCCGAGAAGAAGATGGAAGCAGCGTGTCCCTTAGCTCTCCTGCCTGTTTCTCATTTCTCCTCCTCCCTCCAACCTCTAACCAGAAAATAAAGAAGTTTCCTTTACTTCTCCTGTGTCATCTGCTCCTTCTTCCCGGCTCCAGCCTCAACGTTAAGCCTCAAAGGTGGTCAGAGATACCTTCTTTACACCAGGAGAAGAATCCAAAGGTCTGAGTCTTCCCGATGAACTTTAATCTTGCAAGATTTCTCTGCCCATGAAGTCTGGCTTGGAAGCCCATTGCCTCCCCAAGAAATCAAACACCTGTCATCCTGCCCTGGGGTAGGAAGGCTCTTGACTTAGCCTCAGCCTTCATATTAACATGCACCCGTGTAATATTTGCCACAACGTTATTCTTTTCTTTTTTTGCGGTACTCGGGCCTCTCACTACTGTGGCCTCTCCCGTTGGGGAGCACAGGCTCCGGACGCGCAGGCCCAGTGGCCATGGCTCACGGGCCCAGCCGCTCCGCGGCATGTGGGATCTTCCCGGACCGGGGCACGAACCTGTGTCCCCTGCATCGGCAGGCGGACTCCCAACCACTGCATCACCAGGGAAGCCCTGAATTATGTTTTTAAAAGCATGAAATAGAATAATCAAGGGAACAGTAAAGGAAATCAATTATTTTTAAGTACAGTGTCACAATTATTAGACAAAACAAATGTGTGATGTAATAATACTTGCGCTTCCTTGTTCGTGCATTAAATAATAAGATCTGACAGCGGGTGTAATAGCAATCGTAATTTTGAAATACTGCAGTCGTAAGTGTAAACAACATGGGGAGATAATTCTGACAACTGTAACGTGGTAGGAAAACAGCAGCAAAATCACAGAACTGCTAATTCCATTGCATCATGTGGCCTGCATTCGTAATTGAAGGAAATGCTAGATTCCATTTAGAGATTGATGGAAATAAAGGTACATTCTTTCTCATCCAAATTCATGGGCCCTTTGATTCTATCCTCAGGCCGCCAAGGGTGAGAGTCCCCCAGGACCCCTGTCTGGTGCATTTCTTAGTCCTGTTTCCTGGCTTCTTTCTTCAGGCTTTCTCTGGGCAAGTCGCCATCTCTTTGTAGGAAACCCATTCCCCGACTACAGGACACAGCTCCCTCTGACTTCCTCCCCCGCAGGGACAAGCCATAGAAATCAATCCACCCTGGCAGTAGGTAATAAGAATAACATTGTGGGGCTTCCCTGGTGGCGCAGTGGTTGAGAGTCCGCCTGTCGATGCAGGGGACACGGGTTCGTGCCCCGGTCCGGGAGGATCCCACATGTCGCGGAGCGGCTGGGCCCGTGAGCCATGGCCGCTGAGCCTGCGCATCCCGAGCCTGTGCTCTGCAACGGGAGAGGCCACAGCAGTGAGAGGCCCGTGTACCGCAAATAAATAAATAAAATTAAAAAATAAAAATAAATAAAAACATAATTCACAGCCTTCACCAGACTGCCAAAGGGATGCATGCACGAAAAGCCCCTCTAAAAATACTTTTATTTTTTCCGACTCTAAGAAGATTTCTTTGTAGATGGTAATTTTTCCCTACATTGAAATTATTTTTTCTGACTCTATGAAGATCTCTTTGTAGATGGTAAATTTTCCCTACTCTGGTTATTCCCAAGCCTTCAGTGCAATCTGTGATTTACATCCATCTGCTGTGTGATGATGGCCGGGTGGGGAATTGAGAGAAGGCAAAGGAAATCGCGCCCTTGCTCCAGCACCACCCCTCCAGGGGCTGATGACTTGGTAGCTGCTGCTTACTGAGAAAACACGGAGGCCCCAGAGTCCCAGGTGTGGACCGGAAGGGAAGCAGCAATGGGGCTGAGATGGTGCTAAGCCCTTAGATGGGGTCAGGTAACCAGAATCAGCTACAGGTGGATTGACTCACGTACATACTGAAGGCCCACCTGTTTCCCCCAAATATAATATGAGGAGATGACCCTGCTAAGGGAAGGAGACAGATATTCGGCCAACAGCAGCACAGTGGTACCAGCTACTCCTTTTCTTTAAGTAAGTCCCACCAAAGCTCTGTGTGACCTGGGCCCGATTAATGACACTCTGAGTGACCCCTAGAGTTGTGGAATGGACCACTTGTATCATGACATGGGCTGGCCACTCTCTCTCCTGGAACATATTTTATCGATTTCCCTGAAATCCTGTCCTGGTTAATGTCTCTGCCCATGTGGCGAAACTTCCTCTATTTGCCACCGTGGCTCTCTCTGCCCTGCCCTTTCTCCTTCTGGAGTCTGGCACACACGAGGTTAGGATAATTTAAAGACAGACAAATGCTTTTCTAACATAATAATGTTCTGAGTTATCCACAGGATTGTGGGTACCTTGACTCCCCACCACGCAGATTCTTATTCTTCCATGCCACCCGGCAGGAATCCAGAAGACGCTGAAAGAGGTACATCACTGGGAACAAGTAGCATAACGATCCAGGATCCATGAAGGAAAACTGTGGGCGTTTTACAATGTGGTCCCCAAATTGAATCTCCTCGCCACTGATATGTGCTCTCTATGCCTCTACCCCCTGAATCTAGGAGGATCTGGACGGCTTTGACGGCCAGAATATGCCAGAAGGGATGCTTACAAGGCCAAGTCATAAAAGGCCAACCAGGCCCCAGCTGGTGCTCTTGGAAGGCTCATCCCTAGACGCTTGTCGTAGCAGCCAGAGGCCATGCTGGGAGAAGGACAAGCCATGTGGAGAAGTCATATGTAGGTACTCCCAGCTGAGCTGCTCCTTCAGCCAGCCCAGCTCAGGCACCAAACATATGAGTCACCAAACGATTCCAGCCCCTGGCCATGGAGTCTTTCCAATAGAGGCACCGGACATCACAGAGCAGAGATAAGCCATCCCCACTGAACTCCTGACCCAGAGATCCCAAGAGCATAAGATGTTTGTTGGTTTATGGCATTGAGTTTGGGGTGGTTTATTGCAAAGCAGTAGTAGCTGGACTAAGAAGAACCCAGAGGTCCAGGGGGAAAAGGTTCCTGCAATGGCCACATGTGGACCATGGGTAGAGAGCTGGATGTGGCTCCGATGGGAGAGACTGGGGAAGGGACATCTGGTGGGACAGGCCTGCGGGGCCTCTGTGTCCCTCCAGTCCCCTTTGAGCTCTACGATGGGGAGGACTGACCGAACCCTGAGGGAAAGTGCTGTTTTCTACAGTCTTCTGCTGACAGCAAGTCTGTCAGGGCATGGATTTCACTGTCTCCCCCTCCCCCTGCCCCACTTTCCAGATAGGAGCAAAATGCTCAAATTAAAATTTGATACAAACACAGGGAGTGTGCTACATGAATTTGGTCTGGCCCAGGGATTCTCAATTTTTCCATAAAAGGGCTTCTGATGATAGAGAATGACGGGGTCATAGCCCAAAACATCCCACTGCAAGCAAGGACCCAGTTTTGAAGTCCAAGATTTTTGTCTTAAAAACTAGTATCTTGCACCAGAACATACCAAGCTTTGTTTTAATATTAAGCTGTCTTAGATTACCTGCCATGAGGTGAAAAGTACATCGCATGAACGTGTACCCTGTTTATCCTATGATGCCGGACATGCTCTGGTCCATTGCTGCATCCCCCATGCAAATGCCAGGAAGATAGGCATATAGCATCCTGATACCCAAAGCTCTTCCAAAGAAATCAGGTTCCTAGGGGCCAACTGGGTTACTGACCATGGAGCACTTTTAGAGGAATACTTATTAATAACAATATTAACCATCAATTTGTGGCATGTTTCACATAAAATAATAAAATAATGCCATTTGCAGCAACATGGATGGACCTAGATACGATCATACTAGGTGAAGTAAACCAAAGACAAATAAAATATGCTATCACTTATATGTGGAATCTTTGTTTAAAAAAAAGGATACAAATGAACTTATTTACAAAACAGAAACAGACTCACAGACTTTGAAAACAAACTTACGGTTACTAAAGGGGAAACGTGAGAGGGGAGGGATAAATTAGGAGTTTGGGATTAACATATACTACTGTATATAAAATAGATAATCAGCAAGGACCTACTGTACAACACAGGGAACTCTACTCAATATTCTGTATTAACCCATAATATTTCCCATAATATTAGGGAAAAGAATCTGAAAAAGAACGGATGTATGTATATGTATAACTGAATCACTTAGCTGTATACCTGAAACTAACACAACATTGTAAATCAACTATACTCCAATATAAAATAGAAATTAAAATTTTTAAAAATGTGGTATGTTTTCTTAGAAGAATCATGCAGGAAATAATGGATCCTGGCTGAAAGGAGGATTTTGAAGAGACTTGAGTTAGAGAATCTCCAGGAGGGTGCAAGAGTGATCAAAGTTTCTCAGCTAAGATCATTTGTAACATTTTCTATGGAGTCCAGAATTTACACTTTGGCTATGCATGTAGATTTTTTCTTCGTGAAGACTGTGTTCTTGATCCCATGCCCCCTGGCTTCCTAAGAGACACTGCTCCACTAATTATCACCTTCAAGCCCTTCTCCTCTCTTGCCTCCTTCCCCTCCACTCCAGTGTCCCCTGTCCTCAGAAGCCCTTCCCTTAGGTAAATTGGTTCCTAATTCTGGAGAGCAATTTGGCAAATCTAGCAAAAGGAAAAAAAAAAAGTGTATACTTTCTGACCCAGAAATTTCACTTCTAGAAAATTTATATTTAGATATACTTGCACAAGTTCATAAGGATAAATAGAGATGCTCATTGCAGCACTGCTTGTGAGACCCAAAACAGAGCAGCCTAAACAGCTATCGAGAGGGGACTGGTGAAATCGATCAGCGTACAACAGAAAAGCATGTTGGTAATAAATTGTTGAGTGAAAACAATCTTGCAGGGTAATGTGACCACATCAGTGAGAACAAACTATGAATATTTAGGTGGATATAGGTTTATTTATTCTAGGTATACTGCACAACTTCAGGGGGGTGACATTCACATCGTATTCTTGTTTTATAATTGAATGGTGTGCCCTGGAGCTGTACAACTGCCTGGTGTGTGTGTGTGTGTGTGTGCGCGCGTGTGTGACATGTTCCAAGGCACACCCTGTGCATGAATTTACCCTAACACATAAACTCTATGGTGAGTGTTAATCCGTCTTTTCCATGAGCCTATAAACTGTAAGAGGAAAGGGATTATTTGTCTCTGAATTCCCAGCACCCAGCACAAATCCTGGCACACCAGTTAATGGTGTTTGGTTGAATATGGGTGCTAGCATTCCCTGGGCCCAGGGTATATCAGTTATGCATCATTTGCATAGAACTAGGCGTGTCCTAGGGGGAGGAAATAAACACTTAGCGGGTGATTTCTTGGCTTTTACACACACACACACACACACACACATATTTACTCATACCCAGTGTTCCAGGCTCAGAGTGTATTTGGAAAAGCGAGCTAAGCCAAGATAAACCATTTTCTTTGCTGTTCGACATCGCTAAGGTTTTAATATGCATCGATATTCTCTAACAGGTAGATATAGTACGGAGCAGCACCTGAATTTCACCAACCATGAAGCACTTTTAGAGGAATATTTATTAACATTGATGTTCTGAGGATCATCACCTTGGAACATGTTGTATTAGAAGAATCAGAAAGGAAGTAAATAGGTCCTGAAAGGAAGATTTCCAAGAGATAGGGTCAATCTCCAGGAGAATGAGAGTGATTAAAAGTTTCCTAGCCAAGATCATTTGAAATTCAAGTTGGACGGCTGGAACTGATAGAGAAAGGGAAAGGGAAAAGAGTTGGCCATCATAACAAAAGAGGGCAAAGTACACTCGCTGATGTAACATTGTCTCAGCAGAGACCCTCCCAATTCTTCTGGGGACCTGCTGGGCTGTTGGTGAAGGTCCCAGGGAGAAGGAAATTGGGGTCACCAGATTTCCAGGTCCTAGTTGAAAATCTCCTGGTTTAGTAGGTAGAGCCCACAACCGTATAGATTTTGTAAACTCACCAGATAAATTTTGGTGATGAGCTAAATTTTGAACTGCTCACTCCTTGGCATTGGTCCTTCTGCTCTAACACTATCCCTTGTTCCAGCCAGAACACGATCAGTGGACTGATGGGGGCAGAGGCCAGATCACAGCAAGTGAAGGCTGAGAAGTAAATGAAAGGTGGAGAAAGAGAACAAGTGTAGGCAATTTTTTCAAGAAGTTTGAAGAACATTTTTTTTAAAGTTCATATCAGCCTTTTTTTTTTTAAAGATAAGTGACATCAGAACGAATGTTTGTGCTTAGGGGAAGAAGAGAGAGGTTGAAGAATAACCGAGGAGGTACAATAGATGGAATAAGGTCCCTGCAGAGAGGGTGGCAGGGAACAGATGCCTGGGCACAGGTGGCAGGTGGTCCTTGACCTGGTGAAAGGCGTCCTCCTCCACTATGATGGGCAGGGAGGGGCAAAGATGAGCTTGGATGCAGAAAAGGTGACAGACAGGTGCTCAGGAAGTTGAGAAGTTTCCTCCTGGGGCCTTTGTTTTATTTGGGAATGAGCAGGTAGCATCATTCTTAGATGAGTGGGTAGTGGGCAAAACAGTCATGGTGGAACATGGGGAGGAGACCTGGTCCCTAGGAGGACCTCTGAGTCCCACTGAAGACCAGCTGGAGTTGAAGGCTATGAGTATCACTTACCCATGTCCCATATCCATGTAAGATTTTCTCTCAGTATGCTCTATATCCTGAAATAGGAATAACAGTGGTAAACACCATCAAGGAGGTTGTTAAAGCGGGGAGTATTGCAGTGTGAGTTCTGTGAGTTGAATCTGAAGGAACATGAGGTGGAAATGTTGCCTTGTCATCCACACGGTTTTAGCTTCCTCACGTGACATCAGGACTCTGGGCAGATGTGAGACAGAACAAGCACTAAGATGATCAAGGAGCGCGGGAGTGATTGGAAGGAAAGCAGGTGATGACAGCAAGGAGAGGTCAGAGGCGAGATTTTTACACAACTTTCTAGGAACCATGCTATGAAGGTCGACCAATAGTCTCTCCAAGTGAAAGGTCTCACTGTTCATCTCAGGGGCCCTGAAGTACCTCCCCATTCTCCCAAACGCACACAAACCTTGCTCCAACCAGAATGGGTCTTCTCTTTTTTTTTTGCCTTACATACTGGGATTCTCCAGAAGACATATTTTGGAAAGGTTTTGTGAGGAAAACAAAACAAAACAAAAATGAACATCACTGATGAGACCCAACCCTTGCATTCAACCCGAGAAAGAACCCGAGGCTCCCAGTGAGTTGATGGAGGTGCCCACTCCTGCATCCTTCTACAGAACCATATGGTGTGTGCTCTCCCCAGAGCTAATGCTCGGTGATGAAACATCCTCATTAGGGCTGGTGACATGAATGCTGCTGGGGTCCAACAGAGCTGGGCATTGTGGGGAGGGAGGAGCAGTGGCCGTGGTGGGGCCATGGAATCCCCTGGACACCTGTTAGGGACACGAGGAGGGGAAATTAGGATGGGCAGACCAGGGGGGACTCTGGTTGATGATTCCAACCTAACTAGGGAAGCCAACTTAGTAACCAGGCAATAAAACTTGAGTTCGTTCTGCCCCTCACTGCTCAGGACCTTAAATCATGGAGGAGTTTATAGGTCCTGTTTATGTAGAAACTCTCTTTATAATCTCTTCAGAGCAGGGGTGGGAGGGAGTAATAGGGAGAGAAAAATTCCCTTTGAATTTCTATTGCTTTCAGAGTCAGCAATTTAATGAGTCATGCATTCTAAATCCTTGCTTTGTCTACACGTTTTCATGTCAAAATACTAAAAAACACTTTGTTTGGAACATGGGCTATTTTTAGCTCAGGTATCAACAGTGCACATCCATTTCTCCCCATATTAGAAAAGCTTCCTTTGGGCTGGGTTGGAGCAACACCATGGGAGTGGGGTTGTTTACTGGCTGTGGTTTTCTGAAGCTACCTGGGTATCTCTCTATCCTTGGTGACTCTCTTCCAGTTGGTCTCCTGGGCCTACTGACCATTCATGAGTCAGCTCCAGACCTGGTCAAAAGAGTTCCAGGTCTCAGAGTCTGGACAAAACGGGAAGAGCATCCTTTCAAGCCTCCAGCCCAAGGAGTCAGCACCTTGGTGGGCCCAAGAGAAGCAGGGCTCCACTGCTATGGGCCCTTGCAAGACTCTTCAGAGTAGAAGAGAAGGAAGGTCCCCAGCTACAGGCCAACTCCAGATTCATCAAGAGAAAGCCTGGCCACACCTTGGCAAAGACATAGGAATAGACATTCTGGGGAATTCTGTAATCTTCCAGACTGACAGGCAGGAGAATGGGCTGGGAGGAGGCTAGAGGGTCCTACCTCTCCAGTCCCTGCCTCTGCATGACGTCTCTCTCCACAGGCCACTGCAGTGCCCCCAGTCAGCTTCAGCTACCCCACTGCTTTTGTCCCACCAGTGATAGTTCACTCCTCTGCGTCTCCTGGGGACCCCCTTCTCTGAAAGGCTCCAACTTAGAGTATGAATAACAAGCACCTTACCTGCACCTCGTGAGTAGCTGACCAACTTCAAGAATGGAATACAAAACCAATATCTGAAGGAACTGGGGTGAGGAGCTGCCCCACTTCTCATTGTCTCTCCACCGGTTTCACCCACATATTTATAGCAGAAGCAACCACGTTCATACTCTCTGCCCTCATCCCCTGGACACTTGATTTGATCAGGAGTGGGCAGCTATGACCCTGTTCCCCAGGGATTTGGGAACTAGGACCATACTAATTCCCAGTTGAGGCTGACTGCCAAATTGGCAGCAACTTGATAGCGATAATTTTTACTATATATTGACAGAGAAACCAGACAGACATAGACAGGCAGAAAGAAACAGCTTTCTCGGGTTTTTCACTTCCCTGAGGCTTTGGATTTTCTGACATACCTTCTCCCACCCTCCACCAGTGCCTGGGATCTTGTGTTACGATGTTAGATATTTCTCTTTTCACTTAGGAGACTTCTACTGGACTTCTGTTACTAGGAATCAAATTGGTACCAGGAGATGGGAAAATGATCTGGGGCAGGAAGATGGGACACGTGGAGGAGACTCCTCCTGACTTTATAATTTTGCCCACCCTGCCCATACCAGGCACAACCACCTGGACCCAGAGTGTTTCAGGACTGAGGCCCCTGATGCTCTGTAAACTAGTCCCAGTACTCAACACCTGTGTTTTATCTGAAGGAGGCTCCCAGCCAAGGAACCGGAGGACAGGGATGCAACCTTCTCTACTCTGTGAGACTTCACTGATGGAAAGTTACACAAAACATGTTCCAGGTGGGCTCTTTTCCCTTTCCCCTCCACATCCAAGCCCTGGTGCAGAGACTGTGACCATGGAACTTCATTCCTTGGCCCCATCTCACCCCTCCTCCTTTTAGCTGTCTCTCTCTGTGCACTGCACAAAGAAATCGTTGAGAAATGTGTGTGTCTGCCTCCAAGGAAGGAGCAAGCAAAAGTGTTATGTCTGTTGGTGTGTGGGTATGACTGTGAATGTGTGATGAAAACAAGCCAGGAGCCTAGAGACCCTCAGCCCTGGGGTCCAAGAGGAGTTCATGCTCTCCCCCACGGAGAAGCTGATGGCTTGGGAGAAGCAGATTCATTCCTCTTGGGCTACTACTGCCCCCAGAAATGAGGGAAACTAAACTGCCTAACTCATGCTCATCACAGTTCTGGCCCCAAAACTCTAAATCCCAAAGTCACAGGAACAAATAGGGAAATATTTTTTAATGTGGGAGTATGTTGAATAAAAAAGGGTTTCTGACTCCACTGGACTTCTTTTTCTGTTTGCTGCATGATATCTTCTCATCCACTAAGGTGGGCAACTCTCCTTATCCTCTGTAGCATCAACCACATCTGTCATTTGCCACAGACCCCATAGGACATGCAGAACCATTTCTCTGCACCAGTCCTTCCCTCCTTCCCTCCCAGGGCAAGTGCCCAGGATGCTATCACTTATTCCAGACTGAGAATAAACCAAATGGGGATTTCATCCTTGGACTGGACCATGCCTCCTGCTGGGGCTCCTCTCCGGGCTGGGGAGGCCCAGGTCAGGTCGTCCTCTGACCCCTGACCAGCTTTCCTGAGCAGAACCTCCCTCTGAGCCTGCCTTCAGTATATGTCATTTCAGCTTCATGTTGCCCTCTTCCAGACCTTCCCTCAGAGTCGATGAGAATGGCTCACCCTGCAGGTCAGCACACCCTTGGCGAAAGATCCTATCAGCTCCCACCTTGATTTCCCAAACAATGAGTTGTACTGGAGAAGGTTCTGGATAGAGTCTTACAGCATCCTGTGCTGGTCCCTGCTGTCCAGCCCCCAGCTCTGGAGAGAAATTGCTGCAGATCAGAAATACGTCCACTTCCTTTATTCCCCCAGAAGCCTAACCCTGAACTCACGGTCCCCACTATAAACACTCGTGGTCCCCACTAGGAGCTGGTGACAGAGAGGGCTGGGGATCCCATTCCAGACAGCCTTGGGGAGACCACTGCAGAACATACCTGTTTAAAGGGCTCACCCAGACCAAATCCTCGATGTCAGCTTCACACAGATCAAAATTTCTTTCTATACAAAACCACCCAGAGTTGAAATTCCTCTTGAGTTTTTACAGCCATGAATGTCTCCAAGGAAAAGAAAGAGAGTAGGATCAAACCCACAGAAGCCTGTGACTTAGAACACATACAACCCCTCCCCCTGAGCTGACCTTCTCACCCATAATCGGGGGAGAGGCAGGGGAGTCCAATGGTTAGGAACAAGTTTTTGGATTCAGAGACATGGGTAGGAGTCCTGGGCTGACCTTTGCCTGTTTAATCCGGTCTATGTGACGTTGTTCACTGGTAGTCTTACTGTTCTCCCGTAAAAAAAAAAATGGGGTTAATAACACCCATATGGGGTTATTGTGAGGAGTAATTGAAATTATCTATGCAGAGCTCCTGCTTCTGTGCCACCACAGAGTACACACACTATAAATGGCATCGGTTGCTTTTTTTTTCTAACAACCCCCTCCAACCTAATCAGTCCCTAATAGAGTCAGCTTTCAAACCCATCCCCTTGCCGCTGCATGCATCTCAGATAAAATCAATGGATAGCTGTCAGGCTCAAGACAGATCGTCAAATCTCTGGCCCAGCTGGGACGCGCATCCCCTTGGGGCCCCTCCCTGGTGTCCTGTCCCCAGACACTCGGCACAAAGGCTTCCAGCTGCCATGCCACCCCCTACCTGCGGGCTGAACACAATCAAGTCCTGAGCAAACATTCAAGAAAGCTCGTTTCTCCGGGGGTTTGGGGGAGAAGACTTGCCAAGTGGGGAAGTCGGGGGCCTGGGTCCTCAGCGGCTCCTCTCCCCCTCCGGGGGCTCCTCTGCCCCCCTCTTCCTCATCCTCAGGCTTCCCCTCTCCAGGTTGCTCAGGCAGCCGCATCGGGGGTCCAGGGCGATGTTCTCAGAGAGATTTGTGAGTACACCAAGGGAACGTCAGCAGAGACGCTGAGATTCTGCAAGGAGTTGACAGAAACTTACTGCCTGTACAGTCTAGTGGTAATCTACTCAAAGTCAGTTGCCTCAATAACTCACACCCTCCCTTCCGCATTTAAACAGGACAACCGTAGAAACACAGTCCTGGCACAAGAAATATAACTGCGGCTGTGACAGATGTTTAGTTATTAATAAGGCCTCGATGTCACCAGAGGGTACTACACAACAAGCCAATAATGTGCCTTTGGAACCGACCATCATATTTACAGGTTCTTTTCCACTCCCGCTCCGGCGGGCTTTGCTGTGGTGTAAGCTATGCGGAGGGAGCTAGAACAGCCAGTGTGATTGCAGCCTGCAAGAAAGCCCAGCGCCTCGCCAGCAGAATTTGTTTCCTTGCCGTTGACGCCAACAGAGCCACAGAAACGAAGTGTATGTGGCGGCGGGGGGTGGGGGGGGCAGAGAAGTTAGCACAGCCGTCTAGTGGAGAGGACTCTTGCCGAAGCTCTTACGCTTGTGACGCCACTTGCCATCCCAGGGCAACGTCATCCTAACTTCCTTAGACAAAGCGAAGAGCATCCCGGACTACACGGCCCTTTACCAGCTCCAGTCCAGACTTGCTTCCCATGTGTATGGAGCCTCTGGGTGGGCTTGAAGTCACCGAGGGGTGACTTCCTCTCTCTCCCCACCCCTGACATCGGGTCAACCTCTACAGTCCTTTACAACTCTGCTTAGGTTAAGGCACCCGGCTGGCTTAAGGCGCCCCTCATCTGTGCCTACATCCGCTGTCATCCATGGCCTCTATCTCTCTCCCCTCCCAACACTGCACTGAGAAAAGCTCCAGGCAAGGAATCGTTCAGATGCATTTGTGTCACCTGGGCCCAGGCAGGGATGACCTGAGAATAAGCAGTGATCAATAAAACACTTATTGAACTAACATTTACTTGATATTGGTTTCTCTTTGGTTTCACATTGAAGTTTAAAAAAAAATAATAATAAAACAAAGAATCTCCAGAGATGTGAAGTATAGAGAGGTTAACTGGAAGAATCCTGGTGATGGACTGAACGAGCCCTGGACACTGTGGATCGAGCCCTTGCCTGAGAAAGCTGTCCCGTGGGAAGGTCTGCACGTGGCAGTGGGCAGTGGCCTCTCCCAGCAACATCCATCCCCATCTTCCATCCCTCACAGCTCGGCCCCTGCACCTCGCCTCCTGGGAAGAGGCTCCCTTGCAGCCTCCTGATTCTGACCAGAGGTACATTTCCATGCCTGGGAAGTGTCCTCCTGGAGAAGCCAGTCCATAGGAGATGAGGCTCAGAAAATGGTCTTAGGAAGCATGAAGCCGTGGAGAGGTGTGTACAAATGTGATCATGGTTGTAAATCTGTACATGTGGTAGGCATTGAGTGTCAGCCCCACCCCAGGTCAGATGGGACAGGCTCAGCCCTATGCCTAACGTGTGTCAGTTAGTAGAATGAATGAATGAGAGACACACAAACTGTCTGTGTGCTTTATACCTTCCACCTTGAGCAGAAATCCCGATCATCTAGGTCAGGGCTGGGCCAGATGGTGTCTGGGTGCTCCTGATTCTATGAGGTTTGAGGCACAGAGTTGGGTCCTCCCCGAAAAGAGGGCTTCTATCTCCTGTGATTGGGCTGGAACCTCCCAAAGATTGGAACCACAGGGATACCCTATAGAGAGAAAGCTTCCCAAAGCCAGAAGCCTTGTCTCACCAAACGGGAGTGTAACACATTCACGCACTAGCACTTGTCTGCAGACTCACCTCCCCCAGCGCTACTTGTCTTCAGGTGCAAACACACTCGCACACACACACACACACACACACACACCAGCACTGTCACACACACTCTCCACACCGGTCTTCAAACACTCACAGCCTGTGTGTGATCTCAACCCCAAATTCAGCCCCTAACCTCAGACACACACACAAGGACTCACCCCACAGCCACACAGCTGCACACACCACCCCCATCAACATGAGCACCCATACACACCCTCACACAGACACACAACTCACATGTTCACACACACTACAGCGCCCGCTTACCCACACGTGCTGCACACACACCTATACTCTTTGAGTCTCTAGTTACCATGTTAAGTTAAAAAGGAAAAACAAGCTTCCTGTGTCATTATCCTAGAAATGCAAAAGAAAAGTGACATTTTATTTTCAGATATGCTTTTAGTTGCCATGACAGTCCCAGCACCGCGAAAGCTGTGATTGGTGGCAAATGCAGATTTCTAAAGAGAGTAATTAGCTCCCTATATACACGAACTTCCAAATACACCGAGTGCCCTCCCTTGTCAGTTCCCTCCAGGCAGAGTGGACACCAGGGCAGGAGCAGCCCGCAGTGCTAGTCTGGCTGCCAAGACGGCAGGTGATAGGACCTGCCAGGAGCTCTCAGCAAGGATGTGCAAGACGATGATCACAGTGGCTTCAGAACCCAATCCCCTTAATTACTTGGAACTTGCTCATAGCTCAACAGGAGCATGGCACTGGGGGTGGCAGCTTCCCATAAGGAACAATTGTTCCTGCCATTCAGCTGGCCTCTGGTGCCCTTCACTGTGGCATTCGTGATGTGCCAGAGAAACGCAAAGCCAGGGGCTGGTCCCTCAGCCAAAAAGGGAGTGGGCTCCTCCACCCAGAAGCCGTCTCACCAGAACGCTCCTCTCCAGGTCACGACTGGCCTGACACACGATGGCGGAAGCCAAGCTGCCTTCCACAAGCTGGGACTCACCGCCCACGGCCAACTAGTGAGCCACCCTAAGTTGGCATCTGGATAGAAGATGGACCTGCGTCTCCCCATTTTGCTAGGAGCTTCTCAAAGACTGAGCCATGGCACATGCGCCTCCCAAGTCGCCAATGGCCTACAGTAAATACCTACAGGAACTACTCTTTGTCCCCGAATTAACTGGTTACCTCATGTCCTGATGAGATTCCTAAGGGCAATTAATTTCCAGAACTTCTCCTCTGAGTCTGTCTGACAGTTGTCTTTATTGTCATCATCTGAAAGATTGGCCAGGAGCTGGTTTTTGAGCCCAAGTCTTGAAGTTAGAGCTTTGGACTAATTCCTGGACCCATATGTGTGTTCGCTTCAGCTTTTCATTTCAGCAAATGACCCACCCACTTCCTTTAGCACCTAAAATGTTCCCTGAGCACCAGCCAACCAGTGTGAGTCACTTTGGGCTACCCAAAATGGGATGCTACCTTGGTTCTGCCCTCAAGGTACTCCATTGGCCCTGTCACTTTTACCAACCCATAATATGCAGGGATTGGGGTAGTGACGGACGCGGTTAAGAACGTGGCTAATTGAATCAGACCATGCAGTGCAAAGCGGTTCTGCCACTTATAGGCTGTGTGATCTAAACTCTCTGTGCTTCAGTTCCCTCACCTGCAAAATGGGCCTGATAATAATAGCACCTACTTTGTACGTGTAATATAAAGTGTTTGGCACAGAGTAAGTACCACATGCACTAGCTATCGTTATTCATAAGTTTATTTATTTAATTTATTTATTTTGGGCTGCATTGAGTCTTTGTTGCTACGCATGGGCTTTCTCTAGTTGCGGTGAGGGGAGGCTACTCTTTGCTGCAGTGCACGGGCTTCTCATTGTGGTACCTTCTCTTGTTGCGGAGCACGGGCTCTAGGCACGTGGGCTTTAGTAGTCGTGGCACGCGGGCTCAGTAGTTGTGGTTCACGGGCTCTAGAGTGCAGGCTCAGTAGTTGTGGTTCACGGGCTTAGTTGCTCCGCGGCATGTGGGATCTTCCCAGACCAGAGATCGAACCTGTGCCCCTTGCATTGCCAGGTGGATTCTTAACCACTGCACCACCAGGGAAGCCCCTAGCTATCGTTATTCATTCCTGCCTTTTGCACCTAACAGGCAGTGGCTGAGCACTCACTCTGCTCAGATGGTGCTGAGATGACCCCAGAGTGAAATGCGGGGAGGGGCAGAAGTGAATCCACCATAGATACAGCCCCACAGAGCTCAGAATGAAGCCGCAGACACAGACACAAGTACACAGACCAAAGGAGGCTGCTCCTGCTCTTTCAGTTTGAAGAGTCAGTTTGTCACACCATTGTAAAGTGATTATATTCCAATAAAAATAAATAAATAAAATAAAATAAAAAAAGAGTCCATTTGTCCCTGAGGGTATTTTGGGAGGGGGAGGTTTTGATTCTCCTCTTCAGTGTCACCAAATATGTTCTTAAATGGATCCCACGACTGCCTCTGAGGAAGGGGGGCATATGGATACAGTCTGGGAGAACTGGTCAACCTCAGCATTCCAGCACCTGCGGCTCTGACCATCCAGTTGGGTGCATGGGTCACAGGCAAACTCAGTCCTTCACAGATTTCAGTCCCTTTTGGCATATCTAAAATTACAGTCACTGTGGGAGCAGGGGATGGATGAAAATCTAATGTTTATGAACAGAGTGTATGAGCCTGCATTGTTTATTGGCATGAATAATTCATAAATATGGGGTAGATGGTTCTATTTAGTTTCTGGAAAACCTAAGAAACAGTGCTTCCCAAGCTGATACTCTAAGACCTAGTTCAAACGTTCACCAGGAAACGCCCTGTCCACTCTGATCACACTGGGCATCAGGTTAGAGGCTCTTGTGTCTTGTGTCCCCTGAAACATTTGACGGCTCTTGACAGCCACGTTATAATTATAATTGTATCCTCTGTAATGCTTGACAAGGGTTTTGCATGTGAGTTTTTTCTCTCAAAACCCTCCACACATGTCATCAGATTCGATCCACAAATAAAATTTATTTTTGTTACCACTGAATATAATCCTGTTTTTTTGTTCATCACTTTTTAAAAACTCGTTATTGGGGTTTTTTTTTAGTATCTTTCAAGTATATAATACATTATTATTACCTAATGCTGATTATTATTACCTAATTATTATTACCTAATGCTAATACATTATTATTACCTAATGCTGTACATTAGGTCTCCAGAAGTTATTTACCTTATAACTGAAAGTTTATACCCTGTGGTCAACAGCTTCCCTTTGCCCCCACCCCTCAGCCCCCGCTAACTACCATTCTACTCTGTTACCACGAGTTCAACTTTTTTTTTTTAGATTCCATATGTAAATGAGGTCATGCAGTATTTGTTATTCTGGATCTGTCTTATTTCACTTAGCATAATGTCTTCCACGTTCATCCATGTTGTTGCAAATAACAGTATTTCCTTCTTTTATATGGTCAATTGATATTCCATTGTATGTATACACCACATTTTCTTTATCTACTCATCTGCTGATGCACACAGGTTGTTTCCATATCTTGGTTACTGTGTATAATGCTGCAATGAACACGAGAGTGAAGCTATCTCTTTAAGGTAACGATTTATTTCCTTTGGCTATATACCCAGAAGTGAGATTGCTGGATCTTATAGTAGTTCTATTTTAATTTTTTGAGAAACCTCCATACTGTTTTCCACAGTTGTACCAATTTACGTTCTCACCAACAGTGCCCAAGGGTTTCCGTTAATATAATTCTGTTTGAAGGTACCTTCTGGACAAAGTGTTGAGTGGAGTCGGTCATGCCACGTGGGATTTAGCGAGGAACTTGCTGAAAGCAAGAAGCCAGAGGCATAGTGTAGTGAGGTCCAGCCAGCCCCCAAGCTAAGTCCTGCCTTCACTGTAACACGTGAGCACTGGAGCTCCTTCTATAGAGGAGACGTGCTCAGAGTGATGAACAAAAAGGTCTGACCACTGTGCTGGTGTTTACTGACTCTGAGACACTGTCATCCTGGGAGGTAATTGCTCACCAGCCTCTTAAGCATTTTAATACTAAGGAGTATTCAAAACACAAATAAAAGATTAAAAATAACCTGCTGGTCTAGCACATAGGAAATGTTCACTGAGTTCTTGAAAAATGCAAAAGCACATGTTAACTGCTCCCTTCAATGTGACATAAAAATGAAATGTCATTTTCTCCCTGTTTTGTCCAAAACCAGCTTGATATCATGAAAATAAAATGTATACCCAGGTAAAGCCAAGATTCTAAGCCCAAGTCGGAAAGCTAGAACTAGTCCCTCAAAAGCACCTGCAACACAATTCTGTGAGTGCTACATCTCAGGAGCCCTAATGTCACTTCACGTACTGGCTTAGACTCACATGAGCAAAACATCCTAAACCCTAGTTCCTCAAAATGAAAACCAAGAACTGTAAATAGATCAGAGCAATTAAAGTTGAAAACCACAATAAAATAGGAAACAATGGATATTTCCTTAACATAAACACACACATCCACATCAGTTCAAAAGGCAGCATCCATGGGACTTCCTTGGTGATGCAGTGGTTAAGAATCCACCTGCCAATGCAGGGGACACGGGTTCGAGCCCTGGTCCAGGAAGATGCCACATGCCGCGGAACAACTAAGCCCGTGTGCCACAACTACTGAGCCTGTGCTCTAGAGCCCGCGTGCCACAACTACTGAAGCCCGCGCGCGTAGAGCCCGTGCTCCGCAACAAGAGAAGCCACTGCAATGAGAAGCCCGTGCACCGCAAGGAAGAGTAGCCCCTGCTCGCCGCAACTAGAGAAAGCCTGCGTGCAGCAACGAAGACCCAACGCAGCCAAAAATAAATAAATTTTTTACAAAAAGGCAGCATCCAGTCTCTTACTTATGAAGAAACACCAGAGACTTAATTGTTAAAATCAGGAAAAAGTCACTGTCACCATGACCATTCACTGCACTGTTCACTGCCTTCTCTACTAGAAACTCTGTATTGTAGGCATTAACCAACATGATTAGACAAACAATTATAGACATAAGATTGCAAAGCAAGAAACAAAACAAAATGAACCTCTCCCTGAAGATATGACCATCTATCTGGAAAACCCAAAAGAATTCATGAAAAATCTATTACAGATAACGTACTGGCACCAGAATAGACACATAGATCAACGGAACAGAACAGAGAGCCCAGAAATGAACCCACATTTATATGGGCAATTAATCTACAAAAAGGAGGCAAGAACATATACAACTGGGAAAAGAAGGCCTCTTCAAAAACTGGTGCTGGGAAAACTGGACATCTACATGCAAATGAATCAAATTGGACTACTCTTTCACACCAGGCACAAAAATAAATTCAAAATGGATTAAAGACTTAAATGTATGACCTGAAACCATGAAACTTCTAGAAGAAAACATAGGCAGTAATCCCATTAACATTGGTCTTACTAATTTTTTTTTTTTTGGATATGTCTCTTCGGGCAGGGAAACGAAAGCAAAAATAAACAAATGGGACCACTTCAAATTAAAAAGCTTTTGCAGGGGAATTCCCTGGTGGTCCAGTGGTTAGGACTCCACGCTTTCACTGCCAAGGGCCCGGATTCAAGCCCTGGTTGGGGAACTAAGACCCCACAAGCCACGCAGAAAAGAAACATAAATATAAAATTTTAAAGTGAAATAGGGACTTCCCTGGTGGTCCAGTGGCTTAGACTTTGTGCTCCCAATGCAGGGGGCCCGGGTTCGATCCCTGGTCAGGGAACTAGATCCCACATGCCGCAACTAAGAGTTCGCATGCCACAATGAAAGATCCCACAAGCCGCAAAGAAGATCCCGCGTGCTGCAACTAAGGCCCGGCGCAACTAAACAAATAAATATTTAAAAAATAGTAATAATAAATAAAGTGAAATTAAAACCCTGAAATCTAATTTGAATAAGAATATTAGTATGAATTCAGGATTAATTTTTCTCTTTCAAGATAATGTGTGTCCCAGTTTTGCCTCTGTGAAGGCTCCAAAGTAATAAAACTCAGTAGCAATAGCATCACTAGCATTCAAACTGTGATCTCTAAATACCATTTCTAGCTGTAAGTAATCAGCTCCAAGGGAGGAAATGTAAAAGTCAGCCTGGGACTTCTTATCAGGCCTGAATGCAAGTAAGCTCCCAGTGATGTCAAGTGACAGAGGAACAAATTTGAAGAAATGTCCAACGGCCAGATATGGGGAAATTCGTTAATCTGAAAATTGATATGAATGTTAACTGCTAAGGCAACAACTAATTATTATTTTTAAAAATGACAAATGAAACAATCGAGCAATTACTCTGCCTTTTCTATACAGACTGCATTATCAGGTAACCAAACATTTGATGAGACAAAGTTCTTCTTTGGCGAGGAATCATGACTAACAAATTAAGATGGAATGATAGAACGAGAGCATACCATTCTACCACCTCAGATGAAATAACAGCTCTAGGTAATGATCATCAATGGCTACTAAAACCATTAGGTGCAAGGTTGATAGCGAACTTGATGACGGATGAATCAGGCTTACAGAGCCACAACCTTAATCAGCATCGACAAAGTGGGACAACCAGACACAAAGTGCCTTCTGATGTGAGGCAAGAGGAAGCACGTGGCATGACTTAAAAGAGTTCTTTATATAAAGACTAGAATCTGAATCTAATCAAACCCTCAGTTATAAATATAAGGTCACAAGAGCATAGAGAAATATGTTAAACAACACGTGAGAAGGGAGCAAGCCAAAACCAGAATGTGGGAAATGTACAGGGAAATTACACCATTTCTAACAACAAATGAATGGTATAGAAAGAAAAGGAGGGCAACTACTACGGAATAAAAAACCGTGAGAGAACTATCAACCAACCGCGACGTGCGGACCCTATGAACAAGCTACATAACTGAGGCAACAGGGAATGTAGAACACGGAGATGATACTGAAGAATTATTGTTAATTCTGTTGGGAGTGGCAGCAGTATTTTAGTCGTAGTAAATAAAAGGCGTCTTTATCTGTTAGAGATACATAATGAAGTATTTACATGTGAAATTACATGTTAGAAGAAGAAAAGTAAAACAAGATTGAAAGAACATCAGCAATTACTGAAGTGTGTGTTTGGATACATTAGTTTCATTACACGTGTCTCTCTTACTTTTGTGTATATTTGAAAATTTCCACAGTAAGAAGTTTTTTAAACGGTTGGAAACAGAGCTTGGTGAATCTGGATCTTGGCACGGTATCTTGTGTCTTAAGGGCAACGAAACATACTCTGGACACATAAGGGCAGTTTGGCATTCAAGTGGGGCTGACACTTAACAGCATTTGCTAACATGAGCAGTTATGGAGATGGGGAAGCCAGGTTAGAAACCAGGGCACAAGACAAGGGTCTCTTCATAGCTTTCCTGGGCTGAGTAAAATGGCATCAGAGGGTTTCTGCCATCCTTGCTATGATCACTGCTAGGCCTGTCCCTGCAGGTACTCTCAGAGCTCGGCATCGGTAGACACCTAGTAAATGTTTGTTGAATGAATGTCAGATGTTATCAAGTCAACCATCTATAGGCTGTGCTGTGATGCATTTTAAACAATCCACCCCTGCTCACAGTTATCCCTCTCACACTAACCTATGACGATGGCTCTAATTTGCACAATCATAGACGCTCCTTCGGTCGCTGGCGTTGTCATAGCGATTGTTCTCAAATGTGGGATCTCTACACAGTGAAGGGTCCTAACTGGTTATAAGGTAAATGGCCAGTAAGTTGTTACTAATAATGGTAAAACACTTAAGAGAAGTATGTTGTTAGTCTTACTTCCTAGTACGAGGATATTAACATAACCAGAGAGTCTCGCGTGGAACGGCACAAAACAGGGGGGACATCTACTCCCTCTTCAAAGGCCCTGGGAGGCTCTCACTCCTACGCAAGGTCCAAGCGCAACAGGCAGAATGTCCCCTTCTCCCAGGCCAGCAGACCCGGTGGAACTTGGTGTTCAGCAATTCCACCAGCCCCAGCCCTTCGGGCCGAGTCACTCGGCTGGGACCCCATGCTGCCCCCCACCTTAATCTCACACAGGCCCTTGATGACTGGGCACCGCATCCATCCTCTGACACAAGGACATGGGACCTGAAGGGTCTCGGAGTCAGATGGAGCCCTGCTTGCCGTGTGGGCACAGACCCAGGCTCAGGTTTCCCTTTAGGCAGGCCCCCTTTGTCCTGACCCCCTCATCATCAACACCAACTGACACCATCTATCATCAGTTCCAAGACTGATTATTTCATGGTTTAAAAGCTCTGAAATCAAGGTGCCTTTTACAATCACTGGCATCTTAAACTGGACAAAACATCTAGTAACAGTTACACAAGTTGAGTGCTTGCTCAAGTATGCCAGGCATACTTCGAGGAGCTTTTCATGAATTTATTCATTTAGCCTGCATGATAACCCGATGAGGCAGGTGCTAAGATTAATACTGTCCCCATTTCAGAGATGAAGAAACTGAGGTCCAGAGGTGGTGAGTGGTAGAAGGGCAAGCTGTGCTCCCAAACACCACTCCTCACCTGAGCTCCCACTCCCAGCCCTCGGGGGGCCCAGAGCATCCTGGCAGGGTCCTTCTGACCACTAGCAGCTTCTCTCTTTTTCTTTTTTTCTGGCCGTACCTCGTGTGGCTTGCGGGATCTTAGTTCCCCAACCAGGGACTGGACACGGGGCCCTGCAGTGAAAGCACCAAGTCCTAACCACTGGACCAGCAGGGAATTCCCAGCTTCTCTCTTTACCTAGTGTTCTGTACAAATGTTGTCACTTCCTACACGTGCCGTCGGCAAACACAGCACACACCGCCTCTCAAGCATGCCAAGAACTTCGGGGGTGCTACCTTTGCATTCGGGCGCTCAGCCTTCTGTCATGAACTCTGGTGTGGGCCCTGGTCCCCTGTCTCCTCCACCCTGTTCCCCTCACTAGGATGAGGCCCTGCCCCCAGGCTCCCAGCTGGAATCGGGCTGCAGGGAAGCTTCATTGTCCTCGGATAGTGAAAGGTACTCAGGTGAGTCCCAGATATGGGCTCAGAGTGCTGCCTGCCTCCTGGACCCCACCTGGCACAGCTGGGCCCCAGCTGTCATCTGCAGCGTAGCTGAGTCTGCCACGCCCTTTGGTTCCAGTGCCCCTCCCCCAGGGCCAGACACTGGATGAGGCGACCCCCAGCCCCTGTCCCCCCACCCTGCCCCACTGAACCTGCTTCAGTAAAATCAGACTGGAACATCAAACATACCCCACATTCCAAATGAAACCCCAGGCCTTGGTCCAAGTCCTTTGTCCCCAGCCCCAAGACGGGTTTCCAGAGCCAGTCAACCATAGGAGCGAGGAATCCCCAGCGCCCCCAGCTCTCCCTGGAGGATACCTCTCCCCACCCCGCGAAAAGAAGCTTCCAGATCATGGAGGCTACAGCCCAGGCCTGGCTTTCCCTGTAGGACCACAGTCATCCACCCACCTCCTGGCCACAGCTGGCCCTGCTGCTGCCGGCTTCCTGAGAATGTTCCCTGCAGGCCATGCAGGCTGCACGTGGACCCCAGCTAGAGCAGAGCAGTCTCACCTTCAGACATGGGGGCCGCCTCATGCCTGGGCAGGTGTCAGTATCTGCTTTTTCACTGCTGGGCATCCCGGCAGAGGTTACAGAGGCAGATTCCTCTAAACACACATACACGCCCGCGCGTGCGCGCGCGCACACACACACACACACACACACACACACACTCCCCCTTCCTTCTGCTTCCAGGACGTCTCTGCTGTGTCTAAGGCTTTCCGCTTTTAAGAGTCCCCTGTTAAAATTAAAATACTCCTGAGAGCAATGAAGCTTTGGCAGCTAATAACTTACTTATCAGCTAATATATCTTCTCATCGCCCTCACCAGGTGGGGAGCAGTGGGGTAGGAGGCTGATTCACAGGCTGGAGTCAGACTGTGGAAGGATCTGAGACCAGGGAGTTCAGCTGGAGGCCCCGGACAGCTCGTGTCGGGATTGGGGCTGGATCAGTCATTTTGTGTGTCCCCCCAGGGCTGGGTCCTTAACAAGGGCTTAAAATTATGTGCTAAAATCCAACACGCAACCAGGGAAAGGGACCAATCCAGTCACTGCCCCACCCCACCCCAGTTCACAGCTGGGGAGACTAAAACTCAGAGAGGTCAATCCACTTCCAAAGGTTACACAGCTTCTCTCACAGGCCAGAGGGCTGTGATGCAAGCCCAAGGGCTCTTGTGTTGGGTGGTAGAAAGACACTCACACCACCCTCCCAGAACCCCCCACTGCTCTCACCTTCACCCCAATATGGGAGCACAGAACCTTCCAGAGATGTGACAGAAGAGCAGAGTTTGGAAATGTCCAATGTAAACTGCCAACACGCGGCCCAGGGGACATACACTGTCTGCCCCCAGCCTTCTCAGCTGCTGAGTCTTCCACAAGCATCTCTTTCCATTTTTGTGACATGCCTGGATGGCCTGAGACTCCATTAGTCATTTAATTTCCCTTTCCCGTGACTCTTGCCTCCAAATGTATATCCTGAATTCCAAGTATGCTATAGACTGAACTGTGTCCCCTGCAATGTCATACGCTGCAGCCCTAACCTTCAACATGACTGCATATGAGACAGGGCCTTTAATGAAGTAATGAAGGTTAAATGAGGTCAGAAGTGTAAGGGCCTAATCCCATAGGACTGTGGCTTTAAAAGAAGAGGAAGTGATCTGTCTCTTTCTCTCCCTCTGTCTCTCTCTTTCTGCCAGGCGAGGACACAGTGAGAAGGTGGCCATCTCCAAGTCAGGATGAGAGCCCTCACCAGAACCTGAGCATGCTGGCACCCTGATCTCAGACTTGCAGCCTCCAGAACTATGAAAAAGATAAATGTCTGTTGTTCAAGCACCCCAGCAATGGTACTTTGCTATGCAGCCCAAGCTGACTTATACAAAGTTAGCATCCTTCCCTTTGCTGGGGCACTAGAATCTAATTCATACTAGTGTGTGACCCACTGCTGATGCATCAGTATTATCTCCTTCCTATTATAAGAGCGGGGTGGTGACTCCAATGCCTACAGGGACTGGGCAGTAATGTAAAGAGGCAGAGCAGCCAGGTGTCAAGCAGGCAGGTGGCCACAGTGGAACGGCTCATCACCTACTGACTGCGGCTGTGAGGGAGTCTGGCACGGCACGCCCGGACGTGATGTTTAAAGAGAAGCTAGAAATCCAGACGCGGTTAAAACAATACATGGACTGATTTTTAAGTGCTGGCGCCTACTTCAGAGGTTTAAAACACTTTGTGAGAAAACAACAACAAAATTAAAAAACACAACAACTCAAAACCAAACAACAACAATGGCCAACCTCTTTGTGGGCTGGCTTTTGCCCAGGAGCCCCCAGTTCGCCATCTCATTTTAGAAGAACCTCCTGGGACAGTTCTGGAAGCCACAGCAGTGACTAAGATGCTGGGACCCCAGGCAGTGGGAAGAGGCCTAGGAGATAATGTGTGGCTGCAGGGCACCAGTTGGGCCACTGGCCTTGTCGTGGGGACCCGGTTGGGACGTACAATCAAGCTCTCACCTGTGGCTTCCTTCGGCAGTGGTCACCCCGATGCCTGCCTCTGATGTATTCCCCAGGGTCCAGGACCCTCCACCTAGAGGCAGCACCAAAAGAGACAGACAGCCTCAGCCCTAGACCCAATCTGCTTCCATGCTGTGGCGCTGCTCTTCCGGAAGCTGGCTACTGATGCCTACAGGGGCCCCTTCACCCCGCCCTTGACACTTTCCAGTCACCTGGAACATCACACCCAGCTGAGGACTGTGCCGGGCTGGGCTCGGCTGGTACAGGTGGCACAGGGCAGCAGCAAGAAGCCACAGGGAGCTGAGGCCAAGGCCTTGGTCCAGGGTGTCGTGGCCAAAACGTGCTTCAGGTGCCGGGTCAGCTGCCAGAGGGGGCTCAGGTTCTCAGGGATCCCCAGGAGAGGGCTGAGGCTTCGTCCAAGCTGGAGGGCAGGAGACATGCTCCGTGAGGACGGTTGAGGGTGTCCAGGCTGGATCTGGAGGCCGGGGTTTGGGAAGCACCAGTGTCGTTTGGTGCCGTCCACCCCCCCATTCCCAGGGACTGTGGCTGCCCAGAGGGTTGAGGGCTGCAACCCCAACTCCACCTGTCCAACCCAAACGAGACGAAGATCAAAGGCCAGACAACAAAGTCAGGGCCAGAACCGCCACCAGTTTGTGTGGACAAGCCCGCGTCCGGGCAGGAGGCGGTAGATTAGGACCTAAACTAAAAGTGACAAGGAAACCAGTTACCGGCCTGCGGGGGGCTCGGCTCCCACATGCTGCAGCCCTGGGCTCCGCCAGCGCCACTCTCTGAAACGCCAGCCTCCCCTGCCGGCGCTGGTTCCGCTGTGTGTTGAAATGTATTCATTATATTTTAATACGATTATGTTCAATCCAGTAGACTGAAGCAGATTTGTCCAGATGTATAATTAGCTTCTAAAGGCCTGTTACTCTCGGTGGCAGTGTTGGCAGAGGCTTTGAGAATGGAGGGGAGTCCATTAGCTCTTCGTGTCCATTAGTCACGGTTGCGGGGGCCTCATCAATGGGTCTTGGGGTCACCCTGGCTGCGTGGGACGCAGGGGCTTCTCTCTTGGGCTTAGGCCAGGAAACCAGGAGGGGCTTTCTGCCGTTGACTTCTAGAAATGGAATGTTATATGGTAGAATATGAGGTCCAGACTTGAGTTCACTTACCCTCAGACTGCATGGAAGAGCCTCACCTGGGCAAAGGGACCAGAAGGGGTACGAGCCTGGCCCGGCCCAGTTCGATGAGACTCTTGTCCCATCTCATGACTACTAGTTCTCTGCTTGAGAAACTGCGAGCCCAAATTTCCCAGAAAGCCAGATAGGGCTTGGCAGGGCTGTTCTGCTCTGACCACTGGGCTGAACTGATCGCTCCAGGAGTGGTCTCTTAGGAACCACTTCTGACAACCTCATTTAGGTCTTTGTTCTGGGGAGTGTCTAGCTATGGTCAGCACTGACCCCTGGTGTCTGGGGCTCATCCAGACTCCCCACTCCTGGGCCCATGGTCCAAGCCTCCATCCTTCCCATCTAGATGACCACGGCAGCCTGCTCCCACTCCTGCCTGTTCTCCGAAGAGCCAGAGCAATCTTCGGAAAGCATGAAATAGATCACATCATGTCTTGTTTAAATTTCCAATCATATGCAGAATAAACTGTCAGTGCCTTACCGTGGGCTACGAGGCCCTGTGGGATCCAGCCTCTGACCACCTGCTCTCCTTTTCCCATTACTTAATCCCTGGCCCTCCCACGCACCCAGCTCATTCTTGCCTGGGTATCTGTATACCTCAGGCTCCCTCTGGAGGGCTCATGCCAGATCCGTGAACATCTTGCTTCTCCTTGTCATTCAGGTCTCCGCTCAATGTCACCTCCTAGGAGAGGCTCTTCCCAGTCACTCAGGTGAAGTGCCCCTCCACAGACACTCCAGACGCTCTCGGTCCTATTTTTTTCCATTATAGCATTTATCACTATCTGAAATGGTCTTATCTATCCATCTATCTATCTACTTGATAAATTTGGGAGTTCTACTTATAATAATTGCAGAGCAGCTCATAGAAGACTAACTCTCCAACAAACAACAATCACAGATTCTGGGGAGTATCTAAAAGACAATGCTCAAAAGTCACTGAGAGTGACCTCAAATAGGAAGAAACTGATAGGGAGTTGATATTCGGAGGAGGGAAAGCGATTTCCCATTTTTATGGCTTTCACCTGAAGGTAGTCCCCTGTCAGTGCCCTGTGAGGCTAGAAACTGAAACCTTACTGTTAAGGAATCAGAAGACAGAGTTCAGGGAGTCAACAGCAGCAGGGATGTACCAGAAGGGAGAGAGTCACAGAGCGGAGACCCAAATACCCCGAGTAACTCTGCTGAACCTCTGGTCAATCCCAAGACTATACACCCAGGGCAGACTCAGGCAGCCCAGCTAAGACTCAGAGAACTGAGAGGATGTTTCAGCTCCTGTCCAGCCAAGTTAACTTCCTGCCAAAACAAACAAACTGACAAACAAGTGGACACTCTTCAGATGCACATAACAGAACCCAGAGTCTCTGCCATGTGTCGTTCACAAAGCCCAGGACGCAATTCAAAATTACTAGACATACGTACAGCCCGGCAAATGTGACCTGTATTCAAGAGAAAAGGCAGCTGGTGGACACCAAGCTCAAGCTGACTCAGATATTGGAATTAGTTCAAAGACATAAAAGAAAATATTTGCTCAATGTTTATTGTCTGTCTCTCCCTCTAGAGCATGAGCTCTACAAGTGCGGCAACCTCATCAGCTCTGTTCCTTGCTCTAACCCAGCACCCAGAATAGCAAATGGTGCACAGAACGCTATAAACGTATGCAAACTAGGATTGTATTTCTTCCTCCTTATTTTCTGTCTTTATAACGTGAGGCCCCTCTTAGATGAACTGAACACCAACAGAGAACAGAATGATCATTATTCCCTTTTGAAAAGAGGGCATGATTTTATGGTCGTGAATTAGTAGGGGCTGTTATAGACAAGTGGCTTTGATCTCTAATCACTGCCAAAAAGAAAGCATGTAGATCAGCTACTCTGAAACCCAATGTCATCATTTTTCAGAAATCATTCTTCATCACTTAACCGCCTTGGAGTCAAAAATATGTATATAAAATTAGCTCATTCTGGGACCTACAAGTTTAATTTGTGGCCAGTTTATTTCAGAGGAAATGGTTAAGCCCTAAGTTAAATATAATGGGTTTTTTATGGGGAGGTTAATCACTGAGGTGGATGGTTACGTTTTTTTCTGGATTAGAAGTTTTTCTGCCATAGTCTGGGGGAGTTGTTAGACCCTTGGTCTGGACTCTACAGGGGACCCCAAATTCTCTCTGAGGAGTTTCTCAGCCGCACTGCAGGCAGGGTGATACTCAAAATGAGCAACCACGTAGGGCGCAGACACTGACCAATCAAAATGGACGCTAGTCGAGCACCAACCAATCGGAAGAGAGGCCAGTTCGAAGGAGCTGGTGTGGCGGTAGATGCATCCTGACAGCATTCTGCTCAGGAAGGTGTCCTGGTCACCTCCTCAGTTTCCATAAGAGGATTTCAGGGCCCCCTCCAGCTCCACCACCTGTTAAAGCATATGGGATTGTACCCATCCAGCAGCCCAGGGCAGCTGCCCTCCAAGAGCTTGTCAAGGAGAATTACCTCAGAATTCATTGCCCAGTGCTCATGCTGTTGGGAGAAAACCCACCCATCGAATTAAGTTAAGCCATTTTCCTAAACCATGATTTTCAAGCTATTATTACTAGTGGGGAAACCCTTTCTTCAGGTAAATGTTATGAGGAACCCCAATATGAAAAATGACAGGGACGAAGCTGAGGGTTTGGGGTAGGTAAACCCTCAGCACAGCCATCTTTACCACCCTCCCATACACACACACACACACACACACACACACACACACACACACACACACCCTTGAACACTACAGCAGCCTCTGATGCCACGCCTTGGAGTCACTCATCATGGAAAAAGGCTTGAGGGGAAGGCAGCCTATCATCGATCATCTCAATTCTAAGTTTGAGTCAGACCTCCGGAGAGTATTTTGGGGCAGCTCTCTCTCCCTAACCATCCCCCCCCAACCTTGAGGAATGTTCCAAGAGGCAGCCATATGGACAGTAAGGCCATTCAGGACATTGCATGTTGTATTACACCGTGTCCCTTCTCTGAGGACCCACGGGGAACATTTCTCTCTGCCTCCAGAAACAGAAATAGCTGTGCCTTTTCTGAGCAGTTGGTTGCCTCTTATGGCGAGGATGCTTTAATAAAGGACCGCTTCCTTCTCTGTGTTGGCTGAGAGAAAGCTCAGGGCTGCCCCAGAGTTCCACCTCTAGCAAATGCACAGGAACTGATGTCATGAATTTTGTGTCCTAACCTCATTCCTGGCTCTACTCTTGCTTTTGCTGTCTTGTTTTCCCTTTGTCTTATTTTCTTTGTCCATTTATTTTTTCATTTAATTATGCCTTGCAGTTGGATATGCATCTTTGCAAACCGCCTTGCATCCTTTCTGGAACAAGGTAGTGAAGATATAAATGGATCCTAAACGTGGAGTTTCTGCAGTGCGCCATGGCTCGCAAGTTGGCCTCTTTATAACCGACTTCAGCAGGGACCAGCTCTCACATCAGCAATTTCACTGTGTTTTAAAACCAGGAAATCATTCTGCCTGGCCAAAAAGATGATGCGGATGCACTAGCTAGACTTCACTTTATTACATATTCATGTAATCTTGTTAGCTTCCTTGTGCACGGTAAAACCATGCCAAGAGGAGGTGAGTAAGGAAGAAACTCATGACTCTGTTTGAATCCCAAATATTTGTTACTCTCCCTACACGTGCCATGGACTACCCTTAGGCTCTGATGAGACAGAGCAAAGGAAAGGGAGGATTTGGAGTGTTGGACAATCACTGAAGCTTAGATGTCTTACATTTTTGCTGGTACAATTTCACTTTCTTCCAAATCAGTGACTAGAAGGGAGAAAGCCATCTGCCCCATCCAGGAGTCTTTAAAATATAGGTCATGCTCCCAGCAACCTCCCACTCAAGGGGCAGTCTTAGTGACCTGGGGTCGAAAAACAAAAACAAAAACAAACCAGTGTCCCAACAAGAGCAGTGTATCCACAAGAAAGCAGGAACTCAGTTACTGGGCTTCCCCAGCTCTCAGTAGGAGGGTGAGCTCTGAGGCGTAGGCAACAGCTACACTATATACATAGGGACTAAACAGAAACATGCTGGAGGAAAACCTCTCCCAGAGGGACTGTAAAGACAAGGAGATCTCCCATGCTGGCCCTGGGCTTTTCAGCTCACCCTGAGCCACACAGATTATGGCAAGGCTGGGAGCTCCCTAAGCGCAGGGCCCAATCCCCTTCCCTCCCACCCAAAGGACTCCATGAGGGCGTGTGTGGTTCCTGGTATGTTATGGGTGGAAATCTATGGGGTACCAGTGGATTGATAAGCCCCTGAGGGCAACTGCAGGGCACAGTGGCAGAGACGCAAGAAAACTCTCAGCCTCGGCATTTGGGAAACATCTGAGCTTTTCTTTCTCACTTTTTCTCAGGCAGAGGTGCCTCTGGGTTCAGGTGAATTTACAATCTAGCTAGTCTCGAGGTGGCAATAGGAACTCAGGGCTAAAAAACCAATCAGGACACCACCATTGGCTCAAAAGCATCTCTTAGGGGGTTGGAGCCAGGGTCAAGACGGCAACCTTGGACTTGGTTCAAAATGCACATTGGGGCTTCCCTGGTGGCGCAGTGGTTGAGAGTTCGCCTGCTGATGCCGGGGACACGGGTTCATGCCCCGGTCCGGGAAGATCCCACATGCCGCAGAGCGGCTGGGCCTGTGAGCCATGGCCACTGGGCCTGCGCGTCCGGAGCCTATGCTCCGCAACGGGAGAGGCCACAACAGTGACAGGTCCGCGTACCTCAAAAAAAAAAAAAAAAAAAAGCACATTGGAAGCCAGGGATCCCCTCCCCCACTCCATCCTAAGGTCTCTAGAGAACATCTCCCTCTGCAACAGAGGACACATCATCCTCCCACTTCCCACAAAACTGAGCAGCAGGGAAAACACCCTCATCTCATTTCCGGAGAATGCTTGGGAGACACGGACAGCCCAATGACCAGCTCCCCGGTGATGGAACCACCAGGAAACAGCCTTAGCTGAGTGGAGGAAAATTTGGTCCCTCCATCTGGTTCTCAAAAGACAGAGATGGGGAGCGGGGGGTGGGGGGGGACTTCCCTGGCGGTCCAGTGGTTAAGACTCCGAGCTTCCAATGCAGGGGGCGCGGGTTCGATCCCTCCTCGGGTGAACTAAGATCCCACATGCCATGTGGACAAAAAAATAAAAATAAAGACAGAGTGGGAAATAAGCCTGAGGATACGGCAGAAGAGAATGTGGTAGAAGCCCACGGGCAGCAGCTTTCCAAGCTCAAATGTTCGGTCCCAGGATTAGAGACGGGGGAGAACCCAGGCCTCCTGAGTGCAAACACTGGTGAGGTGCGAGGCCCCATGTATCCACGCGTCCCTCGGCCTCCCCAGGACCTCCCTGAAGTGGACAGAGGGGCTGCCTTCCCATGCGACCGTGACCTGCAGCCCTGGAGAGCTCCAGGCAGTGCCAGGGAGGGGCAGCAGCCATCAGTGAGAGGCCAGCCAGTGCTCTCCGTGAATCTGTGAATTTGCTGCCCCGCTGGGACTCGAGAATTCCAGGAGCCAAACCTCGGCCTCCCTTTGACAGAGCCACTTTTCATCTTCTTTGGCTTCGGGCGCCAGCAAACGCACACAGGCGAAAATCAGTTAATAACCATGCACGTTTTATAATAAATTTTAACAATTTAAGAGTCTGGTACAGCTTTATTACAGTTTTTATTTCACCGCACTAATTCAGTACCTAATAACCTGCCAGAGACACAGAATTCGCTTGACATATGTGCTGAGAGCTAAGATAATGGAATATGCAGAGGGAGAACCTTGGGTCACACCCAGCAAGGCGTTCCTTCTTCCCCTGGGGATCCGGGAGGGAAAGCAGCTCTCAGAATTGCTGGGAGTGGACTGTGACCTGGGGGTCCCAACCTGGGTCCAAGCAGCGGGTTTCCCTGTGTTTCTGCCCCCACGGAAGGACAGGCAGGAGGGATGGGATAGCCCGGACGGTGCCGTGTTTAGGGGCAGCCTGACTTTGCCAGGATTAGTCTCAGAGCACACAGCCTGCCCCACCGCATTCCTTAGATCTTTTGGTGGCTAGAAGGCGGAATGGCTCATCTTCTTGGGGCTGGCAGCTGGCCACCTCCACCTCATTCAGGCCTGACCCGAGGGAAAGGAGATCAGCCCAAATGAAAACCTCTTAGGAACTAGGTCCAGCTTCCCTCCCTGCCTCTTCTGCCCACAGCACCTCCCCAGCAGCGTTCTCAAAGCCTGGCCCCCAGACCAGCAGCCTCTGCATCACCTGGGAAGCTGTTAGACATGCAAATTCTCAGCCCCGTCTCAGAACCCAATCTGACGTTTTGGGGGTGGAGCTCAGGGAACCTGTGTCCTAACAAACCCCCCAGGTGATTTTGATGCACGCTGGAATTTGAGAAATACTCAAGTTGGCAAGATCAAGAAAGAGCATGCTCTAGTGCCACCAGGAATGCTTACAAGTTAATGGGACTCAGTTCCAAAGCCTTTAAAATCACATTTCATGACCTCTACGTTCTATTGCTAATCTTATTTAAAATATAGTAATAGGTAGATATATACATAAATACATATATAAGTACATACATACATATGTTTGTATATAGATATCAGTACATGTATATATGAGTATGTGTACGTATACACGCACACACACACATACACACAGCGTTGTTCGGCATTCTCAAGTGAGAACAAAAAATTTCTTTATGTGCTATTTCAGAATGACATGGAATTTAATACAATGTCTTATCCATGTGGGTGTAGTGCTGTAACCTCTCACTGTTCTTCAGGTAAAATAGAATGATGTGGGAAAACATGAAAAAAGAAAAAGAGAGAGAGAGAGCGTTCTAGAAATGTCTGTTGAAGCTGTGATCAAGCCGTCCAGAGGTCTGGGGGTGAGTTCTGTGCTGCGGTCTCGACGCTGCCAGGAAAACCTGGGCCTCAGTCTCCTCATTTAGAAAAATAAGGACACAGGCTGGACCTCACTAAGGCAGCCCTGACATCCGGGACAGGTGGCTGAAATGAAGACCAGCAGGTACCCACAGTGCCCCTGTCTTCAGGGAGAGGCCCGAGTGGATCACGTGCTACAGCCCCCACTGGGGTGTGTGGTTGCTAAAGGCATCTTAGCTTCCAAACAAAGGAGAACAACGGCAAGGAGAGGGGTCCACGACCAGCAAGAGTGACAGAGGGAGAGAAAGCAAGGTAGGCTGAATGTGTGAGCATGTGTGTGTGTCTGCACATGCGCACTAGGAGAATTTAGCTAGGTCCCTGCTCCTTTGGTTTTCTTTTCTCTCCCCTTTATCTCTTTCCTCTATCTCTTGACCATCTGTTTCTCCGAGAACATGATGAAGTCTCTCCCATTCTACTGAGAAGTAAACTCAACGCTTCCTGAGGTTTTGCAACTCCCTCTGTCTGCCACCCTCTCTCTCCTTCCCACCAGAAAGGATCCCCTTGAAACAGTGGTCTCCAATCAAAGGCATCACTTCACAGCTCCAGTCCCTTCCCTGACCTCCCTCAATCTGGCTTCCGCCTCCATCGCTCCAGGAAAGTGTGCTCGGCGCCTCCTACTTTCCAAACCTGAGGGTTGCTCCCTGCCCTGGTTCTCTATGGCATCCCATCCTCTCCAGGTTCTGCCTTCTGATGCTAAGTAACTGCCACCCTTCGACCTTTTGTATCCTTAGTTTAAATTTTTACATTTGATGTTTCATTACATACACATGTATACATTATACTATCCAAAATATGTTAGGGAAATAGACAAGGTATAGTCTACCCAATTTTTTCCGTGTCCCTTGAATGAAACTCCAGAAGAAAATATTCTTTTAGAACAAAATGCCAGGAAAACTTTCTTTTCCTTGCGGAACTAGCGTATCATCTCATGGACAATGGATCCTTGCGGAACTAGCGTATCATCTAATGGACAATGGAACTCAAGAAGCAATTCCCCAAAACAGTTTGAAACAGGCAAACCGACAATGTCAGTCTCTATGGAGAGAGGAGGGATCTGGGGTGTGAATACTGTCCTAGTTCTTGTTCTGGGTACTGCTTAGTGTGTTCAGTTGGTAAAAATGTATGAAGCTATATAATTAATGATACGAGACCTTTGGGATACATATTGTACTTCTGTAAGTATTTTAAGGAATTCCCATTTTCCTTTTTTAAAAAATTGAAATATATCTGATTTACAATGTTGTGTTAGATTCAGCAAAGTGATATATATATAATATATATATATATATAAAATCCCCTTTTTAAAATCCTTTTCCATTACAGGTTATTACAAGATATTGAGTATAGTTCCCTGTGCTATACAGTACGTACTTGTTGGCCCATTTTCCTTTTTTCTGACCAGAAGTTCTGATCAGATTGGTGGCTCTATTATGTTTTTTTCTTTTTTTTTGACCATACCGTGCGGCATGTGGGATCTTAGTTCCCTGACCAGAGATCGAACATGCGCCCCCTGCAGTGGAAGTGCAAGTCTTAACTGCTAGACCTCCACGGAAGTCCCTCAATTATACTCCTATACAACCCTTTGACCTTCAATTGTGCATTCTATTTTTTTCTGATCTTGTGCTTCTAAATTGTATTCTCCTTGGTACAGAATTTTTCTCCTTAGTTTATGATTTATATATTTTCTACTTCATTATATATCCACCACCAAAATGCTATCCAAAATGCTTTATGGAAGTAGCCAAGGTAGAAATAAATAGATCTTCTTTCAAGTGGAGAAAGTCTATTTTTTGTCTCTGCATCCTTCATGCCCGGCATATAGTAGTTACTCGATTAACGTTGAAAGAAAGAAAAGTCTATCTGTAAAGGAAAAGAGAAAAATAGGGCAAAAGCAAATGGAGATCTCAGGAGTCAAGAAAGGGGTCCTTTTAAGATGAAGGAGACTTGAGCAGGTCTCTAAGGATGTTGGGAAGAAGCCAAGAGAAAAAGACAAGTGGAAAATGGGGAGGATGATCTATGAGCCTTGTTCCCAGGAGAAGAGACAGAATACAGGAAGGGGATGAATTGTCTTAAACAGGAGAGACACCTCTTTTTCCGTCTCCTTGACTGGTTTTGCTAGTTTCCTCTCTTTAACCTGTAAATAGTGGTAATGCCTCAGAATCCAGTCCCGAGTCCTCTCCATCCATAGCCCATCTCCTGATGATCTCATCTGATATAGCTTTAAATACCATCTGGGCTCATGGCTCCCAAGGCTGTACCCAGCCCAGATCTCTCCTGTGAACTCAGGACAGCCCACTCAACATCTCTGCCGGGATGCTCAACAGACGTTGCAAAGTGAGCAGAACCAACTCCTGATCTTCTCCCAAACCTGCTCCACCCACAGCTGTCCCCACCAGAGGCCAAAGAAGCTTGAGTCATCCTTGACTCATCTTTTCATCTCACACAATTACCCAATCCATCAGCAAATCCCATTGCCTCCATTCTTAAAACAAAAAAACAAAACAAACAAACAAACAAAAAACAGTAACAAAAAAACAGAATCCTAGTACTTTGCACACATCCACTGTTACCCCCCATCCGGCCACCGTCCCCTCTCACTGGGATTTGGTAATCATCTCCCAGCTGGTCTTCCTGCTTCCACCCCATCACCTACAATTGTTTCCCAACACGGTAGTTAGAAGAATCATTTCAAAATGTCCCTCCTCTGCTCAGAACCCGGTGCAAACTTCCATCTCCCTCAGAGTCAGAGCCCAAGTTCTGGTGACACCTCCAAGGGCATTACTCCAGCACTGCCTTCTCCCCACATCCTGTCTGGGATTGCGCCCACCCAGGCCCATCACCCTCCCTGAGTGATGTTCTCTCCAGCACATGCTATTTACAATTTACAACTCACCCTGCTGTTGCTTATTTTTTGTCTTCCCCACTGGATGAAAGTTTCACAAGATCAGGGCTTTCTGTCTGGTTTGTTCACTGCTGTGCCTAGACTGCAGCTCCGTGCACGTTTTGTGCTCAATACGTCTTGGTTGAATTCCATTTTCCCAAGTGGCTCTCTCTCCTGTCTCCCTTAGAATAAAGTTCCCTCCTTTGTGGGCACCCAAGGCCCTTTGGGACCTGGCCCCTCTCTCACCACCTGGCCCTGCAGAACATAGCCAGGTGGACTCACCCACCACCCCCTCAAGTGCCTCTTCCACCTCTGGCCTTTGCTTGTGTCACCTCCTCTGTCAAGAGTGCTCTTCCAAAGCGACCTCTTTGGGGACTCACTTTGGGGGTCACCCAAATAACTGAGCTGAGCCCAAGTTAGGGCCCTACCGCTGTGCACCCGTGGTCCCCTGGACTCCTGCCTCTCATAACCTGCATCATCTGCATGGACACAGTTGTCTGTCTCCCACTTGACAGCAGAGGTGCCGTCATCCTGGGCTGGATGCCCTGGGTGAATGCTAGGTAGCGATGGTATTAGTTGTTGTTATTGTTATATTATTATTACAATTACTATTATCTTTGATAAATATTTATTAAATCAGTGACTCTCCCCAATGGGCACTGTCTACATACACATCAACTGATTGATGAACTGACGGATCTATTGATTGACTTGTCCTACACACCAGAGTGACAGAGCGGTTTTCCCTTTTCAAGGCTCTTCTCTTCTTCAAGCATGACAAAGAGGGGGTAGCCCACGGTGAGGGAAGGCAGTGGGGACTTCGACGCCCAGCAAGCAGAATGGCTTCCAGGACACGCCTGGGGTCCACAGGCTCCTTCTCCAGGTCCTCGTGCAGGAGATATTTTGTATTAGTTAAGATTTCCCCACAAAAGGACATATTTGAGTCCCAATTTACGACAGTCACGGGGCTCTTTGATGCATCTGGCTCCGCTGCATCTCTTAAGTAAAGTGAGTGAGCAGTGGTTTGGTTTAGCCGTTAAAGGTCACCTATGTTGAAGGTTACATGTCCACAGACCATCATGTATTTATTCAATCAACTTTTCTGTAGTTTCAGGGCCACGCCAGGCCCCGTGCTAGCCATGGGGAGGGGTGTGATGGCACGGATGAGGTCGTCCCTGCCCTCAGAGAAGGCACGGGCCAGCGGCCAGGGAAGGAGCCATTGGAGCTATTTAAATATCAATAGCTCCATCCTCGGTGATACAGTTTACTTAACTGAAGGTGGCTGCCTTCATTGGAAGGAGAGAACAATTTCTTTTATACCTGCCGTGTCCCCAGACCTTAGCTACATTATTCCATTGAATCCTGACAACTTTACCATATCACAGTTGAAGAAACTGAAGCTCACTGAGATTAGGTAACTGGCCCAGGCCACACGCTAGTAAGTGGTGGAGCTGAGATTCCAACAGAGGTCTGTCCTTCCCCGAAGGCCACGTCCTTTCTGCTCCATCACCCTGGTAATGTGAGAGCCTGCCAAGGCCATTAAATGAATTCCCATGGACCACAAAACTCTAAGAAGTTGCCGGGTCTAAACAAACTCCATTGGGATCTCTTTATAGCTCCTTGAAAGCCAGCAGCCATCCAGTAAATTTTGACACACACACACACACACACACACACACACACACACACACACACACATCATTAAGGTGAAGAGAAAAACTGACACAAAGGAACAGTCTACCTATTTAACCATTGGGCCTCAAGCGGGAGTGAAGGGCAAAGGGCAGGAAGAGGGGCCCGTCTCTGCCCGAGGAGCACCCAGGTTGGACCCTCTGTCTATGAGCTCAGGGAAGTACCCTGCTCGCCATGGCCACGGTCCCACCTAGCATCCCAACACCAGGCAGAAGCCCAACCCTCACAATGCCGTTCACAGACCAACCGGAAGCAAAGCTGGGAAGGGGGTACGAAACCCTCCCACGGGCCTCCCCCCTTCATCCTGCTTCCCGTGTGGCTTTCAGTTTACAGGAAACACCTCTCCCTGGATGCCTCCCTCAGAATCTCCAAATTATTCCACGAATCCACTGATGGGCACAGCGGTTAGGAATGCCATCAAGTGCTTCATTTGTAGGTTCTGAATAGTCTCTCCTAACCAGAGTGTTTCTGCCACGGTTGAGAGTTTTATTGTCCTGAGAATACGAATCACATTGCAACCCTGGTCTCCGGGAGGCACAGACACTGACTTCCATGCCATTCACCCAGAGAAAGTTCCCATTTTTTGCTGGGGGATCAGAAGGGATTTCGCTGCACACACCCTAACAGCTGTTCCTGTGAACAGCTGGGGACACTGCAGGCAATGACTTTGTGGGGAAATCCCTACTCCCGCGAGCTATGCTTTGGCCCACATCCCTCTCAAGATTTGGAAAGCAATGTTAATCATCCAGAGTGTTTTAAAGCCCCTGCAAACATCGGTAAAAGTGCTTTGCATCCGAAGCTACTTTCCTGGGGCAGGGGGTTGCAAGCCTCCTCTCAAAGCACGTGGACCCCGTATTTCGGGCTCCCGGGGACTGTTACCCAGGACGATGAAAATGGCTCCCTCTGCCAGGGCCTGGCTTTCAGGGACATCTGTGAGGTCGTGTCAAGCTGATTAAGAGGAAACCTCTCTTTCGGGTACGACTCGAGAAGAGCATTTCACCCAGAAGGAAGCTCTGGGGATGAAAACAAATCAATGAAGGATTTACAGATAGAGGTTCTCTGGGCCCAAGTACAATTTACAAAATGCAATGGGAAAGAAGATGAATCTCCCCGTCTCTGCCAGCCTAGAGCAGATTCCTGAAGAAAAACAACTCTTTGCCACAGAACCTTAGACTCGGCTGGAAGTGAGTTTCCTCAAAAGGCACCGGGAAAGGGTTATGGATTCCTGAAATCCTACAGCAAGCATTTTAATCGAGTAGCATTCAGTGTAAAGGGGAAGGGAGGCACCGCACGGTGTTCCTGCCGGGACAGTTTACAGAGAGAAAGTTCTATGCGATGAGTTTTCCAATAACACAGGGGAATGGCCATTGTCAGACTGACCCAGTGGCAGGTCATTGATTTAAGAAGCGAGTCAAAGTCAGGGTTATGCCCTTTTCATGCTGACCTGAGAGAGGGGACCCGGCCAGGGAGGAAATGGTTTGGCAGGAGCCCGAGCTTGAAGAAACATGTTTCCTGGCTCCTCCAAGCCACTTGGGCAGCTAGGTGAAGGCAGGGCCAACACAAACACATTGGGAGCTCCCTCCAGACCCCGACCCCTCCCCTTCCTCCGAAACCCATGAAAACTTGATTTGTTTCGACTAAACACAAGCTGGGAAACTGGAGAGGAAGCAGAGGGGAAGCAGGAAAGAAAGGCGGGCCAGGCAGCGTCCATGCAGTCAGTTGTGTTATTGATTTAGAGCCACACAAGCCCCAGAGTGCCATCGACAAGGATCATACCTCCTGCTGATCTCGGGGGAAACTCTCCAAGATCCATGGCTGGGAGTTAAGGAGAATCTCTAAGCCATCAGGAAGGAGCGGAGCACTGTAGCTCCTCAGAATGATGGACCAGGGCGAGCTTTAATTAACAGGGTCTGATGCCTCTTCTGTTTTGGTAACTGAGAAGATTTAAAGGGCTAGAGTCCCAATTTGGAGGGTGCCGGTGCTGCGCCTGCTGCTGCCTTTGCTGCTGCTCCGTCCACTGCTCCCGGCTGCTGGAGCAGCTCCCTGCAGACTCTCTCTTCAGCAAGGAAGCGGAGCAATGAAGGTGGAAAAGTGCCGCCAGGAACCCCGGGGGGACCTTGGGCTAGGTGGTTTGAATCAGAACTGCAGGGCCGTGGACCCAGGCACTGCGCATCCGAGTGAGTCCTGCACACAGTCTCCCAGACCGGGGAGAAGAGCTGGGCTCCTTGGGTGCAGGTGACTGCAGGAACCCCCTCTCCAGATGTGGGGTTGGATGGACAGTGCCCAGGAAGAGTGGGCAGCAGGGGCTCTGCTGTGTGCTTCCTTCCTGAAAGGACGGCTGGGTGACAGCTACCGTGTACGCTGTACACACACCCCTGCCCATAAACACACGTATCTGTCCAGGTACACACGCATGCCTGCACACGCACACACACACGTACCTGCACATGTACAAGCGTCTGCCCAGGTACACGCACACCCCTGCCCATGCACACACATGCCTGCCTGCGTACACACATATCTGTCCAGGTACACACACACCTATCTAGGTACGCACACATGCCCATCTTCCAGACCCCCAGGTACAAAGGCACATGACCTGCAGCCAGCCAGACGTCCTGTCCTATACCTGTATTTTACAGGTAGATCAACAAGGGAAATAGTTGTAACACAGAGCACAGCCAGAAGGGAGCCTAGGGTAAGGCGGTGGAGGTATGACCCAAGGGGTGGGGGGGCGGGGGGTCCCTGCCTCTATGCTGCCTGTCCAGGAGCAGGGCTCTATGCCAGGGAGAGTCTAAATTCAAGACCAAGACCCCCAGAGCCCCGCTGGCCACATGGCCTCTCTCCAGCTGCTCCTGCTGTCTATTCGTGAAGCCTCACCTTCGATAAGACCTCACTGTCTCATCCTCACACTTACCTATCCTGGGCTTGGCATCCTTACAAGAGTTGATTTTCTCTGTGACACTTCAGCCGGTATAGCAGCACCTAGTGTGATACTTTTAATATCATTTTCTCCCAGTAAGCACCCAAAAGAAATCCGGCCAATTGGGGCTCAGCAGACTCAGGGCCCAGCCCTCAGGGGCGGGGGGTGGGGTGGGGAGGGGAGTTGAGTGCCGGATGCGGGTGAACCTCAGATCCTGCCCAGCTCTGCTACGAGCACAGATGCGACCCTCTCCCCATCTTGAGCCTGGATTTCCTCATTTGTAAAATGACAGGGTTGAACTGAGCCAGTGCCCTTCCCCGAGAGGGGAAGCAAGGAGGGAGACATGGGGACTCTCAGAAAGCACGCTCCATTATCCAGACACCAAGCTGGACCACATCTTCTCCTCGGGCTGACGGGGACGGCACACTGCAGAGGACATCTGCTAAAAAAAATCTAGAAAAACACTGTGCGGGATTATCTCCAAAGGCCTCCGAGTCAGTGAGGGACGGAGTGGGGCGGACACACGCTCCCTGATTGCGGCTTCTCCTCTGAGCCGTGGGTCCTGCACACGTCAGGAAGCAAGGGCTTGCAATTCCAGCCGAGCCTCAGGTAGAATCACTGACAGCTCCAGTCTCTCCCCACCTTTCCCACACCCACTGTACCCCCGCCTGGCACCCTCCTCTCACCCTCAGATGCCAGTGCCCTCAAGCCCCCTGGCAATGAAAACCTTCCTAGCAAAGCCCCTGCTATCACCCGCTTAGACATCGTCTCCGTCCTCCGGGGACACTTGCATATGGCATCTTCTCTTGCCTTGAATGAGAGTGACCAAGAAAAATGGGGAGATCGGGGCTGGGGGCTGAGGTGGGAGATGTGTGCCTGGCACAGAAAGTGTCCCCACAGACTCACAGCCCCAGAGCCCTCTGGCCCTCGGGGCATCTCTGAGGAAGGTGGCCTCTGGGGTTGACAGAGCTGGCACAGCAGAGACACGTCCAGGAAAAGCCACATGACAAGGAAGTATCTGGAGGGAACAAGGGAATTCCAAGCTCCATTCCTACTATCAGATCCTCGGGGTCTCTGCCCCAGTTTTCATTAATAAAATCAAGCCCCACATCTTTGAGACTGGCAACAAAGAGAGTGCTTCCCTGGGGAGGAACAGTGGCCTCGATACCCCTCGCTTGGGGACCCCTGGAGTACTCTCCCCATGGGACCACAGCTGCCAGTGCCATGGCCCCGTGGCCCCTGGTGCCCCATGATGCCGCAGTACACGTCTTTCCTCATAACAAAGGGCTATGAATGCAGAGAGTGACAGGATCTAGGCCCCCGGGGCAGAGACAGTGGCTTACCCAGCTCCACCACAGCCCCCAGTGGGCCCTTAGGAAGGGAGGTCATCCGAGGCCCCCACCACGGGGAAGTGCTCTTGGGAAGATCCTGACCTCTCCAAGTCCAAACGGAAAAGATCATGGCCTAAAGAGACAGGTGGTCCCTCCCCACCTGTCTGAGGTCCACCGTTTCTGCTCCTTTGGCCCAAATGATGACCTGGCTCTCCTCCAGTGACTGACAAATGAGAATGTCCACCCCCTTCATTCCTATCTGCAGGAGCTTAACTTTATCTGACTTTTGCAAGATAAGCTTACCAGAATACAACTCAGGAGGCCTCACTCTTTAAACGGTGGGACTGATTCCGTGGAGCCTCGAAATCGGCCTGCCCCCAAATCTGTTTTTGTGAATCTGGTTATCCACCCTGGCCCCTAGGCACAGGCCAGTCGCAGATGCTCTGCCACGCTGGGACCGGGCTTTCTAGACCACTCTTCCCAGGCACCCCTGCCCACTGGCTTCCAGTGGTTCAGCCAGAGGAGGCAGATGGGAAAGCCAGGAAAGAGAGAGCGCAGAGGGATGGCTCCCGCCCCCAGCCTCCTTCGTTACTGCTGAGACCAGCCTCACTGCACCCCTTCCGAGGCCCAGCACCAGCTTTGCCCACCTCGCAGAGGTGCCAGCAGCCGGGTCATGTCCCCTGCAGTCAGACCACCCACCAGCCATCCACACTCCACCCCAACGGCCGCGTCCCCTCCACTGTTGGCAGTCCTGCCGGGTTGATGCCTCCATCAGGGCCTCTCTTAGGCCAGGAAAGACCACCTCTTCTCTTGTGTCCCCCAGCCCTAGAGATGGTAGCTGTTCTCACAGTGATTAATTCTTGGATTATTTCAGCTTTCCAGTTCCTGTGTAATTAATCCTCTGTGTTAAATGCCATCTGTTTGAAATAGCTAGTGTGGTTTTGTTTTCCTGACTGGACAAGAATTTTCCTTGGAGATCCCAAATTGGAGCGTTCTGATAGTCATGTTCAAGTCAGAATCGGAACATTCTGGCATATACCACACGTTTTGGAAATCAATGTTAACATTTGCAGGTTGAAAGAAATTATGAGAGAGAGGAAAGTTTTAAGATTGTTCCTCATGTTGGAGCCCACTGGCATATCCTTATGTTACATATTTGTCATTTATTACACCAAATTTACAGATATCCAAAAGAAAAAATAGGGCTTCCTTGGTGGCGCAGTGGTTGAGAGTCCACCTGCCGATGCAGGGGACACGGGTTCGTGCCCCGGTCCGGGAAGATCCCACATGCCGCGGAGTGGCTGGGCCCGTGAGCCATGGCCGCTGAGCCTGCGCGTCCGGAGCCTGTGCTCCGCAACGGGAGAGGCCGCAACAGTGAGAGGCCCGCGTACCGCAAAAAAAAAAAAAAACTCCTGGTCTAATTTTAGAGCTACTGATTTCAAAACAAAAGATTCTTCAGGGGCAACTTAGGAAGTCAACCTCAGAACTGAACTGAACGCCAGCCCTATGGGGAAGAACTCAGGGTAACTTACACATGATTGTTCTGCTTACTGGTAGATGCTACGTTAGGTTCATGGAGTAAATCTTAGTACGCTTCATCAATATTTTGGAACTTGGACCGTGTAGGCTATTAGGGTATTGGAGCTCCTTAATTCATCTCTCATTTCATCCCCTTGGGGTTCCGATCTGAGAACAGAGAGCAAGACAAAATTGTTCCTCGGGCAGGGGTAAGAATGTGGAGGCAAAATGTTTTTGCAGTCCATTACATCATCTTGACCTCTGCCCAGTCTTCCAGGACACCACATCCAGCATGGTCAGCGTGTGCTACCCTAGAGATATGGCCCTACGCAGCCCTCTCCTCTCCATCCGCACTGTCACCGGCTTCACGCAAGCCCTTTTCTCTCTCAGCTGATCTCCTACGAGAAATTTCTAAATGAATCCCCCTCCCTCCATTCACCAGTAATGCCTGGTGTCCAGCTAGGCACCAGAGATATGGTGGCAGGTAGGGGAGATGCAGCCCAGCCTTTGGGGAGCTCAGGAGCTTGAGAAAGACAAATATCAAAGCCATTGCAAAAGGGAACAAGGACAAAGAACAAGAAATGCCCAGGGCGATGGCCAGCTCTCATCTGAGGACTGATTTACTCTGCAGGAATTGGGGAAGGCTCCTGAGGTGGGACCTGGTGAATAAGTAGGTGTTGATGATATGACGGGGGAGGGATTGCTCCCGAAAGACAGAACAGGCTCTAGGGTACCAGGCACCAGGCAAGCAGGATGCCAACACTGACCAAGCGGAGACACTGGTTCGTGGTCAGGTCGAGAAGTAAGTAAGCAAGGGACATCCGCGAGGCCTGCGTGCTTCCCGGTAAAGGAGAGAGGAAGCTGTGACGGGGCTAGGCTGGATCGTGAGATGTACCTAAACGATCCTTCATCGATATGCATTCTCTAAGGAATCTGCGGTACAATCCAAGTAAGCAATGAAGGAAACGTGAACAAGGCTTGACAGTCGGAGCACAGTTGGATCAATGGGTCTAAAATACAAAACATTTGTTACCCGTGGTGTGTGGGATAAGATCAAACTCCTTATTCTATCTAAAAGGCCCTTTGCAAACTGGTGGCACCAATCTACCCTTCATCCCCCTCTCGTCTCCTCCCAGGTCCCCTCCTAACACACCTCAATCAGCTCCAGCCGCATGCAACCACTTGCAACTCCCAGCATAGGCCAGCCTCACACATGGAGCCTTAGCACTGCTGTTCCTCCATCCTGCAATGCCCTTCCTTGCTGCCCTAGTGAACTCCTACTTATCCCTCAAGGGCCGACTCTGATGTCACCCCAGGGATCACCTTTCCTCCCAGCTTCCCCCAGGCAGAGAAGGGTACCTACCTCCCCGGGGGCAATTACCACCCTGTACAGCCACATGACTGCCTCGTGCTCCCTAAGAGTACCAGCAGGTGTCCTCCTATTCTTAGTGCCTCGAACAAGGCAGTCGCACAAATTCTGTTTCAAATGAACTAGAGTACATAATCCCACATTAACAAACTAAGCGAGCTTAGCTCCCCCTGGTGTAAAATGCAAACTTTGTAAAACTCACACCTATGAACTTCGAATCAAATGTCAACAGTCTGGGAGCCACTAATGGCCTATAATCAAGGGAAAGTCTGCTCAGTAAGTAAGTAGTTGTCTTCTTTGTTGGAATAAACCACAAGTAATGATTTACTCATTTTCTTGTTTTCCGCACATTAGTCAAATTTTCTAGAGTGGTTTCACTGTGTCCTTGCCTGCAGAAGTAGGCTAGACATGCCCCCTCAATGCAAGAACAAGAGGCCCCTGCTCCTGTAGGCTTGCCCATGGGTGGCCGAATCAAAGTAAATGGATAGGGTCCCAATTTAAAGGGAAAGCGCTCCAATGTGGCATGGCTTCCATGTGTATGGGATACAGGCGTGCAAGACATGGGGCCACCAGCTTACAAAGCACCAAAGTCCAAGCGCCAACGTACAGCTTCTCCCACGAAGGTCAAGAGACGTCCACCTCATTCCTCTAGTGGTAAAGCAGAGATGAAAATCCCCAAGCTTACTGCCCCAGGAGATTTCTGTAAGCCCGTGGGATCAACTGTATAAACGTGAGGTCTTGGCTGAAGTCTCCTCTTGAATCCCAGCTCTAACTTCTTGATCTGCTCTTATGCCCAGCTCTCTAACGTATCACGGATCAGCCTCCACGGCCACATTTACCTGGTGGATGTGGATCTGGTACAGATGTTGCTCTGCCCCCCATCCCCCACTACAGGGCACAGAGCTTTGCTTTCCTGAATCCCTGGTGAATCTGAGTTCTGCTTCACTGCCCTGCAGTTCAAGGGCTCAGAGGATTTGCAAATAGCAGAAACGGCAGCCTGCTTTGTTCTCTCCAAACGGCCAGATTCTTCCCTCTCCAGTTCCCCTCTCCTTCCTCCTTCCTTCTCTCTGTCCCACTCCCTGGGCTGAGAGCGTGGCACACCTGGTGCCACAAACACCTTATGAGAGGGCACGACAGACTCAGAGCATGAACTGGACATGCGAGGAGTTATTAGTGAAATCTGTTCCCAGAACATGGAGGGTTAGGGCCTCAGGAGCCCCTCTAAAACCAGACACAGAGGTGCAGCCTGGGCAGATGTTAGGCTCCCAAGCGGCTCACTGGCTCACGCAGCGGCCTGGGGAGGTGGGGAGACATCCCCAGGTGAACTTTCTGAAGGTGATGAGTGGCTTGCAGCTTGACGGATAGCCTTGCTCTGTCCACCTGACCGTGGGCATCAGCACAGCTGGCCACACTGTCCAAGCCTCTAGGAGTAGAGCAGCCCCGCAGGGTGCCGTGGATGTGAGCGAGCGTCAGTGTCATTTCCCTAAATCACACTGCTGTCACTTAGCAAGGCCATCTACCGACGTTCAAAGACCGAACTTCCTCTCCTATCTCAGAGCCGGACGAGATGCCAAACTCAACAATAGAACCATTGGCTTCTAAGAAAACAAACCAGTCAGACAAGCCTGTATGTACAGACACAAGCTGAGGCCAGTAGAAGTGAAGCAGCCCCAGTATCCCGGCTCCAAACACAGAAAACCCACTGTGGAGAGAGGGCTAGAGTCAAGCGGTGAGATCCCAGGCACAGGGCAGCCCCGTCAGGGGCATGAATGGCCACCAGCCAGCCCTGCAACCAGGGTCTCTTCCGGCCAAGAGATAGGAGCCGTGCAAGGAAGCTTGAGTGGGTAATGGGATGGGAGTTGCTAGGATGCCCAAAGCACCCACTCCCCTCCCCCAAACAAAAGACCCCCCATGTGGCTCTCTCCAGTCCAGCCACCTGTCTTAGTACACGCTGAGGTTTCCCTGGCCAGAGTCCTTGTTAATTTCCGTGCAATTTCGACACAACTAATGCACACTCATCTTTGAAAGTTGGAAAACACAGAGGGAATCTTTCCAAATGCCGCCAATCAAGGGTCACTGCCATGAAAATTTATTTGATTTATTGCCAATAAGAGCCTGGCAAAAGCCTCCTTCTCCACCGCCCGCTTCTTTTTTATAAACTGTGACCAGGCACTAAGGTGACTGGGCTCTGAGCCTCTTCTGGAGGACCCAGCCTGCTTGCGCCCCACCTGCCAAGCCAGTTGGGGCAAAGGCTGGGCCACAGGGGCTCAACACCTGTGTGGGCAGGCTGTCTTTGGAGGTCAAGACTGGACCCCCCTCATCTGCCTTCTCAGGTTCAAGAACTAGCACATTTTCAGGAGATAAAAGACCACCCTGGAGCCAACTACCACTTCTTCTAGGAACTCAGAGAACTCCAAGAATCCAAGGACAGCTCAGAGGGGAGCGAGGAAGATCACTGCAGGATTAGAGTAGATCACTATGAGCTTAAAGAGAAAAACATGGAAGAACCTGAGATTGCTGAGTACAAACTGGTTGGGAATGGGACAGATCGGATCTCTTACTGAGTCCCTACCTCATTGTTGGTTACATCAAACGCCACCCCCCCACTACCCCAGGGTAGCTGTGCAGAAGGGGTAAATACTTATATGGTTCCCCTTCCACCCTGAAAGCCAGTAATGTCAAAGCTCTGTTGTGTCTTTGTATAGCCGTGAATAGATAGGTATCTCTTTATTGGGTTCTGTATGCAATTGGACTCAGGGACACAGCTAAAAGCTAGGGTAAAGTACGACTAATATTACTTTGTAAAATAATAAAAACACCATCCCTATTTTGTATATTCTCATCCCCCAGCCCACCTAGACCACAAGCCCCCTCAACAGGAAAAAGAAAAAGAAGGAAAAGAGTCCCTCCCTTGAATTCATATTATAATAGTGGCCAAATAGCAATATTAGGCACATCCACCCCAAGGGCATCCCACTGCTAGCCCATCCCTGCATGCTAAACCCACATACTCCCGGCTTTTTCATCTTGCCTTCTGTTTCATGGGGCCAAGGTCCCACCAAGCCCTTAAGCTAAGTTGTCCTTAGCCCATCTGAGATTGTTCATTGAAGTTGGCAGAGCAAAGCCTGCTCTAGACTCTCCAGTTGCGGCTGTCCCAGGTGATATTGTAGCCTGAACGACTCCAGCTTTGGGAAGTACACCACTCAAGCAAGGTTAGAGCAATATCTCCAGCTCCCTTCCTCGGCCACGGGAGGAACAGTCACTGTGAGGATGGCTTATGGCTCCCACTTGGATTCATATGTTTTAGTCCTTGGGACAGATGCCATCACATAGCAAAGGTGCTGAGAGTGGAAACCACTAATATCCTACATCCCAAACTCGGATTCATCTCATATCTGAGACTCTCCTGGACAGAAATCAGGAGTGGTACCACATATGGCAACCCCAAGGCTTTCCAAGAACCTCCAGTCTCTCTAGAGGTCTCCACATCTGCTTAGGGTCAGAGAGGAATAGCCATGGGTGCCTCGGTCCAGCTAATGCTTCAGAAGGTTATCAAACCAAATTATCCCGGACAAAGCACAGGGGGGCATCTCAGATGCCTCTCTAGTGTCTCCAGAACTTGAGAGAGAGGAGAGAATTTGGGGATCATGGTGCAGATGGATATGCTCCTGGAAAACTTTTGTTTGCTCTTCATGGCCCAACCCAGATATCACCTCATCCAGGAAGTCTTCCTTCATGCACAAGGTTAGGCTCCCATTCTCTGTGCTCTCAAAGCATCATGTACTTCCCTTTTAGACTTATTACACCACATTTTGAATTCCCAGGGGCCTCTCTGCTCCCAAGCACACACTAGACTGTGTGCTATTGAGCCTAGGGGCTGTGTCTTACTCACTCGTACGGGAGGCTATAGCCATGACCTCCTGCATCTGCCAGTGGCCTGGCTGCTCCCAGCCCAAAACTTGAGTTTTAAGACCTGGCCTGTGTCTATCTGCACCAAGACTAACAGCTTTCCACTCACCCCCAGCCTTAATTGCTGCAATGGGGGGAAACGAGAAGTGGGATTTGAAAACAGAGCTCTCCAAGGTCAAACCAATAGAAGGGGGTTTGGTAATGTCACAGTCAAGGTTGGGAAAGAGACAGACACCCTTCCAGCAAAATAAAGTCCAAAAATTATGTCAACAGGAAGACATGAATCTTGTGTATAGATCACTGAAGTCTGTGGGCAGGAGATTAACACTTGCAGTATAAGTGATTGGTCGTATAAAAGAGTTTGGAGTAATCATAGAAGAACAAAAAGAAAAAGCTAGCTTCCCCCCAGAGGTCAGGGTCCCCTCCCTTCTCTTGTCTGACTTCCAGGCCCCAAGTCTCCCCCTCACTCTGAGCAGCAATAACTGAATGGGGACTCTAATACTGAGGAGGAGCTGGGATACCCCAACGGAGGGAATAGCTCCCACCCGGGAAAGGAGAAAAGCAAGATGGAGAAGAATGAGGATGAGAAACAGGTCCAAGTGGGAGATCTGACGAGCCAAGAGGACATCTACTTGGGGGTCAGTGCCCTAAAGGTCTGGTCAGGGAGATCCAGGCCTGGTGTGGTGCAAGGATTTGAGCTTATTATGCTTGTCACTTGGCCCATTGCCACCCCAGTTCTGTACAGTTTAGATTCCATCACAGGCACCTGGATTGAGGAACAGACTGACCTTTCCTTGAGGTTGTGTGTGTGTGTGTGTGTGTGTGTGTGTGTGTGTGTGTACATTTGCACACAAGAGTGAACAGGTACTTGCCTGGCAAATTAAGAGAAGGGACTAGCCCTCCTTCCCCAGATCAATAGCAGGCACCCAAGACACCGACAGGGTCACTGATGTGGAGGCAAGAGGACCCCCGGAAGAGGGCACCCAGCAACAAGGGAGTCCACCGGCTAGCGTGTGACATTTATAAGCTAGTATAGAAAATGCTATATAGAAAGTGCAGGATGCCTTGAGGACACAGAGAAAGGGCACCTTAGGGCTTGGGAAGGCTTCCTGCAGAAGGTGATGTCTGTGTTAAACTCTGAAGATCAAGTAGAAGTTAGCCAGAAGCATGTCCATCCCCCGCCCTTACCCCCAGGACACAGCTAAAGCCCTCTTGTGGGTCTAAGGCAAGGAGATCAGTGTGGGTCACATACACCTCAAGTGTGTGAGAGCCAGTCTACTCCCCTGGTGAGGCCCCAGAGCTCAGACCCTATCACTTACCGGTGCTCCTGGAGGTGGTCCCAAGCCCTTTTCCCAGAGCTGCCAAAGTGGTCCCAATCCTTCCAGCTGTGCTAAGAAGAAGGATTTGCAGTGTCTGAAGAGCTGGGGAGCCCCACTCCAGAGCTGGCCCCGGCCTGGCCCCTTGGAACCCACAGAAGGTGTGCCAGACCCTGGCGAGGCTGGCTGCTTGGGCTGCAAGACGGAGAAGTGAGCCGCGAGCTCCCTGGAGCCTGGCCAGGACCCTCTGGCCAGCCAGGCAGGTGGAGGAGGAGCTGGCAAGAGCCTGATAAAACCTCCAGAGGCTCAGATTAACTCGCGAGAAGCTGTAGAATCAGAGGGCTGACCCAAGGAGCCGCTTGCAGAGCGCCACCCAGGCAGGTGAGGGTGCATCTCCTTCTGGACATGCTCCTGGTTAAGCTGCTGCTTAAATCTGCACTGCACTTCCTGCCTCACCCCACCTGCCACGCACCCTGGGTAGAGTCCTCCGCTACGGGACTGGCTGTTGTCACACTCTAATCCTTTTGTTTTTTCCAATATATATTTTACTGAGGTAAAATTCACACAAAAGAAAGTTAACCTTTTTAAAGTGAAGAATTCAGTAGCATTTAATACACCCACTATTTTATGCAACCGCCATCTCTATCTAGTTGCAAAATATTTTCATGACCACAAAAGGAAACCCTATACCTATAAAGCAGTCACTTCCTTCCCACCTCCAGCCCCGGACAACCACAGTCTGTGTTCCACCTCTATGAACTTGCCTATTGTAATTGTATAATACGTGACCTTTCGTGTCTGGTCTCTTTCACTTAGCATAATGTTTTCAAGGTTCATCTACATTGTTGTACGAAGTATCAGTACTTCATTCCTTTTCGTAACCAAATAGTACTTCATGTATGTACACACCACAATATCTTTATCCATTCATCCACTGATGCATATGTGGCTTTCTACCCTTTGGTGATTCTGAATAGTGCTACTGTAAACATTCAGGTACACTTATTTGAGTACTTGTTTTCATTTCTTTGGGGTATAGATCTAAGAGTGGAATTGCTGGGTCACATGGTAATTCTAAGTTTAGCTTTTTTAAAAAAATTTATTTATTTTATTTATTTATTTATGGCTGTGTTGGGTCTTTGTTGCTATGCGCTGGGTTTCTCTAGTTGGGCTGAGCGGGGGCTACTCTTTGTTGCAGTGCATGGGCTTCTCATTGTGGTGGCTTCTCTTGTTGTGGAGCACAGGCTCTAGGCACGCAGGCTCAGTAGTTGTTGTGGCTTGCGGGCTCTAGAGTGCAGGCTCAGTAGTTATAGCGCACGGGGCTTAGTTGCCCCGCGGCATGTGGGATCTTCCCAGACCAGGGGTCGAACCCGTGTCCCCTGCATTGGCAGGCAGATTCTTAACCACTGCACCACCAGGGAAGCCCCTATGTTTAACTTTGAGGAATCACCAATGTTTTCTTCAGTGACTGAACCATTTTACATTCCCACCAGTGATGTACATGAGTTCCAAATTCTCCACATTCTCACCAACACTTATTTTTTTCTTAATAGTCATCATTGTGACTGTAAAGTGCAATCTCATTGAGGTTTTGATTTGCATTTGTTTAATGACTAATGATGTTGAGCATCTTTTCACCTGCTTGTTGGCCATCTTCTTTGAAGAAATGTCTATTCAAATCCTTCACCCATTTTTTTTCACATCTTTATTGAAGTATAAATGCTTTACAATGTTGTGTTAGTTTCTGCTGTACAACAAAGTGAATCAGCTATATGTATACATATATCCCCATATCCCCTCCCTCTTGAGCCTCCTTCCCACCCACCCTATCCCATCTCTCTAGGTCCTCACAAAGCATCGAGCTGATCTCCTTGTGCTATGCAGCAGCTTCCCACTAGCCGTCCATTTTACATTTGGTAGTGTACATATGTCAGTGCTACTCTCTCACTTCATCCCAGCTTCCCCTTCCCCCCGTGCCTTCAAGTCCGTTCTCTACATCTGCGTCTTTATTCCTGCCCTGCCATCGGTGCCGCTTTTTTAAACTCCATATATATGCGTTAGCATACGGTATTTTTTTTTTTCTCTTTCTGACTTACTTCACTCTGTATGACAGACTCTAGGCCCATCCACCTCACTACAAATAACTCAATTTCATTTCTTTTTATGGCTGAGTAACATTCCATTGTATATATGTGCCACATCTTCTTTATCCATTCATCTGTTGATGGACACTTAGGTTGCTTCCATGTCCTGGCTATTGTAAATAGAGCTGCAATGAACATTGTGGTACATGACTCTTTTTGAATTATGGTTTTCTCAGGGTATATGCCCAGTTGTGGGATTGCTGGGTCATATCGTAGTTCTATTTTTAGTTTTTTAAGGAACCTCCATACTGTTCTCCATAATGGCTGTATCAATTTATACTCCCACCAACAGTGCAAGAGGGTTCCCTTTTCTCCACACCCTCTCCAGCATTTATTGTTTCTAGATTTTTTGATGATGGCCATTCTGACTGGTGTGAGATGATATCTCAGTGTAGTTTTGATTTGCATTTCTCTAATGATTAGTGATGTTGAGCATCCTTTCATGTGTTTGTTGGCCATCTGTATGTCTTCTTTGGAGAAATGTCTGTTTAGGTCTTCTGCCCATTTTTGGATTGGGGTTTTTTTTTTTTTGATATTGAGCTGCATGAGCTGCTTGTATTTTGGAGATTAATCCTTTGTCACTTGCTTCATTTGCAAATATTTTCTCCCATTCTTAGGATTGTCTTTTTGTCCTGTTTATGGTTTCCTTTGCTGTGTAAAAGCTTTTAAGTTTTATTAGGTCCCCTTTGTTTTTGTTTTTATTTCCCTTACTCTAGGAGGTGGGTCAAAAATGATCCTGCTATGATTTATATCATGGAGTGTTCTGCCTATGTTTTCCTCTAAGAGTTTTATAGTGTCTGGCCTTACATTTAGGTCTTTAATCCATTTTGAGTTTATTTTTGTGTATGGTGTTAGGGTGCCTTCACCCATTTTTAAATTGGTTGTCTTTTGCTGTTGAATTGTAAGAGTTCTTTATATATTCCAGATCTTTATCGGACATATGATTTGCCAATATTTTCTCCCATTCTGTAGGCTGTCTTTTCTTTTACTTGATAATGTTCTTTGTTGCACAAAAATTTTAAATTTTGATGAAGTCCAATTTACCTATTTTTTCTTTTGCTGCTTGCACGATTTCTGTCATATCTAAGAGTCCATTGCCAAATCCAAGGTCAGGAATATTTACTCCTATGCTCTCTTCTAAGAGTTTTATGGTTTTAGCTCTTATACTTAGGTCTTTGATCCATTTTGAGTTGATTTTTGTAGAGGTAGGGGTCCAAATTCATTCTTTTCCTTTCTCTTTTCTTTTTTAAAAACACAATAGAACCTTCTCACTTAAGCTTTGCCCTAAATGAGTGTTTCTCATTGGTGGGTGGCTCTTCTTCAGGTGGTGGGTCAAGCTTCTTCTATCTTTGGTTCTTCAACACATGGCTTCAAGGTTCCCATACTTGTGCATATCAAGTAGACAAGGAGAAATGAGCATAAAGCGTTTATAGGCCAGACCTAGAAGAGGCACACATCAGTCCTGCCCGCATTCCATTGGCTGGAACTCAGCCAAACAGTGTGGCAGCCATGAAAATTCACCTTTCAGGGCTCCTAGTGTAGGTAGCATAAATGACTGGCAGCCTGGCTGTGGTCCACCTGGATTTACCATCACATTCATACAGAGGGAGGCCGTGCTTCTGCTGGGCTGCTCCCAGCCAATGACTAGTCATGGCAGAGGTCTTTTTTTAAATCAAAATATAGTTGACATATAACATTATCTGAGTTTCAGGTGTACTACATAGTGATTTGACATTTGCATATATTATGAAATGATCACCACGATAAGTCTAGTAACCATCTGTTCCCATAGAAAGTTATTACAATACTACGGACCATACTCCTTATGCTGTATATTACATTCCCCATGGCTTATTTACTTTATAACTGGAGGTTTGCATTTCTTAATCCCTTTAATCTATTTCACCCCTCGACCCCCACCCCCTTGGCAAACACCTATTTGTTCTTTGTATCTATGAGTCTGTCTCTGTTTTGTTATATGCATTCATTTGTTTTGGGTTTTTTTTTAGATTCCATATATAAGTGAGATCGTATGGTAATTGTCTTTCTCTATCTGACTTATTTCACTTAATATAATACACCCTATATCCATCCATGTTGTTGCAAATGGCAAGATTTCATTTTTTGTATGACTGTGTAGTATTCCATGGTATACGAGTACCACATCTTCTTTATTCATTTATCTATTGATGGACACTTAGGTTGCTTTCATGTCTTGGCTTTTGTAAATAATGCTGCAGTGAACATGGGGGTGCATGTATTTTTCCAATTAGTGTTTTTCTTTTCTATGTGTAAATACCCAGAAGTGAAATTACTGATCAAATGGTAGCTCTATTTTTAATATTTTAAGGAAATTCCATATTGTTCTCTATAGTGGCTGCACCAATTTACATTCCTGCCAACAGGGCACGAAGGTTCCCTTTTCTCCACATCCTCACCAACGCTAGTTATTTCTTGTCTTTTTGAGAATAGTCATTCTGACAGGTGTGAAGTGGTATCTCATGGTGGTTTTGACTTGCATTTCCCTGATGATTAGTGATATTGAGCGTTTATTTATGTGTATGTTGGCCATCTGCAAGTCTTCTTTGGGAAAAATGTCTATTTAGATCCTCTGCACAGTTTTAACTGCACTGCCGGGTTTTTTGATGCTGAATTGTATGAGTTCTTTTTATACTTTGGGTATTAATCCCTTATCAGATATATTGTTTGCAAATATCTTCTCCCATTCAGTAGGCTGCCTTTTCATTTTGTTGATAGCTTCCTTCACTATGCAAAAGATTTTTAGTTTGATGTGGTCCCAGTTGTTATTTTTGCTTTTGTTTCTCTTGCCTTAGGAGACATATCCAAAAAGAAAAAAAAATTTCTAAAACCTATGTCACCCTTCCCAATTTCAAACTATACCACAAAGCTACAATAATCAAACAGTATGGTACTGAAAATAAATGAACATAAATCAAAGGAACAAAATAGAGAGCCCAGAAATAAACCCACATTTATATGGTCAACTAACCTACAACAAAGGAGGCAAGAATATACAATGGAAAAAAGACAGCCTCTTCAATAAATGGTGCTGGAAAAACTGGACAGCAACATGCAAAAGAATAAAACTGGACTATTTTCTCACACCATACACATAAATAAACTCAAAGTAGGTTAAAGACTTAAATGCAAGACCTGAAACCATAAAACTACTAGAAAAAAACATGGGCCTGCACCCTTCTGTTGTGACGGGGCTGACTACTGTGGGCATGTGGGTAAGTGGGGCTGGTCCCCCAAACCAGGCTGTGCCTCATGCAAGAGCTGTGGGCCTACTTGAGGGCCAGGTAGGCTTCCTGCAGAATTGGCTGCACAGACCCAGGGAGTGGAGGGTGGCCAGGATTGGTGGGACTGGGTCCAAGCACAGCTGTCTACTTGGCCCAGGGGTGGTTGGGGCTGATGCCAGCCTGCTGGTAGGCAGGGCCAGGTCCCCACATGGCTGTCTGCCTGGTCCCAGGGGTGAGACTTAGAGCTGGTGTTGGCCCACTGGTGTTATGATAGTAGAACCATCTTCCACTAATGGTGGCTGTCAGCATCTCTGTCCCCAGTTGCCTCCTGCCTCTACAGGAGGTTCTCCAAGATCATCAAGTGGGTCTGACACAGGCTCCTTTCAAACTACTGCCTCTAGGCTGGGACGCGGAGTGTGTGAGATTTTGTGTGCACTTTTTAAGTGTGTATTCTCTGTTTCCAGTGGCCTTCTGGCTCTCCCAAACATAGGCCCACTAGTTTTCAAAGCCAGACATTCTGGGGCCTCATATTCCCAGTGCATGACCCCTGGGCTGGGAAGCCCAATGTGGGGCTCAGACCCCTTGCTCCTTGGAGAAGACCTCTACAATAGTGGTATTTCTCCTGTTTGTGGGTCACTGGCCTGGGGTGTAGGTCTTCCCTATACCGTGTCTCTGCCTCTCCTACCCATCTCTTGTGGGTCCTTCTTTATGTCTTATTTGTGGAAAATCTTTTCTGCTAGTCTTTAGGTCATTCCCACAGGTAGTTGCTCTGTAAGTAGCTGTAATTTCGGTGTGTCCATGGGAGGAGGTATGTTCAGGGTCTTCCTACTCCACCATTTTGGCCACCTCTCCTCCTAACTTCATTCTTTTTCATGTGGATTTCCAGTTGTCCCAATCCATTTGTTGAAGAGACTATTTTTTCCCCATTGAATGGTCTTGACACCCTTGGCAAAAATTCACTGGCCATAGATATATGGGTTTATTTCTGGATCCTTGATTTTATTTCATTGGTTTATCTGTCTATCCTGTGCCAGCACCAGTTTTTTTTCATTTTTTTGTTTACATATATATATATATATATATATATATATATTTATTGGAGTATAATTGTTTTACAATGTTGTGTTAGCTTCTGCTGTACAATGAAGTGAATCAGCTATATGTATCCCCTCCCTCTTGGACCTCCCTTCCCCCCCCATCTAGGTAATCACAGAGCACCAAGCTGAGCTCGCTGTGCTATACCACAGCCAATACCAATTTTGATTACTATAGCTTTATAATAAGTTGTGAAATCTCTTTCCTTAATATTGTCTAAACCCAGTCAAGGGGAGGTGACCTAAAGCAGTGCTCCTTTCCCTAACTGGATACCTCGTAAGTAGTGCCATACTCTCAAATGTCCTTTGGGACTGTGGATTATGACTCTAATTCTGAAGTTAGAGTAAGAGTAAGGAGGGGGAAGAGGGAGAGTCATGAGAGGCAATGCAGGAATTACTCTCTTCAGTTCCCCATGAAAGGAGGCGGCATAATGAAATGAAAAGAATGTGGGCATGGGTGGGATTCAAGCCCAACTCTGAAGCTACTAGCTTGTAGTCTTGGACAACTTATGCTCTGTGGCCCTTGGTCTTGTCATGTGGAAAACGGGCTGTTGTGAGAACTGCATATGTGCAACAAGGTACATAAAGTGTCTGGCCCAGAGTATCTGCTGAATAAATCGCACAGAATGGAATTGGGAAATGACCATGGAAACGCGGCATATCCTGACTACTCAAAGGTCGGATATACCTACTCTGGAAGGGTGTTCATTGAGGGTAGATCTCGTGACTGCTTTAATCCGTCCCAGGCACACCCTGAGCCAAGCCAGGCAGTACAAGAGACAACATAGGTCTTTTTTAATATGTCCTTACCTCCTTTGCTGTAAATGAGCTCCTTTACTAATGAATGAATGAATGAATGAATAGTCTTCTGTGGGATACCATATGGTAAGTTAGGCTTTCTGTAAGTCCACAAATAATGTTGTCAGAAGCTTGGTGAACAGGGAAAGCAAATACAGAATGAGGGTCTATTTCAGTGATAACCAATCCCTGTTCCGTTCCTGACGGAAGGGATCCAATATAACTAATCAGCCTACGTTTCTATTAAAGAAGGAGGCAAGACAGAGCTCATAGGGTTATCTAACTGCTTCCCAGAATTTCTTTTGTGTGAAACTTCCCTAAAGGTTCACGTAAATGCCTAAATGGAGACAGATGTATTGAATTGGACTCTTCTTTGGAGAAGGAGCCCATTATGGGCCTGGAAACCCCCAGGGCTTCAGGGCAACTGGCCTGAGCCAAGTACTACAGAGAGATTGCCAACAGTCAGTGGTGTTTATCCCTGAGCCTCCCTGGGAAACTCGCCCACCCCATCACCGGGCACAGGCTGGACCTGTGCTGCTTCTGGAGGCCGGGTGTCTCTGCACCACCCTTGCCAAAGTGGAGCCCATGTGGTCCCTGCCTCTGTGGGTCACATGCTTCCAAACGGAAGTCTGTCCAGCGTGACTGTGACTGACAGAGCCTTGTCACATGCCTGCCTCCAGCCGCAAGAGCATCCGGAGAAGCTTATTCCTGAGCTTTGCATTGGAGAGGCACTGACACATCATGGGAGGGATTCTCCCAACACAGGCTGGGTGGTCAAAGGAGCTGAATGTTAATGACAGTTGTTCACCACTCGGGGTGTCTTAATGAGGTCCGATTTAGTCTTTGTAAACATAATACCGCTCTTCTGCTCCCAATCACACTGCAGGGAAGGCAGGGGAAATGGGTCAATAGAAAGATGGGACATGACAGGGGCATCTTCCCTAGTCCTATCAACGTAGTCATGGAAACACTCCTACCTACTGGGTCTCTTGAGCCTGGTATTTGCTCAGCAATACCTCCTTGTACTGGTGAATGAATAAATGAAAGGACAAATGAGACAGTGTAGGCAGAGCTTCTTTGCCTCTGACACAATATCTGGCAGGTCTGGGGTTGAGCCCCAGGAGCTATAGTCCTGCGCTGTAGTCTCCCCACTCTCACCTGCTCCTAACCCACTGGCCAGATCTGAAAGACAGTGTTTTGGGCTTGTTTTCAGTTCTCCACTGGGATGTGGGTCCCTCCAGCCTGAACACCCTTGCTAACCCTCCCACAAGAGGCTGGATGCAGCCCGTATCCCTGATGTTGGCCAGCTATTGGCTCGAGTCCTGCCTTCAAGAGATTTACATCTAGCAACATACAGGGAAGGGTGCTACTAGGGGTCTGACTCGATATCACCTGCTGCAGGGAATCCTCCTGCCTGTCCCATCTGCTGGACCAGAGTCCACGCTGGCCCCAATCAAACCCCTCTCACCAAGCTGAGCTGAGTCAGCTCCCCTGTGCCTGTGCTCGCTGCTTCTCACCATCAACCAAAGCTGCCGAGGGCCCAGGGTACCAACCTGAGTCACAATACTCCCTACTAATGCCCAGAGTAACCTTTCCAATGATCTCAGGGGCTGGGCATCCCAAGGCTAAAGACTAAGAAAACAGCTCCAGGCTTTCCAGTTCCATCACTTGCTCTTTCACAGGGATTTTTGGCTAAAACACTGACACCAAAGTGACTTTCAAAAAGCGAACACAGTTATCATGCAAATATAGAATGAAAACACGTCAAAGACTTATTTAACTTATTCATGAGAAGATCAGAGCATTGGGTAAAGCTGATTCAAAAAGCATTTGAGGAACTGGGATTTAAAGAAAAGAATAAAGTTGTTAGGTTATATACAAAACTGGTTAATGTCCTGATAGTCTAATAAGGCCTTAACATTTGGATTTATCGTTCCTACCAGGTAAAAATCAATTGTCTCTCCACTAGGGAAAAACAAAACAAAACATCGAGTTAACGTATAATTCCATAGTATCTGGGCTTTCAACCAGTGATGAAATGGTCTAACGAAGGTACATTCTCCTATAATTAAATAATGCTTGGGGGGCTTGCACAACAATGCCCCTGTGTGATGCTGAAAGAAGATGTTGTCCTTTCTTTGCCTTATTTCCAAGATTTAGATGTTTGTTTGTTTGTTTGTTTGAACTCTGTGGATGGGTTGTGAAGGTCTCCCTAAGACCTAGGAGAGCTAGGCTCTCAGGAATATATCTTAAAACATGGACCTGCAGACTTTAGAACCCTGTAATGACACCTCATTGTCTCCTTCAAGGATAAAGCCCAGCTCTTGGGCAGGACACCCACAGCCCTGCACACTGAGCCCTTCACCAGACCACCTCTTGCCACCTCTGCACAGGCACCCAGCCCTCTGACCCATGCAGACCCCTGAACATACTGGCCTCTTCCATCCTTGACTTCGCCCGAGTCTCATTATACTCTCAACCTGGAACATTCTTCCCCCACTTGTTCATCTGGATGACTCCTATGCTTACGTCATGACCTGCCTCAAGGAATACTTATTCCAGAAATCCTTCCTCGACTCCTCCAAACTTGGGGAATCAAGCCCTCCCAATACGGTATTTACAGTGGTAATTCCGGCGACACTACCAATTACTGGGTTCTTACCATACATTAGTCTTTGTCCGAAATAATCTACTGATCTTATCCAATTTAAACCTTGCATGAATGGTTGGACAAAGATAATTTTATCCCACTTTCCACTTAAAGATCACACAGTTGGAAAGTGGTCAAGGCAAGACTCAAGCACAGATCTTCCGGATGCACAACTCTATTTGTTTCGCTACTCTAGAATGCTTTATTTTTCACACTGTTAACGCCGATTTTCATGAATTCAAGGGAATGAGTTTCATGGCACATGTCCCCTGCACAAAATGCCCAAGGCTATCTGGAAATTGGACAAGCCCAGCTCCCACAGAGAGACAGGAAGGACATGGGAAAAGGGCATCTACTGTGGAGTTGGGTGCGAGTCCCTAGGAACTCTGGAATGACCTCAGCTGGCAAAGCCTGGCCCTTGGGTGAAGTGTAGTGCTGAGTCACTTCCCGATGGAGATCTATCAGGTCCCTTGCAGATAGTGGAATTCTACTGGATGTGCCCATATCACGTCTCAGTCTGAGCCTGTCAGCACTCTGGGGGCCTGCACGACCAAGCCCCTCAGCCTTCAAACACGATCAGCCTAAATCATTTAGGGCTGCTTCTTCAGCTTCTCTTCAAACTATTCATTCATTTGTTCATTCATTCATTCCACACAAAGGTGCTAAGCACTTACCCTGTGCCAAACACCATACTAGGAGCTGGAGGTGGAAAAGGTTAGCAAAACTCTTTTCTTACATCCTTATCTTACCCGTTCATTTCTAAGCTCCATTAAGACGGGGATTGTGTGGTATTCATCTTTACATCCTCAGGGCCTCGCACATTGCCTAGAACAGAATAGGCAGGAAATAAATGAATGCATGAGTGAATGAATGATTTGAGTACAACTCTAGAACATCTATAACCAGGACATGACATGGGCAGACCAGCCATTCTGGGCAAGAAATGAATGAATGAATGAATGAATGGAGTACAACTCTAGAACATCTATAACCAGGACATGACATGGGCAGCTCAGCCATTCTGGGCAGATTCATCTCAATGAGGGTAGCAAGCCCAGAGGAGGCCCTTGACACCTCAGAGCCTAGTGAGGGTGCCTGTCCTCCTGTCTTCAAATGACTGCCCACCACTGATTCCCCTCCAACTAGTATAGTATCTTGACACCCTGGTATACAGGGATGAATTGTGAGTGTATCATGAATAATTGGATACCAAAAATAAAATCAACATTTGCAAATAATCTAATTAAAATAATAAATTACAGGGGGTGTACTGTAGTTTTAACTTGCACGTCCTAAAGACTAATGTACTAATCTTTTACTCACAGGCTTATTTCTTATGCATATGAGTTCTTAGTGAAGTGTGTGTTCATATATTTTACCCATTTTAACGGGTTGCTTCCTTAGTATTAGGTTTTGAAAGTTCTTTCTGTATTCTGAATATGATAATTTTTAACATATTTGTCCCACAAATGTGTTTCTGTACCTTGCCTGTTTATTCTCTTAAGGGTATCTTACAGACAAGTGAACCTTTAACATTTTGATGAACTCTAATTTATCAGTTTGTACTTGTATGGGTCATGCTTTTGGTATCAAATAAAATTTTGCCTCTGTAACTGGCTTATTTCATTTAGTATAATGTCTTCCAGGTCCATCCATGTAGTTGCAAATGTCCTTCTTTTTTAAGGCTAAATAAGATTCCTTTGTATGTATATATCACATTTTCTTTATCCATTCATCTGTTGAGGGACATGTGATTCCCCTTATATGAGATATCTAAAATAGTCAAATTTATAGAAGCAAAAAATAGACTGGCAGTTGCCAGGACATGAGAAGAGGGAGAAGTAGGGAGTAGCTATTCAATAGGTATAAATTTACAGTTATACAAGATGAATAAGTTCTAGAGACCTGCTGGACAACATAATCCCTATAGTTAAAGACAGTGTTGTGACTTCAAAATTTTTTAAGAGTGTAGATCTCATGTTAAGTGTTTTTACCACACACACATCAAAAAAATTGATCAAGGAAATTTTTGGAAGTGATGGATATGTTTATCACTTTAATTGGGTGATGGTATCATGGATGTGTACATATGTCCAAAGTCACCAAATGATATATATTAAATATGTGGTTTCTGTATATAAATGATACCCCATTATGCTGAAAAAGAAAACAGGTTGCAAAGATTTTCTACTATGAAATGTTATAATTTTAGGTTTTACATTTGGGTCTTTGATTCATTTTGAGTTAATTTTGCATATGATGTAAGGTATGGATTTAAGTTCCTTTTTCGCATATGGATATTCAATTGTTACAGCACTAGTTAATTGACTAGACTATACTATCCATTATCCACGAAATTGTCTTTGCACCTTTGTTGAAAATTAATTGTCCATATAAGTGCAGGTATATTTCTGGACTTTCTATTTTATCCCATTGAAGTTTTGTCTTCTTTTATGCCAATAACACACTGTCTTAACTACTGAAGCTTTATAGTAAGCCTTGGGATCAATAGTGTTAGTTTTCTAACTTTTTTTTTCTTTCCAATAAGGAGGCCTCTTATTTCTTTTTATTACTTTATTGTGGCTAGAACTTCCAGTACAATGTTGAACAGAATGGTAAGAGTGGACATCCTAACCTTGTTCCCAATCTTAGGGGAAAACATAGATGCCCTTTATCAGGCTATCTTCTGTTCCTAGTTTTCTGGAATTATTTTTCAGGAATGGATGTTGGATTTTGTGATAAGTTGCATTGGTTGATTTTCAAATGTTAAACCAACCCATCATCCTTGGCATGAACTCCATTTGTTTATCCTCTTTATATATTGTTAGATTTGATTTACCAAAAATTTGTTTAGAATTTTTGCACTTACGTTCGTGAGGGATATTGGGTTGCAATTTTCTTTTTTTTTAACAATGTCTTTGTCTTGTTTTGGTATCAGGGTAATCAGTTGGGACATATTCCCTCCCTTTCAATTTTCCAGAAGAATTTGCACAAATTGGTGCTATTTCTTCATTAAATGTTTAGTACAATTCACCAATGAAGATGTTTAGGCCTGGGAAGTACTTTGTGGAAATGTTTTAATCTACAAATTCAATTTCTTCACTAGATACAGGGTTTTTCAGGTTATCTATGTCTTCTCAAGTGAGCTTTAAGAGTGTATCTTTCAAGGAATTCACCTGTTTCATTTTTATTGTCAAATTTGTTGGCAAAAAAGTAGTTCAGAATATTTCCTATTATCCATTTACTGTCTGTAGAATCTCTAATGATGTTATCTGTCTCATTCCTGATATGGACAATGTATGTATGTCTTCTCTCCTTTTCTCCTGACTGGTCTGGCTAGATGTGTGCCAATTTTATTGATATTATTTAAAAACCAACTTTTGATTTCATTGATATTCTCTATTGTTTTCTGTTTTCCATTTTACTGATTTTCATTCTGTTATCATTTCTTTTTTTTTTTTTACCCTGCCTTGGATTTATTTTGCCCTTCATTTTCTAGGGTCTTAATGTGGAAGCTGGGGTTACTGATTTAAGACCTTTCTTCTTCTCTAATATAGGTGTTGTATATGTCCCTCTGAGTTCTGCTTGAGTAGCATCCCAGAAATTTTGATTTGTTCTATTCTGATTTTCATTCCACTCAAAATGCTTTCTAATTTCATTTTCGATTTCTTCTTTGACATATGGTTTATTTAAAAGCTTGGTATTTGGTTTCCAAATAGTTGGAGATTTTCAAAAGATTTTCCTGTTATTGACTTAGAATTTAATTTGATTTCTAATTCAATTCCATTGTGGTCATACAACGTATCTCTATTACTTGGATTCTTTGAAATTTCCTGAGACTTATATATTCTATAAATGTCATACAGATCTACTTGGTTGACAGTGTTGTTCAAATCTTCTACACCTGTACTGATTTTGTGTTTACCTGTTTTCTTATATATTGATAGAGGGTTATTCAAACCTTTTATTATAATTGTGGATTTGTCTATTTTTCTTTGCAGTTTCATCTGGTTTTGCTTCAGATATTTTGAAGCTTTCTTATTAGAAGCATAAACATTTAGAATCATAATGTCCTCTTCATGAATCAATCTCTTTATTATTATGAAATCAACATTTTTTTAAATCACTGGGAATGCTCTTTGCTCTGCAATCTACTTTTTCTGATACTACTATAGCCATTTCAGCTGTATTTTGATTAATGTTAGCATAATTTACATTTTACCTAACTGGATTTTTATACTTAAATGTGTTTCTTGTTGACAGCATGTACTTGGGTCTTGCTGTTTTATCCAATCTGAAAGTCTCTGCCTTTTATTGGACTGTTTAGATTATTTACATTTAGTGTAATTACTAACATGATTAGGTTTGAGCCAGGCATATTGGTATTTCCTTTCTATTTGTTCCACTGGTCTTAGTCACTTTTTCTTCTTTTTCTATCTTCTTGTGGATTAAGTGAATTTTTTATGACTCCATTTTATCTGCTTTGCTGGCTTTGTTTTGTTATTTTAGTGGTTGCTTCAGGTTTCTAGGATATATCTTTAACTTATGACAGTCTACCTTTAAGTGACATGATATCACTTCACGTATAATGTAAGAATATTATAGTAGTATTCTTCTATTTCACTACTCCCAACCCATGCACTATTGTTATCATACACTTTATTTTTCCATATGTTACAAGCCCAATATTCCATTATTCATGTTTTTGTTTAAACAGTCAATATGTTTTAAATAAATTTAAGTAATAATGAACAATATTATATATATAAGTAGTTACCATTTACAGTGTTCTGCATTTCTCTGTGTAGACCTGTATTTCTTTCCAGTATCATCTTGCTTCTGCCTGAAGGAACTCCTTAGACATTTCACATCTGGAGAGTCTGCTGGTGATTAACTGTTTCAATTTTCTATATCCAAGAAACTCTTTCTTTCACCTTCATTTTTGAAAGGTATTTTGCTTCTAGTGTGAAAGGTATTTTTTGTTTGTTTTTCAGTGTTTTATTATTTTAGAGATGTTGTTCCACTATCCTCTCAGCTGGTTTATTCCTAACAAGAAATCCACCATCATCTTAATCTTGTTCTTTTATATATAACATATCTTTTTACTGTGGCTGATTTTAAGATTTTTCTCTTTATCACTGGTTTTTGGCAGTTTGATTATGATATACCTTGGTATATATTTTTTTCTGTGTTTCTTGTGCTTTAGGTTTATTGAGCTTCTTGTATCTGTGAGTTTATAATTTTTATTAAATTTAGAAAATTTCAGCCATTTTTCCTTCAAATATTTTTCTGCTTTATGAAGGAGTCTCTCCTTAATGGCCTCTAGTTATACATTTATTAGATTGCTTAAGGTCCCAAAAGTCCACTGATACTCTGTTCTTTATTTTTCTCTCTTCTCTCTGTGGTTCATTTTGGATAATTTTTATTGCTATAACTCCAAGTCACTAAAAAAAAATCACGTTTATTCTGAAATTTCTAATTTGCCATAAATCTCACCCAGTGTTTTCTTCATCTCAGACATTGTTTTATTTCCAGAAGTTTGATTGCATTTTTTATTATATCCCCCATGTCTCTACTTTTTAAACATACTGAATACCATCCAAATAATTGCTTCAATGTCTTATCTGCTAATTCTAACATCTTTGGCAGTTCTGCATTGGTTTTGTTTATTGAGTTTTCTTCTCATTATAGGTTATATTTTCCTGCTTCTTTACATGTCTGGTAATTTTTTATTGGATTCCAGACACTGAATTTTATCTTGTTGGGTGATGCCTATTTTTAAATTCTTATAAATATTCTTGAGGTTGGTTTTGTTTGTTTGTTTGTTTTGGCCACACTGCACAGCTTGTGGGATCTTAGTTCCCTGACCAGGGATCAAACCCAGGCCCTTGGCAGTGAAAGCATGGAGTCTTAATCACTGGACTGCCAGGGAATTCCCCTCTATTGGGGACTTGACTTTAAGATTTCTGAGGCGGACCCAGAACCGTGATTAGACTTAATTATTCTATTGAGGAAAGACACTTTATGTACCCTACCAAATGTCCCATGAATCATGAGGTTCTCTGTTCTGGCTGGTGGGAGCAAGCTTTATTCCCATCCTGTGTGAGTGTCAAGCATTGTTACCTCTAATTCTTTCAGATGGTTCTTTTACCAGCCTTGAGTAGTTTCCTCATAATCCATGCACCAGTCAGTATTCAGCTGAATACCTGGGGGCTGCCCTCTGCAGATCTCAGGATTCCTCTGTGTGGCTTTCACCTCCCTTGTGCCCAGTCCTCTGAATTCTAGCCACCTTCATCTCCCCAAACTGTCAGCTATCTCTTCTCAACTCAGGGAGCCTGCCAGGCTCTGCCCAGCTTTCCCCTCCCTGCAACACTGCCTGGATACTCTCTCAAAGGAGTATCCAGGCAGTTACAGGGCCCACCACATTTTTTTCATCTCTTAAAGAAAACTCATTTTTTGGCTGTGTCCACTGTCTTGAAAATGTTATATATATATATATATATATATATATATATATATATATATATATACTATTTGTTGGCTGGTTATTTAAGGCTGGTTAGTAAATGTGGTCCCTGTTACTCCACCATGACCAGAAGTGAAAGTCCTACACTTTCTTATGAAGAGAGAGAGAGTGGTGATCCTATATTGGGTTGGCCAAAAAGTTCGTTTGGGTTTTTCTATAACATCTTACAGAAAAACCCAAACGAACTTTCTGGCCAACCTAATACCTGGCCTAAAAGACAGGCAAATAACCCACAGCTTCTCTTACCTATGTCACCATTTTTGATGTACCATTAATAGCTGTGATCATGAATAATCACAGAATTTATATTGAAATTTTTCACTATTTTAATTAAAACATTTTTAAAATCTATGCATAAATCTCATTAAAAATAAGGAACTGAAGAAAGTTTAAGGGGTGCTGTCTACATACACGTTGTGCATAAGCGAGACTGATCCATGGTCATTTTGCGTAATTTGAAAGTGAACTGTTGCTAGACCAAATATACATATAATAATAATGCAGATGAAATTCTCAACAAAGGTACTATGGTAATAATATATGTAAATCTGTTAATCATATCCTTTTCTACAATACAAGTAAGATCCACTTATGCTGTCTCTTCACTGTATATAGTGTTAAAAATAAAATTTAATGTTTTTAAACTTTTATTACCACCGTTTATTTTTCCTTCATAGCCTTCCTCCATTCAAACATTCATTCAACAAATATTCACTAATTGCCTAGTACTGTACTATGCTAGTCCTCATAAAACACCAAATTTAATTATTTTAATGGCTACTTTAATTACAAAGTTATAAAATGCATCTGGGGCAACTTTTTTTTACTTCTATAAAGAACATTACAGCATTCAAAATCCAGGGATATTCATTGGCATGTGATGCACAGGTACACACAATGCATCATGCATGCATCACACGTAAGCATAATCATCATAGATGTGGGTGTATCTCTACTTGCTTTTTTTTTTTTTTTTTTTTTTTTTTTGCGGTACGCGGGCCTCTCACTGTTGTGACCTCTCCCGTTGTGGAGCACAGGCTCCAGACGCACAGGCTCAGCGGCCATGGCTCACGGGCCCAGCCGCTCTGCGGCATGTGGGATCTTCCCGGACCGGGGCACGAACCTGTGTCCCCTGCATTGGCAGGCGGACTCTCAACCACTGCGCCACCAGGGAAGCCCTCTACTTGCTTTTTGATGTGGGTCAGGGATGGATAAAGGTTGGCAGAGATAGTCAAGTTGGGGAAAGTGTTATGAGAAAAGAAAAGAGGAGTAGGCATAGGAAAAGGATCAAAAGGAGGTTATAAATGTTTGACACATATGATAAAGACTGGAGAAGCTTCTTCTGGACGTTGACTCTAGGAAAGAAAACCGCCCCACAGGGGATGAGAAAGTAAGACCTGCATGGAGGGCAGCTGGAGCATGAGTTCAAGGTCAAGTACTTTGGAAGTCGCTGGAGGTCAGAGGACCCAAGTTTCACTCTCCTCTTTCTTCAAGATTCTCACTGGTAAGAGAACACACACAATGGGGGTGCTAAATGGACACCAGAGGATCATCCTTACTAGTGGGCCAGATGGTACCAATGACTCCAAAGAATAGGGCTTTCTGCTAAACTATGTTAGCACATGTGCCTTGGGCTATATTCCTGGTCGGTCTCCTCATACCCTGCCAGCTTCATGGAGCACCCCAGGCTGGACTCATACACCCAGTTACTTCTCAAAACGGGCCCCTACCCTGACCCAAGTGTGCATACTCACGGGAGTCAGACGCCGAGGAGAGCCCATGGACTCTCTTACCCACCCAGGAGGCAGACGGCCTAGAGAGATGCGGTGGAATATTTTTTGCTTCGGAAGAACAGTGACAACCCCCAATGACGTGGACCAAGGCCTGATGGGATCTGAGAGAACATCAGCCACTCCCTGCGCAGGTGAAGAACTGAGTAAGTGGTGGGAACGGGTGTGGAGGTTTTCACCCCAACACGCCTCCTCCAGGACACAGACCAGAGGGCATCTCCACTTTGGAAACATGCAGAAAAAAGGGAAAATGACTCCCTCTTTACCAGAAAGAATCGTTATAGCTTCTCTAACTTCAAAACAAGACACATTTGCTGAGTGTGTGGCTCCAGGCGCTCCTGGAGCTTGGATTTCTGACACAATCTTATCTGTTATTATTCTCAGCACAAGTCAGAAAGCAGAGTTCGGAGCACTTTATTTTTTAACTCAAATTTTCTTTCTTTTTTTTAACTTTTTAATTTTTTTAACATATTTATTGGAGTATAATTGCTTTACAATGTTGTGTTAGCTTCTGCTGTATAACAAAGTGAATCAGCTATACGTATACATATATCCCCATATCCCCTCCCTCTTGCTTCTCCCTCCCACCCTCCCTATCCCACCCCTCTAGGTGGTCACAAAGCACTGAGCTGATCTCCCTGTGCTATGCAGCTGCTTCGCACTAGCTATCTGTTTTACATTTGGTAGTGTATATATGTCAATGCCACTCTTGCACTTTGTCCCAGCTTCCTCTACCCCCTCCCCGTGTCCTCAAGTCTATTCTCTACGCCTGTGTCTTCATTCCTGTCCTGGCCCTAGGTTCTTCAGAACCTTTTTTTTTTTTTTAGATTCCATATATATGTGTTAGCATACGGTATTTGTTTTTCTCTTTCTGACTTACTTCACTCTGTATGACAGACTCTAGGTCAACGCACTTCACTACAAATAACTCAATTTCATTTCTTTTTATGACTGGGTAATATTCCATAGTATATATGTGCCACAACTTCTTTATCCATTCATCTGTTGATGGACACCTAGGTTGCTTCCATGTCCTTGCTATTGTAAATAGGTCTGCAATGAACATTGTGGTACATGACTCTTTTTGAATTATGGTTTTCTCAGGGTATATGCCCAGTAGTGGGATTGCTGGGTCATATCGTAGCTCTATTTTTAGTTTTTCAAGGAACCTCCATACTGTTCTCCATAGTGGCTGTATCAATTTACATTCCCACCAACAGTGCAAGAGGGTTCCCTTTTCTCCACACCCTCTCCAGCACTTATTGTTTCTAGACTTTCTGATGATGACCATTCTGACTAGTGAGGGGTGATACCTCATTGTAGTTTTGATTTGCATTTCTCTAATGATTAGTGATGTTGAGCATCCTTTCATGTGTTTGTTGGCAATCTGTATATCTTCTTTGAAGAAATGTCTCTTTACGTCTTCTGCCCATTTTTGAATTGGGTTGTTTGTTTTTTTGATATTGAGCTGCATGAGCTGCTTGTAAATTTTGGAGATTAATCCTTTGTCAGTTGGTTCTTTTGCAAATATTTTCTCCCATTCTTAGGGTTGTCTTTTCATATTGTTTATGGTTTCCTTTGCTTTGCAAAAGCTTTTAAGTTCATTAGGTCCCATTAGTTTATTTTTGTTTTTATTTCCATTTCTCTAGGAGGTGGGTCACAAAGGATCTTGCTGTGATTTATGTCATAGAGTGTTCTGCCTATGTTTTCCTCTAAGAGTTTTATAGTGTCTGGCCTTACATTTAGGTCTTTAATCCATTTTGATTTTATTTTTGTGTATGGTATTACAGAGTGTTCTAATTTCATTTTTTACATGTAGCTATCTAGTTTTCCCAGCACCACTTACTAAAGAGGCTGTCTTTTCTCCATTGTATATTTTTGCCTCTTTATCAAAGATAAGGTGACCATATGTGCGTAGGTTTATCTCTGGGCTTTCTATCCTGTTCCATTGATCTATATTTCTGTCTTTGTGCCAGTACCATACTGTCTTGATTACTGTAGATCTGTAGTATGGCCTGAAGTCAGGGAGCCTGATTCCTCCAGCTCCGTTTTTCGTTCTCAAGATTGCTTTGGCTATTTGGGGTCTTTTGTGTTTCAGTAAGAATTGTGAAATTTTTTGTTCTAGTTCTGTGAAAAATACCATTGGTAGTTTGATAAGGATTGCATTGAATCTGTAGATTGCTTTGGGTAGTATATTCATTTTCACAATGTTGATTCTTCCCATCCAAGAACATGGTATATCTCTCCATCTGTTTGTATCATCTTTAATTTCTTTCATCAGTGTCTTATAGTTTTCTGCATACAGGTCTTTTGTCTCCTTAGGTAGGTTTATTCCTAAGTATTTTATTCTTTTTGTTGCAATGGTAGATGGGAGTGTTTCCTTAATTTCTCTTTCAGATTTTTCATCAGTGCATAGGAATGCAAGAGATTTCTGTGCATTAATTTTGTATCCTGCAACTTTACCAAATTCATTGATTAGCTCTAGTAGTTTTCTGGTAGCATCCTTAGGATTAACTATGTATAGTATCATGTCATCTGCAAACAGTGACAGTTTTACTTCTTTTCCAATTTGGATTCCTTTTATTTCTTTTTCTTCTCTGATTGCTGTGGCTAAAAATTCCAAAACTATGTTGAATAATAGTGGTGAGAGTGGGCAACCTTGTCTTATTCCTGATCTTAGTGGAAATGGTTTCAGTTTTTCACCATTGAGAATGATGTTGGCTGAGGTGTGTCATATATGGCCTTTATTATGTTGAGGTAAATTCCCTCTATGCCTACTTTTTGGAGGGTTTTTTTAATCATAAATGGGTGTTGAATTTTGTCAAAAGCTTTCTCTGCATCTATTGAGATGATCATATGGTTTTTCTCCTTTAATTTGTTAATATGGTTTATCACATTGATTGATTTGCATATATTGAAGAATCCTTCCATTCCTGGGATGAACCCCACTTGATCATGGTGTATGATCCTTTTAATGTGCTGCTGGATTCTGTTTGCTAGTATTTTGTTGAGGATTTTTGCATCTCTATTCATCAGTGATATTGGCCTGTAGTTTTTCTTTTTTGTGACATCTTTGTCTGGTTTTGGTATCAGGGTGATGGTGGCCTCATAGAATGAGTTTGGGAGTGTTCCTCCCTCTGCTATATTTTGGAAGAGTTTGAGAATGATAGGTGTTAGCTCTTCTCTAAATGTTTGATAGAATTTGCCTGTGAAGCCATGTGGTCCTGGGCTTTTGTTTGTTGGAAGATTTTTAATCACAGTTTCAATTTCAGTGCTTGTGATTGGTCTGTTTATATTTTCTATTTCTTCCTGGTTCAGTCTCAGAAGGTTGTGCTTTTCTAAGAATTTGTCCATTTCTTCCTGGTGGTCCATTTTATTGGCATATAGTTGCTTGTAGTAATCTCTCATGATCCTTTGTATTTCTGCAGTGTCAGTTGTTACTTCTCCTTTTTCATTTCTAATTCTATTGATTTGAGTCTTCTCCCTTTTTTTCTTGATGAGTCTGGCTAATGGTTTATCAATTTTGTTTATCCTCTCAAAGAACCACCTTGTAGTTTTATTGATCTTTGCTATTGTTTCCTTCACTTCTTTTTCATTTATTTCTGATCTGATTTTTATGATTTCTTTCCTTTGGCTAACTTTGGGTTTTTTGGTTCTTCTTTCTCTAATTGTAAGGTTAGCTGTAAGGTTAGTTTGTTTATTAGAGATGTTTCTTGTTTCTTGAGGTAGGATTGTATTGCTATAAACTTCCCTCTTAGAACTGCTTTTGCTGCATCCCACAGGATTTGGGTCGTGTGTTTTCACTGTCATTTGTTTCTAGGTATTTTTTGATTTCCTCTTTGATTTCTTCAGTGATCTTTTGATTATTTAGTAGCGTATTGTTTAGCCTACATGTGTTTGTATTTTTTTACAGTTTTTTTCCTGTAATTGATATCTGGTCTCATAGCACTGTGGTTGGAAAAGATACTTGCTACGATTTCAATTTTCCTAAATTTAACAAGGCTTGATTTGTGACCCAAGATATGATCTATCCTGGAGAATGTTCCATGAGCACTTGAGAAGAACGTGTATTCAGTTGCTTTTGGATGGAATGTCCTATAAATATCAATTAAGTCCATCTTGTTTAATGTGTCATTTAAAGCTTGTGTTTCCTTATTTATTTTCATTTTGGATAATCTGTCCATTGGTGAAACTAGGGTGTTAAAGTCCCCTACTATGATTGTCGATGTTTGACAATTTGATTTTCGACAATTTCGATTGTCGATTTTCCCTTTTATGGCTGTTAGCATTTGCCTTATGTATTGAGGTGCTCCTATGTTGGGTGCATAAATATTTACGATTGTTTTATCTTCTTCTTGGATTGATCCTTTGATCATTATGTAGTGTCCTTCTTTGTCTCTTGTAATAGTCTTTATTATTACTATTTTTTTTGCGGTACGCGGGCCTTTCACTGTTATGGCCTCTCCTGTTGTGGAGCACAGGGTCCGGATGCGCAGGCTCAGCGGCCATAGCTCACGGGCCCAGCCGCTCCGCGGCATGTGGGATCTTCCTGGACCAGGGCACGAACCCTCAACCACTGCGCCACCAGGGAAGCCCAATATAGTCTTTATTTTAAAGTCTATTTTGTCTGATATGAGAATTGCTACTCCAGCTTTCTTTTGATTTTCATTTGCATGGAATATCTTCTTCCATCCCCTCACTTTCAGCCTGTATGTGTCCCTAGGTCTGAAGTGGGTCTCTGTAGACAGCATATGTACGGGTCTTGTTTTTGTATCCATTCAGCCAGTCTATGTCTTTTGGTTGGAGCACTTAATCCATTAACATTTAAGGTTATTACCGATATGTATGTTCCAATTACCATTTTCTTAATTGTTTTGGGTTTGTTATTGTAGGTCTTTTCCTTCTCTTGTGTTTCCTGCCTAGAGAAGTTCCTTTAGCGTTTGTTGTAAAGCTGGTTTGGTGGTGCCGAATTCTCTTAGCTTTTGCTCGCCTGTAAAGGTTTTAATTTCTCTGTCAAATCTGAATGAGACCGTTACTGGGTAGAGTAACCTTGGTTGTAGGTTTTTCCCTTTCATCACTTTAAATATGTCCTGCCACTCCCTTCTGGCTTGCAGAGTTTCTGCTGAAAGATCAGCTGTTAACCTTATGGGGATTCCCTTGTATGTTATTTGTTGCTTTACCCTTGCTGCTTTTAATACTTTTTCTTTGTATTTAATTTTTGATAGTTTGATTAGTATGTGTCTTGGCGTGTTTCTCCTTGGATTTATCCTGTATGGGACTCTGTGTGCTTCCTGGACTTGATTAACTATTTCCTTTCCAATATTAGGGAAGTTTTCAACTATAATCTCTTCAAATATTTTCTCAGTCCCTTTCTTTCTCTCTTCTTCTTCTGGGACCCCTATAATTCAAATGTTGGTGCATGTAACATTGTCCCAGAGGTCTCTGAGACTGTCCTCAATTCTTTTCATTCTTTTTTCTTGATTCTGCTCTGCGGTAGTTATTTCCACTCTTTTATCTTCCAGTCACTTATCCGTTCTTCTGCCTCAGTTATTCTGCTATTGTTTCCTTCTAGAGAATTTTTAATTTCCTTTATTGTGTTGTTCATCAATGTTTGTTTGCTCTTTAGTTCTTCTAGGTCCTTGTTAAATGTTTCTTGCATTTTCTCTATTCTATTTCCAAGATTTTGGATCATCTTTACTATCATTACTCTGAATTCTTTTTCAGGTAGACTGCCTATTTCCTCTTCATTTGTTTGGTCTGGTGGGTTTTTACCTTGCTCCTTTATCTGCTGTGTGTTTCTCTGTCTTCTCATTTTGCTTATCTTACTGTGTTTGGGGTCTCCTTATCGCAGGCTGCAGGTTCATAGTTCCCCTTGTTTTTGGTGTCTGCCCCGAGTGGGTAAGGTTGGTTCAGTGGGTTGTGTACGCTTCCTGGTGGACTAGTGCCTGTGTTCTGGTGGCTGAGGCTGGATCTTGTCTTTCTGGTGGGCAGAATCATGTCTGGTGGTGTGTTTTGGGGTGTCTGTGAACTTATGGTTTTAGGCAGCCTCTCTGCTAATGGGTGGGGTTGTGCTCCTGTCTTGCTAGTTGTTTGGCATGGGGTGTCCAGCACTGGAGCTTGCTGGTCATTGAGTGGAGCTGGGTCTCAGTGTTGAGATGGAGATCTCTGGGAGAGCTCTCACCGATTGATATTACATGGGGCTGGAAGGTCTCTGGTGGACCATTGTCCTGAACTCGGCTCTCCCACCTCAGAGGCTCAGGCCTGACACCCAGCCAGAGCACTAAGACCCTGTCAGCCACATGGCTCAGAATAAAAGGAAGAAAAAAAAAGAAATAAAATAAAATAAAATAAATTGAATTAAAAAGTTGTTAAAGTAAAAAATTTTTAAATATTATTAAAATAAAAAAGTTTTTAAAGTAATTTTAAGAAAAAAAGGAGAGAGCAACCAAACCAATAAACAAATCCACCAATGATAACAAGAGCTAAAAACTATACTAAGATACACATAAAAATCAGAAACTAGTCAGTCAGATACAGGAAACCCCAAGTCTACAGTTGCTCCCAAAGTCCACCACATCAATTTTGGGATGATTCGTTGTCTCTTCAGGTATTCCACAGTTGCAGGTACATCAAGTTGATTGTGGAGATTTAATCTGCTGCTTCTGAGGCTGCTGGGAGAGATTTCCCTTTCTCTTCTTTGTTGGCACAGCTCTCAGGGGCTCAGCTTTGCATTCGGCCCTGCTTCTGTGTGTAGGTCGCCCTCTGGTGTCTGTTCTTCGCCCAGACAGGAGGGGGTTAAAGGAGCGTCTGATTAGGGGGCTCTGGCTCACTCAGGCTGTGGGCAGGGAGGAGTACAGAATGCGGAATGCGGGACGAGCCTGCAGCGGCAGAGGCCAGCATGACATTGCAACAGCCTGAGGCGCGCCTTGTGTTCTCCTGGGGAAACTGTCCCTGGATCACGGGACCCTGGCAGTGGCGGGCGGCACGGGCTCCCGGGAGGGGAGGTGGGGATAGTGACCTGTGCTTGCACACGGGCTTCTTGGTGGCTGCAGTAGCAGCCTTAGGGTTTCACGCCCATCTCTGGGGTCCGCGCTGATAGCCGCGGCTCGCGCCCGTCTCTGGAGCTCATTTAGGCGGTGCTCTGAATCCCTTCTCCTCCCGCACTGTGAAACAATGGTCTCTTGACTCTTAGCCAGTTCCAGACTTTTTCCCAGACTCCCTCCCGGCTAGCTGTGGCACACTAGCCCCCTCAGGCTGTGTTCATGCAGCCAATCCCAGTCCTTTCCCTGGGATCTGACCTCTGAAGCCCGAGCCTCAGCTCTCAGCCCCCGCCCGCCCCGCAGACAAGCCTCTAGGGCTGGTGAGTGCCGGTCGGCACCGATCCTCTGTGCGGGAATCTCTCTGCTTTGCCCTCTGCACCCCTGTTGCTGCGCTCTCCTTCGTGGCTCTGAAGCTTTCCCCCAGCCAACCCCCGTCTCTGCCATTGAAGGGGCTTCCTAGTGTATGCAAACTTTTCCTCCTTCACAGCTCCTTCCCAGAGGTGCAGGTCCCGTCCCTATTCTTTTGTCTCTGTGTTTCGTTTTTTCTTTTGCCCTACCCAGGTATGTGGGGAGTTTCTTGCCTTTTGGGAAATCTGAGGTCTTCTGCCAGCGTTCAGTAGGTGTTCTGTAGGAGTTATTCCACATGTAGATGTATTTTTTTATGTATTTGTGGGGAGGAAGGTGATCTACACGTCTATTCACCCGCCATCTTGAAGGTCTCCCTCACTTTTTCTTTATAATATTTTTCTCATGGCTTAAGCCTGATGTCCTACGAAGTTGAGGGATCAGGCCCAAAACAGTCTAATCTCAGGGAAGAGCTTCTCTCTGTTAAAGGGGCCAAATCCCATCAAGCTGGCTCGTCTGCTGGAACGGCAGAACGAAATGTGGTTTCTTGGCTGTTGGCCTCAAGGGAGCCTCTTGAAAGAGCCTTTATTTGATGTTCCTGAAAACTGGAAGGAACAAAAAGACACGGGGGTGGGGGGTGGCGATAGAGCGAGCTCCAGGAGTCAGTGAGGATGGGAGGGAAGGCCTGGTGGAGAGATGCCCTGTACAGGGTGCTGTATCCATGCTGCAGCCCCAAACTGCAGCCCCCTGCCTGGGCAGGGACGTTTGCAGTTTCATGAGGTAGAATCTGGCTGCATTCCCTGCAGGGGCCCCACACAGACCCTTCCTCAACACTCCACCATCCCAGGGCTGCCGGGATGTGTACCCAATGTCCTTACTGTACGCCTCAGGTATTGGGGAGCCCACACATGCCTGAGCCGGCACATGTGGCCAGCACTCCTGGCTCCTTGCATGGCTCTCTGGACCAGCCCGTGGAGATCATCTGAGACACAGGTAACTCTCTTTGGTCTTTGCTTTTTAGACAAAGGAATTGCAAGTAAAGCTTTAAGAGATTAAGGACTGAAGAAAGATTGAAAAAGAGACTTTGTCTTCTCCTTGCCAAACAGAAACAGACCTGCCACATTGGTAGAGTGCACTAGAGTCCTCCAGAAACGGTTTCTAGGGTGTGGATTTCTGCAGAGATCCAACAGCCAAGAACCCCCGAGGGCTTGGGGGTCTGGCAGGTAGAAGACCCCCAGAAAACCCAGCAGGACCATGATTATGCAAGGATAAAAAGATACAAAAACTGTGCAGACAAAAAGACTGGCAGAGAAGACTACAAAATGTTAGGAAATTAGATTACATATGACATCGACCCTGGAGTCAGCCAGGCTTGGATTTTCATCTCAGCTTTGCCACTTACCGGCTGTGCTGCCTTGGGTATGTTGTCTAACTTCTCTCAACCCCAGTTTTCATCTCTGCAGAGGGAAATAATAGCACAAACTTCAGAGAGGTGTTGTAAAATTACATTACATAATGTTTGCAATTACACAGCAGAGTGCCTAGTCCTTAAAATAATGCTCAAAATGGGAAATGATTGATTACTGTGGCTTCTAAGCAGTGAGACTATGGGTAACTTTTTCCTTCTCTTTGCTTGTATCATCCATATTTTGTACGATGAACATGTATTACATATGCTGAAGCACAGCTTGGCAGCTCGACAAGGGTTCTTTCCATCTAGGATTATTCAATGAGGCTCCTCACAAGGGTCTTCAGGCCTGCTGCGTGCAAACCATTCTTCTGCTGGAGGAACCTCTGCAATGGGGACCAGTGGGATGATGGGACCCAGAGGACTAGAAAGGAGCATCCCTGAAGACAACTGTGTTGTTTTCCTCTCTCTAAGTGACCAAAAACCCTGAAAGAACACCAAGCATCACTACGTGCAAGTAGCAAGAAAACACTGAGATGCTCTTTCAAGCACTATGCCATCCAAGATGCTCTAAGTTACACTCCTTTCCTGCCAATGTCACATAATGGGCAGAATCCCATTATGTGACACTGGGATATGGTTTGCCCCATATCCCTTGCCTGAGATATGGGGCAAACCATGGAGACCAAACAAAGGGCTCAAGTGGTCAAAGGCAGCTTCTCTGGAGCCCCGTCACCCCCCCGGCCTCACCCCTCCTGGGGGGCACAAAGGCTCAGACACCTTGGCTGGGCAGTAGGCAAAGTAACCAAAGCTCTTCAAACTACGGCAATTACAAGCAGCAGAGACAGCAAATAGGAAAGAGACAAGTGGAGATCCACTGCCTTTTCTGTCGGCCCTCAACAGGTGAAATACGTTTGTCGCCAAGAGGGTAAACCAACAGCTCGTGGAATTTAGAACTGAGGATGACCTTACAGTTCTAAGCATTGATTCCCGTATGAAATTTGATTTACTGACACACCCAAGGTCAGTGAGAACTCAGGGAGTGATTTAGGTCAATTCAAATAGCAGGGCCAGGACTAGAAGGCAAGCCTCCTAGTTTCTAGCCAGGGATGCTTCCTCCAAAGATGGATATTGTTTTGCCTCAGATTGCTGTGATTACTGGTTCTGGGAAGTGCCACCTTCCTCAAGGTGCTTACTACAGGGGCCATTGTACAAACTGGAAGAAGGCAGATCTTGGATGCCAGTTGGGTAAGAATTGGAAGCAAAGCCTTCCTACTTGTCTTGTCCTGGGGCTGCTCTTGCAGACCCCAAACAAATGGCAGCAGGGCTAGAAGACACCATGCCAACCTCCAGTTGTTGTCTCCATGGCTCCAGCAGTGGGGCTGGTGATGAGAATGAGAACACTGACTTCTTTCCCAGCCTGGTCATTATCTGTGAATGGGAACAACAGATGAGCCCCTCACAAAAACCATGGTAATGATCAGAAGACAGACTGACTGCCAAGTGCTGGAACAGACATGTCTCTACATGGGTGCTATCCATGATGTCTGGACAATGATATGTTTGGTCCTTGGAAAGTCATCATCTCCATCACTGATGACTAACATATTTTCAGAGACTAAACTGGGTGGATAAACGAGATGAATATAAAAATTTAGCTGCACATCATTAATTATTTTTTAAAGCTTTCAGATATAGTTCACATACCATGCTATTCACTCACTAAAGGTATATAATTCAATGGTTTTTAATAGATTCACATAATTTTACAACCATCATCACAACCTAATCTTGGAGCATTTTTATCACCCCCAAAAAGAAACTCCTCATCCCTTAGCTGTCATCCCCCAGCTCCCCAATCTTCTCCTGCCCTAGGCCACCACTAATCTACTTTCTGTCTCTACAGATTTGCCTATCTTAGACATTTCATAGAAATGGAGTCACAATATGTGGTCCTTTGTAATTGGCCTTTTTCACTTAACATAATGTTTTCAAGGTTCATTTATGCTCTGGATTAATTCTTCTTTTCATAGTTCTTACAGCATCTTTTCTGGATCTTTCAGGGCTTTCTGGGCCATCCTCAAACATTTTGGTTACTATTGGAAATCAGAATGAAAATAAATTCTATTTATCCAAACTTTTTGTGTGCTAATGGAGGTGGTATTGTATTATTTCTAAGATGAGGTAAATCGATTTGTGTACCTGCACCAACAGTCACTAGATACCTCAGCTTCAGAAATGCTTAGCTGTGCTTTGTGGGTATAGTTTTCTGGTAATGTATCAATCTGGGGCTTATTGCAAGAAGCAATTATCCCCAAAATAACAGAGCTGTGGAATTTGGGAAAACTCCCTATTTCAACAGATGAATTTTCCTGCATCTTAGGGATACACTATCCTGCCCTCTGCTGAGTAGTATGTCAGGAAGACTAAAAATCAGAAGAATATGAAGAGACACCAAAGAGCCAGAGGACCTGTTTCTGACAGACTCACCTTTATTTGTTCATTATTCAGAAACAATTTAAAGGGCACCTACACTGTGTAGGCATTGAGCTAGCAGTAATAGTAATACAAACATGGGGCAATGATCCTTGTCCTCCAGGAGATCCTTGACTGGGACGCTGCCCAGAACACTTGTCTCTGGTGGCAAGTCAAAGGCAACCCAGAGGGAGATGATAAAATGTAAAAACAGCATAGATCCTTAGTGAAAGAGAACTGGAGTGAGATCCCACAGTCGTTCTGGTTCTGAGTCTCCTGTGGGGGCTGTAATCAGATATCAGCTGGGGCTGGAATTATCTGAAAGTTTGACTGGGGCAGAAGGGTATGCTTGCTGGGTGGCCCACTCCCAGAGTTGGCAAGCTGATGCTGGCAAGGTTGTTCCTCTCCACATGGGCCTCTCACAAGACTCTATGTGTCCTTACCACCTGAGGGCTGGCTTCCCCCAGAGTGAATGATATAAGAGACTCAGCTAACAGCTGCAATGCCTTCTATGACTTGGTCTTAGTCAGTCACCTACATGACTGCCACCATATTCTATCAGTCACAGAGCCAGCCCCAAGTCAATGTGGGAGGGACCACAAGGACATGAAAACCAGGAGGCAAGAGTCACTGAGGGCCATCTCAGAGGCTGGCTACCATAATACTATTCAGTTTTTCTTCCATTTTCCACCCTGAAGGTCAAAGTACAAATTCTTAGCTGCTGTTTGAATCTCTTCTTTAAACCTCTACCAGGTATTCATTCAACCACTGCCTGAATCCTTCTGGGCAGGAGTTCAAGGTCCTCCAACTCTGATCACTCTGTCCTCAGATGGCACTGACGTCCTCTGCAGGTTGAGTCAGTTCCTCTTCTATGTGAGACCTTCAAATACTTATCAAGAGCAACCATGTTCCACCAATAGACATTGACTTAGTCAGCATCAGACCCAGTGTGCTAGCAGCTGGGGGTACAGCAGTGAACAAGATACAGTTTTTGCCTCCAAAGAGCTCATTTTTGGTTTAGCTTCCTCACTCTACTCCAGCAGGCCCACACCACCCGCTATGAGCAAGGGACCCCTTGTCCATCTTCTCTATATCTGATCACAGAGAAATCTCTTCTCTTTTGCCAAAGCTCTTCTGGTAGCAAACAGCAGAGAACAAAACTCAGATTGCTTCAAGAAAGCGGATAAATGTGAACAAGAATTGGGATGGTAAAGTTGCTCCAAACCTGAGACAAATCTTTCATGTTCTTAAAGTATAGTTTAAGAGACCTGAAGCTGATTGATGGAAAGCAGCAGATTTTTAAAATACTGCGCTAATACCTAGCATCCTTCCTTAACTCTTACTAATTATAGTAATTATAAAGGCTTTTTCTATAGATTATTTTGGATTTTCATATCATCTGCAAATCATTCAAGTTCTGTTTCTTCCTTTCTAATTCATATACCTTTCCTTTTTTCTTGTTTTATTGTACTTGTTAAGACCTCCATTATAATATGGAATAGAAGTAGTGACAGTAGACATGACTACTTTATTTATCAATTCTTTTTTCTTCCAGCTCTGATAATGGCAGGGTAGCTTGTATCAGATGAAACCCACTTGCTGACAACTATAAGTTATGGACAAAATATTAAAATAACTGTATAATGTCCTCAGAGAGTAACCAAAAGCAGGCAGAAATTAGGGGAATGCAAGCCTTGAAAGAATGGAAGTAAACTCCGTGAGACTCACATTTAACCAGCTTTTCTCCTGAAGGCACTCCCCAGTCTGCCTGGAGCATGAGGACTGGAGTCCAAGCAAAAAGGAGCAGTCTTATTAGGCTGGAGAATCTGAGATGAGAGTTTGGAGCTGCCAGAGAAGTTTGCAATTGAGAGGTGGGGAAAATATGGGAAAGGAGGGGGCCAAAAATCTATATATGGATACCCCCTCAAGTCCTTGCTGACTCTGTAAATGCATATCCACAGGGAGAGACTCTACTGAGCCCACAGGAAAAGTATAGCTGGAAGGCGGAAAAGGCTGGGCAGAAATTTCAATAGAAAGGCACACTTCAGAGTTCAAGTCTCTCCAAATTAGAGGAGTTTGGTAAACACTTCAAGCTTTTCAACAAAACTCTAAAAAGGCCATGCCCTATGATTAGGAAGCACATCCCAGGACTAAGTGCTGTACCTTAGAACTAAAAGCAAAATTCAAATAGACCCATCCTAACAAAGCCTAAAACCAAGGCTTCACAAAATTCAGGTGATCTGACAGCAGATCTGCTAGATCTGCTAGAACAAAATCCAACATTCTTCAGAGGAAGATAACAGAATCCAGATTCTCTACAATGAATCCACCACAATGTCTCTACAATAAAAAAGTATGATACATATGAAGAAATAAGAAAATGTGATGACAAGTCAAAAGAAAAAAAGCAGTCAACAAAGAAGATCCACATTTAGGATTTAGGAGGAAAGGACTTTAAGTGATAAATATGTTAAAGGGTTTTATGAGAAGAATGGATATACTGGAGGAAGAGACAGAGAATCTCAGAAAAGATACAAAAACTCTAAAAAGGTACCAAGTAGAATCCCTGGAACTGAAAAATACAATATATGAAAAAAAATTTTTTAAATAATAGCATGAGATTAACAGATGATCACATGGGGGAAAAAAGAAGAAAGATTATTGATTTAAAGAGAAATAAATAGAAATTATCCAAAAAGAATCTGTGAGAGTATTTAAAGAAGAGACGAATGGAACCTCAATATCAAATACCAAATAGAGCCAGAATATTAAACATCTTAATATATGTATAATTGGGGTTTCAAGAGAAAAGAGGAGAATAGAGAATAAAAAATATTTGAAAGAATATTGGCCAAAATGTTTCCAAACTTAATTATAAACATCAAACATCATATATTAGAAGCTTAACAAGCCTCCAAAAAGAATCAATACCAAAACCAAACCAAACCAAAACAAAACAAAAACCTGCACTTAGCCACACCACAGATAAAAATAAAAGTGAAATAGAAAATCTTACAAGTAGCCAGGCAGAAATGAGGTATCATATACAGGGGAATGATTGACAAGCAACTTCTCTTCCGATAAATGGAGTACAGAAGACAATGAAATAATGTCTTCAATGTGTGGAAAGAAAAAAACTGTCACTTCAGAAGACTATACCCAGTAAAAACCATTCTTCAAAACTGAAAACGAAGAGATATTTTCAGGTAAATCAAAGTTGAGATAATCTGTTGCCAACAGACCTGCACTGCAAAAAGTGCTAGGGGAAGTTCTTTAAGCTGAAGGGAAATAATTGTCTTGGAAATCTGAATCTACAAAAAGGCATGAGGAGTATTGGAAATGGTTAATATGTGGGCAAATTTACAAGAGTAATTGTTTCTAAAAGGAATGATTTTTTCCTAGATATGGCTTTAATCAAGCAATGAACAGATCATCCAAGAAGATATAGTTTCATATAATAAAGCCTGCTCTCCAGAGTTTAGTTTTTTTAATCAAAACAACTTGAACACGTCGGGAAAAAAAAGTTGTTTTCCTATAGAAACTAAGTATATGATTTTCCTACTCAACTCCCCCTCTTTCTAAATAAATTTATATAAATAGTGCCATTTATTCATTTGAAAATTAGTTATGACTAATTTTATTCACTTAACATTAAAGTCACCATCAGTTATGAATTTTGCTGTAAGTTTCCAGCTATGCCTCTCTGTGCCTCTCTTTTGTGGGCCTCATGGACTCACTTTCATAACACTCTGCTCCTTCCTACCTTCCTTTCCCTACTAACCCCCTCCTCTGCTTATATAACCTCTTCAAATCTTTTGAGTCTGCTCCTTATTTATTTAATTTAATGGTTGACTTCTTGTTTCTTAAAATAAAAAAATACCTAAAGCAAACATGAAAACTTGTTAGCATATATTAATTCTGGGTGCTGAACATGAAAACTTGTTAGCATATATTAATTCTGGGTGGTGAGGCACCGGTGTTATTATTTATTCCGTGTGCATTTCTACGTTTAAAAACTTCTCGTTAAAAATTTCCAGTGATTTCCATTGCAGAGTCACTGTGTATGAGTCAATTTCTCTTGAAATCATTTTTTATCAAAATAATAATTTACAGGCATGATTTCATAGAATATTTATATGAAAACATTCAAAAGAACGATACCTAAGTTACCATGTTACTTATTTATCAAAATGGGGAATTTGTTAATAATGAGTATTGGCATTTGTGATGAGAATGAAATTCATTAATTAATAGTCTCAGGACTCTCTCTTCTCTTTTACCTGCTGAAGACAATTTTGTCTTTCCTCTCTGCCCACACCTTCCAAGAAGAGCTTTGATGATATGAATTCAGGAGAATGGGTAGAAAGACACCAGGACTGGAGATGTAAAATGCTTAGAGATAAGTTGGGGTAAAGAGTGAATAATCAAGGGTTTTAAGGTTACCTGACTCAAGTAAATCAGAGGTGAGAGGGAGCCTCAGTGGAAAGGAACAGACATTCTAAGAACAGTGGCTGTGGGTTATAAATAAACCCACTATAATATTCTTTAAATAAGTAAACATTGGAATTAAAAAACTTTTAATTGCTGACTATTGTCTCTTCATTGTACTCAGGGCCTCAAGATTCATTTGAGTTACATACTTAACAATTACTGAAATGTATTTTCCTGCTGTACTGTTGGAAGAAACCTTATAACTTTGGGAAGGAGTGGTCAAAATACTACCTTCTCCTTGCTGAATTTCATTTAAATACCGTGATGATAGATGTTTGGCTTTAGAACCTTGAGAACATTTTATGATTAAGGTCTGAAAATATAAGGTATAATTTCCTAAACATCTGAGCACTTTAACATATTTTTCAAACTGTGACAGCCTCTCCACCCTATAACCTTTTATGTATGTGTGGGTTTACACATATATTGTATATAGTACATATTATAATTATAATTCAGCCACCTTATCAAGTCTTATTAACTACTGTTATTCACATTCAAAACTTTAAAATAAATTCCCCCATCCTCCCTCCACAGAGTAAATACTTTCACCATTTTGCACCATTTTCACATTAGAAAATGGCATATTTATCTTATTTCTTGATTGTTTAGTTTTAAGTATTAACTATTGACTTCCTAATATGGAAGATGAGGATTTAACTTTCTTATAAACCTTCCCGCATGTTGTTATAATTTTGGGTGAAATCAATATTCAGAACCTATATAAGTATTATTCATGGCTGAGTGGTGTACTACGGAAACAATTTCTCCCTTATGCAACATCACCTTGGAGTTAATCATGACTGTCTCATTATTTCATCTGCCTGTTTTCTACATCTGTCAGTAATTGTAGATAAATGTATAACTCTGGCTATGAGTTATTCTAAGCAGCAGATGGAAGGCAAGGACTGGGACGCTATACCATTCGGTGTGTTCATTTGTACTTAATCCCCGTTTTCCCTGCAGTACCCTGGCCCAGTGCCCCGGAGTCCAGATTCCACTTAGATCAAGCTCTCCAAAGAAGAGCCCTGCAAGGTTCTGCTAAGGTGGACAGAGTCGACCACAGCTGCAGGGTGTTGGGGAGGACATGGAGATTCAACTTCTTCTTAGAGACTTTCCAGCAACCCTCCTATTTTGAACCCAAGCTGTATTTCCACTTTCAGAGATGCCTGTGGCCTCTGGAGTTCAGACAGGCACCGCCATGTTACACTTAGCCTTTCCCCTCTGCAAGCTTGAGTTTCCGCTTTCTCCAGTTTGCTAAGTTCCTTTCCATTCATTCTTCTTATTTCCAGCTTCCCATACTTTGTTTCTATCATGACTTCTCCTGAAAACCGATTAATCCAACACCAGTAACCTTCTCTGAGTCTGCCTCCGCATCTATTAAATGAAACAGTCCTGCTCTCCTCCGCGGCATCCTGGGTTCCTGGGTTCACACACATCATCTCAGCATCATCCCGTGTGCTGCGAGGATCTCTGAGGGCTTACGGCCAGAGCTGAGGACGTGCTGGAAATGCTAGTGCTGGACCGAGGCCGTCGGTCAAGGTAGAAATGTCTTCGTTTCTCAGTGGCTCCCTGAGAATTGCACAAAAACTTTTTTTCAAATTTTTTGTTACTGCTCCTATTTCCAAGAGTTCTAGAAACAAATCAAGTCACCCACAGAGGGGATGAAGAGGGAGAAGAAAAGAGAGAGAAAAACAAAGGGGAGAAAAGGGGGAACACAAGGCGAATGGACTGCTGTCCTGCTGTGTCCCGAGTCGCCATTAGGGTGTCCCCTTCCCTCACGCACGTGTCCATGTCCCAAGTGGGGAGACCTCCACACCATGGTGAACGCCACGATTGAGGCCCAGGCCGAGACTCCCGCAACAGAAAGGTTAAAGTGATGACGGCAAACTGATTGCTCTGCTTGACCTGGAGCGGGGGGTGGGGTCATAAATCTCCTGTGTCTTTGATTCTTCTTACCCTCTCCCTGATAAATCTGTTTTCAAGATGAAACATTATTCCACAAGCCCAGCTGGCTGATGGATTGGGAAACTTACAAAACTAACTCCAGTGAGTCCTTTGAAGTGGATCGAAACACAGGCTTTGTAAAAATGCATGTCATCCGGGATCACTGGTTCAAGGTTGGCAGCATGATTTCCTTTCATCACACAGGTCTTCACTTGGTACTGCAGATTACTTTCCCTCTGACTGCAAACGAATTTCCTGCTCCCTCCCAGAAGAGCTCACGGGGCTTCCCTTTCTCCCTCTACCTCTTCCCCCACACATGTGGAGTGTGCAGGGTCTCGCCCCGTAGCTCTAAGGTCATGGAAGGAAAGCCAGAGGTGACACCAGTCACTCCAGGCCACCTCTATATGGAAATTCAGGGAAAAAGTTCACAAAAGGCACTTTGTAGGAGAAAATAGGTTACAAAGGGGTAGCAGCTGGGAGCTGAGGATACGGAGGGCCAGTGCCCAAGAGCTTTGGTCTTTGGGGCATTAAGAAATGCCAGTCTTCTTTATCACCAGTTGCCAGTCTCTGCTGACTGCTGAGTAGAGGGACCCTAGAGGGCCTGGGGGTAGGGGGGTGAAAATCCACTAAAATAGCCATGGAGTTCACTCTCCTCCCGGCATGTCTTCTAGAGGTCTCCCTGGGAACCAGATGTGCCAAAGGCAAACCTGGAGAAACAGGAGGGGGCTGGCGTGAAGTTAACCTCACTTCCGTCAAGCATTTGTCCAATGTTTTCCAGGCTACCCTTATACCCAAACCTCTGAGCTCCTCCCCTACTATCTTCCCATGACTGTCTCCAGAATCCTCAGCACAACTCTGTCCCAGACAGTGTCTCAGTATCACATCCCAAGATACTCCATCATCCCCAGATCCAAGTACATACCAGAAAATGACAAAAGTGATATTAAACCATTACTCACGATCACCATGAATTTTTTTGCCAGGAAAATAAGCTTCCAACTAATTGATGGGAATGTAGAAGGGAAAAGAAGCCAAGCTTCATAGTGTTAATCTAAGAAAAACTGCAAGGACAGCAGGGGGCTGCATGAGCAGGGTATCGAGATGAGATTCCACAAACCACGGCATGAACCAGTGAAAATCTCACTGATGGAACAAAAGGCTAAATCCCAAAGTCATCAGGATTGAAGTATCCCTTGGATAAGTCTCACCTGCTCAATGACGCTGGATAAGTGGACAAAAAATAAGTAAGGATCTAAAAGAAATTAATAGGATAATTTTTTAAAATCCCATAGGCCTTATGGATGTGTATCAAACTTCACCTCTGATAATAGAAAATCCATCTTCTCAAGCACACGTGGTATATTGACCAGAACTTATCAAACATTAGGTAACAAAGAAAATATCATTAAATGACAATAAACTTCATCTGGAAAAATAAGCATTCAGTAATAGCCTGGAAACGACCACAAAATAAAAACTGAAAGGCAACTGGTCCTATTTGGTATTAAAATATACTAGAAAGCTTTGATAATTAAAATAGTATAGTGTTAGTACATGAACAGATAAACAGACCAGTGGAAAAGAACAGAATATCCAGAAATAAATGCAAGTACATGTAGAATTTTCATGTATGATAAAGGTGACACCTCAAATCACTAGGGCAAAAAGAGAACTTTTCTTGAGTCTTTTTATCAGGAGAGGCAGCCTGTCCTGCCCCTAACCCACCCGGATAGTAAAGGTGCCTGCGTCAATACTTCCAAAACAAGTGTCAACAGTTTATAAGAAAATCATGACCACCTAAGCTACAGAAAGCAATGGGCTGAGGACAAGGAGAGTGGATGAAATGAAAGAGATGTTTAACAACATTCACAAAAGCAAGAATAAAAAGTGGGCCGGTTCAGCTGGATTTTTTGCAGAAATTGAGAAGCTGATCTTAAAATTCATATGAAAATTCAAAAAGACCCAGGAGCTGGAAGACTTGCAACTCCTGATTTCAAAACTTGTTACAATGTTAGTGCTGTAAGTTTTGCCAGTAAGTGGTACTGGTATAAAGATTAGATAGATAGATAGATAGATAGATAGATAGATAGATAGATGGAAGAGAATTGAGATAACCCCCCCAAATATATCTCTACATTTACAGTCAATTGATTTTCAACAAAGATTCCAAGAAAATTCAATAATAAAAGAATAGCCTTTTTAACAAATGGTGGTGGGAAAATCGTGTGTCACATGAAAAAAGATGAATCTGGACTACTTCCTGACACTATAACAAAAATTAACTCAAATGAATCAAAAATTCAAATGTAAGAGCTAAAACTCTTAGAAGACAGAGGAGAAGACCTTCATAATCTTGGGTTAGGCGATGGTTTCTCAGCTATGACACCAAAAGCACAAGCAACTAAGGAAAAAATAGATAAGTTGGCCTTCATCAAAATTTAAAACTTTCATGCTCCAAACAGCACCATTAATAAAGTAAAAAGACAACTCACAGAATGGGAGAAAATTTTTGCAAATCATATATCTGATAAGGGACTCGTACCCAGGATATTTGAAGAACCCTTACAACTCAATAATAAAAAGTTAAATTATTTTAAAATGGGCAAACGATCTCTTCTTTGTCCTAAGAAAAGATACAAATGACCAATAAGCACACAAAGAGATGCTTGAGATCGTTAGTTATCATGGAAACACAAAACACAACCACAATGAAGTATTACTTCATACTCACTGGTATGGCTACAATCAAAAGGACAGATAATAACAACTGCTGGCTTAGATGTGGAGCAATCAGAGCCCTCATAAACTGCAGGTGGGAATGTAAAACGGTGCAGCCCCTTTGCCAAACGGTCTGGCAGCTCCTCAAAATGCTAAGCACAGTGTTACCATATGACTCAGAATTCCACTCCTAGGTACGTTTCCAAAAGAAATGAAAAAGTCTACACAGACTTGTACTCGAATGTTCATAGCAGCATTATTCTTATAGTCAAAAAGTGGAAAAAACCCAAATGTCTCTCAACGGGTAATTGGATAAACAAAATATGGCACATTTGTATGACGGAATACCATTTGGTAAAAAAAGAGAATGAAGTACTGATACAAGCTACAACATGAATGAAACTCAAAACACACTCAGTGGAAAAAAAGCCAAACACATAAAGAACACATAGTGTGTAGTTCCATTTATACTGGCTGTCCAGAAAAGGCGAATCTCTAGCTTTCTTTTGGACTGACAGGAATGGTCTCAAATTACATTGTGACAATGTTTGACCAATTCTGTAGATATGCTAACAATCATTTAATCGTACCTTTATTGTTTTTTATTGTTTTTTTTTTTTTTTTTTTTTTTGTGGTACGCGGGCCTCTCTACTGCTGTGGCCTCTCCCGTTGCGGAGCACAGGCTCCGGACGCGCAGGCTCAGCGGCCATGGCTCACGGGCCCAGCCGCTCCGCAGCATGTGGGATCCTCCCGGAACCCGTGTCCCCTGCATCGGCAGAAGAACTCTCAACCACTGCGCCACCAGGGAAGCCCTAATCGTACCTTTAAAATGGATGGATTTTATATTATGTAAATTATATTTCAATAACGCTATTTTTTAAAAGTGGCTCTGTATAATTGCAAAAGCAGCCGGAGCCCAGCACCAATGGCCCTTATTCTTTAATGGATTCTTATTAACAATACTGCACCACCTATGCTCTTAAGTGTTCATAAAATTGTGGGAAAATCATGCACACTAATGACTTTGAGTTAAAAAAATGATTCAGAAGAGTGAACTCTGAATGTGAAGTATTAGTCATTCATGCTGCGGTGCTCGAAGTATGGCTTCTGGACCAGCAGCATCGCCTTTACCTGTAACAATGCAAATGTGGGGGTTCCACTGAATCAGACCTCCCAAATCAGAAACTCTGGGGGTGGGGCCCAGCAATCTGTATCTTAACAAACTCTCCAGGTGATACTGATGTATGTTCCAGTTTGAGAATCAATCCTTTACTCAATCAATTCACTTATATTTTTCTTTTCATGTATGTGTAACAAAAAGATATGACTTAAAAATCTATTGCTAAAAATTCTAAAAAATCTTTGTGTAAGTATAAAAATAAGAATTCTAAGTCTCACAGATGTAAAAAACAAGCTTATGGTTACCAGAGGGGAAGGGGAGGGGGGAGGATAAATTAGGAGTTTGGAATTGAAATATACACCCTACTATATAAAAAATAGATAACCAACAAGGACCTACTGTGTAGCACAGGGAAGTATACTCAATATCTTGTAATAACCTATAATGGAAAAGAATCTAAAAAAGAATATATATATATTCTGAATATATATAATATATATAATGTATATAATAACTTGATCACTTTGCTATACACCTGAAACTAACATGACATTATAATTCAACTATATTTCAATAAAAATTTTAAAAAATATGAATTCTAAGTCTTAAGAAAACATTGTGTCATCATTTCATTAGTGCTACCTAAAAAGATGGTGGATCTGACAGTCAATGAAGTCTTGGGTGAATGAAATCCACAGGCAGGATATTGCTGTTGGCACACAGAAGGGTCAGGGCAGGGCAGGGGACCGGCTACCATGCTGCAGCTACTCCACAGACCAACCTTGAGACTGTACCTGGATTTGTGCCCTCTTCCCCTTTGTTTAGCATCCCGCACTCTGGCTTTGAGACTTCTCTGGGGCGCCTGGCAGAAGAACCCCCCGACTCCAGCATCTCTTGGATCAAGGCTGCAGAATCCTCCAGCAGATCCTCAGTATCTCTGGTCAGCTAAGATTTCTCTCCATTCTTAAATTCCCACCCAGCCTACGTATCTCCTTGTACTTCTTTATGCTCATTTCAAAGGGAATTAGGGGACAGGAAAGGAAAATGTGGGTTCAGTCCAATGTCCTAAACAAGAACACCTTATACTTTTCAAATAAATGATTTTGATGCTATACAAAGATAAGGGGGAAAAAAGCTAGAACCCTAACACCAAAATCTGAGAAAACAAACAGCAATAGAAATGAGGAAAATTTTACCCAAACCTCAATGACAAATACAGAATAAAACAGTGGCAAACCAAATCTGACCGTACATTAAAGAGTCATGGCCCGCTAGAATTTATCCCAGGCATTGAAGACAGTTGACTACTAAGATGTCTAATATTATGAAATGACATAAAAACTAGGTCCAATAAGAAAAATCATAATTTCTTCCAGTGTCTCCTGACCTGCTCCCTTGAGGACCTGTTGCCCTCTGGCCCGGATGACAGGCATCGGTGTGGGACCCCGTTGCATCATCATTCTGGGGAGTCCCTTCACCTCTCTCCTGGATCAGATGCCCTGTTTCCTGGGTACCAGTTCTTGGTATTTCTTGGTTGTTTCCCTCATTTTGTTGGAGTGTACTCTCTGATAGCACAACGGAAAGGGGTGTGTGGGCAGAAGAGCTGTATTTTGAGAACCCTGCATGTCCAAAAATAGCTTTGTTCTCCCCTCATTTTAACTGGGTACTTGTGAAATTGCTTGTGAAAAGCACAATTACTCTTTTACTGCACTGTGGACGTTCTGACTGATGCAGACTTGACACTGACTCAAAACGTATAACAGTAGTTAATAAAATAATAAGTAGCTGCACATGTTATTATATCTAAAAAGTGCATATGTGTCAAAAATAAATTTTGCTATGAAATCAATGCTGGGAGTTGTTATGGACTAAATTGTGTTTCCCCAAAACTCATATGTTGAAGCCCTAACCGTAACCCCTTGCCACTCAATGTGACTGTTGGAGATGGGATTTTTAAGGAGGTAATTAAGGTTAAACGGGGTGATATAAGGGTAGGGTCCTAATCTGATAGGACTGATGTCCTTGGAAGAAAAAGCAGAGAGACCAGAGATCTCTCTTTCCCCATGCATGCACAGGAAAGTCCAGGTG